>NW_022881625.1:1684038-2312964 GCF_003369915.1 Drosophila miranda
GCACTTTTATTCTCTTTTTGGTTTGTGATGTGGACGGGAGCAAAAGTTTGTCAAGGTAAGTAATGGGTGTGGTGGAGGAAGGGCGGCACGGCACGGCACGGCACACGACAGACACCACAAAAAGAAAACAGGGCAACACAGAAAAAAGACGTCAATGGCGACACGGCACAGATCGATAGATCATGTTCACCGAAAAGGGAATCTTTCCCATAGGCGATGGCCTTTTGGATGTAGATGCGAACGCTTTAACGGATTGCTCGTGTCGCATGACATCAACGAGATCTACGAGGTGGAACAGACGCCGTTTGCCAGGGCAAATTCGCCGCCGTTCGCCGTGCCATTCACAAGAACACGGGCTCCCATTTCGCGGCAAAGTTCTTGAAGCGACGCCGACGCGCACAGAGCAGCGACAAGGAGATCAAACACGAGATCGCCGTGCTAATACTCTGCGAGGGCGAGGAGAACATTGTCAATCTGAATGCGGTGCACGAGACCCGTTCGGACACAGCCCTGCTGCTGGAACTGGCCACTGGTGGCGAGCTGCAGACCATACTGGACAACGAAGATTGCCTGACAGAGGCCCAGGCCCGCCACTGCATGCGAGAGGTGCTGAAGGCTCTCAAGTTTCTCCACGACCGATCCATTGCCCACCTGGACCTCAAGCCACAGAACATTTTGCTCGCCGGCGAGCGTATAGAAGATGGCCTCAAGCTCTGTGACTTTGGGATCTCGCGCGTTGTGTGCGAGGGCATCAATGTCCGCGAGATGGCCGGCACACCCGACTACGTGGCCCCGAGGTGCTCCAGTACGAGCCACTCTCCCTGCTGACGGACATCTGGTCCGTGGGCGTTCTCACCTATGTCTTGCTCTCCGGCTTCTCGCCCTTTGGCGGGAACACCAAGCAGGAGACCTTCCTCAATATCATGCAGTGTGCGCTCACCTTTCCGGACAACCTATTCGGTGGCGTCTCGCCAGTGGCCATCGATTTCATACGCCGCGCATTGCGAATTAAGCCAAACGATCGCATGAGTGCCGCTGGATGCCTGGAACATGTCTGGCTGAAGGATGAGAGCTCGATGGATAGACAAATGTATCTGCAGGCTCAGAGCGATGCTGAAGAGGAAGAGGAAGAGGAGGGGGAAGAAGACGACCTTGAGGATGAGGAAGTGGAGGAGCCAGTGGCCGAGGAGAAGGCAGAGGAGCAGGAACAGCAACAGCAGTCACAGGAACAACAAAAGCAACAGAAGCCAAGCAGTGGCAGCAACAAACCCACGCACAATGGCCACCATCGGGCCCACAGCAATGGGAGCAGTAGCAGCATCTCAAAAATACCCATTGCCACCGGGAAGCTCCTGGGAAGCCCATAAGCAGCACCAGCACCAGCACCAGCACCAGCACAGAGACAACGACAGCCATACACACGCTGACCAGCAATGGACACGGACAGAGCAACACGGTCTGCCTGTCCGCCAAGCCCACTCAGATCGTGACACCCACACGTCGAGCCTCCGACTCGGACAAGGAGAACACATACACGGCGACATTTGTGAAGAAGCCCCCGGTGCAGGCCACCATCCAGCTGGGCAGCAACGGCCTCGACGAGTTCGCCACAGTGGTGGCCACCCTGACACTCTTTCCCGATGCGCCCACCACACCGAAAGTGATCCGCAAGGCACCCACGGGAGAGTCCCATGGATCGGCCACCTCGGTGAAGGCTCTGGTCAAGAAGTTTCAGCTGGAGGAGACGCTAGTCTGCCCCGGACACAGCAGCACCAGCAGCCACAACGGCCACAGTCCCGTCAACGGGTGCGGCGGCAGTAGCGGGAGCAGCAACGGCAACAATATGCGACGCAGTGCAGGGGGAAACAGCAGCAACATCAGCTACTCGGCAGCAGCCGCGACAGCAGCACGAATGAACAGCATTCGCCGCGCCTCCGACCCGCTGATGGCCGTCTATAAGAAGCAGCCACAGAACAGCGGCGCCAACAGCAATAGTTCCAGCAGCAACAGCAACAATCCCAGCCCCGGCAGCAGTCCCAGCTCGGGCAGCACGGCCACCCTGCTCCTGAATAGCCATCGCCTGGCGTCCGCGTCCGCGTCCGGGCCAGCCAGCACGGTCGCCCGCACCGCTGTATCCTCAAGCAGCAGCACCAAAGCTACTGCCACTGCCCACCATCTGCACCACCACCACATGCACCACGACAACACGAAAAACGGCCAAAACACATGAAATCCACACTTACCTGCCAATCACCAGACAGAGCTGCCCAGCAGGAAGCTGCCTCGCCATCAACACTGACAATTCCTGCCAAAGGGAAGGAAAAGGAGGCCCCTTTCTGATGACGCTGCCGCCTGACCATGGCCGTGACGTCACGCCACTCCAAACATACAGCTGCCATTTCCAACGACGACGCAGATGCTGGCGCCTGTTGCCGCTCCACTGGGTCGCACCCGTCTCTCATGCCAATTATGTGAGGGCGGGATGGCCTGGTGTTGAGCCGCCGGACGCCAGCAAATCCTGCAAAAGAAGAAGGAGAATCAGGAGAGAGGCTGCCAATAAACACATATACTCACCTGCAAACGCCTCTCACGCCAACACAAACCAGACAAGGGTCGCCAGAAACAGCATCCAAACGCCGACAAGTACCTGCAAATAAACACAAATTAAAATCACACGCCAAAGCAAACACCTCCTCAACTGGGTGGCCGGACCACCAGCCACTCAAAACGCCGTTACAAATTGACGACGAACGTGGCCGAGGAGGCCAGGCCAATTCTACTGACAACGCATCCTGGGTGGCCGGACCAGCAGCCACTTGGATGCGGCCAATATCACGATTCGTTGGCATCACTTTTCGATACCAATGCCAACACACTGGACAATGCATCTTCGGGTGGCCGGACCAGTGCCACTCGGTCTGCTGCACCAAACCAACAGACAGATGCAACGTGGGCGGCCGGACCAGAGCCGCTCGCCATCAACACCATCATTGCCCACGATGCACGCCAATACTCACAACCAGCCAATAAACAACACACAGGGGGACAACAGAGCCGGCCGGTATACGGCGTAATGTTCGCATTGCGTTTGTTATGCCGGCCGGTGCTTCGTTGTAGTTGTCCTCCTGTTAGAAATAAAATAAATATAATTAATATGTTTATATGTTGTAAATGTATGTCAATTATCGTTTATTTTACCTCGTCTGCATCAATGTATTTGTTGTAGATGTCAATCCTGTTGTTTCTGTAGTTTTTGCATGTCCGTAGATAGTTTGTCCATAGTTTTAGTACTTGCCTGTGATATTAGGAATAAGTTTTTGTAAATGAATGTAGTTTTCTGTAGATAATTGTATATTTTTCGTAGTTTTCTAATTAGTTTTACCTTCTTACTCTTCTTCCCAACCTATCTGCCATTCCCATAATTCCCCTTGACACGTGGTATTACCAAAAATACCACGCAAATACCAGACTATGACCGATAACACACCAAAAAGCCATTTCAAATTTAAAATGCCCAGTGTGCTATCGGTCGCAAATTCGGCAATTTATGCCCAGCCAATTCCTCCCCACCCCCTACCCACTTCAAATGCCACTAAATGCCAAATGCGGTTGAGCAGGAGCAAAATTAACACTGCCAACCTCCGCCACTCTGCCAAACGCCCCAATAAAGCCATTTCAACCGCCCATATGATGCTATGCGGTCGACTCTTCGGAGCGTCACGCGCCCGGATCGAAAGATCCGGAAGTTTACAGTATCCGGGCGGTTATACGGGAGCAGGCATTTACCCCCCCCCCCCCCCACCATCCTATCCCATCCCCCAACAACAGAGCAGCCACTACACACAGCAAAAACATAAGACACTGGCCACTAACCAACGACAACGACAACACACACAGCCACTAAAACAAACGGCTATTCCAATTCTCCATTTCCTACTTATCGGTGCTGCTGCCCTCGGACCACTTTCATCTCACTCAATATTGGGGTGAGTGAAAGTGGAACCGGGGGTGAGAGCACCGGTAAATGACGATCGGCGATCGGGCCAGTCGAGTTGAGGGGGAGAGTATGGGAGTTGGCGGACATGTGAGAGTACCACCATGAACCTCGTCCGCCACTCTCATCTCGTCCACCCGCTCGAGAGGTCGCGATCGTCGGACGTGCCAAAACCGTTTCGTGTCGTTTTTTTCGTGTCGCCGTTTTTTCCGTTGTCTTGCTGTTGTGCTTTGTTTTCTTTTTTGTGGTGTCTGTCGTGTGCCGTGCCGTGCCGTGCCGTGCCGTGCCGTGCCCCCGCTCCCTCCACTCGACAAACTTTCTGCTCCCCAATAAATGTGATTAATTTTAAACGCCAATAAATAACATTAAGTTATAAAAACACAAACCTAACGAGAGACAAACTGTGTAAAGAGACAGAAAGTGCCAATAAATACATTAAACACAAACACACACACACAAGAGACTTTTCAGTAAGGGAAAACAACAAACAGACAGCAAATCGCCAATACACAAACTAACAACAACTATAACGAGAGGAATGGCCAGACGAGGGTCAACCAGACGCCACAGCGACGGCGGCAGAGCGGCCCGCAGAGGCGCCCTAGCAGCAGCAGCAGCAGCCAACAACACCAACACCGCCAATAGCAGCAGCAACAGCAGAGCCCTCGGCGCAGGCGCCAACACCAACGCCCCAGCCAATGCAGAGCGCCGACGCCACAGCGACGGTGGCTGCATCAGCAGCAGCAATAACAACGCCAACACAGACTGCACCGATCGTGAGTACGCAGACGCCGCCAATACACACACAGACACAGCCATTCCCGCCACTTGCATTGCCCTTCCCCCCCCCCCCCCCCCTTGCCAATAATACCCAAAGAAAGGCGCCAAACACAAAAGAAAGGCCCAACAAGACACCACTTTTCCCGCCTCTCACGCTCTCGGACATACAAAATAGTTCGAGAGTAAAGGGAGAGGGAGAGGACGGAGGAGAGCCGGCAAGCCGCCGAGAAGGAGCGGGCCAACGGGCCGCCACACACACACACACGACCGGATCGAGCCTGTTGCGAGTCGAACCTGGTTCGAGCTGGTTCGAGCAGCGGGTCGATCCGGGCCAATGCTGAGCCGGCACCAATACCACAAATCCCACCAACACCAAAACGACGCCGCGCCCTCATCGACAGTGGGAGTGAAGATGAGGATGAGGGTGAGAGGAAGCAGGCCAGACGACGGGGCCGCCATCACCAGAAAAGGCAAACTCTGGAGGAGCTGGAGGCTATTGTTCAGGAGCAGTTGAGGCAGCACGAGCTGCGGGAGCAACAGCAGAAGCAGCAGAAACGGACGGCAGATGCAGCCAACACCAACACAGTTGCCGATCCTGCCACTATGCCGCAATCTGCACAGCCAACACATGCCCCTGCCCCTGCCCCTGCCCCTGCCACTACTATAATTGCCAATAGCCAGACCCACAGCCATCACCAACATCGACAACAGCCAATACATAGACAATCACCAGCCATTCACACAGACAATACCACAATTAACAATAGAAAAAATAATGACGCCAATACAAATACACCTGCCACTACCAACACCAACACCACCACCGCCATCACCATCACAAACACCCCTGCCACTACCACCGACAATGACATCCGGCACGGCGAATTCGGGCATCAGCCCAGCCAGGAACGTGGCTTGAGGATCCTCATCCGAAGACTCTCCCACTCCATGCCGCCGGATTGGATTCGCATTAGTATGCTGAACGAGGGGTACACGGTTCGGTTTGTGAGGGTGATCACCGATCGATTTGATCGCAGCCGCCAATTCAACCTCTTCGAGGCTGAGATCGCCCCCAAACCGGACCGTGGCCAATGCGGGGTGTTAAAGCTGCGACGCCTGGGTGGGAGGCCCGTCACGGTTGAGAGACTTGGAGTCTCCCGTGACCCTGCCCAGTGCCATCGATGTCAGGTGTTTGGCCACACCCGCGCATACTGTAGACGAGCTGCTGTCTGCATGAAATGCGCGGGTGGACATCTGACGACGGAGTGCAGCAATCCGAGGAACGTCGCTCCCAAGTGCGCCAACTGCCAGGGCCAGCACATCAGTGCCTACAAGGGTTGCCCATCCTACAAGGCAGCCAGGCAGAGGCTCGTGGCCCACAGGGTCGCCAGGGAGGAGGAGCGTCGCAGACAGCAGCCACAGCCAAGCCAACAGCGACACCAGCCAATACAACGTCGCCAGCAGCAGCCACATCCACAGCCACATCCACAGCCACTCCATAATCCGCAGCAGCAACCAGCAACCATCGACCAGGGGGCGCCAACACCAGAGGGTCCAGCCGATGCAGCCGATCGCGAATGATGCTCCGACGCCACGCCAACACCAGCAGCAGCAGCGGCCAGACGCCCTGTGCGATGGCAGCTGCGCTCAAAACCTGCAATTATACGTACAGCGTATAACAGAGTTGGAAAGGAGGATCGAACAGATGGCAGAGCAACTCACCAAATTGGCTGCAGCAACAGCAGCAGCAGTTCCAATAGCCGCCAATACAGCAGCAGCAGTAGCCATATCGGACGGTGAGCCGGATATGGACATGGACGACGACAGCCAATGGACCGATGAAGAGCCTTATGAGGACCTACGTAGGTTCCTAAATGGACAATCAAGTGACGACTTCGAAAGCGACGGATTATACGGCGTCTACTGATTGCGACAAATAGCAGAAGTTTAATGCCAATGCCACCTTAAAATAGACAATAATTAAACACAATTAACAACAATCTGCAAATGACCATTAAACATACTCACCTGCAATTAAACTGACAGAGCTGCCCCTCCAGCAGCTGCCTCGCCACTCCTGCAATTCTCTCGAGGCATAATGGGCGAAATTTGGAGGCCTCATCAGCAGCACTACCGCCAATCCAACAAAAGTCCAGAGGCCAGCCACTAAAACACAAAGAAAAACAGTCAATTCACGCCAACACGAAAAACTGCCAAACCACAAGAAATTCACTCTCACCTGCCAATCACCAGACAGAGCTGACCAACAAGAAGCTGCCTCGCCATCAACATCATCAATTTTCTGCCAAAGGGGCGGAAAAGGAGGCCTCTTCTGATGACGCTGCCGCCTGACCATGGCCGTGACGTCACGCCACTCCGAACCAACAGCTGCCAATTCCAACGACGACGCAGATGCTGGCGCCTGTTGCCGCTCCACTGGGTTACACCCGTCTCTCATGCCAATTATGTGAGGGCGGGATGGCCTGGTGTTGAGCCACCGGACGCCAGCAAATCCTGCAAAAGGAAGAAGAAACAGGAGGGAGAAACAGACTGCCAAAACACAAAATACTCACCTGCTGTTTTACGCCAACACAAACCAGCCAAGGGTCGCCACAAATAACATCCAAACGCCGACAGCACCAGCAAATAAACACGAATTAAAATCAAAGCCAAAACAAACACCTCCTCATCTGGGTGGCCGGACCAGCAGCCATTCAAAACGCAACTACAAACCGACGATGAACGTGGCCGAGGAGGCCAGGCCAATACTACTGACAACGCATCCTGGGTGGCCGGACCAGAGCCACTCGAGGCCAGACGAGGGTCGAACAGACGCCACAGCGACGGCGGCAGAGCGGCCCGCAGAGGCGCCCTAGCAGCAGCAGCAGCAGCCAACAACACCAACACCAACACCGCCAATAGCAGCAGCAGCAGCAGAGCCCTCGGCGCAGGCGCCAATACCAACGCCCCAGCCAATGCAGAGCGCCGACGCCACAGCCACCCAGCGAGTGAGTACCCAGCCATTGCCATGGCCGATATATCCACGGCCACAGCCACTCCCCCCTCGAGCCCCATCACATCAGCAGCAACAGCAGCGCCAATACCAACTGCAAATCCCGCAACCCCGCCAAATCCCAAAATCCCGCAAAACACAAAGGGAAAGGCCGAAAAGACGCCCCTTTCCCCGCCTCTCACGCTCTCGGACATACAAAACTGTTCGAGAGTAACGGGAGAGGGAGAAGACGGAGGAGAGCCGGCAAGCCGACGCGCAAGAGCGGAGCGCCAAAACGGCCAACGGGCAGCCACACACACACACACGACCGGATCGAACCTGTTGCGAGTCGAACCTGGTTCGAGCTCGAGCAGCGGGTCGATCCGGGCCAATGCTGAGCCTGCACAAATGCCGTCAATCCCACCAACACCAAAACGACGCCGCGCCCTCATCGACAGTGGGAGTGACGATAAGGGTGAGAGGAAGCAGGCCAGACGACGGGGCCGCCATCACCAGCAGCGGCAGCAGCGGCCGCCAATTGGGAAGCCGAAGAAAAAAAGGCAGACAATGGAGGAACTAGAGGCTATTGTCCAGGAGCAGCTGAGGCAGCACGAGTTGAGGGAGCAACAGCAGAAGCAGCAGAAACGGACGGCACATGCAGCCAACACCAACACAGTTGCCGATCCTGCCACTCTGCCGCAATCAACACAGCCAACACATGCCCCTGCCCCTGCCCCTGCCACTAGTATAAATACAAATAGCCAGACCCACAGCCATCACCAACATCAAAAACAGACAATACAAAGACAATCACCAGCCACTCACACAGACAATACCACAATTAACAATAGAGATAATAATGACGCCAATACAAATACAAATACACCCGCCAATACAAACACCAACACCACCACCGCCATCACCATCACAAACACCCCTGCCACTATCACCGACGATGACATCCGGCACGGCGAATTCGGGCATCAGCCCAGCCAGGAACGTGGCTTGAGGATCCTCATCCGAGGACTCTCCCACTCCACGCCGCCGGATTGGATTCGCAGCAGCATGCTGAACGAGGGGTTCACGGTTCGGTTTGTAAGGGCAATCACCGATCGATTCGATCGCAGCCGTCAATACAACCTATTCGAGGCTGAGATCGCCCCCAAACCGGACCGTGGCCAATACGAGGTGTTGAAGCTGCGACGCCTGGGTGGGAGGCCCATCACGGTTGAGAGACTTGGAGTCTCCCGTGACCCTGCCCAGTGCCATCGATGCCAGGTGTTTGGCCACACCCGCGCATACTGTAGACGAGCTGCTGTCTGCATGAAATGCGCGGGTGGACATCTGACGACGGAGTGCAGCAAGCCAAGGAACGTTGCTCCCAAGTGCGCCAACTGCCAGGGCGCCCACATCAGCGCCTACAAGGGCTGCAGCGCCTACAAGGCAGCCAGGCAGCGGCTCCTGGCCCACAGGGTCGCCAGGGAGGAGGAGCGTCGCAGACAGCAGCCACAGCCAAGCTAACAGCGACACCAGCCAATACAACGTCGCCAGCAGCAGCCACATCCACAGCCACTCCATAATCCGCAGCAGCAACGCCAACACCAACCGGATCGGCAGCATCGGCAGCAGCATCGGTATGGCGACCAACATCCCCAGCCATCGACCAGGGGGCGCCAACACCAGAGGGTCCAGCCGATGCAGCCGATCGCGAATGATGCTCCGACGCCACGCCAACACCAGCAGCAGCAGCGGCCAGACGCCCAGTGCGATGGCAGCTGTGCCAAACATCTAAAAGAGAGCGCCATTAAACTCAAAATGCTGGAGAAAAGGTTGGCAGCAATGGCCACGCTGATCGCAAACCTGACAGAGGCTAGAGGCGGGGGCTTGGCAGCCATGCCGCCACTACAGACAACACCACCTACACACCCGCCGCCACCACAACCAGCCGCCAATACAGCAGCAGCAGTAGCCATATCGGACAGTGAGCCGGATATGGACATGGACGACGACAGCCAATGGACCGACGAAGAGCCTTACGATGACCTACGTAGGTTCCTAAATGGACAATCCAGTGGCGACTTTGAAAGCGACGGATTATACGGCGTCTACTGATTGCGCCAAATAGCAGAAGTTTAATGGCAATAAACCCTAAAAATAGACAAAATTAAACACAATTAACAGCAATCTGCAAATGACCATTAAACATACTCACCTGCTATTAAACTGACAGAGCTGCCCCTCCAGCAGCTGCCTCGCCACTCCTGCAATTCTCTCGAGGCATAATGGGCGAAATTTGGAGGCCTCATCAGCAGCACTACCGTCAATTCCAACAGAAGTCCAGAGGCCAGCCACTAAAATACAAAGAAAAACAGCCAATTCACGCCAACACGAAAAAACGCCCAAAACACACAAAAACACACGTACCTGCCAATCACTAGACAGAGCTGCCCCCACAGCAGCTGCCTCGCCATGAACATCATCAATTTTCTGCCAAAGGGGCGGAAAAGGAGGCCTTTTTTGAACCGATGACGAACGTGGCCGAGGAGGCCAGGCCAACTCTGCTGACAACGCATCCTGGTGGCCGGACCAGCAGCCACTCGGATGCGGCCAATCAACAAGTAAATCGACAACGTATCCTGGTGGCCGGACCAGTTGCCACTTGGATGCGGCCAATAATAATGACAGTCTGACATCACACACCGATGTCAACGCCAACACACTGGACAACGCATCTCGGGTAGCCGGATCAGTGCCACTCGGTCTGCTGCATTAAACCAACAGACAGATGCAACGTGGGCGGCCGGACTAGAGCCGCTCGCCATCTCCAACTTTGCCCACGATGCACGCCAACACCATCAATCCAGCCATCGCCACTAAACAAGACACAGGGGGACAACAGAGCCGGCCGGTATACAGCGTAATGTTCGCATTGCGTTTGATATGCCTGCCGGTGCTCCGTTGTTGTTTGTCCTCCTGTTAGAAATAAAATAAATATAATTAATATGTTTATATGTGTGTAAATGTATGTCAATTCTCGTTTAATTTACCTTGTCTGCATCAATGTTCTTGTTGTAGATGTCAATCCTGTTGTTTTTTGTAGTTTTTGCATGTCCGTAGATAGTTTTAGTTACTTACCTGTGATATTAGAATTAAGTTTTTGTAAATTAATGTAGTTTTTCTGTAGTTAATTCTATATTTTTCGTAGTTTTCTAATTAGTTTTACCTTCTTACTCTTCTTCCCAACCTATCTGCCATTCCCATAATTCCCCTTGACACGTGGTATTACCAAAAATACCACGCAAATACCAGACTATGACCGATAACACACCAAAAAGCCATTTCAAATTTAAAATGCATTTATCAATGCCCAGTGTGTTATCGGTCTCAAATTCGGCAATTTATGCCCAGCCAATTCCTCCCCACCCCCTACCCCCTTCAAATGCCACTAAATGCCAAATGCGGTTGAGCAGGAGCAAAATTAACACTGCCAACCTCCGCCACTCTGCCAAACGCCCCAATAAAGCCATTTCAACCGCCCATATGATGCTATGCGGTCGACTCTTCGGAGCGTCACGCGCCCGGATCGAAAGATCCGGAAGTTTACAGTATCCGGGCGGTTATACGGGAGCAGGCATTTATCCCCCCCATCCTATCCCATCCCCCAACAACAGAGCAGCCACTACACACAGCACAAACATAAGACCCTGGCCCCTAACCAACGACAACGACAACACACACAGCCACTAAAACAAACGGCTATTCCAATTCTCCATTGCCTACTTATCGGTGCTGCTGCCCTCGGACCACTTTCATCTCACTCAATATTGGGGTGAGTGAAAGTGGAACCGGGGGTGAGAGCCCCGGTAAATGACGATCGGCGATCGGGCCAGTCGAGTTGAGGGGGAGAGTATGGGAGTTGGCGGACATGTGAGAGTACCACCATGAACCTCGTCCGCCACTCTCATCTCGTCCACCCGCTCGAGAGGTCGCGATCGTCGGACGTACGTGCCATAACCGTTTCGTGTCGTTTTTTCGTGTCGCCGTTTTCCGTTGTCTTGCTGTTGTGCTTTGTTTTCTTTTTTGTGGTGTCTGTCGTGTGCCGTGCCGCCCTTCCTCCACCACACCCATTACTTACCTTGACAAACTTTTGTTCCCGTCCACATCGTAAAAAAAAAAGAGAATAAAAGTGCCAATAAATTAAATTAAACACAAACACACACAAGAGACTTTTCAATTAAAGAACAACAAACAGGCAGCAGATCGCCAACACACAAACCAACAGCCAGCCATGACCAGAGGAATGGCCAGACGAGGGACAACCAGACGACACAGCGACGGCGGCAGAGCGGCCCGCAGAGGCGCCCTAGCAGCAGCAGCAGCAGCCAACAACACCAACACAAACACCGCCAATAGCAGCAGCAGCAGCAGAGCCCTCGGCGCAGGCGCCAACACCAACGCCCCAGCCAATGCAGAGCGCCGACGCCACAGCCTTCCATCGAGTGAGTACCCAGCCATTGCCATGGCCGATATATCCACGGCCACAGCCACTCCCCCCTCGAGACACATCACAAAAACCGCGCCAAACGCAAAGGGAAGGGCCGATGGGACGCCGCCCTCGCTGCCGCTTTTCCCGCCTCTCACGCTCTCGGACATACAAAACCGTTCGGTAGTAACGGGAGAGGGAGAAGACGGAGGAGAGCCGGCTAGCCGACGCGCAAGAGCGGAGCGCCAAAACGGCCAACGGGCCGCCACACACACACACACGACCGGATCGAACCCGTTGCGTGTCGAACTTGGTTCGAGTTCGAGCAGCGGGTCGATTCGAGCCATAGCCCAGTCAGCACCAATACTACGACAAACAGCAGCAACTACACAACCACAATCACAGCCAATCCCACCAACACCAAAACGACGCCGCGCCCTCATCGACAGTGGGAGCGAAGATGAGGATGAGGGTGAGAGGAAGCAGGCCAGAAGACGGGGCCGCCATCACCAGCAGCGGCCGCCAATTAGGAAGCCGAAGAAGAAAAGGCAGACAATGGAGGAGCTGGAGGCTATTGTCCAGGAGCAGCTGAGGCAGCACGAGCTGAGGGAGCAACAGCAGAAGCAGCAGAAACGGACGGCACATGCAGCCAACACCAACACAGTTGCCGATCCTGCCACTATGCCGCAATCTGCACAGCCAACACATGCCCCTGCCCCTGCCCCTGCCACTACTATAATTGCCAATAGCCAGACCCACAGCCATCACCAACATCGACAACAGCCAATACATAGACAATCACCAGCCATTCACACAGACAATACCACAATTAACAATAGAGATAATAATGCCGCCAATACAAATACAAATACACCCGCCAATACAAACACCAACACCACCACCGCCATCACCATCACAAACACCCCTGCCACTACCGCCGACGATGACATCCGGCACGGCGAATGAGAATGATGCTGAATGAGGGGTTCACGGTTCGGTTTGTAAGGGTGATCACCGATCGATTTGATCGCAGCCGCCAATTCAACCTCTTCGAGGCTGAGATCGCACCCAAACCGGACCGTGGCCAATGCGGGGTGTTAAAGCTGCGACGCCTGGGTGGGAGGCCCGTCACGGTTGAGAGACTTGGAGTCTCCCGTGACCCTGCCCAGTGCCGTCGATGTCAGGTGTTTGGCCACACCCGCGCATATTGTAGACGCGCTGCAGTTTGCATGAAATGCGAGGGCGGCCACCTGACGACGGAGTGCAGCAAGCCAAGGGCCGTCAATCCCAAATGCGCCAACTGCCAGGGCCAGCACATCAGCTCATACAAAGGATGCCCATCCTACAAGGCAGCCAGGCAGAGGCTCGTGGCCCACAGGGTCGCCAGGGAGGAGGAGCGTCGCAGACAGCAGCCACAGCCAAGCCAACAGCGACACCAGCCAATACAACGTCGCCAGCAGCAGCCACATCCACAGCCACTCCATAATCCGCAGCAGCAACGCCAACACCAACCGGATCGGCAGCATCGGCAGCAGCATCGGTATGGCGACCAACATCCGCAGCCATCGACCAGGGGGCGCCAACACCAGAGGGTACAGCCGATGCAGCCGATCGCGAATGATGCTCCGACGCCACGCCAACACCAGCAGCAGCAGCGGCCAGACGCCCAGTGTGATGGCAGCTGCGCTCAAAACCTGCAATTGTACGTACAGCGTATAACAGAGTTGGAAAGGAGGATCGAACGGATGGCAGAGCAGCTCACCAGATTGGCTGCAGCAGCAGCAGCAGCGGTTCCAATAGCCGCCAATACAGCAGCAGCAGTGGCCATATCGGACGGTGAGCCGGATATGGACATGGACGACGACAGCCAATGGACCGATGAAGAGCCTTATGAGGACCTAGGTAGGTTTCTAAATGGAGAATCCAGTGGCGACTCCGAAAGCGACGGATTAAACGGCGTCTACTGATTGCGACAAATAGCAAAAGTTTAATGCCAATAAAACCTAAAAATAGAAAAAAATTAAACAGAATTAACAACAATCTGCAAATGACCATTAAACATACTCACCTGCTATTAAACTGACAGAGCTGCCCCTCCAGCAGCTGCCCCGCCACTCCTGCAACTCTCTTGAGGCATAATGGGCGTAATTTGGAGGCCTCATCAGCAGCACTGCCGTCAATTCCAACAGAAGTCCAGAGGCCAGCCACTAAAATACAAAGGAAAACAGTCAATACACGCCAACACGAAAAAAAAAAACGCCCAAAACACACAAAAACACACGTACCTGCCAATCACCAGACAGAGCTGCCCCACAGCAGCTGCCTCGCCATGAACATCATCAATTTTCTGCCAAAGGGGCGGAAAAGGAGGCCTTTTTTGAACCGATGACGAACGTGGCCGAGGAGGCCAGGTCAACTCTGCTGACAACGCATCCTGGTGGCCGGACCAGCAGCCACTCGGATGCGGCCAATCAACAAGTAAATCGACAACGTATCCTGGTGTTCGGACCAGTTGCCACTTGGATGCGGCCAATAATACTGACAGTCTGACATCACACACCGATGTCAACGCCAACACACTGGACAACGCATCTCGGGTAGCCGGATCAGTGCCACTCGGTCTGCTGCATTAAACCAACAGACAGATGCAACGTGGGCGGCCGGACTAGAGCCGCTCGCCATCTCCAACTTTGCCCACGATGCACGCCAACACCATCAATCCAGCCATCGCCACTAAACAAGACACAGGGGGACAACAGAGCCGGCCGGTATACAGCGTAATGTTCGCATTGCGTTTGATATGCCTGCCGGTGCTCCGTTGTTGTTTGTCCTCCTGTTAGAAATAAAATAAATATAATTAATATGTTTATATGTGTGTAAATGTATGTCAATTATCGTTTATTTTACCTTGTCTGCATCAATGTTCTTGTTGTAGATGTCAATCCTGTTGTTTTTTGTAGTTTTTGCATGTCCGTAGATAGTTTTAGTTACTTACCTGTGATATTAGAATTAAGTTTTTGTAAATTAATGTAGTTTTTTCTGTAGTTAATTCTATATTTTTAGTTTTACCTTCTTACTCTTCTTCCCAACCTATCTGCCATTCCCATAATTCCCCTTGACACGTGGTATTACCAAAAATACCACGCAAATACCAGACTATGACCGATAACACACCAAAAAGCCATTTCAAATTTAAAATGCATTTATCAATGCCCAGTGTGTTATCGGTCGCAAATTCGGCAATTTATGCCCAGCCAATTCCTCCCCACCCCCTACCCACTTCAAATGCCACTAAATGCCAAATGCGGTTGAGCAGGAGCAAAATTAACACTGCCAACCTCCGCCACTCTGCCAAACGCCCCAATAAAGCCATTTCAACCGCCCATATGATGCTATGCGGTCGACTCTTCGGAGCGTCACGCGCCCGGATCGAAAGATCCGGAAGTTTACAGTATCCGGGCGGTTATACGGGAGCAGGCATTTATCCCCCCCCCCATCCTATCCCATCCCCCAACAACAGAGCAGCCACTACACACAGCACAAACATAAGACACTGGCCGCTAACCAACGACAACGACAACACACACAGCCACTAAAACAAACGGTTATTCCAATTCTCCATTGCCTACTTATCGGTGCTGCTGCCCTCGGACCACTTTCATCTCACTCAATATTGGGGTGAGTGAAGGTGGAACCGGGGGTGAGAGCACCGGTAAATGATGATCGGCGATCGGGCCATTCGAGTGTGGAGGAGAGAGTATGGGAGTTGGCGGACATGTGAGAGTTCCACCATGAACCTCGTCCGCCACTCTCATCTCGTCCACCCGCTCGAGAGGTCGCGATCGTCGGACGTGCCAGAACCGTTTCGTGTCGTGTCGCTTTTTTCGTTGTTCTGTGCCGTGTCGCCATTGACATTTTCTTTTTCTGTGTTGCCCTGTTTTCTTTTGTGGTGTCTGTTGTGTGCCGTGCCGTGCCGTGCCGCCCTTCCTCCACCACACCCATTAATTACCTTGACAAACTTTTGTTCCCGTCCACATCATAAAACAAAAAAGAATAAAAGTGCCAATAAATACATTAAACACAAACACACACACACAAGAGACTTTTCAGTAAGGGAAAACAACAAACAGGCAGCAGATCGCCAACACACAAACCAACAGCCAGCCATGACCAGAGGAATGGCCAGACGAGGGTCAACCAGACGCCACAGCGACGGCGGCAGAGCGGCCCGCAGAGGCGCCCTAGCAGCAGCAGCAGCAGCCAACAACACCAACACAAACACCGCCAATAGCAGCAGCAGCAGCAGAGCCCTCGGCGCAGGCGCCACCACCAACGCCCCAGCCAATGCACAGCGCCGACGCCACAGCCATCCATCGAGTGAGTACCCAGCCATTGCCATGGCCGATATAGCCACGGCCACAGCCACTCCCCCTCGAGCCCCATCACAAAAACCGCGCCAACCACAAAGGGAAAGGCCGAAAAGACGCCGCTCTCACTGCCACTTTTCCCGCCTCTCACGCTCTTGGACGCACAAAACTGTTCAGGAGTAACGGGAGAGGGAGAAGACGGAGGAGAGCCGGCAAGCCGACGCGCAAGAGCGGAGCGCCAAAACGGCCAACGGGCCGCCACACACACACACACGACCGGATCGAACCTGTTGCGAGTCGAACCTGGTTCGAGCTCGATCAGCGGGTCGATCCGAGCCATAGCCCAGCCTACACAAATGCCACCAATCCCACCAACACCAAAACGACGCCGCGCCCTCATCGACAGTGGGAGCGAAGATGAGGATGAGGGAGAGAGGAAGCAGGCCAGGCATGAGAGACGGGTGTGATCCAGTGGAGCGGCAACAGGCGCCAGCATCTGTGTCGTCGTTTGAAATGGCAGCTGTTGGTTCGGATTGGCGTGACGTCACGGCCATGGTCAGGCGGCAGCGTCATCAAAGAAGGCCTCCTTTTCCATCCCTTTGGCAGGAAATTGTCATTGTTGATGGCGAGGCAGCTTCTTGATGGTCAGCTCTGTCTGGTGATTGGCAGGTACGTGTGATTTTTGAGTGTTTTGGCCGTTTTTCGTTGTTGTCCGTATTGACGTCTCTTTCCTTTGTTGCAGTGGCTGTCTCTGGATCGACGATTGGGCACATCAATAGGCGCCGCCCGATCGCATGCTTTCGCGTGCGCTGGCGATTTGGGCCCTCCACACTTGGCCCAGACCCTCCAGATCGTCGAATGGATCGTGGTCGGCCCACTCGTCGTCATCATCGTCATTAATTGCTTCGCAGTCCACATCGGGTTCGGATTCCGATATGGCTGCGGCGTCAAAGTGCGTATTTGGTGCTGGTCGTGGTGATGGCTGTGTGGATGCTGCTGCTGCTGTTGTTGTCCGTTGTGGCGGCACTCCTCCCGTGCTCTCGTCCCTTGCCTGCAGAAGGTTTGTCAGTTTCGTTGAAATTGCTGCCAGTTTTTCTTCCAGCTCTCTAATTTTACCGGCATATCTTTTCAGATTATGGGCACAGCTCCCATCGCACTGGGCGCCTGGCTGCTGCTGTAGCTGGGGTTGGCGTGGCGTCGGAGCACGATTTGGGATCGGCTGCATCGGCTGGACCCTTTGGTATTGGCGCCCCTCGGCCAGTGGCTGGGGATGTTGGTCGCGATGCTGTAGCTGTTGCCGATGCTGCCGATTCGGACCGCGTTGGCGTTGCTGCTGCGGCTGTGAGTGGAGTGGCTGTGTGGGTGGCTGCTGCTGCAACTGTCGCTGTAGTGGCTGCTGGTGACGTTGTGGTGGCTGCTGGATACGATGTGCTGGCTGTTGCTGCTGTATTGGCTGCTGCATTGGCTGTGGCTGTTTCCGTATTGGCTGAGGCTGCTGCTGCTGCCGTCGATGCTCCTGGACAGCGACCCTGTGGGCCAGGAGCCGCTGCCTGGCTGCCTTGTGGGCGCTGCAGCCCTTGTAGGCGCTGATGTGCTGGCCCTGGCAGTTGGCGCACTTGGGAGCAACATTCCTTGGCTTGCTGCACTCCGTCGTCAGGTGTCCACCCGCGCATTTCATGCAAACTGCAGCGCGTCTACAATATGCGCGGGTGTGGCCAAACACCTGACATCGATGGCACTGGGCAGGGTCACGGGAGACTCCAAGTCTCTCAACCGTGACGGGCCTCCCAAAGAGATTGAATTGGCGGCTGTGATCGAATCGATCGGTGATTGCCCTTACAAACCGAACCGTGAACCCCTCGTTCAGCATACTGCTGCGAATCCAATCCGGCGGCATGGAGTGGGAGAGTCCTCGGATGAGGATCCTCAAGCCACGTTCCTGGCTGGGCTGATGCCCGAATTCGCCGTGCCGGATGTCATCGTCGGTGGTAGTGGCAGGGGTGTTTGTGATGGTGATGGCGGTGGTGGTGTTGGTATTGGTCTTGTCAGGTGTATTTGTAATTGTAATTGCGTTGGCGTCATTATTTGTATTGATATTGTCAGTATTGTCTATGTGAATGGCTGGTGATTGTCTATGTATTGGCTGTTGTCGATGTTGGTGATGGCTGTGGGTCTGGCTATTGGCATTTATAGTAGTGGCAGGGGCATGGGCAGGGGCAGGGGCATGTGTTCGCTGTGCAGATTGCGGCATAGTGGCAGGAGCGGCAACTGTGTTGGTGTTGGCTGTATTTGTTGTCCGTTTCTGCTACCTCTGTTGTTGCTGCCGCAGCTCGTGCTGCCTCAACTGCTCCCGGACAATAGCCTCTAGCTCCTCCAGTGTCTGCCTTTTCTTCTTCGGCTTCCCAATTGGCGGCCGCTGCTGCCGCTGCTGGTGATGGCGGCCCCGTCGTCTGGCCTGCTTCCTCTCACCCTCACCCTCACCCTCATCGTCACTCCCACTGTCGATGAGGGCGCGGCGTCGTTTTGGTGTTGGTGGGATTGGTGGTATTTGTGCAGGCTGGGCATTGGCACGGATCGACCCGCTGCTCGAACTCGAACCAGGTTCGACCCGCAACAGGTTCGATCCGGTCGTGTGTGTGTGTGTGGATGCCCGTTGGCCGTTTTGGCGCTCCGCTCTTGCGCATCGGTTTGCCGGCTCTCCTCCGTCTTCTCCCTCTCCCGTTACTCCCGAACAGTTTTGTATGTCCGAGAGCGTGAGAGGCGGGAAAAGTGGCGTCTTTTCGGCCTTTCCCTTTGTGTTTGGCGGGATTTTGGGATTTGGCAGGGTTGCGGGATTTGCGGATGGTATTGGCGCTGCTGTTGCTGCTGATGTGATGGGGCTCGAGGGGGGAGTGGCTGTGGCCGTGGATATGTCGGCCATGGGAATGGCTGGGTACTCACTCGATGGATGGCTGTGGCGTCGGCGCTCTGCATTGGCTGGGGCGTTGGTTTTGGCGCCTGCGCCGAGGGCTCTGCTGCTGCTGCTGCTATTGGCGGTGTTTGTGTTGGTGTTGTTGGCTGCTGCTGCTAGGGCGCCTCTGCGGGCCGCTCTGCCGCCGTCGCTGTGCCCTCTGGTTGTCCCTCGTCTGGCCATTCCTCTGGTCATGGCTGGCTGTTGGTTTGTGTGTTGGCGATCTGCTGCCTGTTTGTTGTTCTTTAATTGAAAAGTCTCTTGTGTGTGTTTGAATTTAATGTATTTATTGGCACCTTAGTTCTCTTTTTTTCTTGTCTATCACAGTTATCTCTTTTAGTTTGTGATGTTTGTGATGTTTGTAGTGGCACAGGAACTAAAGCTTGTCGGAGATAGTAGTGGGTGGGGTGAAGGAAGGGCTGGAGCGTGGTGGATTGGCGAGGAGCACTTTTCCGCGTTTGGAATGGTCATGTACAGCGGCGAATGGTGAGGGGGAGGGGGGGGCGACACAAAATGTCTGCTGCCTGGCTTGGCTTGGCATCGTCTGGCCTTCACTGTCTTTAATTTTTGGCACCAGAGCACAAATGTCACGGCAAACGATAAACGACAAAACAGTCAAAACGACACGGGCAACACTGATGGCAACGAACAAACAAACTTGCGATTTTATTTTATTTTAATGGCGGCGGCGATGGTTCAATTTATATACGTCCGACGATCGCGACCTCTCGAGCGGGTGGACGAGATGAGAGTGGCGGACGAGGTTCATGGTGGAACTCTCACATGTCCGCCAACTCCCCCACAACTCTCCCCTCAACTCGAAAGGCCCGATCGCCGGTCGTCACTTACCGGTGCTCTCACCCCCGGTTCCACTTTCACTCACCCCAATATTCAGTGAGATGAAAGTAGTCCGAGGGCAGCAGCACCGATAAGTAGGCAATGGAAGATTTGAACGGCCTTCTGTTTCAGTGGCTGTGTGTGTTGTTGTTGGGCAATGGCCCGTGTCTAATGTTTCTCTGTGCTGTGTGAATTGGCTGCTCTGGTGTCCAGGGTGGGGTGGGATGGGAAGGGGAAAGTTTGCCTGCTCCCGTATAACCGCCCGGATACTTTCAACTTCCGGATCTTACGATCCGGGCGAGAGACGCTCCGAAGAGTCGACCGCATAGCATCTTGTGGGCGGTTGTATTGGCATTGTTGGGGCATTTGGCTGAGTGGCGAAGGATGGCAGTGTTCATTTTATTCCTGCTCAGCCTCATTTGGCATTTAGTGGCATTTGAAGTGGGTGGGGGGTGGGTGAGGAATTGGCTGGGCATAATTGCCGAAGTTGCGACCGATAACACACTGGGCATTGAGAAATGCAATTTGAATTTGTATTGGCTTTTTTGGTGTGTTATCGGTCAAGTCTGGTATTTGCGTGGTATTTTTAGTAATACCACATGTCAGGGGAAATATGGGAATGGCAGATAGGTGGGGAAGAAGAGGAAAAAGGTAATAAAACTAATCAGAAAACTACTAATAATATACAATTAACTACAGAAAAACTACATTAATTTACAAAAACTTATTCCTAATATCACAGGCTAGTAACTAAAACTATGGACAAACTATCTACGGACATGCAAAAACTATAAAAAACAACAGGATTGACATCTACAACAAGAACATTGATGCAGACAACGTAAAATAAACGATAATTGACATACATTTACACACATATAAACATATTAATTATATTTATTTTATTTCTAACAGGAGGACAACTACAACGAAGCACCGGCCGGCATAACAAACGCAATGCGAACATTACGCTGTATACCGGCCGGCTCTGTTGTCCCCCTGTGTGTTGTTTATTGGCTGGTTGTGAGTATTGGCGTGCATCGTGGGCAATGATGGTCTTGATGGCAAGCGGCTCTGGTCCGGCCGCCCACGTTGCATCTGTCTGTTGGTTAGTGTTGGCTGCTGCACTCGAGGGGCACTGGTCCGGCCACCCAACTGCATTGTCATCGTGTTGGCATTGGCATCGGTGTGTGATGGCAATGGTCGGAGTTATTGGCCGCATCCAAGTGGCGAACTGGTCTGGCCACCAGGATGCGTTGTCGATTTTAATTGTTGATTGGCCGCATCCAAGTGGCTGCTGGTCCGGCCACCCAGGATGCGCTGTCAGGTGGATTGGCCTGTCCTCCTCGGCCACGTTCGTCGTCAATTTGTAGTTGCGTTTTGAATGGCTGCTGGTCCGGGCACTCAGGTGAGGAGGTGTTTGTTTTGGCTTTTTGATTTTAATTTGCGTTTATTTGCAGGTGCCTTTCGTTGATTTGGATGTTGTTGCTGGCGACCCTTGTCTGATTTGTGTTGGCGTAAGAGACGTTTGCGGGTGAGTATTCGATTTGGGCCCTCCACACTTGGCCCAGACCCTCCAGATCGTCGAATGGATCGTGGTCGGTCCATTCGTCGTCATGTTCGTCGTCAATTGGTTCTCAGTCCATATCGGATTCGGAGTCCGATATGGCTGCGGCGTCATGGTGCGTATTTGCAGTTGGTCGTGGTGATGGCTGTGTGGATGCTGCTGCTGCTGTTTTTGTCTGAAGTGGCGGCACTACTCCCGTGCTCTCGTCCCTTGCCTGCAGCAGGTTTGTCAGTTTCGTCAAAATTGCTGCCAGCTTATCCTCCAGCTCTTTAATTTTTACGGCATATCTTTTCAGGATATGGGCACAGCTCCCATCGCACTGGGCGCCTGGCTGCTGCTGTAGCTGGGGTTGGCGTGGCGTCGGAGCACGATTTGGGATCGGCTGCATCGACAGGACCCTGTGGTGTTGGCGCCCCTCGGCCAGTGGCTGGGGATGTTGGTCGCGATGCTGTAGCTGTTGCCGATGCTGCCGACCCGGACCGCGTTGGCGTTGCTGCTGCGGCTGTGGGTGGAGTGGCTGTGTGGGTGGCTGCTGCTGCAACTGTCGCTGTAGTGGCAGCTGGTGACGTTGTGATGGCTGCTGGAGACGATGTGCTGGCTGTTGCTGCTTGTAGCATATCACATACAACGATTGTTGTGTGTGGCGGTGCCACTCGAGCTGGTCGGGGGTGTATCGGGCAGGTCTGGTGCACGCGCTGGCCCCGGCTGTATGATCGGTAGTATGGGGGGGTTCCTATACTGGTCCTTTCCTATACGTGCTCGCGTCGATACCTTATCTTATTATTATTTTTTTTCGCGTGCGATACCCTGCGTATGACCGTATGACTAGTGTTAGGGGGTTGGGGAAGGAGGATGAGGAGGCTGGGGGAATTAGAAGGGACAAAGGAATTAAGGGGACAGGGAAGTGGGCTTCCGCGTTGCATATCCGAACCGACGGGTAGCTGTGCTGGTGTTGGATGCAACAGCCATGGCCCTCCCAACCTTGATCATCCTAATTCCGAAGAAAATATGGCTTATGGATGATCCCTTTTCTCGCCGGGGGTCATACCTCACTCTCCCTCATCGATCCCTGCATGGCTCCTAAACAAAAATCTTCTAACAATTCATTTCCAAATCTTTAACAATATTTATTTTTATCGATAGTGCCTAAAGCTAAATACATGGGTAGAAGGAAAATGATAGATAGTTATGGGGTGAGTATAAGCTAGGGCAATAAGAGAATTAAAACTATAGGAATAATAATTTTAAATAATAGGAATAAAATATATGATCTCAAAAACAGGTGGTAGGGTACTGGGAATAATTTAACGAATAATAACAATAATAATGAATATTTAAGTAGGAACTTTTGTAATTTAAGATTTCTTCATTTTCGGTATTTTTGTATTAATGCAAAAGTAAGGGTAACTAATCACCGTCGCATAGGTGTGAAGCACCTGCTGCCGCTGATCTGCGCTAAAGCTTACAGCTTCCAAAGCTCTTGAGCTTTGCGTGGGCTTAAGGCCTCTTTACAACAAAAAAAGCTCCAACATAATTTAGGGAAAAATCAAAGACTACGGGCGACCGGGCTCATGTATGGTTTTTTCTTTTGTCTCTTTATGTTAAAAGTTTATAAACGTTAACTGGGAGTTTGTTCACTTACGTACTTTCATGTTCCGGCCACGTCCAAAAGATCCTTCGGCGAGGGGAATACCTGTAAGTTTTAGAGAGAGAGCACACACACATGCACACGCATGACCACGGCTAACACCAGATTATCTTGATCTTCTTTTTCTTTTTGTTTAGGGCTTTTTTTTTTGAGCATATATAGTTCATAAATCAAATTATTCCATCTTTAACTTCTATATTTTATACTTTATTCAATATTTATTCGTTTATTTAGATTCGTTGGGGTATGTCTTGATCCATAGACCAAGGTGTGGGCGCACGGAAAAAGCTCCAAGCAGCTGGTTTCGTTTTATATGCACAAAGGGGTCAACGGCCTAACAAGCGCACATAAGTTCTTTGGGAATAAACGCACAATGGGCCACAAGAGGATCATACGAGTTCTGCCCGTTCCGTTGGGGTTTATTTAATACATTTAACCTTCACATGTCATGATCTGGCTTTTAGGTTAGGGCGAAGCACGGTGACAAAAAAAATTCGGGTCAGGGTCTCTTTTTCCTTGGACGGGTCTGGTTATTCCTGGCAAGGAAGATCACTTGGCACTTTTTGTTTAAGGCTCTTGGCCCGGTGGCTGGATGGCCCACTCTCGGTCGCGACGGCTCGCGTTGGGGCGGCGAAGAGCTCGCTGCTGCCGGCGCTAAAGCTCGGAAACGGCTGAGGGGCCGCTCTCTGTCGGCGCTGAAGCTCGGGAACTGCTGAAGGGCTCGCTGTGGTGGATGGCGTTGGGGCTTTAGGTGGAGCTTCCCAACTCTACGGTGGACCGCGTTGGCGGAGGGCGTTGGGGCGTTGGGTGGAGCTTCCCAACTCTACGGTGGCCCGCTTTGGGGCGATCGTCAGAAAATTCGCACCATCCTCTGCACCGTGGATCGGGGATTGGTTTCTCGTCTGGGTGGATGGGGTCTTTCTTCCGAAAGGCCGGCGGATCGTGCTGATCTCCCAAGAACTTTTATTTGATTTTTACCTTTTATTAATTTTTTTTTTTTTTTTGAGCTGGATAAGTACGTCTGTACTGTTCGGATACCACGAGGAGAGAGCCAGCTGCTTCTCCCGGAAATCAAGGCCTCATCCCCTCGTTCTTCCCTTTTTCTTTTCGATTTGTCAAAATGACAGTGGGAGGAGGAGGCCGATTAAAACGTCAGCCAAACAAAATAATATGGGCAGCCCACGGTGACGAAGCGCACCCAGTAGATGGCGTGTTAAAAGCTTAGCTTTCTTGGACCCAACAAAAGACTTCACCTGCCAATTGTAGCATCAGTGCATCATTCTCCTCAAATCAAAACTATGAAGCAACAAATTCTCCCTCGAGGCTCTTGCGTTGAAGTATTTCAAGCCGAACTAGATAGTAGAATCAACCTCAACACGGAAATAAAAAGTCCCGATGATATAGAAGATGCAATCTCGATATTTATGAGAAACGTAATATTGGCTGCATCTTCTGCTGCGCCTGTAAACCAATGTTCACCAAGCCAACGACGACAAGATACTCTTCCCCAAGTGCCGTAGCTCTCCTGCGCCTGAAAAGAAGAGTAAGAAGAGAGTATGCGAGAACGGGTGATCCTCGAGTTCATCAAATCTACTTGAGACTATCAAACCGTTTGCAAAAGGTACTTGCAAAAGTCAAGCAGACGAGGATTGATAGCATTATGGAAAAACCTGGCCCCGATGCATCTTTCAACTATCCCCTCTGGAAGCTTACAAGCCGATTTAAAAGAGTAGTCATGCCTAAATCGCCAATTAAAAATCCAGCAGGCGGTTGGTGCTACTCCAGTCAGCAAAAGGCTGATATCTTCGCAGACGGTTTAGAGCAAAGATTTAAGCCATTTAATCTTACGTCTGCTGTTACACGAAGGGCCGTCGAGCTACAATTGGAAATGCCATTTCAAATGTCCTTGCCAGCAAGCCCAGTCACATTTCAAGAGGTGGTGCAGCAAATTAAGAAGCTGAAGGCCAAAAAATCCCCTGGTGAGGACCTGCTGGACAACAGGACTTTAAAACTTCTGCCTAAAAAAGCGCTGCTATTTATAGTGCTGCTCCTCAACAGCATTCTTAGGATAGGACACTTTCCTACCTGCTGGAAGATGGCGCTAATCTCCATGGTACCTAAGCCAGAAAAACAACACACAGAAGTCGATGGCTACAGACCAATTAGCCTGCTCTCAGCGCTAGGGAAGATGGCGGAAAGAATGATACTGAACCGCATCATGCAGCTTGAACCTGTAAAGAAAAGAATTCCAAAGTGGCAGTTTGGATTTAGACAAGGTCACGGCACGCCAGAACAACTTCATCGAGTGGTCAACTTCGCGCTTGATGCAATGGAGCAAAAAATGTATTCGGTAGCTGTGTTTATGGACATTCAACAAGCGTTTGACAGGGTGTGGCATGATGGCCTCCTCTTTAAGCTGAGAAACATATTGCCGCCGCAGCTATTCCAGCTGGTGAGTAGCTTTCTAATGGACAGAAGTTTTAGAGTTGTTGTAAATGGAGCAAAATCATCGAAGCGCCCAATCTGTGCAGGCGTCCCACAAGGCAGCGTTCTTGGACCAACGTTATATACCCTATATACAGCCGATATGCCTTCCTCAAGGGTAATAACTGGGTTGGACGAGGACGATGTGTTGATAGCAACCTACGCGGATGACACTGCAGTGCTGACCAGAAGTCCAAGCATAAATCTAGCTACGGAAGCTCTGCAACAATATGTGAGCAGCTTTGAGGTCTGGGCTCAGAAATGGAACATAGGCATCAACAGCAGCAAATGTGCTAATGTTACTTTTGCTACGAGAACACTTTCTTGCGGAGGCATTAATATGCTGGGCTCCACACTTACGCACAAGAGCTCGTACAAATACCTGGGTGTTGTACTCGACAGGTCACTAAATTTCAAAACCCATACTACCATGGTTCGACAGTCTGTGATGGCGAAAGCGGGAAAGATGGCGTGGCTACTTGCACCAAGAAATAAGCTATCGCTGTACAGCAAAGTCACGATATACAAGTCCATCCTCAGCCCCATATGGAAATACGCACTTCAAGTTTACGGCATCGCGTCAAAAACCAACTTAAATAAAATTAGAGTTGCTCAGTCAAAAATTCTACGACGAATATGCAATGCTCCATGGTACATACGAAACAGCGACATCGAGAGGGACCTAAAGGTTCCCAAAGTGGGCGATGTTATACAATTACATGCAGCAAGGTACTTGCAACGACTTGGTGGTCACCCTAATGCGCTAGCCAGACGTCTAATTAACCCGCCAAGGAAAAGAAGACTCAAAAGGAGTCATCCACTGGATCTCCCTACTAGATCCCTCCTATAACATCTCATTAACTTTTTGTAAATATTCTAAATAATGTATGTACCTACTCCATATATGTAACATTAAGTTTAAGTATGTATCTCCTGTGATCAATTGTTTTTCCCCTTAAATGTAAAACTAGATTAAGTTGCCACGAAAGGTAGCAGTAAACTTGTTTAAAAAAAAATACAAATTTTCCACATGAAAAAAAAAAAAAAAAAAAAAAAACAAAAGACTTAGCCTATTCGCGTAGCATAATTTTAGGGAAAATTAAGACGTCGATGCAAACAATTTTTTCTTACAACAAGCGCACTACATAATCCCCCCCACTTAAATCACGCTTGGGGTGGGACACCCAAAGTGGGATCCGCGCTTGTATCAATGCATGTCAAGGTTTTATATCCTTGGTATGAAATTTGCCTACAAGGCGGCCTTGAAGATCTTCAAGTTCGTAATAGCAGTTTCCTAGCTTCCTGCGCACTCGGGACTTTATAAAGGTTGGTGCTAACTTTGCGCTAAAGCCCTTAGCGAAATTGCTCTGCTGAAAGTTACGTCTATATACTTCCTGTCCATCCCTATAGGAAATTTGTCTCGTTCGTAAGTTATAGGATCTGGCATTTCGGAAGTGCTGGGCCTGTATAGAGCCTTTTGCTTTGCTGCGAATTATGTCGAAGGAATCTTCTCGCGAAAATTGAACACCGCGATCTTCTAACATGTCTAGGTTACGCATCAGTTTATAGCTACTGGCATCGGTTACCATATGCTGTCCAAAAGCAAGCCGATACGGGGTAGTGCTTATGGCTAAATGATGGCTAGACCGAAGTGCACAGCAAATGCTGCTTAATTTCTCATCCCAATTACGTTGATCCGGGTCAACATAACTTTTTATGGCCGCCAGAACGGATCTATTTACTCTCTCCGAAGCATTGGCTTGAGGAGAATAAAAGGCAGTATAGACATGAGAGATATTATATTTGTCAAGCAAGGAGTTAAAAGTGTGAGATTTAAATTGGACCCCATTATCGCTTACGATGGTTTCGGGGACCCCGAAACAGTGAAAGAGGTCTTCTTCCAGGAAGCGTTTTATGGAATCAGCTGTAAATTTTCGTACGGGCTTCAAAAATGGAAATTTTGACAGATGGTCTAACACGACAAAGATGCCAATATTTCCTGACTTGCTTCTCGGATAAGGTCCTAAAAAGTCTACAAATAATTTTTGAAAGAATCGAGAAGGTAAGCCCGTATTTCCCATTGGTGGCTTTAAGGGTTGACTTGGATGCTTCGTGGTTTTACAGATATGGCAATTATTTATGAGTTCTTTGACATCCACCGCTAAGTTTGGCCAATAATAAGATCGCCTGAGTCTTTCAAGGGTTTTATTTATCCCACTGTGGGCACACAAGGGATCCTCATGGGCAGCTTTGAGGACGGGTTTTACAAGGGATGGGGGTATCCAAAGTTTCCAGCAGGAATCGTCTGTGATCTTGGTTCCATCGGAATGTTCCGCACGCCGAAAGATGCGTTCATCTTTGATTTTCAGATCAGGCAATCGGGAACTGTTCAACCTAATCTTCTCTTTAATTGACTGATATTCTGGTGATTTGAACTCAGGAGAATCAGGGTCGACCAACATGCTATCAATTGCCAAGAAGGACAAGTCTTCTGAGTGCGTACGGGACAAGGCATCGGGGACTATGTTATCACTCCCTTTTCGGTGTAAGATTTTAAATTAAAATCCCTGCAACTTTAAGGACCAGCGAGCCAATCGGGAGCTAAGATCAGCCTGCGACATTAGCCACTTTAAGGAGGCATGATCTGTAATGATTGTGAATTCTTGGCCCTCAATGTATGCCCTGAACTTTTTTACGGCTAAAACCGCAGCGTAACACTCTTTTTCAGTTACAGTGTACTGCCTCTGGCATTTGTTAAGCTTTTTCGACATAAAAGCAATTGGTACGTCTGCGCCCTCGTTGTTTTCTTGCATTAGAACTGCCCCTACGCCGGTATGACTGGCGTCACAGTGTATTGAGAATGGTATGGAGAAATTTGGGCTATGTAGAACTGGCGCGGAACACATTTGGGACTTTAATGACTCGAAAGCAAGCTGAGCCTCGTCAGTCCAAATAAACTTGCGCTTAGATTTCAGAGTATCTGATATGGGTGAACTAATAGCTGCATAATTGTGGATGAACTTGTGGTACCAGCCTGTCATTCCAAGAAATCGACGAACTTGTTTGATCGACTGGGGAGCTGGAAAGTCCTTAACGGCGGCTATTTTGTCAGGATCAGTGCGAATATTCCCACCACCAATCACGTGGCCTAAATATTTAACTTCTTTCCGGCAAAATTTGCTTTTCTCCACATTTATAGTAAGATTGGCCTTGGAAAGTTGGGATGCGACCAGGGACAACACCTCCAGATGGTGCTCAAAATTATCGGATATAACTAAGAGGTCGTCAAGATATATGAATATTTCATTCCGTAGATGGGCTGGTATGACTTTATCCATAAGTCGCGACAAGGTACAGGGTGCGTTGGTTAAGCCGAATGGCATGACGACAAACTCGTATAAGGGACGGCCAGGCACGGTAAACGCTGTCTTATCACGAGATTTTTGATCGAGAGGGATTTGCCAAAACGCGTCCTTTAGATCGATGCTTGTGATGAACTCTGCTTTCGGTAGTCTACTCAGGATTCCGTCTATAAGGGGCATGGGATATGCATCCTTTACCGTGACCGAGTTTACTTTCCTACAATCGATACACAATCTAACCTTGCCAGGCTTTTTAACCAGCACTACGGGCGAAGACCACGAACTAACCGATTCTTGTATAACCCCAAGCTTCAGCATTCGGTCTAATTCCTCGTACATTAGCTTCTCCGTTGCCGGTGACACCGCATAGTGGCGTTGTTTAATGGGCTTTGCGTCGGCTATCTCTATCGTGTGAGTGATTACAGAGGTCTTTCCTAGACCTTGCTTTGAGTAAGATGGGAAGAGAGCTATTACCTCCTGTAGTAATACTTGCTGTGAAGGCAGAAGCGCCCTCATTGTGGGGTCTTCTAAGGTTTCAATACGTAAATTTTGTGTCATCAAGTGCAACGGTAAAAGTGCAAAAGCCGTCCAAAAATCGATTCCTAAATAGAGATTACCCGTCAAGGAAGGTACAATATAAAAACAAAGTTCCTTGGATTCCCCTCTATACGTGACTTTTGCGGAAATTTTGCCGACTATACTTTGGCTCTTTCCGTCGGCAGTTCTAACTTTTAGGGACAGCGGCTTATATTGGACTTTATTCCGAATAACGTCGGACGCGCAACTTCCCCCTATGCAGCTAACTGAAGCTCCAGTATCCATTAGTCCTATGACTGGTTTACCAAAAAGCATAATCTGAGCATGGGGTCGTAAATCATTTGGTTTTCCAACTACAGAAGCTAAGAGCAGTCTTTTCTCAAGTTTGCAATGTTTCTTAAAATCGCTTCTTCGGCGCTGAGATCGATTTGGAGGGCTAGCAAGGTGGTCAGCGAATACGCTGTTTGACACGTCTGGTATAATAAGGTCAGTGGAAGGAGAAGAATTGATCACTCGGTATTGGTCGCTTGGTTGACCAGTTGTTTGCGTGCACTTTTCGGCGGTGCACGCGACAACGAGTTTTTTGCCGTGTGGGGGTTGCACTTCCTGCAACTAGGCTTATAAGTATCGGCCCTGCCACAACCATAGCAAAATACCCTACGTTCGGCCATGCACTCTTGGTATCGATGGCCTTTGCCACCGCAATTCCAACAGACGAACTCTACGGCTGATACTTCCAGATCTTCTTCTTCACCTACTTCTTCACTATCCGGGGCAATAGATTCGTCTAATATAGCATTGACTTGGCGGCGTGGTATCGTTCGGGGGGCCGCCAGGGGAGGCTTGGTTTTAGCTACGGACTGCATGAATATTTCTCGCGTTCGGACCAGGTGACGTAAGGATTTCACCGTCGCAGCCGACTCATATAAAATTTCATGCTGTATATCAGCCAAAAGGTTTGCTCGCAGTGTCTCAACCAAGGCTGCCTCAGACATGGGCTCAGACAGTTTATCTGCCAATGCGGCAATTACGCCATAAAAATCATCAAAGGACTCGTTTGGTCGCTGTTTCCTTAATTCGATCTCTGTTCTGATATTCCTATCTGTTCTATCGTCTTTAAATTGGCCACGCAAGGCTAGGCATAGATCTGCCCAACGGACTTCAGGGACACTTTTATGATACCGCCAAAACCACTCGCTGGCGCTTTCATCAAAGAGGTTACTGGCGTATCGAGCTGTTATTTCAAAGTTACCGTCCAAAGTTTGCTTTGTAAGTGCTTCAATACGGTAAATGAAGTCCTCAATCGACATACCAGCCTTTCCCGTAAACCGCAGTTTCCAATTAGACATTATCTGGCTAACACGATCTGCCCGAAGGGATGAAGCGCAGGAACCTGTGGAAACTCCTGAGCCAACATTACGGGTTTGCCCCAAATTCGAGGGTGACGAACTATTTCCCGATTGATTAATCCCCGGCACTGGTACCTGTTCACTAGTGGACAGCCGAAAAAGTTGCTCGATCGTTTGCTGTTCTAGTTCTGCTACCGGTTGCATCCGAGCTGCATTTATGTTCGGGGAGGGTACAGATGCCGTACTTTGAAGTCCATCGGAAATGGCTCGAACTATCCGGTTAGTTTGATCAGCCATGCTGGTCGCCAAAATTCGGGTTTGCTCTACCATAGCTACTCTAATCGCGTCCACTATGGACTGCTGTATAGTTTCCGCCATAGTGGCCTGATTCTGTTGAGGGTCGACGGAGATTGGAGACCTGTTGGCATTCTCTGAGTTAGCCATCTCAAGAGGGCTTAACGCTTCAACTCTTTTGCTTGGACTTCTAGTCTGAAGGGACTGAGTAACAGATGGCATTCGTGCTCTAGACGTAGACGGACCAATGGGACTAAGATTCTCAGCTGAGGCCGATGTGATGTTCAGGTCTTGCTGACAAGTGGGACACTTCCGTTTGTTACCACTTTTAGCGGTGAAGCACACTCTGTGGAAGGTGTGCCCACAACTGGCCGACAACAGTTGTATCTGGTAAACGATTACTTCGGAGCAAATTTGGCAATGTTTCCCCGTGTCTTCTGAGAGGGCTAAATTCTCCGTACTACGAGACACCACCATTTCGGTTTGGGCACCACCAAGTATGAATATATTAGATATATATAGCAAATGCAAAAAAAATAATACAAAAAAAAGTCACAGTCAATAGATATGTAGATATCAAAACAGTTTAGGAGCCATGCAATCGTTTTTTGGGTAGGAATAGAGTAAAGCGGATTGCATTGTTTTCGGGAAGGGAAGGGACAGGAATAGGGTAATCTACTTATAACTGAAATCTGCCTCACAAGTTAATCCGTGGCAGGATAAATAATCCCTCATCCAGCGAAATCTAAAAGGTCAGATCAGAAGTATTGGGGCTGAGAAAGGTGCTGGATTAGTTCCACTAATCATCAGGTAGTATGGGAGTCCGATGTCACCTAGGCTTACCGAGGCTTGCAACCTCAGTAATCTTCTCAGGGGTTCCTCGGGACAGCCAAAACCCAGTTAATTAGGGGCAATCTTCGTAGAATTTCATCATAAACGATTTGGAATGCGCTCTCCTTTCCTGCAGTAGTGTTCTCGCTTAGCTCCTATAACAATCTTCAACTAGTTGATAGGCTAAGCTCGACCCACGGAGTTATACCCAATATAAGTTATAACACTTCCAGTGTATCGGACCTACTGCACGCCAATATACCCTGCACGATACTAGGCCCTGTAGGCCATGATGAGCTTACACGGATCCACAGTATCCACTGGATAAGTTGCAAAAAAAACGGTCTAGCAAGGATAAAAGTCAGGTGTTACTTTTGACCAAGTTATTTCTTTAAATGGGGCAAGCCGGATCGAGCCCCACGTTGGGCGCCAAAATAAGATAAATGTAGCATATCACATACAACGATTGTTGTGTGTGGCGGTGCCACTCGAGCTGGGCGGGGGTGTATCGGGCAGGACTGGTGCACGCGCTGGCTCCGGCTGTATGATCGGTAGTATGGGGGGTTCCTATACTGGTCCTTTCCTATACGTGCTCGCGTCGATACCTTATCTTATTATTATTTTTTTTCGCGTGCGATACCCTGCGTATGACCGTATGACTAGTGTTAGGGGGTTGGGGAAGGAGGATGAGGAGGCTGGGGGAATTAGAAGGGACAAAGGAATTAAGGGGACAGGGAAGTGGGCTTCCGCGTTGCATATCCGAACCGACGGGTAGCTGTGCTGGTGTTGGATGCAACAGCCATGGCCCTCCCAACCTTGATCATCCTAATTCCGAAGAAAATATGGCTTATGGATGATCCCTTTTCTCGCCGGGGGTCATACCTCACTCTCCCTCATCGATCCCTGCATGGCTCCTAAACAAAAATCTTCTAACAATTCATTTCCAAATCTTTAACAATATTTATTTTTATCGATAGTGCCTAAAGCTAAATACATGGGTAGAAGGAAAATGATAGATAGTTATGGGGTGAGTATAAGCTAGGGCAATAAGAGAATTAAAACTATAGGAATAATAATTTTAAATAATAGGAATAAAATATATGATCTCAAAAACAGGTGGTAGGGTACTGGGAATAATTTAACGAATAATAACAATAATAATGAATATTTAAGTAGGAACTTTTGTAAGTTAAGATTTCTTCATTTTCGGTATTTTTTTATTAATGCAAAAGAAAGGGTAACTAATCACCGTCGCATAGGTGTGAAGCACCTGCTGCCGCTGATCTGCGCTAAAGCTTACAGCTTCCAAAGCTCTTGAGCTTTGCGTGGGCTTAAGGCCTCTTTACAACAAAAAAAGCTCCAACATAATTTAGGGAAAAATCAAAGACTACGGGCGACCGGGCTCATGTATGGTTTTTTCTTTTGTCTCTTTATGTTAAAAGTTTATAAACGTTAACTGGGAGTTTGTTCACTTACGTACTTTCATGTTCCGGCCACGTCCAAAAGATCCTTCGGCGAGGGGAATACCTGTAAGTTTTAGAGAGAGAGCACACACACATGCACACGCATGACCACGGCTAACACCAGATTATCTTGATCTTCTTTTTCTTTTTGTTTAGGGCTTTTTTTTTTGAGCATATATAGTTCATAAATCAAATTATTCCATCTTTAACTTCTATATTTTATACTTTATTCAATATTTATTCGTTTATTTAGATTCGTTGGGGTAGGTCTTGATCCATAGACCAAGGTGTGGGCGCACGGAAAAAGCTCCAAGCAGCTGGTTTCGTTTTATATGCACAAAGGGGTCAACGGCCTAACAAGCGCACATAAGTTCTTTGGGAATAAACGCACAATGGGCCACAAGAGGATCATACGAGTTCTGCCCGTTCCGTTGGGGTTTATTTAATACATTTAACCTTCACATGTCATGATCTGGCTTTTAGGTTAGGGCGAAGCACGGTGACAAAAAAAATTCGGGTCAGGGTCTCTTTTTCCTTGGACGGGTCTGGTTATTCCTGGCAAGGAAGATCACTTGGAACTTTTTGTTTAAGGCTCTTGGCCCGGTGGCTGGATGGCCCACTCTCGGTCGCGACGGCTCGCGTTGGGGCGGCGAAGAGCTCGCTGCTGCCGGCGCTAAAGCTCGGAAACGGCTGAGGGGCCGCTCTCTGTCGGCGCTGAAGCTCGGTAACTGCTGAAGGGCTCGCTGTGGTGGATGGCGTTGGGGCTTTAGGTGGAGCTTCCCAACTCTACGGTGGACCGCGTTGGCGGAGGGCGTTGGGGCGTTGGGTGGAGCTTCCCAACTCTACGGTGGCCCGCTTTGGGGCGATCGTCAGAAAATTCGCACCATCCTCTGCACCGTGGATCGGGGATTGGTTTCTCGTCTGGGTGGGTGGGGTCTTTCTTCCGAAAGGCCGGCGGATCGTGCTGATCTCCCAAGAACTTTTATTTGATTTTTACCTTTTATTAATTTTTTTTTTTTTTTTGAGCTGGATAAGTACGTCCGTACTGTTCGGATACCACGAGGAGAGAGCCAGCTGCTTCTCCCGGAAATCAAGGCCTCATCCCCTCGTTCTTCCCTTTTTCTTTTCGATTTGTCAAAATGACAGTGGGAGGAGGAGGCCGATTAAAACGTCAGCCAAACAAAATAATATGGGCAGCCCACGGTGACGAAGCGCACCCAGTAGATGGCGTGTTAAAAGCTTAGCTTTCTTGGACCCAACAAAAGACTTAGCCTATTCGCGTAGCATAATTTTAGGGAAAATTAAGACGTCGATGCAAACAATTTTTTTCTTACAACAAGCGCACTAAATGCTGTATTGGCTGCTGCATTTGCTGTGGCTGTTGCCGTAGTGGCTGAGGCTGCTGCTGCTGCCGTCGATGCTCCTGGACAGCGACCCTGTGGGCCAGGAGCCGCTGCCTGGCTGCCTTGTAGGCGCTGATGTGGGCGCCTTGGCAGTTGGCGCATTTGGGATTGACGGCCCTTGGCTTGCTGCACTCCGTCGTCTGATGTCCACCCGCGCATTTCATGCAGACAGCAGCTCGTCTACAATATGCGCGGGTGTGGCCAAACACCTGACATCGATGGCACTGGGCAGGGTCACGGCAGACTCCAAGTCTCTCAACCGTGACGGGCCTCCCACCCAGGCGTCGCAGCTTCAACACATCGAATTGACCACGGTCCGGTTTGGGGGCGATCTCAGCCTCGAAGAGGTTGTATTGGCGGCTGCGATCGAATCGATCGGTGATCGCCCGAGTAAACCGGACCGTGTACCCCTCGGCCTGCATACAGTCCCGGAACCAGTCAGAGGGCGTGGAATGGGGAAGACCTCGGATGAGGATCCTCAAGCCTCTGTCCTCCACAGGCTGATGCCCGAACTCGCCGTGCCGGATGTCATTGGCAATGGCAAGGGTGTGTGTATTGGGAGTGGCAGTAGTTGTGTTGGTGTTGGTATTGGCGATGGTGCTGGTGTGAGTGGCGGTGACGGTGTTGGTGTTTGTATTTGTGTTTTGTGTTTGCTGCCGCTGCTGGTGATGGCGGCCCCGTCGGCCATACCGCTTCCTCTCACCCTCACCCTCATCGTCACTCCCACTGTCGATGAGGGCGCGGCGTCGTTTTGGTGTTGGTGGGATTTGTGGCATTGGAGCAGGCTGGGCTATGGCTCGGATCGACCCGCTGCTCGAGCTCGAACCAGGTTCGACACGCAACAGGTTCGATCCGGTCGTGTGTGTGTGTGTGGCTGCCCGTTGGCCGTTTTGGCGCTCCGCTCTTGCGCGTCGGCTTGCCGGCTCTCCTCCGTCTTCTCCCTCTCCCGTTACTCCTAAACAGTTTTGTGCGTCCAAGAGCGTGAGAGGCGGGAAAAGTGGCAGTGAGAGCGGCGTCTTTTCGGCCTTTCCCTTTGTGGTTGGCGCGGTTTTTGTGACGGGTCTCGAGGGGGGAGTGGCTGTGGCCGTGGATATATCGGCCATGGCAATGGCTGGGTACTCACTCGATGGAAGGCTGTGGCGTCGGCGCTCTGCATTGGCTGGGGCGTTGGTGTTGGCGCCTGCGCCGAGGGCTCTGCTGCTGCTGCTGCTATTGGCGGTGTTGGTGTTGGTGTTGTTGGCTGCTGCTGCTGCTGCTAGGGCGCCTCTGCGGGCCGCTCTGCCGCCGTCGCTGTGTCGTCTGGTTGACCCTCGTCTGGCCATTCCTCTGGTCATGGCTGGCTGTTGGTTTGTGTGTTGGCGATCTGCTGCCTGTTTGTTGTTTTTTAATTGAAAAGTATCTTGTGTGTGTGTGTTTGTGTTTAATGTATTTATTGGCACCTTAGTTCTGTTTTTTTTTTTTTTTTTTTTCTTGTCTATCACACTTTTCTCTTTTAGATTGTGCTGCTTGTGATGTTTGTAGTGGCACAGGAACTAAAGCTTGTCGGAGATAGTAGTGGGTGGGGTGAAGGAAGGGCTGGAGCGTGGTGGATTGGCGAGGAGCACTTTTCCGCGTTTGGAATGGTCATGTACAGCGGCGAATGGCGAGGGGGGGGGGGGGGGTGGGCGACACAAAATGGCTGCTGCCTGGCTTGGCTTGGCGTCGTCACGGGCAACACTGATGGCAACGAACAAACAAGCTTGCGATTTTATTTTATTTTAATGGCGGCGGCGATGGTTCAATTATTATACGTCCGACGATCGCGACCTCTCGAGCGGGTGGACGAGATGAGAGTGGCGGACGAGGTTCATGGTGGTACTCTCACATGTCCGCCAACTCCCATACTCTCCCCCTCAACTCGACTGGCCCGATCGCCGATCGTCATTTACCGGTGCTCTCACCCCCGGTTCCACTTTCACTCACCCCAATATTGAGTGAGATGAATGTGGTCCGAGGGCAGCAGCACCGATAAGTAGGCAATGAAAATGTTAATGGCTGTTTGCATTAGTGGCTGTGTGTGTTGTTGTTGGGCAATGGCCCGTGCCTAATGTTTCTCTGTGCTGTGTGAATTGGCTGCTCTGTTGTCAAGGATGGGATGGGATGGGAAGGGGGAAAATTGCCTGCTCCCGTATAACCGCCCGGATACTTTCAACTTCCGGATCTTACGATCCGGGCGCGAGACGCTCCGAAGAGTCGACCGCATAGCATCTTGTGGGCGGTTGTAATGGCTTGTTGGGGCGTTTGGCAGAGTGGCGAAGGATGGCAGTGTACATTTTAGTCCTGCTCAGCCTCATTTGGCAATTAGTGGCATTTGAAGTGGGTGGGTGGGGTGGGTGTGGGATTGGCTGGGCATAATTGCCGAAGTTGCGACCGATAACACACCGGCATTGATAAAAGCAATTTGAATTTGAATTGGCTTTTTGGTGTGTTATCGGTCAAGTCTGGTATTTGCGTGGTATTTTGGTAATACCACATGTCAGGGGAAATATGGGAATGGCAGATAGGTGGGGAAGAAGAGGAAAAAGGTAATAAAACTAATCAGAAAACTACTAATAATATACAATTAACTACAGAAAAACTACATTAATTTACAAAAACTTATTCCTAATATCACAGGCTAGTAACTAAAACTATGGACAAACTATCTACGGACATGCAAAAACTACAAAAAACAACAGGATTGACATCTACAACAAGAACATTGATGCAGACAAGGTAAAATAAACGATAATTGACATACATTTACACACATATAAACATATTAATTATATTTATTTTATTTCTAACAGGAGGACAACTACAACGAAGCACCGGCCGGCATAACAAACGCAATGCGAACATTACGCTGTATACCGGCCGGGTCTGTTGTCCCCCTGTGTGTTGTTTATTGGCTGGTTGTGAGTATTGGCGTGCATCGTGGGCAATGATGGTCTTGATGGCAAGCGGCTCTGGTCCGGCCGCCCACGTTGCATCTGTCTGTTGGTTAGTGTTGGCTGCTGCACTCGAGGGGCACTGGTCCGGCCACCCAACTGCATTGTCATCGTGTTGGCATTGGCATCGGTGTGTGATGGCAATGGTCGGAGTTATTGGCCGCATCCAAGTGGCGAACTGGTCTGGCCACCAGGATGCGTTGTCGATTTTAATTGTTGATTGGCCGCATCCAAGTGGCTGCTGGTCCGGCCACCCAGGATGCGCTGTCAGGTGGATTGGCCTGTCCTCCTCGGCCACGTTCGGCGTCAATTTGTAGTTGCGTTTTGAATGGCTGCTGGTCCGGGCACTCAGGTGAGGAGGTGTTTGTTTTGGCTTTTTGATTTTAATTTGCGTTTATTTGCAGGTGCCTTTCGTTGATTTGGATGTTGTTGCTGGCGACCCTTGTCTGATTTGTGTTGGCGTAAGAGACGTTTGCGGGTGAGTATTCGATTTGGGCCCTCCACACTTGGCCCAGACCCTCCAGATCGTCGAATGGATCGTGGTCGGTCCATTCGTCGTCATGTTCGTCGTCAATTGCTTCGCAGTCCATATCGGATTCGGAGTCCGATATGGCTGCGGCGTCATGGTGCGTATTTGCAGTTGGTCGTGGTGATGGCTGTGTGGATGCTGCTGCTGCTGTTTTTGTCTGAAGTGGCGGCACTACTCCCGTGCTCTCGTCCCTTGCCTGCAGCAGGTTTGTCAGTTTCGTCAAAATTGCTGCCAGCTTATCCTCCAGCTCTTTAATTTTTACGGCATATCTTTTCAGGATATGGGCACAGCTCCCATCGCACTGGGCGCCTGGCTGCTGCTGTAGCTGGGGTTGGCGTGGCGTCGGAGCATGATTTGGCATCGGCTGCATCGACAGGACCCTGTGGTGTTGGCGCCCCTCGGCCAGTGGCTGGGGATGTTGGTCGCGATGCTGTAGCTGTTGCCGATGCTGCCGACCCGGACCGCGTTGGCGTTGCTGCTGCGGCTGTGGGTGGAGTGGCTGTGTGGGTGGCTGCTGCTGCAACTGTCGCTGTAGTGGCGGCTGGTGACGTTGTGATGGCTGCCGGAGACGATGTGCTGGCTGTTGCTGCTGTATTGGCTGCTGCATTTGCTGTGGCTGTTGCCGTAGTGGCTGAGGCTGCTTCTGCTGCCGTCGATGCTCCTGGACAGCGACCCTGTGGGCCAGGAGCCGCTGCCTGGCTGCCTTGTAGGCGCTGATGTGGGCGCCTTGGCAGTTGGCGCATTTGGGATTGACGGCCCTTGGCTTGCTGCACTCCGTCGTCTGATGTCCACCCGCGCATTTCATGCAGCCAGCAGCTCGTCTACAATATGCGCGGGTGTGGCCAAACACCTGACATCGATGGCACTGGGCAGGGTCACGGCAGACTCCAAGTCTCTCAACCGTGACGGGCCTCCCACCCAGGCGTCGCAGCTTCAACACATCGAATTGACCACGGTCCGGTTTGGGGGCGATCTCAGCCTCGAAGAGGTTGTATTGGCGGCTGCGATCGAATCGATCGGTGATCGCCCGAGTAAACCGGACCGTGTACCCCTCGGCCTGCATACAGTCCCGGAACCAGTCAGAGGGCGTGGAATGGGGAAGACCTCGGATGAGGATCCTCAAGCCTCTGTCCTCCACAGGCTGATGCCCGAACTTGCCGTGCCGGATGTCATTGGCAATGGCAAGGGTGTGTGTATTGGGAGTGGCAGTAGTTGTGTTGGTGTTGGTATTGGCGATGGTGCTGGTGTGAGTGGCGGTGACGGTGTTGGTGTTTGTATTTGTGTTTTGTGTTTGCTGCCGCTGCTGGTGATGGCGGCCCCGTCGTCTAGCCTGCTTCCTCTCACCCTCACCCTCATCGTCACTCCCACTGTCGATGAGGGCGCGGCGTCGTTTTGGTGTTGGTGGGATTTGTGGCATTGGAGCAGGCTGGGCTATGGCTCGGATCGACCCGCTGCTCGAGCTCGAACCAGGTTCGACACGCAACAGGTTCGATCCGGTCGTGTGTGTGTGTGTGGCTGCCCGTTGGCCGTTTTGGCGCTCCGCTCTTGCGCGTCGGCTTGCCGGCTCTCCTCCGTCTTCTCCCTCTCCCGTTACTCCTAAACAGTTTTGTGCGTCCAAGAGCGTGAGAGGCGGGAAAAGTGGCAGTGAGAGCGGCGTCTTTTCGGCCTTTCCCTTTGTGGTTGGCGCGGTTTTTGTGACGGGTCTCGAGGGGGAGTGGCTGTGGCCGTGGATATATCGGCCATGGCAATGGCTGGGTACTCACTCGATGGAAGGCTGTGGCGTCGGCGCTCTGCATTGGCTGGGGCGTTGCCGCTCTGCCGCCGTCGCTGTGTCGTCTGGTTGACCCTCGTCTGGCCATTCCTCTGGTCATGGCTGGCTGTTGGTTTGTGTGTTGGCGATCTGCTGCCTGTTTGTTGTTTTTTAATTGAAAAGTATCTTGTGTGTGTGTGTTTGTGTTTAATGTATTTATTGGCACCTTAGTTCTGTTTTTTTTTTTTTTTTTTTTTTCTTGTCTATCACAGTTTTCTCTTTTAGATTGTGCTGTTTGTGATGTTTGTAGTGGCACAGGAACTAAAGCTTGTCGGAGATGGTAGTGGGTGGGGTGAAGGAAGGGCTGTGGCGTGGTGGATTGGCGAGGAGCACTTTTCCGCGTTTGGAATGGTCATGTACAGCGGCGAATGGCGAGGGGGGGGGGGTGGGCGACACAAAATGGCTGCTGCCTGGCTTGGCTTGGCGTCGTCACGGGCAACACTGATGGCAACGAACAAACAAGCTTGCGATTTTATTTTATTTTAATGGCGGCGGCGATGGTTCAATTATTATACGTCCGACGATCGCGACCTCTCGAGCGGGTGGACGAGATGAGAGTGGCGGACGAGGTTCATGGTGGTACTCTCACATGTCCGCCAACTCCCATACTCTCCCCCTCAACTCGACTGGCCCGATCGCCGATCGTCATTTACCGGTGCTCTCACCCCCGGTTCCACTTTCACTCACCCCAATATTGAGTGAGATGAAAGTGGTCCGAGGGCAGCAGCACCGATAAGTAGGCAATGAAAATGTTAATGGCTGTTTGCATTAGTGGCTGTGTGTGTTGTTGTTGGGCAATGGCCCGTGCCTAATGTTTCTCTGTGCTGTGTGAATTGGCTGCTCTGTTGTCAAGGATGGGATGGGATGGTAAGGGGGAAAATTGCCTGCTCCCGTATAACCGCCCGGATACTTTCAACTTCCGGATCTTACGATCCGATCTTACGATCGTCATTTACCGGTGCTCTCACCCCCGGTTCCACTTTCACTCACCCCAATACTGAGTGAGATGAAAGTGGTCCGAGGGCAGCAGCACCGATAAGTAGGCAATGAAAATGTTAATGGCTGTTTGCATTAGGGGGCTCGTCCGGGATAAGCCCAAGACAACAACATTTGTAAGTGAGATTTGTGCGTGTATTTGGAAATTTTGGCGAACACGAGGCTAGAGCTACAAGGAGACAAGCGGCACAGAGACGACAATCTGAGCGCGTTCGTTCCAAAGAGAGCAGAAGCGACAAAACTACGGCAGACGGCAGCAAACACAGCAAGAATCAAAACCTTCGTTGTTGTTGTTGTGCATTGCGTCTGAGAGGCTAGAGCTACAAGGAGACAAGCGGCACAGAGACGACAATCTGAGCGCGTTCGTTCCAAAGAGAGCAGAAGCGACAAAACGACGGCAGACGGCAGCAAACACAGCAAGAATCAAAACCTTCGTTGTTGTTGTTGTGCATTGCGTCTGAGAGGCTAGAGCTACAAGGAGACAAGCGGCACAGAGACGACAATCTGAGTGCGTTCGTTCCAAAGGAAGCAGAAGCGACAAAACGACGGCAGCAAACAGGTAGTATCAAAGAACATTGATTGTTGTTGTGTTGCACTGCGTCGGACGGAGACTACAACTACAAGAAAAGACAAGCAGCAGTTCATTTTGTAACAGCAGAAGCAGCGACGATTCGGGAAGCGACAACGAGTTATCGGCGAACGGCGAGAGCAAGGCAAGGCAACAAAGAGAGGACGGCAACAGCGACATCGACAGGCAAGCGAGATCTGGATGTGGTGGTGTGTGTGCGTCAAATTTGGAGTCTGGAAAGTTCTGCGCAGAAGCGAGAGTTAACAAGGGTAAACCCATAGTAAGGTGAGCGTTAACAGAGAAGCGATCGTTAACAGTGACGACTTTAAAGGCGTTTTCGAAATCGATGTTAACTGAAAAATTGTTAACAGGCCAGCAGTAATAAGGTTGTTTAAGTTGATTTAATTACATTTTCTTAGATATAAGCTAATATCAATTATTTTGTATTTAAATCGTCACGATGCAAGTTGAAGAGATAATGACACTGAGAGTCGCAGATTTGCGAGAGAAGTTAAGAGAGCTTGCGTTGCAGACGACGGGACGAAAGCGCGATTTGCAAGATAGACTATTAATACATCACGGCTTTCCAGTTGAGGATGAAGAAGAGTCAGAGGATGAGTCCGTAGTAACAGCAGAGGATGATACCGTAGCAGTTCAACCAGGTACGCGACAGGCAGAGTATAAATCTTGGTTTACGCTAAAAGACGTGGAAGGTAGTGTGTCACAATTTTCTGGTTCTAATAACCCCGACATCAATCAATGGATAGAGGAATTAGAAGAATGCGCAGCTACTGTTCAATGGAGTCAATTACAATTATTCATTTATGCCAAGCAGTTGTTAGTTGGTGCAGCAAAATCTTTCGTTCGTAGTTTGCGTGATATTCGTAACTGGAATTCGTTGAAGGCAGCTCTGTTGGATGAGTTTAGTGTTAAACTGTCGTCCGTAGAAGTACATAGAATGTTGCAAAAGCGCCAGCAGAAAAAAGGAGAGTCGTTGCATGAGTTTTTGTATGCGTTAATGGAGATAGCCAAGCCAATTAAACTAGATGATGAGAGTTTAATCGAATATTTTGTGGATGGTATACCAGACGCTAGGGCAAGTAAGGCAATGCTGTACCAAGCTAGAAACTTAAAGGAGCTTAAATTTCAGATCGATGTTTACCAGAAAGCTAGAGGCGGATCCAAGCCGATGAGTAAGAATTGGCCGCTGAGTAATAAAAGTGAGAGTTCGGTGAAAGGGTCGATGGCAGAGAATTTTAGGAAATGTTTTAAGTGTGGAGACAAATCGCATTTGAGGAAAGATTGTCCCAAAAATGATTTTTGTTGTTTCAAATGTGGCCAACCAGGACACCGTGCTGCAAGCTGTAATGTCAAGGTCGAAACCAGACAAGAAAAGAGATCGAATACGAACATTATTCGAGATAAGAAAGTCGTCAATAAGCCGTCAGGTATTTTCACTCCATCAGGTTTGGAATTAAAGGATATTAAGTACGCGAATTTGGTATTCCAAGGTTTGATTGATACTGGAGCAGATTTGTGTTTAATTCGCAGGAGGGTATTTTTGAAATTTGGAAATCTTGAACTGATCGGCCAGGAGAAATGTTTAACAGGTATTGGAGATAGTCAAGTTGTAACTTTTGGTAGCTTTTCGATACCAGTGAAAATCGATGAGATTGGAATGGAGGTAGAATTTCATGTCATTCCAGACGAGGATATTGGTTTTGAAGCCATTTTAGGAAGGACTATTCTGGATCATGTGGACATGCAAGTTTCTAAGACAGGAACAAGATTTGTTCGTAGAGTTTGTGGCGAGGATAAAGATAAGAAACTTGATCAGGTAGCATCGTCCTCATGCGTGGAATTGTTTAATGAATATAAAGGCATTTGCATGTCAAGTATTGACGAAGTTGAGAAGGAGTTTTCAATTGATGTTGGTCATCTCAGTGAAGTACATGCTAGAGAGGTTAGGGGTATGGTAGGAAAGTACCAACCTCAGAGAAATGTAGATGCGCCGATAAAAATGAAAATTGTATTAGTGGATGAGATACCAGTTTTCCAGCATCCAAGACGATTACCGTTGTGTGAACAGGAAATCGTGGACAAGCAAGTGGAAGAGTGGCTGGCTCAGAAGTTTATAAAGCCAAGTACATCGGAGTATGCATCACCAGTAGTGTTGGTACCGAAAAAGAACGGTAGCAAGAGACTATGCTGTGATTACCGAAAGCTGAATGAGAAAATAGTTCGCGATAACTTTCCAATGTCACATATGGATACAGTGTTGGAGAAACTGCAGGGTGCAAAGTATTTCACCACGTTGGATTTAACGAATGGTTTTTTCCATGTGCCTGTAGAAGTCGAGTCTCAAAAATATACGTCTTTTGTGACTCAGAATGGTCAGTTCGAATTTTTATATGTACCATTTGGAATTTCAAATTCTCCAGCGGTGTTTACCAGATTTATAATGACTGTGTTGAGAGATTTGGTAAAGAATAATGAAGCAGCAGTCTATATGGATGACGTTATTATTTGTAGTCAAGATATAGAAGAGAGTTTGTTAAAGTTGAGAAAAGTACTGAAGATAGCGGAAATGAATGGGCTACGTATAAATTGGAGAAAGTGTCAGCTGATACGACCAAAGGTTAATTTTCTGGGGTATATAATAGAAAAGAATACGATAAGACCAAGTGATGAGAAGACGAGGGCAGTCGAAAAGTTCCCAGTGCCAGTTGATAAAAAAGTAGTGCAGCGTTTCATAGGATTGACTTCTTATTTCCGAAAGTTTATTGAGGGTTATGCTGTTATTGCAAAACCATTGACAGATCTGCTGCGGAAGGATGTTAAATTTGAATTTAAGGAGATACATCAGGTTGCGTTTGAACAACTAAAGGTAGCATTGATTAGTAGACCTGTTTTAGAAATGTACAACCCGAAGTTGGAGACAGAAATCCATACTGATGCATCAAAATGGGGGTATGGAGCCGTGTTACTGCAAAAGAGTTTGGAAGACAGCCAATTCCATCCAGTTCAATATATGAGCCGTAGGACTAAGCCATGTGAAGAGAAATATCCTGCTTATGACCTTGAGGTTCTGGCAATTATCGAAGCTTTAGCGAAATGGCGTGTATACTTTTTGGGTATAAAGTTCAAAATTGTCACAGATTGTAATGCATTTACAATGACGATCAAAAAGAAAGACGTTCCTTTGAGAGTAGCACGTTGGGCCATGTACCTACAAGATTTTAATTATGTTATAGAACATCGCTCAGGAACGAAGATGAGGCACGTTGACGCGTTGAGTCGTGTATCTTGTTTTATGGTGACCGAAAGTATAGCTCATCGTTTGAAAGAAGCTCAGCTAACCGACGATTGGGCTAAGGCCGTTAAAAGTATTGTGGAGGACAAGGAATATGAGGATTATTATATTCAGAATCAGATTTTGTTTAAGGATCCGGATAAGGAGCTCATCGTAGTACCAGCTCGGTTGGAAAATGAGATTATATCAATAGCACATAAGCAAGGACATTTTTCAGTTAAAAAGACACAAGATATCATTGAAAAGTCGTATTATATTCCGAAGTTAAAAGACAAAGTATGGCGCGTAATAAATAGTTGTGTCGAGTGTATCATTGTCAATGAAAAGACAGGAAAACGTGAGGGTTATTTGCAACCAATAAACCAATCACATTGATCACGTTGGACCAATGGAAATGACTAAAAAACAGTACAATTATATACTGGTTGTCGTTGATGGATTTTCTAAGTTTGTTTGGTTATATTCTACACGTAGTACAGGTGTACAGGTGAAGAGGTCGTTAAGTGTTTGGAAATTCAGGGGACTAGTTTTGGTAATCCGAACAGAATAGTGACGGATAGGGGTGCAGCGTTTATGTCCAATTTGTTTCGTGAATATTGTGAGAGAGAGAAAATACAGCATTTAATGATTGCCACAGGCGTTCCACGTGGGAATGGTCAAGTCGAAAGGATGCACAAGATAGTGGTGCCTATGTTGTCGAAATTGTGTCAGGGTAATTCCGGTAGTTGGTATAAGCATCTAGGAAAAGTACAGCAAATGATCAACAGTGTTGAGCCGCGAAGTACCAAGGTAACACCTTTCAAGATATTGACTGGGCTAGACATGCGTATAGGAATGGATCCAAAAATAAAAGAAATATTGGAAGAATCACTTATCGAAGAGTTGAACAAGGACCGCGAAAAAATTAGAAAGGAAGTAGTTGAAAACATTGCACGGTTACAGCAGGAAAACAAGAAGAGGTTTGACTTAAAAAGGAAACTAGATAGACAGTATGAGGTTAATGAGCTAGTAGCTATCAAGCGTACTCAGTATGGTACTGGATTAAAGCTAAAAGGAAAGTATCTAGGGCCGTATAAGGGGGTTAGGGTAAAGAATCATGGAAGGTACGAAGTCGAGAAGATTGGGGATACTGAGGGTCCCTATAAGACCTCTACAGTTTCAGAATATATGAAACCTTGGCTAGACCCATCCGAGGCAAATGGTCCGTCAGGACAGCCGAATGTAGGAAACGAAGGAAAGAGAGAGACATGAAGCGGTCGTGTTTTGGTCGTGTCGTCGGGATAGAGCAGTAATCGGCTCTGAGAGAGCCGATAGCAAGAGAGAGAGATCAGTCAGTTGTCAGTTCAGCCACGCATCAGACGTACACGCATATAATTAGTCACAAACATACTTGTAAAACTTGGAGCTGTTATAATTTTAACTCCAACATACTTATTAAATAAATGTTACTCGTTGCCATCAAGCAACTAAAACTACTACGGCATATCTTTTCAGGATATGGGCACAGCTCCCATCGCACTGGGCGCCTGGCTGCTGCTGTAGCTGGGGTTGGCGTGGCGTCGGAGCACGATTTGGCATCGGCTGCATCGACAGGACCCTGTGGTGTTGGCGCCCCTCGGCCAGTGGCTGGGGATGTTGGTCGCGATGCTGTAGCTGTTGCCGATGCTGCCGACCCGGACCGCGTTGGCGTTGCTGCTGCGGCTGTGGGTGGAGTGGCTGTGTGGGTGGCTGCTGCTGCAACTGTCGCTGTAGTGGCGGCTGGTGACGTTGTGATGGCTGCTGGAGACGATGTGCTGGCTGTTGCTGCTGTATTGGCTGCTGCATTTGCTGTGGCTGTTGCCGTAGTGGCTGAGGCTGCTGCTGCTGCCGTCGATGCTCCTGGACAGCGACCCTGTGGGCCAGGAGCCGCTGCCTGGCTGCCTTGTAGGCGCTGATGTGGGCGCCTTGGCAGTTGGCGCATTTGGGATTGACGGCCCTTGGCTTGCTGCACTCCGTCGTCTGATGTCCACCCGCGCATTTCATGCAGACAGCAGCTCGTCTACAATATGCGCGGGTGTGGCCAAACACCTGACATCGATGGCACTGGGCAGGGTCACGGCAGACTCCAAGTCTCTCAACCGTGACGGGCCTCCCACCCAGGCGTCGCAGCTTCAACACATCGAATTGACCACGGTCCGGTTTGGGGGCGATCTCAGCCTCGAAGAGGTTGTATTGGCGGCTGCGATCGAATCGATCGGTGATCGCCCGAGTAAACCGGACCGTGTACCCCTCGGCCTGCATACAGTCCCGGAACCAGTCAGAGGGCGTGGAATGGGGAAGACCTCGGATGAGGATCCTCAAGCCTCTGTCCTCCACAGGCTGATGCCCGAACTCGCCGTGCCGGATGTCATTGGCAATGGCAAGGGCGTGTGTATTGGGAGTGGCAGTAGTTGTGTTGGTGTTGGTATTGGCGATGGTGCTGGTGTGAGTGGCGGTGACGGTGTTGGTGTTTGTATTTGTGTTTTGTGTTTGCTGCCGCTGCTGGTGATGGCGGCCCCGTCGTCTAGCCTGCTTCCTCTCACCCTCATCGTCACTCCCACTGTCGATGAGGGCGCGGCGTCGTTTTGGTGTTGGTGGGATTTGTGGCATTGGAGAAGGCTGGGCTATGGCTCGGATCGACCCGCTGCTCGAGCTCGAACCAGGTTCGACACGCAACAGGTTCGATCCGGTCGTGTGTGTGTGTGTGGCTGCCCGTTGGCCGTTTTGGCTCTCCGCTCTTGCGCGTCGGCTTGCCGGCTCTCCTCCGTCTTCTCCCTCTCCCGTTACTCCTAAACAGTTTTGTGCGTCCAAGAGCGTGAGAGGCGGGAAAAGTGGCAGTGAGAGCGGCGTCTTTTCGGCCTTTCCCTTTGTGGTTGGCGCGGTTTTTGTGACGGGTCTCGAGGGGGGAGTGGCTGTGGCCGTAGATATATCGGCCATGGCAATGGCTGGGTACTCACTCGATGGAAGGCTGTGGCGTCGGCGCTCTGCATTGGCTGGGGCCTTGGTGTTGGCGCCTGCGCCGAGGGCTCTGCTGCTGCTGCTGCTATTGGCGGTGTTGGTGTTGGTGTTGTTGGCTGCTGCTGCTGCTGCTAGGGCGCCTCTGCGGGCCGCTCTGCCGCCGTCGCTGTGTCGTCTGGTTGACCCTCGTCTGGCCATTCCTCTGGTCATGGCTGGCTGTTGGTTTGTGTGTTGGCGATCTGCTGCCTGTTTGTTGTTTTTTAATTGAAAAGTATCTTGTGTGTGTGTGTTTGTGTTTAATGTATTTATTGGCACCTTAGTTCTGTTTTTTTTTTTTTTTTTTTTTTCTTGTCTATCACAGTTTTCTCTTTTAGATTGTGCTGTTTGTGATGTTTGTAGTGGCACAGGAACTAAAGCTTGTCGGAGATGGTAGTGGGTGGGGTGAAGGAAGGGCTGTGGCGTGGTGGATTGGCGAGGAGCACTTTTCCGCGTTTGGAATGGTCATGTACAGCGGAGAATGGCGGGGCGGGGGGGGGGGGGGGGGGGGGATGGGTGGGCGACACAAAATGGCTGCTGCCTGGCTTGGCTTGGCGTCGTCACGGGCAACACTGATGGCAACGAACAAACAAGCTTGCGATTTTATTTTATTTTAATGGCGGCGGCGATGGTTCAATTATTATACGTCCGACGATCGCGACCTCTCGAGCGGGTGGACGAGATGAGAGTGGCGGACGAGGTTCATGGTGGTACTCTCACATGTCCGCCAACTCCCATACTCTACCCCTCAACTCGACTGGCCCGATCGCCGATCGTCATTTACCGGTGCTCTCACCCCCGGTTCCACTTTCACTCACCCCAATATTGAGTGAGATGAAAGTGGTCCGAGGGCAGCAGCACCGATAAGTAGGCAATGAAAATGTTAATGGCTGTTTGCATTAGTGGCTGTGTGTGTTGTTGTTGGGCAATGGCCCGTGCCTAATGTTTCTCTGTGCTGTGTGAATTGGCTGCTCTGTTGTCAAGGATGGGATGGGATGGTAAGGGGGAAAATTGCCTGCTCCCGTATAACCGCCCGGATACTTTCAACTTCCGGATCTTACGATCCGATCTTACGATCGTCATTTACCGGTGCTCTCACCCCCGGTTCCACTTTCACTCACCCCAATACTGAGTGAGATGAAAGTGGTCCGAGGGCAGCAGCACCGATAAGTAGGCAATGAAAATGTTAATGGCTGTTTGCATTAGTGGCTGTGTGTGTTGTTGTTGGGCAATGGCCCGTGCCTAATGTTTCTCTGTGCTGTGTGAATTGGCTGCTCTGTTGCCAAGGATGGGATGGGATGGGATGGGAAGGGGGAAAATTGCCTGCTCCCGTATAACCGCCCGGATACTTTCAACTTCCGGATCTTACGATCCGGGCGCGAGACGCTCCGAAGAGTCGACCGCATAGCATCTTGTGGGCGGTTGTAATAGCTTGTTGGGGCGTTTGGCAGAGTGGCGAAGGATGGCAGTGTACATTTTAGTCCTGCTCAGCCTCATTTGGTAATTAGTGGCATTTGAAGTGGGTGGGTGGGGTGGGTGTGGGATTGGCTGGGCATAATTGCCGAAGTTGCGACCGATAACACACCGGCATTGATAAAAGCAATTTGAATTTGAATTGGCTTTTTGGTGTGTTATCGGTCAAGTCTGGTATTTGCGTGGTATTTTGGTAATACCACGTGTCAAGAGGAATTATGGGAATGGCAAATAGGTTGGGAAGAAGAGGACGGAAAAAGGTAAAACTAATCAGAAACTACGAAAAATATACAATTAACTACAGAAAAAACTACATTAATTTACAAAAACTTATTCCTAATATCACAGGCAAGTAACTAAAACTATGGACAAACTATCTACGGACATGCTGTAACGGACCTGCTTCTTGGTTCGCTTGAGTTTGCTGGGCTCGCTCAGCGGTCGGCCGATTCGTCGCAACGTATTTTTATTGTTGCCCCCAACGACAAATGATAAGACCTTCCTTTTCTTTAATCGAATCTCTCTTTATTCGTACTTATATTAGGACTTAGGGCTAGATGCTACAATTCAGCTTATCTATGGATCTCCACCACGCGTGGGCTCTCGTCGGGTGTGGCAGCGTTGAGGCTATTGATTGGGGCAGTTTGACCTCGGCTTTTGTTTTGGCCCGCCACGCAAATCCGCACTCTACGTCTCGCACTCCCCTCTTAGCTTCCGCCGGCAACTGTGGATCACCTCTTAACTTAGACTCACTCTGGGGCAGGCGGGGCCTGTCTTCCTGTTGCTATTCACTTCACTGCACTTCTTCGAACCGTACCGGGTATTACTCTCACGTTTCGGCGGGGTTTCAACGTGCGCGCGCGATCACTTCTCCACGGAAAAAGAGACCCGCTTCGTTGCCGCAGCCTCCTTTTATAGCCCCTTGACGGGCCCCGGCTCGGCGTTGGTAGTTTTCCATCGCCGTCTCCTGGTTTCCACGGCCTTCGTAACGGGGCCTGGCCGGTGGCGTTATCCCATGCCCATATTTGGTCATGCGTCGGATCGCTGCCGGCCCGATCCCGCCGTCTCCTCTGCCTCTCGCGTTTCTCTTGCTCCGAGAGCGGGACACTTCTCCTCTCGGGGCCCTTGGCTTCTTCGCCGCATCCGGTTATCCGTGGGTATCTGGGCTGACCTTCGCCTTATCCAGCCAGCCATCAGCCTTTATCCGACCGTCCCACCGCCTTTATCCGGCTATGCTTTGGTCGAATTCGGCCTGTGGGAACCACGGTTCCTCACACCCCCTCTTTCTTCCCGCAGCGGAATACTCCCGTTTTCCGCGACCTTGCGACGGAGTGTGCTTTCCTCATTCAAACGGCCCCATTTTACGCGCGCTCCTTACGGCATCTGGGATCTCGGGCGCCCTGGCGCCCTCTGGCGCCTTTGCTCGGGCGGCGCTGCCAGCCCTTGCAATTTTCTGGCTAGGGCCGAATCCCCACCTATCGATAAGGTGTAGGGGCGTTTAGTCGATCCACTCGATATCTCTCCCCAGTAAGTTTTCCACTTTTCTCTTTTTCGTCTCTCTTTATTCATTTTCTTCCCGCGTGTTTCGCCCTTGATTTTTTCTTTTTTTTTTTCCTTTTGCTCTTTTTTTTCCTTTCCCCTTTTTTTCCTTACTTTTGCTCGCGGAACACCTCCGTGCGTGTGGCCGACATCGCAATGCGGTACCGGGTACCCCGCTCCCTCACCAGCTTCTTCACCCTCCTACCCACGAGGCGAATCTGGGTCTGCGCGCGGACCACCGCCGCCGGCCACTCCTCCCGCGCGATCGCCGTCCAGTGGACCGTGGCTGCTGGTGCCGAGCTCTGCCGTTGCTGGGCCGGTCGCTTCGGTCCTGCACAGGGCTCCGGGCAGGAGGCCTGCCGCTTCAGAGCCGGGCGCTCGGCCGCCGTCGACCTCTCCGGTGCGGGCCACACCCACGGTCCGCGCTCCCACGCCTCGAGTTCCACCTCCGTCGGTGCTGTCGCCGCCGTCGCCATTTCCGCGGCCCGCGTCTCTGCTTCTGCCGCTGCCTCGGCCGTCGCCGTCTGGGCCGCCGTCGCCGTTTCCGCGGTCTGCGTCCCTGCTGCCGCCGTCGCCGCCTCTGCCGCTGCCTCGGCCGTCGCTGTCTGGACCGCCGTCGCCGTTTCCGCGGTCTGCGTCCCTGCTGCCGTCGTCGCCTCCACTGCCGTTCGCATCGCCGCCTCCGCCGTCGCCGCGGCTGCCGCTGCTTCGGCCGTCGCCGTCGGGACCGCCGTCGCCGTCTGGGCCGCCGTCGCCATTTCCGCGGCCTGCGTCGCTGCTGTCACCTTCGCCGCTTCTGCAGTCCGCATCGCTGCCTCCGCCGTCGCCATTGCTGCCGCTGAGGTCGTGGGGGCGGGTCCGGGGTCCCTCCTCCGCGGGTCCCTGTTGTTGCTGCCGCGTGGACTCTCCTCCCACACCCGGGCGCCGGCCTCTGGCTGGGCTTCGCTCGGGGCGGGCCCCGAGGCCCACGTGATGTGCAGGGTCTGGTGGTGCCACACCATCCCCTGGCGCACGGCGGTCCGCACCTCCTGCGATACATACGGACCCATTACGGCCGCCTCCGGTCCCCTCCACTGTGGTTGCTGCTGCCACTGCTCCTGCCCCTGCTGCTGGTGATGCGGCTGCTGGTGCTGCTGCTGCTGGTGCTGCTGTTGCTGCTGCTGGCTGTGGCTGTTGCCGTATTGGCTGAGGCTGCTGCTGCAGCATCGACCTGTTGCGAGTCGAACCTGGTTCGAGCTCGAGCAGCGGGACATTTTTCAGTTAAAAAGACACAAGATATCATTGAAAAGTCGTATTATATTCCGAAGTTAAAAGACAAAGTATGGCGCGTAATAAATAGTTGTGTCGAGTGTATCATTGTCAATGAAAAGACAGGAAAACGTGAGGGTTATTTGCAACCAATAGACAAGGGTGATAGGCCGTTACAAACGTATCACATTGATCACGTTGGACCAATGGAAATGACTAAAAAACAGTACAATTATATACTGGTTGTCGTTGATGGATTTTCTAAGTTTGTTTGGTTATATTCTACACGTAGTACAGGTGTTGAAGAGGTCGTTAAGTGTTTGGAAATTCAGGGGACTAGTTTTGGTAATCCGAACAGAATAGTGACGGATAGGGGTGCAGCGTTTATGTCCAATTTGTTTCGTGAATATTGTGAGAGAGAGAAAATACAGCATTTAATGATTGCCACAGGCGTTCCACGTGGGAATGGTCAAGTCGAAAGGATGCACAAGATAGTGGTGCCTATGTTGTCGAAATTGTGTCAGGGTAATTCCGGTAGTTGGTATAAGCATCTAGGAAAAGTACAGCAAATGATCAACAGTGTTGAGCCGCGAAGTACCAAGGTAACACCTTTCAAGATATTGACTGGGCTAGACATGCGTATAGGAATGGATCCAAAAATAAAAGAAATATTGGAAGAATCACTTATCGAAGAGTTGAACAAGGACCGCGAAAAAATTAGAAAGGAAGTAGTTGAAAACATTGCACGGTTACAGCAGGAAAACAAGAAGAGTTTTGACTTAAAAAGGAAACTAGATAGACAGTATGAGGTTAATGAGCTAGTAGCTATCAAGCGTACTCAGTATGGTACTGGATTAAAGCTAAAAGGAAAGTATCTAGGGCCGTATAAGGTGGTTAGGGTAAAGAATCATGGAAGGTACGAAGTCGAGAAGATTGGGGATACTGAGGGTCCCTATAAGACCTCTACAGTTTCAGAATATATGAAACCTTGGCTAGACCCATCCGAGGCAAATGGTCCGTCAGGACAGCCGAATGTAGGAAACGAAGGAAAGAGAGAGACACGAAGCGGTCGTGTTTTGGTCGTGTCGTCGGGATAGAGCAGTAATCGGCTCTGAGAGAGCCGATAGCAAGAGAGAGAGATCAGTCAGTTGTCAGTTCAGCCACGCATCAGACGTACACGCATATAATTAGTCACAAACATACTTGTAAAACTTGGAGCTGTTATAATTTTAACTCCAACATACTTATTAAATAAATGTTACTCGTTGCCATCAAGCAACTAAAACTACTACGGCATATCTTTTCAGGATATGGGCACAGCTCCCATCGCACTGGGCGCCTGGCTGCTGCTGTAGCTGGGGTTGGCGTGGCGTCGGAGCACGATTTGGCATCGGCTGCATCGACAGGACCCTGTGGTGTTGGCGCCCCTCGGCCAGTAGCTGGGGATGTTGGTCGCGATGCTGTAGCTGTTGCCGATGCTGCCGACCCGGACCGCGTTGGCGTTGCTGCTGCGGCTGTGGGTGGAGTGGCTGTGTGGGTGGCTGCTGCTGCAACTGTCGCTGTAGTGTCGCTGGTGACGTTGTGATGGCTGCTGGAGACGATGTGCTGGCTGTTGCTGCTGTATTGGCTGCTGCATTTGCTGTGGCTGTTGCCGTAGTGGCTGAGGCTGCTGCTGCTGCCGTCGATGCTCCTGGACAGCGACCCTGTGGGCCAGGAGCCGCTGCCTGGCTGCCTTGTAGGCGCTGATGTGGGCGCCTTGGCAGTTGGCGCATTTGGGATTGACGGCCCTTGGCTTGCTGCACTCCGTCGTCTGATGTCCACCCGCGCATTTCATGCAGACAGCAGCTCGTCTACAATATGCGCGGGTGTGGCCAAACACCTGACATCGATGGCACTGGGCAGGGTCACGGCAGACTCCAAGTCTCTCAACCGTGACGGGCCTCCCACCCAGGCGTCGCAGCTTCAACACATCGAATTGACCACGGTCCGGTTTGGGGGCGATCTCAGCCTCGAAGAGGTTGTATTGGCGGCTGCGATCGAATCGATCGGTGATCGCCCGAGTAAACCGGACCGTGTACCCCTCGGCCTGCATACAGTCCCGGAACCAGTCAGAGGGCGTGGAATGGGGAAGACCTCGGATGAGGATCCTCAAGCCTCTGTCCTCCACAGGCTGATGCCCGAACTCGCCGTGCCGGATGTCATTGGCAATGGCAAGGGTGTGTGTATTGGGAGTGGCAGTAGTTGTGTTGGGGTTGGTATTGGCGATGGTGCTGGTGTGAGTGGCGGTGACGGTGTTGGTGTTTGTATTTGTGTTTTGTGTTTGCTGCCGCTGCTGGTGATGGCGGCCCCGTCGTCTAGCCTGCTTCCTCTCACCCTCACCCTCATCGTCACTCCACTGTCGATGAGGGCGCGGCGTCGTTTTGGTGTTGGTGGGATTTGTGGCATTGGAGAAGGCTGGGCTATGGCTCGGATCGACCCGCTGCTCGAGCTCGAACCAGGTTCGACACGCAACAGGTTCGATCCGGTCGTGTGTGTGTGTGTGGCTGCCCGTTGGCCGTTTTGGCGCTCCGCTCTTGCGCGTCGGCTTGCCGGCTCTCCTCCGTCTTCTCCCTCTCCCGTTACTCCTAAACAGTTTTGTGCGTCCAAGAGCGTGAGAGGCGGGAAAAGTGGCAGTGAGAGCGGCGTCTTTTCGGCCTTTCCCTTTGTGGTTGGCGCGGTTTTTGTGACGGGTCTCGAGGGGGGAGTGGCTGTGGCCGTGGATATATCGGCCATGGCAATGGCTGGGTACTCACTCGATGGAAGGCTGTGGCGTCGGCGCTCTGCATTGGCTGGGGCGTTGGTGTTGGCGCCTGCGCCGAGGGCTCTGCTGCTGCTGCTGCTATTGGCGGTGTTGGTGTTGGTGTTGTTGGCTGCTGCTGCTGCTGCTAGGGCGCCTCTGTGGGCCGCTCTGCCGCCGTCGCTGTGTCGTCTGGTTGACCCTCGTCTGGCCATTCCTCTGGTCATGGCTGGCTGTTGGTTTGTGTGTTGGCGATCTGCTGCCTGTTTGTTGTTTTTTAATTGAAAAGTATCTTGTGTGTGTGTGTTTGTGTTTAATGTATTTATTGGCACCTTAGTTCTGTTTTTTTTTTTTTTTTTTTTTCTTGTCTATCACAGTTTTCTCTTTTAGATTGTGCTGTTTGTGATGTTTGTAGTGGCACAGGAACTAAAGCTTGTCGGAGATGGTAGTGGGTGGGGTGAAGGAAGGGCTGTGGCGTGGTGGATTGGCGAGGAGCACTTTTCCGCGTTTGGAATGGTCATGTACAGCGGCGAATGGCGAGGGGGGGGGGGGGGGGTGGGCGACACAAAATGGCTGCTGCCTGGCTTGGCTTGGCGTCGTCACGGGCAACACTGATGGCAACGAACAAACAAGCTTGCGATTTTATTTTATTTTAATGGCGGCGGCGATGGTTCAATTATTATACGTCCGACGATCGCGACCTCTCGAGCGGGTGGACGAGATGAGAGTGGCGGACGAGGTTCATGGTGGTACTCTCACATGTCCGCCAACTCCCATACTCTCCCCCTCAACTCGACTGGCCCGATCGCCGATCGTCATTTACCGGTGCTCTCACCCCCGGTTCCACTTTCACTCACCCCAATATTGAGTGAGATGAAAGTGGTCCGAGGGCAGCAGCACCGATAAGTAGGCAATGAAAATGTTAATGGCTGTTTGCATTAGTGGCTGTGTGTGTTGTTGTTGGGCAATGGCCCGTGCCTAATGTTTCTCTGTGCTGTGTGAATTGGCTGCTCTGTTGTCAAGGATGGGATGGGATGGTAAGGGGGAAAATTGCCTGCTCCCGTATAACCGCCCGGATACTTTCAACTTCCGGATCTTACGATCCGATCTTACGATCGTCATTTACCGGTGCTCTCACCCCCGGTTCCACTTTCACTCACCCCAATACTGAGTGAGATGAAAGTGGTCCGAGGGCAGCAGCACCGATAAGTAGGCAATGAAAATGTTAATGGCTGTTTGCATTAGTGGCTGTGTGTGTTGTTGTTGGGCAATGGCCCGTGCCTAATGTTTCTCTGTGCTGTGTGAATTGGCTGCTCTGTTGTCAAGGATGGGATGGGATGGGATGGGAAGGGGGAAAATTGCCTGCTCCCGTATAACCGCCCGGATACTTTCAACTTCCGGATCTTACGATCCGGGCGCGAGACGCTCCGAAGAGTCGACCGCATAGCATCTTGTGGGCGGTTGTAATAGCTTGTTGGGGCGTTTGGCAGAGTGGCGAAGGATGGCAGTGTACATTTTAGTCCTGCTCAGCCTCATTTGGTAATTAGTGGCATTTGAAGTGGGTGGGTGGGGTGGGTGTGGGATTGGCTGGGCATAATTGCCGAAGTTGCGACCGATAACACACCGGCATTGATAAAAGCAATTTGAATTTGAATTGGCTTTTTGGTGTGTTATCGGTCAAGTCTGGTATTTGCGTGGTATTTTGGTAATACCACGTGTCAAGAGGAATTATGGGAATGGCAAATAGGTTGGGAAGAAGAGGACGGAAAAAGGTAAAACTAATCAGAAACTACGAAAAATATACAATTAACTACAGAAAAAACTACATTAATTTACAAAAACTTATTCCTAATATCACAGGCAAGTAACTAAAACTATGGACAAACTATCTACGGACATGCTGTAACGGACCTGCTTCTTGGTTCGCTTGAGTTTGCTGGGCTCGCTCAGCGGTCGGCCGATTCGTCGCAACGTATTTTTATTGTTGCCCCAACGACAAATGATAAGACCTTCCTTTTCTTTAATCGAATCTCTCTTTATTCGTACTTATATTAGGACTTAGGGCTAGATGCTACAATTCAGCTTATCTATGGATCTCCACCACGCGTGGGCTCTCGTCGGGTGTGGCAGCGTTGAGGCTATTGATTGGGGCAGTTTGACCTCCGCTATTGCTTTGGCCCGCCACGCAAATCCGCACTATACGTCTCGCACTCCCCTCTTAGCTTCCGCCGGCAACTGTGGATCACCTCTTAACTTAGACTCACTCTGGGGGCAGGCGGGGCCTGTCTTCCTGTTGCTATTCACTTCACTGCACTTCTTCGAACCGTACCGGGTATTACTCTCAAGTTTCGGCGGGGTTTCAACGTGCGCGCGCGATCACTTCTCCACGGAAAAAGAGACCCGCTTCGTTGCCGCAGCCTCCTTTTATAGCCCCTTGACGGGCCCCGGCTCGGCGTTGGTAGTTTTCCATCGCCGTCTCCTGGTTTCCACGGCCTTCGTAACGGGGCCTGGCCGGTGGCGTTATCCCATGCCCATATTTGGTCATGCGTCGGATCGCTGCCGGCCCGATCCCGCCGTCTCCTCTGCCTCTCGCGTTTCTCTTGCTCCGAGAGCGGGACACTTCTCCTCTCGGGGCCCTTGGCTTCTTCGCCGCATCCGGTTATCCGTGGGTATCTGGGCTGACCTTCGCCTTATCCAGCCAGCCATCAGCCTTTATCCGACCGTCCCACCGCCTTTATCCGGCTATGCTTTGGTCGAATTCGGCCTGTGGGAACCACGGTTCCTCACACCCCCTCTTTCTTCCCGCAGCGGAATACTCCCGTTTTCCGCGACCTTGCGACGGAGTGTGCTTTCCTCATTCAAACGGCCCCATTTTACGCGCGCTCCTTACGGCATCTGGGATCTCGGGCGCCCTGGCGCCCTCTGGCGCCTTTGCTCGGGCGGCGCTGCTAGCCCTTGCAATTTTCTGGCTGGGGCCGAATCCCCACCTATCGATAAGGTGTAGGGGCGTTTAGTCGATCCACTCGATATCTCTCCCCAGTAAGTTTTCCACTTTTCTCTTTTTCGTCTCTCTTTATTCATTTTCTTCCCGCGTGTTTCGCCCTTGATTTTTTTTTTTTTTTTCCTTTTGCTCTTTTTTTCCTTTCCCCTTTTTTTCCTTACTTTTGCTCGCGGAACACCTCCGTGCGTGTGGCCGACATCGCAATGCGGTACCGGGTACCCCGCTCCCTCACCAGCTTCTTCACCCTCCTACCCACGAGGCGAATCTGGGTCTGCGCGCGGACCACCGCCGCCGGCCACTCCTCCCGCGCGATCGCCGTCCAGTGGACCGTGGCTGCTGGTGCCGAGCTCTGCCGTTGCTGGGCCGGTCGCTTCGGTCCTGCACAGGGCTCCGGGCAGGAGGCCTGCCGCTTCAGAGCCGGGCGCTCGGCCGCCGTCGACCTCTCCGGTGCGGGCCACACCCACGGTCCGCGCTCCCACGCCTCGAGTTCCACCTCCGTCGGTGCTGTCGCCGCCGTCGCCATTTCCGCGGCCCGCGTCTCTGCTTCTGCCGCTGCCTCGGCCACGCCGTCTGGGCCGCCGTCGCCGTTTCCGCGGTCTGCGTCCCTGCTGCCGCCGTCGCCGCCTCTGCCGCTGCCTCGGCCGTCGCTGTCTGGACCGCCGTCGCCGTTTCCGCGGTCTGCGTCCCTGCTGCCGTCGTCGCCTCCACTGCCGTTCGCATCGCCGCCTCCGCCGTCGCCGCGGCTGCCGCTGCTTCGGCCGTCGCCGACGGGACCGCCGTCGCCGTCTGGGCCGCCGTCGCCATTTCCGCGGCCTGCGTCGCTGCTGTCACCTTCGCCGCTTCTGCAGTCCGCATCGCTGCCTCCGCCGTCGCCATTGCTGCCGCTGAGGTCGTGGGGGCGGGTCCGGGGTCCCTCCTCCGCGGGTCCCTGTTGTTGCTGCCGCGTGGACTCTCCTCCCACACCCGGGCGCCGGCCTCTGGCTGGGCTTCGCTCGGGGCGGGCCCCGAGGCCCACGTGATGTGCAGGGTCTGGTGGTGCCACCCCCTCCCCTGGCGCACGGCGGTCCGCACCTCCTGCGATACATACGGACCCATTACGGCCGCCTCCGGTCCCCTCCACTGTGGTTGCTGCTGCCACTGCTCCTGCCCCTGCTGCTGGTGATGCGGCTGCTGGTGCTGCTGGTGCTGCTGCTGCTGGTGCTGCTGTTGCTGCTGCTGGCTGTGGCTGTTGCCGTATTGGCTGAGGCTGCTGCTGCAGCATCGACCTGTTGCGAGTCGAACCTGGTTCGAGCTCGAGCAGCGGGTCGATCCGAGCCATAGCCCAGCCTACACAAATGCCACCAATCCCAGCAACACCAAAACGACGCCGCGCCCTCATCGACAGTGGGAGCGAAGATGAGGATGAGGGAGAGAGGAAGCAGGCCAGGCATGAGAGACGGGTGTGACCCAGTGGAGCGGCAACAGGCGCCAGCATCTGTGTCGTCGTTGGAAATGGCAGCTGTTGGTTCGGATTGGCGTGACGTCACGGCCATGGTCAGGCGGCAGCGTCATCAAAGAAGGCCTCCTTTTCCATCCCTTTGGCAGGAAATTGTCATTGTTGATGGCGAGGCAGCTTTTTGATGGTCAGCTCTGTCTGGTGATTGGCAGGTACGTGTGATTTTTGTGTGTTTTGGCCGTTTTTCGTTGTTGTCCGTATTGACGTCTCTTTCCTTTGTTGCAGTGGCTGTCTCTGGATCGACGATTGGGCACATCAATAGGCGCCGCCCGATCGCATGCTTTCGCGTGCGCTGGCGATTTGGGCCCTCCACACTTGGCCCAGACCCTCCAGATCGTCGAATGGATCGTGGTCGGTCCACTCGTCGTCATCATCGTCATTAATTGCTTCGCAGTCCATATCGGGTTCGGATTCCGATATGGCTGCGGCGTCAAAGTGCGTATTTGGTGCTGGTCGTGGTGATGGCTGTGTGGATGCTGCTGCTGCTGTTTTTGTCTGAAGTGGCGGCACTCCTCCCGTGCTCTCGTCCCTTGCCTGCAGCAGGTTTGTCAGTTTCGTTGAAATTGCTGCCAGTTTTTCTTCCAGCTCTCTAATTTTACCGGCATATCTTTTCAGATTATGGGCACAGCTCCCATCGCACTGGGCGCCTGGCTGCTGCTGTAGCTGGGGTTGGCGTGGCGTCGGAGCACGATTTGGGATCGGCTGCATCGGCTGGACCCTTTGGTCGCGATGCTGTAGCTGTTGCCGATGCTGCCGACCCGGACCGCGTTGGCGTTGCTGCTGCGGCTGTGAGTGGAGTGGCTGTGTGGGTGGCTGCTGCTGCAACTGTCGCTGTAGTGGCTGCTGGTGACGTTGTGGTGGCTGCTGGATACGATGTGCTGGCTGTTGCTGCTGTATTGGCTGCTGCATTGGCTGTGGCTGTTGCCGTATTGGCTGAGGCTGCTGCTGCTGCCGTCGATGCTCCTGGACAGCGACCCTGTGGGCCAGGAGCCGCTGCCTGGCTGCCTTGTAGGCGCTGCAGCCCTTGTAGACGCTGATGTGCTGGCCCTGGCAGTTGGCGCACTTGGGAGCAACGTTCCTTGGCTTGCTGCACTCCGTCGTCAGGTGTCCACCCGCGCATTTCATGCAAACTGCAGCGCGTCTACAATATGCGCGGGTGTGGCCAAACACCTGACATCGATGGCACTGGGCAGGGTCACGGGGACTCCAAGTCTCTCAACCGTGACGGGCCTCCCACCCAGGCGTCGCAGCTTCAACACCCCGCATTGGCCACGGTCCGGTTTGGGGGCGATCTCAGCCTCAAAGAGATTGAATTGGCGGCTGTGATCGAATCAATCGGTGATTGCCCTTACAAACCGAACCGTGAACCCCTCGTTCAGCATACTGCTGCGAATCCAATCCGGCGGCATGGAGTGGGAGAGTCCTCGGATGAGGATCCTCAAGCCACGTTCCTGGCTGGGCTGATGCCCGAATTCGCCGTGCCGGATGTCATCGTCGGTGGTAGTGGCAGGGGTGTTTGTGATGGTGATGGAGGTGGTGGTGTTGGTATTGGTCTTGGCAGGTGTATTTGTAATTGTAATTGCGTTGGCGTCATTATTTGTATTGATATTGTCAGTATTGTCTATGTGAATGGCTGGTGATTGTCTATGTATTGGCCTTTGTCGATGTTGGTGATGGCTGTGGGTCTGGCTATTGGCATTTATAGTAGTGGCAGGGGCATGGGCAGGGGCAGGGGCATGTGTTCGCTGTGCAGATTGCGGCATAGTGGCAGGAGCGGCCACTGTGTTGGTGTTGGCTGTATTTGTTGTCCGTTTCTGCTGCCTCTGTTGTTGCTGCCGCAGCTCGTGCTGCCTCAACTGCTCCCGGACAATAGCCTCTAGCTCCTCCAGTGTCTGCCTTTTCTTCTTCGGCTTCCCAATTGGCGGCCGCTGCTGCCGCTGCTGGTGATGGCGGCCCCGTCGTCTGGCCTGCTTCCTCTCACCCTCACCCTCATCGTCACTCCCACTGTCGATGAGGGCGCGGCGTCGTTTTGGTGTTGGTGGGATTGGTGGTATTTGTGCAGGCTGGGCATTGGCACGGATCGACCCGCTGCTCGAACTCGAACCAGGTTCGACCCGCAACAGGTTCGATCCGGTCGTGTGTGTGTGTGTGGCTGCCCGTTGGCCGTTTTGGCGCTCCGCTCTTGCGCGTCGGTTTGCCGGCTCTCCTCCGTCTTCTCCCTCTCCCGTTACTACCGAACAGTTTTGTATGTCCGAGAGCGTGAGAGGCGGGAAAAGTGGCGTCTTTTCGGCCTTTCCCTTTGTGTTTGGCGGGATTTTGTGATTTGGCAGGGTTGCGGGATTTGCGGTTGGTATTGGCGCTGCTGTTGCTGCTGATGTGATGGGGCTCGAGGGGGGAGTGGCTGTTGCCGTGGATATGTCGGCCATGGGAATGGCTGGGTACTCACTCGATGGATGGCTGTGGCGTCGGCGCTCTGCATTGGCTGGGGCGTTGGGTTTGGCGCCTGCGCCGAGGGCTCTGCTGCTGCTGCTGCTATTGGCGGTGTTTGTGTTGGTGTTGTTGGCTGCTGCTGCTGCTGCTAGGGCGCCTCTGCGGGCCGCTCTGCCGCCGTCGCTGTGTCGTCTGGTTGTCCCTCGTCTGGCCATTCCTCTGGTCATGGCTGGCTGTTGGTTTGTGTGTTGGCGATCTGCTGCCTGTTTGTTGTTCTTTAATTGAAAAGTCTCTTGTGTGTGTTTGTATTTAATGTATTTATTGGCACCTTAGTAGTGGGTGGGGTGAAGGAAGGGCTGGAGCGTGGTGGATTGGCGAGGAGCACTTTTCCGCGTTTGGAATGGTCATGTGCAGCGGCGAATGGTGAGGGGGGGGGGGGGGGGCGACACAAAATGGCTGCTGCCTGGCTTGGCTTGGCGTCGTCTGGCCTTTACTGTCTTTATTTTTTGGCACCAGAGCACAAATGACACGGCAAACGATAAACGACAAAACAGTCAAAACGACAAACGACACGGGCAACACTGATGGCAACGAACAAACAAACTTGCGATTTTATTTTATTTTAATGGCGGCGGCGATTGTTCAATTTATATACGTCCGACGATCGCGACCTCTCGAGCGGGTGGACGAGATGAGAGTGGCGGACGAGGTTCATGGTGGAACTCTCACATGTCCGCCTACTCCCCACTCCCACGCCGGCCGCCACTTACCGGTGCTCTCACCCCCGGTTCCACTTTCACTCACCCCAATATTCAGTGAGATGAAAGTAGTCCGAGGGCAGCAGCACCGATAAGTAGCACCGATTTGAATTTGTATTGGCTTTTTTGGTGTGTTATCGGTCAAGTCTGGTATTTGCGTGGTATTTTTAGTAATACCACATGTCAGGGGAAATATGGGAATGGCAGATAGGTGGGGAAGAAGAGGAAAAAGGTAAGAAAACTAATCAGAAAACTACTAATAATATACAATTAACTACAGAAAAACTACATTAATTTACAAAAACTTATTCCTAATATCACAGGCTAGTAACTAAAACTATGGACAAACTATCTACGGACATGCAAAAACTACAAAAAACAACAGGATTGACATCTACAACAAGAACATTGATGCAGGCAAGGTAAAATAAACGATAATTGACATACATTTACACACATATAAACATATTAATTATATTTATTTTATTTCTAACAGGAGGACAACTACAACGAAGCACCGGCCGGCATAACAAACGCAATGCGAACATTACGCTGTATACCGGCCGGCTCTGTTGTCCCCCTGTGTGTTGTTTATTGGCTGGTTGTGAGTATTGGCGTGCATCGTGGGCAATGATGGTCTTGATGGCAAGCGGCTCTGGTCCGGCCGCCCACGTTGCATCTGTCTGTTGGTTAGTGTTGGCTGCTGCACTCGAGGGGCACTGGTCCGGCCACCCAACTGCATTGTCATCGTGTTGGCATTGGCATCGGTGTGTGATGGCAATGGTCGGAGTTATTGGCCGCATCCAAGTGGCGAACTGGTCTGGCCACCAGGATGCGTTGTCGATTTTAATTGTTGATTGGCCGCATCCAAGTGGCTGCTGGTCCGGCCACCCAGGATGCGCTGTCAGGTGGATTGGCCTGTCCTCCTCGGCCACGTTCGTCGTCAATTTGTAGTTGCGTTTTGAATGGCTGCTGGTCCGGGCACTCAGGTGAGGAGGTGTTTGTTTTGGCTTTTTGATTTTAATTTGCGTTTATTTGCAGGTGCCTTTCGTTGATTTGGATGTTGTTGCTGGCGACCCTTGTCTGATTTGTGTTGGCGTAAGAGACGTTTGCGGGTGAGTATTCGATTTGGGCCCTCCACACTTGGCCCAGACCCTCCAGATCGTCGAATGGATCGTGGTCGGTCCATTCGTCGTCATGTTCGTCGTCAATTGCTTCGCAGTCCATATCGGATTCGGAGTCCGATATGGCTGCGGCGTCATGGTGCGTATTTGCAGTTGGTCGTGGTGATGGCTGTGTGGATGCTGCGCTGCTGTTTTTGTCTGAAGTGGCGGCACTCCTCCCGTGATCTCGTCCCTTGCCTGCAGCAGGTTTCTCAGTTTCGTCAAAATTGCTGCCAGCTTATCCTCCAGCTCTTTAATTTTTACGGCATATCTTTTCAGGATATGGGCACAGCTCCCATCGCACTGGGCGCCTGGCTGCTGCTGTAGCTGGGGTTGGCGTGGCGTCGGAGCACGATTTGGGATCGGCTGCATCGACAGGACCCTGTGGTGTTGGCGCCCCTCGGCCAGTGGCTGGGGATGTTGGTCGCGATGCTGTAGCTGTTGCCGATGCTGCGGCTGTGGGTGGAGTGGCTGTGTGGGTGGCTGCTGCTGCAACTGTCGCTGTAGTGGCTGCTGGTGACGTTGTGATGGCTGCTGGAGACGATGTGCTGGCTGTTGCTGCTGTATTGGCTGCTGCATTTGCTGTGGCTGTTGCCGTAGTGGCAGAGGCTGCTGCTGCTGCCGTCGATGCTCCTGGACAGCGACCCTGTGGGCCAGGAGCCGCTGCCTGGCTGCCTTGTAGGCGCTGCAGCCCTTGTAGGCGCTGATGTGGGCGCCTTGGCAGTTGGCGCATTTGGGATTGACGGCCCTTGGCTTGCTGCACTCCGTCGTCTGATGTCCACCCGCGCATTTCATGCAGACAGCAGCTCGTCTACAATATGCGCGGGTGTGGCCAAACACCTGACATCGATGGCACTGGGCAGGGTCACGGGAGACTCCAAGTCTCTCAACCGTGACGGGCCTCCCACCCAGAGCTTCAACACATCGAATTGACCACGGTCCGGTTTGGGGGCGATCTCAGCCTCGAAGAGGTTGTATTGGCGGCTGCGATCGAATCGATCGGTGATCGCCCGAGTAAACCGGGTCGTGTACCCCTCGGCCTGCATACAGTCCCGGAACCAGTCAGAGGGCGTGGAATGGGGAAGACCTCGGATGAGGATCCTCAAGCCTCTGTCCTCCACAGGCTGATGCCCGAACTCGCCGTGCCGGATGTCATTGGCAATGGCAAGGGTGTGTGTATTGGGAGTGGCAGTAGTTGTGTTGGAGTTGGTATTGGCGATGGTGCTGGTGTGAGTGGCGGTGGCGGGGGTGGTGTTTGTATTTTTGTTTTGTGTTTGCTGCCGCTGCTGGTGATGGCGGCCCCGTCGTCTAGCCTGCTTCCTCTCACCCTCACCCTCATCGTCACTCCCACTGTCGATGAGGGCGCGGCGTCGTTTTGGTGTTGGTGGGATTTGTGGCATTGGAGCAGGCTGGGCTATGGCTCGGATCGACCCGCTGCTCGAGCTCGAACCAGGTTCGACACGCAACAGGTTCGATCCGGTCGTGTGTGTGTGTGTGGCTGCCCGTTGGCCGTTTTGGCGCTCCGCTCTTGCGCGTCGGCTTGCCGGCTCTCCTCCGTCTTCTCCCTCTCCCGTTACTCCTAAACAGTTTTGTGCGTCCAAGAGCGTGAGAGGCGGGAAAAGTGGCAGTGAGAGCGGCGTCTTTTCGGCCTTTCCCTTTGTGGTTGGCGCGGTTTTTGTGACGGGTCTCGAGGGGGGAGTGGCTGTGGCCGTGGATATATCGGCCATGGCAATGGCTGGGTACTCACTCGATGGAAGGCTGTGGCGTCGGCGCTCTGCATTGGCTGGGGCGTTGGTGTTGGCGCCTGCGCCGAGGGCTCTGCTGCTGCTGCTGCTATTGGCGGTGTTGGTGTTGGTGTTGTTGGCTGCTGCTGCTGCTGCTAGGGCGCCTCTGCGGGCCGCTCTGCCGCCGTCGCTGTGTCGTCTGGTTGACCCTCGTCTGGCCATTCCTCTGGTCATGGCTGGCTGTTGGTTTGTGTGTTGGCGATCTGCTGCCTGTTTGTTGTTTTTTAATTGAAAAGTCTCTTGTGTGTGTGTGTTTGTGTTTAATGTATTTATTGGCACTTTTATTATACCCGATACTCAAAATGAGTATTGGGGTATATTAGATTTGTGGTAAAAGTGGATGTGTGTAACGTCCAGTAGGAATTGTTTCCGACACCATAAGGTATATATATTCTTGATCAGCATCAATAGCCGAGGCGATTGAGCCCTGTCTGTCTGTCCGTCTGTCCGTCCGTCCGTCCGTCCGTCCGTCCCCTTCAGCGCCTAGTGCTCAAAGACTATAAGAGCTAGAGCAACGATGTTTTGGATCCAGACTTCTGTGATATGTCACTGCTACAAAAATATTTCAAAACTTCGCCCCGCCCACTTCCGCCCCCACAAAGGACGAAAATCTGTGGCATCCACATTTTTAAAGATACGATAAAACAAAAAACGCAGAATCGGTGTGGATGACTATATCTTCTACAGTGCAAAATCTGAACCAGATCGTATAATGATTATAGCCAGAATCAAGAAAACAATTTCATTCTTTCTCGCTCTGTCTCTCTCTAACACACAGGTTTCATGGTCGTTTTTGTCAATTGCAAAATATGAGTTCAAGGATCTCAGAACCTATAAGAGCCAGAGCAACCAAATTTGGTATCCACACTCCTGTGATATCGGACCTTGACCGTTTCGTGTCCAAATTTCGCCACACCCCCTTCCGCCCCCGCAAAGAACGAAAATCTGGGGCATCCACAAATCTCAGAGACTATTAAGGCTAGAGTAACCAAATTTGGTATCCGCACTTCTGTTAGATCTCACTATAAAACGTATATCTCAGAATTTCGCCCCCCCCCTTTCCGCCCCCACAAAGGACGAAAATCTGTTGCATCCACAATATTGCACATTCGAGAAAACTAAAAATGCTGAATCATAGATAATGACCATATCTATCAGATTGCTGAATCTGGATCAGATCCGATCATTTTTGTAGCCAAAAGCAAGAAATCAATTTTCCGTGGCTACGCAGCGCCCGACGTCACGCTCAGACTGATTTTCTGTCTCTCTCGCACGCACTCTTTGTCGTGTGGTTCAATGTTAGCGGCGTCTGCCGCAGGAGAGCCATACTGACTTAGTATCGGGTATAACTGTAGAGTTGCGGTTTCCGCAGCAACTCACAACTTTCCACCTCGTTCTCTTTTTGGTTTGTGATGTGGACGGGAGCAAAAGTTTGTCAAGGTAAGTAATGGGTGTGGTGGAGGAAGGGCGGCACGGCACGGCACGGCACACGACAGACAGGGCAACACAGAAAAAAAACGTCAATGGCGACACGGCACAGATCGATAGATCATGTTCACCGAAAAGGGAATCTTTCCCATAGGCGATGGCCTTTTGGATGTAGATGCCGAACGCTTTAACGGATTGCTCGTGTCGCATGACATCAACGAGATCTACGAGGTGGAACAGACGCCGTTTGCCAGGGGCAAATTCGCCGCCGTTCGCCGTGCCATTCACAAGAACACGGGCTCCCATTTCGCGGCAAAGTTCTTGAAGCGACGCCGACGCGCACAGAGCAGCGACAAGGAGATCAAACACGAGATCGCCGTCCTAATACTCTGCGAGGGCGAGGAGAACATTGTCAATCTGAATGCGGTGCACGAGACCCGTTCGGACACAGCCCTGCTGCTGGAACTGGCCACTGGTGGCGAGCTGCAGACCATACTGGACAACGAGGAGTGCCTGATAGAGGCCCAGGCCCGCCACTGCATGCGAGAGGTGCTGAAGGCTCTCAAGTTTCTCCACGACCGATCCATTGCCCACCTGGACCTCAAGCCACAGAACATTTTGCTCGCCGGCGAGCGTATAGAAGATGGCCTCAAGCTCTGTGACTTTGGGATCTCGCGCGTTGTGTGCGAGGGCATCAATGTCCGCGAGATGGCCGGCACACCCGACTACGTGGCCCCCGAGGTGCTCCAGTACGAGCCACTCTCCCTGCTGACGGACATCTGGTCCGTGGGCGTTCTCACCTATGTCTTGCTCTCCGGCTTCTCGCCCTTTGGCGGGAACACCAAGCAGGAGACCTTCCTCAATATCTCGCAGTGTGCGCTCACCTTTCCGGACAACCTATTCGGTGGCGTCTCGCCAGTGGCCATCGATTTCATACGCCGCGCATTGCGAATTAAGCCAAACGATCGCATGAGTGCCGCTGGATGCCTGGAACATGTCTGGCTGAAGGATGAGAGCTCGATGGATAGACAAATGTATCTGCAGGCTCAGAGCGATGCTGAAGAGGAAGAGGAAGAGGAGGAGGAAGAAGACGACCTTGAGGATGAGGAAGTGGAGGAGCCAGTGGCCGAGGAGAAGGCAGAGGAGCAGGAACAGCAACAGCAGTCACAGGAACAACAAAAGCAACAGAAGCCAAGCAGTGGCAGCAACAAACCCACGCACAATGGCCACCATCGGGCCCACAGCAATGGGAGCAGTAGCAGCATCTCAAAAATACCCATTGCCACCGGGAAGCTCCTGGGAAGCCCCATAAGCAGCACCAGCACAAGCACCAGCACAGAGACAACGACAGCCATACACACGCTGACCAGCAATGGACACGGACAGAGCAACACGGTCTGCCTGTCCGCCAAGCCCACTCAGATCGTGACACCCACACGTCGAGCCTCCGACTCGGACAAGGAGAACACATACACGGCGACATTTGTGAAGAAGCCCCCGGTGCAGGCCACCATCCAGCTGGGCAGCAACGGCCTCGACGAGTCCGCCACAGTGGTGGCCACCCTGACACTCTTTCCCGATGCGCCCACCACACCGAAAGTGATCCGCAAGGCACCCACGGGAGAGTCCCATGGATCGGCCACCTCGGTGAAGGCTCTGGTCAAGAAGTTTCAGCTGGAGGAGACGCTAGTCTGCCCCGGACACAGCAGCACCAGCAGCCACAACGGCCACAGTCCCGTCAACGGGTGCGGCGGCAGTAGCGGGAGCAGCAACGGCAACAATATGCGACGCAGTGCAGGGGGAAACAGCAGCAACATCAGCTACTCGGCAGCAGCCGCGACAGCAGCACGAATGAACAGCATTCGCCGCGCCTCCGACCCGCTGATGGCCGTCTATAAGAAGCAGCCACAGAACAGCGGCGCCAACAGCAATAGTTCCAGCAGCAACAGCAACAATCCCAGCCCCGGCAGCAGTCCCAGCTCGGGCAGCACGGCCACCCTGCTCCTGAATAGCCATCGCCTGGCGTCCGCGTCCGCGTCCGGGCCAGCCAGCACGGTCGCCAGCACCGCTGTAGCCTCAAGCAGCAGCACCAAAGCTACTGCCACTGCCCACCATCTGCACCACCACCACATGCACCACGACAACACGAAAAACGGCCAAAACACATGAAATCCACACTTACCTGCCAATCACCAGACAGAGCTGCCCAGCAGGAAGCTGCCTCGCCATCAACACTGACAATTCCTGCCAAAGGGAAGGAAAAGGAGGCCCCTTTCTGATGACGCTGCCGCCTGACCATGGCCGTGACGTCACGCCACTCCAAACATACAGCTGCCATTTCCAACGACGACGCAGATGCTGGCGCCTGTTGCCGCTCCACTGGGTCGCACCCGTCTCTCATGCCAATTATGTGAGGGCGGGATGGCCTGGTGTTGAGCCGCCGGACGCCAGCAAATCCTGCAAAAGAAGAAGGGAATCAGGAGAGAGGCTGCCAATAAACACATATACTCACCTGCAAACGCCTCTCACGCCAACACAAACCAGACAAGGGTCGCCAGCAACAGCATCCAAACGCCGACAAGTACCTGCAAATAAACACAAATTAAAATCACACGCCAAAGCAAACACCTCCTCAACTGGGTGGCCGGACCACCAGCCACTCAAAACGCCGTTACAAATTGACGACGAACGTGGCCGAGGAGGCCAGGCCAATTCTACTGACAACGCATCCTGGGTGGCTGGACCAGCAGCCACTCGGATGCGGCCAACAACAATACAATCGACAACGTATCCTGGTGGCCGGACCAGCAGCCACTTGGATGCGGCCAATATCACGATTCGTTGGCATCACCCATGCCAATGCCAACACACTGGACAATGCATCTTCGGGTGGCCGGACCAGTGCCACTCGGTCTGCTGCACCAAACCAACAGACAGATGCAACGTGGGCGGCCGGACCAGAGCCGCTCGCCATCAACACCATCATTGCCCACGATGCACGCCAATACTCACAACCAGCCAGCCAATAAACAACACACAGGGGGACAACAGAGCCGGCCGGTATACGGCGTAATGTTCGCATTGCGTTTGTTATGCCGGCCGGTGCTTCGTTGTAGTTGTCCTCCTGTTAGAAATAAAATAAATATAATTAATATGTTTATATGTGTGTAAATGTATGTCAATTATCGTTTATTTTACCTCGTCTGCATCAATGTATTTGTTGTAGATGTCAATCCTGTTGTTTCTGTAGTTTTTGCATGTCCGTAGATAGTTTGTCCATAGTTTTAGTACTTGCCTGTGATATTAGGAATAAGTTTTTGTAAATTAATGTAGCTTTCTGTAGATAATTGTATATTTTTCGTAGTTTTCTAATTAGTTTTACCTTCTTACTCTTCTTCCCAACCTATCTGCCATTCCCATAATTCCCCTTGACACGTGGTATTACCAAAAATACCACGCAAATACCAGACTATGACCGATAACACACCAAAAAGCCATTTCAAATTTAAAATGCATTTATCAATGCCCAGTGTGTTATCGGTCGCAAATTCGGCAATTTATGCCAAGCCAATCCGTACCAAACCGTACCAGCTACCTCAAGCTAACAGCATTTTTCTGCCCTTTTTCGAGGAAAGCGTTGTTCTGGAAGGTTTGTCATCTATGGACATATCGTTTTCTGCGGGTCCAGATAAAGTACCAAGTTGCATCTTAAAACACTGTGCCCAGTCCCTTTGCAAACCCTTGACCTTTCTCTTCAACCTCTCCTTGGAACAGTCTTGTCTCCCAGTAATTTGGAATGAGTCCTACATCATTCCGCTTCACAAAAAAGGTTCAAGATCAAACATTGAAAACTATCGTGGTATCGCAAAGCTTTCCGCCATCCCGAAGCTTCTTGAGTTCCTGGTCACCCGGCAACTGCAACATCTTTGTTGCAGCTTGATATCTCCGTCGCAACACGGTTTTTTCAGACATCGTTCAACATCGACTAACCTTCTTGAGTTTTCTAACCTAATCCACCGTGGTTTTCAAATTGGTTTGCAGACGGATGTAGTTTTTACGGACTTCAGCAAGGCATTCGATTCTGTGAACCATGCTCTGCTTATTCAAAAGCTCTCTTTATTAGGGTTCCCAACGAATCTTCTAGATTGGATTTTGTCCTATCTCTCTAACCGTACTCAACGTGTTTTGTTTTCTAACGTGTTGTCAAATACTGTTAATGTTACTTCAGGTGTGCCACAGGGAAGTCATCTGGGCCCGCTTCTGTTTATTTTATTTGTGAACGACCTTCCTCAAGTTATAACATACTCTACTACACTAATGTATGCTGATGATGTCAAAATCTGTCTTTCTTACTCTGATTGGTATTTGCACACACGCCTTCAACTTGATCTAAGTGAACTACTATTGTGGTGTTCAACTAATCTTCTTTTTCTGAACCTTTCCAAATGCAAACTTATGACATTTTACCGTCGCGCTCCTCATTTTGTCTCATATGTTCTAGGAAATCATGTCCTTGAGCGAATTTCGAGTTCAAATGACCTCGGAGTCCTTTTTGATCATAAGATGTGTTTCAACACCCATATAGCTGCAACTGTAAATAAAGCTAAGGGTGTTTTAGCGTTCATCAAGCGTTGGTCCAAGGAGTTTGCCGACCCGTACGTTACGAAACAACTGTACATCTCGTTAGTACGTCCTATATTGGACTATTGTTCTTGTGTGTGGAGCCCGCAGTATAAAGAGCAGCAGGCTGTTATTGAATCCGTGCAAAAGCAATTTTTAATTTTTGCCCTTCGGAACTTTAACTGGGACTCGGGTAGAATCTTGCCACCCTACCGGTCTAGGCTAAATCTTATTGACCTGCCGTCGTTGCACCATCGCAGAAAATGCAATGGCGTAATGTTCGTGCACAAGCTCCTTCTTGGGACTGTTGACTCCCAAACTCTTGTAACGGTTGCGGTTGGACAATACCGATTCAAAAGAGGTTATCGCTATGGTGCTCGGATATCGCATGCAATAACCTTGGGCCAATTATCGCTGCAGGGCATAGTATAGTTGGGGTGGGTGCAAGCAAGCTCGAGGTAGGGAACAGCTGAGCTGAGCTGCCGTAAGTGCTGTGCAGAGCATCGCAACGGAGCTTTCGAAGCCGAGCTTTAAGATCGGTAAGCTCTTATTTAAGCAGTGCAAAAGCACCAGAACGTTCTCTTTCGAAAATTTGAATCTGTGCAGCCGGTGGCTATCTCCGCGTCGGTAGCAAATATATAACTAAATCGAACACGTGTAAGCCCAAAAGAAAAGAAAAGTAACCCAAATAAGTGCCACAAAGACAAACCGAAAAGAAATAAAACGGAACGGGGAAAATCCCACACGGTGGGCGCGCCGCAAAAATCGGTCGAAAATTAATAATCGTGCGCCGAGAAAACTGGCAAGAAACTACCCTGGCGAAAAGTGCATATTTGCCTCGCCTCGCCAGCAAGTGTTGTTCTTGTTGCAACCCCGTGCGTCCCGCAGCTCTGCCAGGAGAACCCAACGCTCGTGTCTCCGTGGAAAAGTCCGAAAAACTGGTATGTTACAGTGCCCTGTAGGGAAAAGTTAGATTTTTTTCTTAGCCCTCGTTCTGTTTCGCCCATAGGGCCCTGGCCCCGAGCAGTAGCCACCCGGCTCTCCCCAAAGTTCTGCCCCACCCACACCAAACTCCCACCCTTGACGGGAGTACTCTTCGGAGTCGACCTTGGTGTGGGGCGGAGATTTTTTGTCCCTTTTGGAGTCGTTGAAGCATCCACCTGCCCGGCGACCTAACCTCCACCGGCCATCACCCTGGCGCCATATCTAACGTACGCGCATAGAGGGCATAGAGATCACCCCCCCCCTATGCGCCGCTAACTCGCTGTCTGCGACGGCCTAGAAGACGCCGCCACGGAGCCGGACCCAGATTTCGTAGCATAGTGTAGTTTTAATTGTAATTTTTTTGGTTCCTTCTGAGCACTTATATGACTATGTAACTTTCCTTAACTCTGCGTCACAGTCCTACCTCGATAGGCGGGAATGTGAAAGTTCTCAAAGCGGAATTTATTTTTTCGGGTTGGGGACCGAAAAACTTAATCATAAAGTAACAGACTACAAAAAACAAAAAAAAAACCAAAAAAAAACCTTTTTCATACCCCCCCTATTTACCAATCCCCCTTCGCCCTGGGCACCCATTAACATGGTTTCCACAGCTCCACAACGAAAGGCGCCTTTCAGCGAGGGACCACTGTATTAAAGCCGTAAGTGACCCAATTTCAATTTTCTCCTTTGCGCCTGTCTTCGTCAAAACCTAAAACGCAGGAGCAGCGGCCAGCCGCTGCTGATAAGAGAGCGCAACGCTTGCGTTCCACACGCTCGAAGCTTTTCGGTCTCTTCGGTGTCATTCTGCTAAGCTTGCCTTGCTCGCATTCCCTGCATTCTTTTAATGCATGGAAACGTAGCCAAGCTATACACTAACCAACATAAAAAAAAAACATCTCCTCAACCCAGAAAAAAAAAAATAAATAAATTTATAATGTTTAATTAAATTTCGTTTTGGCTCACCATTGCTGATCGCTGGTATGACCCCCGCTGCTTTTGAAATTTTTTTTTGATTTTTATTTTTTTCCTTTATACATACCTAAGTTACTTATTTCGAATATCCTATATTATATTCCTATCTTTTTTATTTATACTCCACCGTTTATATATACCTATATCTATAAAATTTTTTTTTCTCCTTAGGGATTAAGCCTCCTATTTTTTTTTTTATTCCACTAAATTTTTTTTTAGTTGCCTGCTGATTGTAGTTTAATACTTGTGTTATTTTTGGAAGTGAAACTTGGTTTGCTAGTTTTTGATTGAAGCAACATGTCTATGATGAAGTACAACGAAATATATTGAATGTTATTAGCAATGAACATGGAGTAGACTTATAATTTCCAAGGGACAGGGTGACGTAATGGGGTAGGGTACGAATTTTAGGGATTTCCAGAACCTTCGCACCACTGGAAATCATGGAAGGGTGGGTATAGAATCGTGTGGGTCGACTTCCATCGCAAGACCTCACGCCCGCGAGAGTTTGGAACACGCCGACGAAAGCCCCTAGTACTTTTCGGGTACGCCCTATGATTGTGCCATTTAATGTCCGTTATGCTCGGAATAGGCATAGTGTTGTTTTCGGAGTTCGCTCCCGGTAGAGTCACGGGATTCTAAAAAATTTAAAGTTTATGTAGTAGGAGTCGAGACGCGGTCAAACGAACCCCCCCAAATTACCGAATGAGCACGGAACCAAAGAATCCCCCCCGGCCGTGACCTCGACATCCCCTCCAATCCATCCCCTACTCACGGATAGAAATATATCGTGGAAATGTTTACATAAATATTTGGCGCCCAACGTGGGGCAGGTTTTTTTTTCAATGCTAGCTACTGTCTATACCCAGTTGGACGCGAGGGTGTAACGTTGTTACATAAATTTTTGGCGCCCAACGTGGGTCCCTAGCCAAAGTTATAGTGACAGTAAAAAGTATTGGTAACTTTAGCAACAAAATCAGCTATTGGCTCGTCCTACCTATTGCTCGTTTGTATTCATATGCTTAATGCTGACTTTAGTTTTCTCTAAACGATCTGGTCATTGCTCCGATACAATTTCAGAATATTGCGGATTCTGCTTGGATCCTAATACTGGTTGTTCCTCTGAGTTTTATGGGGAAGTTGTCGAGTCTACGACGGAGGGAAGCTTAAGTGATCATCCGGAATTGAGAAAGTAGTTCCCATGTTGACGCATCCTGTCGGGCTAGTCAAACTTGTTGTCTGGAATGTGTATATATGCTGCTTGCGTATTCATACCGAAGAAGCGAGATTGGTTTAGGTCGCGTCCTCCAAGCTACAGTTAATTCAGCGGATATTAGTTTCAATAGATTGAACTGTGAGGTTGATTCGGTGTTGGTATTGTTACTCTTTGCGCATAGCATACGGTTGCATACAATTGCAGAATATTGCATATTTGGTTTCGGCCGGATATCAGTACTGATTGTCCCTGTACGGGTGATGGGAGCACAGAGATGGCGGTCCCAGATTTGGTCTTCACTCATACCCTTACCATTGGCGGGTATTATTCCAGCGGCAGCGGTGGCTGCATATGGTTGTCTGGAACTAGCGCGTATGCTGCTTGCGTATCCTTGCCGAATCATATGTGGACACTTAAACCAGTGCACTGATACTAAGACAATGCAAATTAGAAACCATAGCCCAAACAAAATCAATTCTTTTGTCGCTGTTCCAAAGATTCGCAACTCCTATCCCTATCTTATTATGTCACCCATTAACTGTCACCCTAGGAAAAATTTGGTAGAATATAGAAAAAAAATAAATAAAAAATAAAACTTAATAAAAATGCCGCTGCGACATAGTCCTCAGCAAAACAATCCGCTGAGTTCGGAAAACTTTTGCGGCATTTGTTGCTCCGAAATGTCCAATACTCAGCCGTGTTTTTGTACTCCGTGCAATCACGTTTTCCATAAAGCATGTCTGGAAGAATGGTTCCCTCATCACGATGATTGTCCGAACTGTAGCCGAGTATGTACGTTATCTCAAGCAAAACTAGTTGTTGGCAATTGTTCTCCAAACAAGCCGCAGCCGGAACCAACAGAATTACCCGGTCCCTCGGGAATTACTACTCGAAGTCTTGCCAAAGCTTTGGAGGTCGTACAGACCCCGGCAAATGGACATTGTCAGCCAGAGACGGGAAAGATATCCGAGGGAAATGGCAAGAATACCCAATTGAGCCAACTTCCAACTGTAGGTTCAGTCCCGGTAGAACGAACCACTAGGCCAACTCGTTCCAAAAGAACTCGAGCACCAGCCAAAAAGCAGGTCCCGAAGTTCCCGCCAGGTCGATCTTCCGGACCGGAAGTAGTGTGTTTGTCGGGATTGGATGCTAGCCGTAGCTCCAATCAGACTGAAGCTCCGTCAGCTAAGGTCGCCACTCACTCTAGCCCTTGGGAAGCACCCAACGCACGGACAGCCCCTCTAAGCCAGGGGTTGGACTTGGATGTCCTCCAACAGATAATTGAGCGCACTGTGGCCAGAGCCATATCCACTTTGCAGATTCAGCCGCCAGCGAGTCCGCAGGAAGGGTATGCGAGGCCAAATATCCCAACACCAGTTTCATGTATAAACAGCATGACTAGCCTGCGAACGGCCAAGACGGCCAACATTATGCAAAAGTGGAATGTTCCTTTTGATGGTTCTACCGAAGGTTTAGGGGTAGAAGAATTCATTTACCGAGTCAAAACATTAACCGATGAAACCTTGGATAGCGATTTTCTCGGCCTTTGCAAATATTTGCACATCTTGCTGGTTGGCAAAGCGCGCGATTGGTATTGGAGATACCACAAGCAGGTAGATCGCATCGTTTGGACAGAATTTTGTGCAGCTCTTAGACAACAATATAAAGACTATCGTTCGGAGTTTATGAGCAAGGAATTGATTCGAGCTCGAAAGCAACACGTCGGAGAACCCTTCGTCGCTTTTCACGACGCCGTGGCTGGTCTTATAGATAAATTTGGCATTAAAATGGCGGAAGAGGAATTAATAGAAATATTAAAAGCAAATTTGCTTCCCGAAACCCGTCACAAAATCTTATATCAGTCCATTAGCTCAGTTGGTCAATTGAGAAGATTAGTACAGATGCATGAAAATCTAGTGCAGGAGTTACAGAAATCTGACAAGTCTCGGCCACCGGTCGGCCGTCGTTCGATACATAGTCTGGAGGAATCGCGCCCTGAAAGCGATCAAGAAGAGTATGAGGATATCAGCGTAGAGGCCATTCAAAGTTCGACGGCTAAGCGTTCTTGTTGGAATTGTGAGGAGCTTGGACATGTGTGGGAAAATTGTATGGCAGATAGGCGGATATTTTGTTACGGCTGTGGAGCTCCGAATGTCTATAAGCCGCAGTGCCAAACATGCATTCGTAGAGCTTCGGAAAACCGTCAGAAGGGTGCATCCAACAACAGCCGGATGCCCCCAAAAAACCACCATTAATCTTGCCCGTTGACTTAGAGCGAGACAAGAAGAGTTTGGCTTCTTGTTGTGAGAAAAGAAAGGAAACGAATACGATCGTAAAGAGAGGTTGTCGGTTTTTACCCTATCCCGAACGGATTCATAAATATTTAGAGGTTCGAAACAGAATTTTTAATGAAAAACCACATGAAGCCCCAAAACGAATCCAGCGTTTAAGAAAATATTATGATAATGTCAAAAATAACCGTAGACTGTTAGTTTCCGCTATTATTAATAGTCCCAAGGATATGCGCAGTTATGCCGAAGTATCCTTTCTGGGTCGAACAGAACAGGGGCTGTTAGACACCGGCGCAAGTATCAGCTGTATAGGTGCTGAAGTAGCTCAGACTGATTTTTCATCCTTTTCTGAATATAAACTAATAAAAGCCACTGCAAAAACTGCAGATGGCCAAAGTCAACAGATACTGGGGGTATTAAATGTCATCATGCGTTATCGAACTATCGAGAAACCCATGAAGTTATATATAATTCCATCCCTGACACAAAATCTAATCCTAGGTCACGATTTTTGGAGATCCTTTTCGCTGGCCCCAGACATCATTGCAGCTGTCGAGATAAGTTCGACAGACGATGAGGCAGCCGAACCAGATCCCTTACGGTATCCCTTAACTAGGCAGCAAAACCAACAACTCGAGGTAGTTAAACAGTTATTTCCCAACGCGACGGAGGGACTAGGGCGTACGGCCTTGCTTAAGCATCATATCGATGTAGGTCAGGCCGCCCCCGTAAAACAACGCTTTTACCCGGTTAGCCCAGCGGTGGAAAAGTTGCTTTATGCTGAGGTAGATCGCATGCTCCAACTAGGCGTTATCGAACCGTCATCCAGTGCTTGGAGTTCGCCAATGCGACTGGTTCTCAAGCCCAACAAAGTCCGTCTGTGTCTCGATGCTCGAAGACTGAATGAAGTCACCCGTAAGGATGCCTACCCATTACCAAGTATCGATGGTATTTTTGCCCGGTTGCCCAAGGCAAATATCATAACCAAGCTGGACCTAAAAGATGCATATTGGCAGATCGAACTCTCTGAGGATTCCAAGTCACTAACTGCTTTTACGGTCCCGGGAAGGCCTTTATATCAGTTTAAGGTTATGCCTTTTGGCCTGTGTAACGCTCCATCCACTATGTGTCGTTTGATGGATGAGATCATTCCCCCGGATTTGCGTTACTGCGTCTTTGGATACTTGGACTATCTCTGCATCGTATCAGCAGATTTCTCTTCCCATCTAGCCGTGCTGGTACGACTTGCTGAACAGTTCAGAAAAGCCAACCTGACTCTGAATATTAAGAAGAGTCAGTTCTGTGTCACCAGCGTAAATTATCTTGGATACGTCATCAGTAATGGAGGTATTTGCACTGATCCCTCCAAAGTAGCTTGTATAGTGAACTGGCCACCGCCAAGGAATCTAAAACAGGTTCGCGGTTTTCTTGGGGTCTGTGGCTGGTACCGGAGATTCATCCAGAATTTCTCTGAGCTATCCTGTCCTATCACCGAGCTTCTTTCCAACAAAAAGAAATTTATTTGGACCCCGGAAGCACAAGTCGCAATGGACTCTTTAAAAACCGTGTTGACTTCTGCTCCAGTGCTTGAAAACCCAGACTTCGAACAGAAATTTTTCCTCCACTGTGATGCTAGTGATTTTGGTATAGGAGCCGTGCTCGTGCAATTGGTGGATCTGCAGGAAAAGCCAATAGCGTTTATGTCGAAAAAACTAAGTCGTGCGCAACGTAACTATAGCGTTACGGAGCGCGAGTGCTTGGCCGTAATTCTGGCCATCGAAAAGTTCCGTTGCTATCTGGAACTGCAGGAATTCGAAGTGGTTACTGATCATTCCAGTTTGTTGTGGCTAATGCGCCAGCAAAACGTGTCGGGGAGGTTAGCTCGATGGATTTTTAGATTGCAGCAATTTAAATTCTCGATATCGCACCGAAAAGGAAAAGATCACATTGTCCCCGATGCTCTTTCCCGATTACATGAACCTAAAGTATCCGCAGTAGTGATGAGTCCTGTGATAGATCTCGAATCCGATGCCTTTCAGGATGAGAGCTACCAACAGTTAAAAGAACAGTATCAGAAAAATTCCTCTCAACTGCCCGATCTGAAGATTATCGACCAATTTCTGTACATTCGAACCGAACACGCAGATGGAAAGGCGGAGCAAGACAGTCGAACTTGGAAGTTATGGGTTCCCGAGCGATTGAAGACCGACGTTCTTAAACAAGCTCATGACAATCCTACTTCAGCGCATGCCGGCATGCAAAAGACCATAGAAAAAGTTCGAAGAAGTCTGTTTTGGCCCGGCTTAGCTAAAGATGTTCGAGAGTATACTCGTAGTTGTGAGGTGTGCAAAGCATGCAAAGCTCCTAATTATACTCTGCGGCCACCCATGGGAAACCACATACCAACTTGTCGACCATTTCAACGATTATACATAGATCTGCTTGGACCTTATCCACGCAGCAAAAATGGACATGTTGGTTTGCTAATTGTCTTGGATCACTTTAGTAAATACCATTGGCTACACCCCCTGAAGAAATTTACTTCCGTAGTAATCCAAGAATTTCTGCTAAAGCATATCTTTCATGCATATGGGGTGCCTGAAACTATTGTTAGCGACAATGGAAAACAATTCAAAGCTACAGAATTCAACGCATTCTTGACACAGCTGGGAATTAAACATATGTACACGGCACTATACTCTCCCCAAAGTAATGCGGCGGAACGAGTAAATCGTTCATTGTTAGCTGCCGTGCGAGCATATCTTCAGCAGGCTCAGACATACTGGGATCAGCATCTCTCAAGTATATCTTGTTCGCTGCGATCGTCACTACATCAGTCCTTAGGTTGTTCACCATATCGAGCCCTGTTTGGCTTAGATATGCTCACTCATGGGACGGATTATAAGCTTCTGAAGGTTTTAGAATTGATGGAAGAACCCGTGGTCACGGTAGCTAGGTCAGACAATTTAGCTCTAATTCGAAAAGATATACAGGGCAATATTAAGAAAGCGTATGAGCGCAACGTTGCTCAATACAATTTACGAGCCAAGCCTGTGTCGTTCCGAGAAGGTCAGGAAGTATTTCACCGAAATTTTTCCTTGAGCAAATTCACGCAAAATTTTAATGCCAAATTGGCTCCTAAATTTCTGAAATGTCGCGTGCGGAAAAAACTGGGTAATTGTTTCTACCTCCTGGAAAATCTGCAGGGCCGAGAAATAGGAACCTTTCATGCGAAAGACATTCGATCCTGATTCCCGCTAATATTCCGTCTAACGGTGGCATATTATCGGGTGGTGTAACGGTTGCGGTTGGACAATACCGATTCAAAATAGGTTATCGCTATGGTGCTCGGATATCGCATGCAATAACCTTGGGCCAATTATCGCTGCAGGGCATAGTATAGTTGGGGTGGGTGCAAGCAAGCTCGAGGTAGGGAACAGCTGAGCTGACCTGCCGTAAGTGCTGTGCAGAGCATCGCAACGGAGCTTTCGAAGCCGAGCTTTAAGATCGGTAAGCTCTTATTTAAGCAGTGCAAAAGCACCAGAACGTTCTCTTTCGAAAATTTGAATCTGTGCAGCCGGTGGCTATCTCCGCGTCGGTAGCAAATATATAACTAAATCGAACACGTGTAAGCCCAAAAGAAAAGAAAAGTAACCCAAATAAGTGCCACAAAGACAAACCGAAAAGAAATAAAACGGAACGGGAAAAATCCCACACGGTGGGCGCGCCGCAAAAATCGGTCGAAAATTAATAATCGTGCGCCGAGAAAACTGGCAAGAAACTACCCTGGCGAAAAGTGCATATTTGCCTCGCCTCGCCAGCAAGTGTTGTTCTTGTTGCAAACCCGTGCGTCCCGCAGCTCTGCCAGGAGAACCCAACGCTCGTGTCTCCGTGGAAAAGTCCGAAAAACTGGTATGTTACAGTGCCCTGTAGGGAAAAGTTAGATTTTTTTCTTAGCCCTCGTGGTTTTGGTTCTGTTTCGCCCATAGGGCCCTGGCCCCGAGCAGTAGCCACCCGGCTCTCCCCAAAGTTCTGCCCCACCCACACCAAACTCCCACCCTTGACGGGAGTACTCTTCGGAGTCGACCTTGGTGTGGGGCGGAGATTTTTTGTCCCTTTTGGAGTCGTTGAAGCATCCACCTGCCCGGCGACATAACCTCCACCGGCCATCACCCTGGCGCCATATCTAACGTACGCGCATAGAGGGCATAGAGATCACCCCCCCCTATGCGCCGCTAACTCGCTGTCTGCGACGGCCTAGAAGACGCCGCCACGGATCCGGACCCAGATTTCGTAGCATAGTGTAGTTTTAATTGTAATTTTTATGGTTCCTTCTGAGCACTTATATGACTATGTAACTTTCCTTAACTCTGCGTCACAGTCCTACCTCGATAGGCGGGAATGTGAAAGTTCTCAAAGCGGAATTTATTTTTTCGGGTTGGGGACCGAAAAACTTAATCATAAAGTAACAGACTACAAAAAACAAAAAAAAAACCAAAAAAAAACCTTTTTCATACCCCCCCTATTTACCAATCCCCCTTCGCCCTGGGCACACATTAACATGGTTTCCACAGCTCCACAACGAAAGGCGCCTTTCAGCGAGGGACCACTGTATTAAAGCCGTAAGTGACCCAATTTCAATTTTCTCCTTTGCGCCTGTCTTCGTCAAAACCTAAAACGCATGAGCAGCGGCCAGCCGCTGCTGATAAGAGAGCGCAACGCTTGCGTTCCACACGCTCGAAGCTTTTCGGTCTCTTCGGTGTCATTCTGCTAAGCTTGCCTTGCTCGCATTCCCTGCATTCTTTTAATGCATGGAAACGTAGCCAAGCTATACACTAACCAACATAAAAAAAAATCATCTCCTCAACCCAGAAAAAAAAAAATAACTCAATTTATAATGTTTAATTAAATTTCGTTTTGGCTCACCATTGCTGATCGCTGGTATGACCCCCGCTGCTTTTGAAATTTTTTTTGATTTTTATTTTTTTCCTTTATACATACCTAAGTTACTTATTTCGAATATCCTATATTATATTCCTATCTTTTTTATTTATACTCCACCGTTTATATATACCTATATCTATAAAATTTTTTTTTCTCCTTAGGGATTAAGCCTCCTATTTTTTTTTTTATTCCACTAAATTTTTTTTTAGTTGCCTGCTGATTGGAGTTTAATACTTGTGTTATTTTTGGAAGTGAAACTTGGTTTGCTAGTTTTTGATTGAAGCAACATGTCTATGATGAAGTACAACGAAATATATTGAATGTTATTAGCAATGAACATGGAGTAGACTTATAATTTCCAAGGGACAGGGTGACGTAATGGGGTAGGGTACGAATTTTAGGGATTTCCAGAACCTTCGCACCACTGGAAATCATGGAAGGGTGGGTATAGAATCGTGTGGGTCGACTTCCATCGCAAGACCTCACGCCCGCGAGAGTTTGGAACACGCCGACGAAAGCCCCTAGTACTTTTCGGGTACGCCCTATGATTGTGCCATTTAATGTCCGTTATGCTCGGAGTAGGCATAGTGTTGTTTTCGGAGTTCGCTCCCGGTAGAGTCACGGGATTCTAAAAAATTTAAAGTTTATGTAGTAGGAGTCGAGACGCGGTCAAACGAACCCCCCCAAATTACCGAATGAGCACGGAACCAAAGAATCCCCCCCGGCCGTGACCTCGACATCCCCTCCAATCCATCCCCTACTCACGGATAGAAATATATCGTGGAAATGTTACACTCTCTTGGGTCAGATTGACTTGGCCGTTCCATCCAGACCTACCCGTACTTTTAGGCCTATCCGTCTACCCATATGTAGGTCTAATTATGCTGATCATGAACCTTTTAGGGTTGTATGCCATAATTATAACTCCCTCTGTCAAACCCTATCCCCTGAACTGTCTCTTAAACTAATTGCATGCAATATTTATAATCATTTAAATTTAGCTAACTTTTAACTTATCCTTTTCCGCCTTTAGTAACGAAGTACCATTATTAACAGATAATTTGTTAATTTAATAAATAAATAAATAAATAAATTCCTCCCCACCCCCTACCCACTTCAAATGCCACTAAATGCCAAATGCGGTTGAGCAGGAGCAAAATTAACACTGCCAACCTCCGCCACTCTGCCAAACGCCCCAATAAAGCCATTTCAACCGCCCATATGATGGTATGCGGTCGACTCTTCGGAGCGTCACGCGCCCGGATCGAAAGATCCGGAAGTTTACAGTATCCGGGCGGTTATACGGGAGCAGGCATTTATCCCGATTTATGACGATCGGCGATCGGGCCAGTCGAGTTCAGGGGGAGAGTATGGGAGTTGGCGGACATGTGAGAGTACCACCATGAACCTCGTCCGCCACTCTCATCTCGTCCACCCGCTCGAGAGGTCGCGATCGTCGGACGTGCCAAAACCGTTTCGTGTCGTTTTTTCGTGTCGCCGTTTTTCCGTTGTCTTGCTGTTGTGCTTTGTTTTCTTTTTTGTGGTGTCTGTCGTGTGCCGTGCCGTGCCGTGCCCCCGCTCCCTCCACTCGACAAACTTTCTGCTCCCCAATAAATGTGATTAATTTTAAACGCCAATAAATAACATTAAGTTATAAAAACACAAACCTAACGAGAGACAAACTGTGTAAAGAGACAGAAAGTGCCAATAAATACATTAAACACCAACACACACACACAAGAGACTTTTCAGTAAGGGAAAACAACAAACAGACAGCAAATCGCCAATACACAAACTAACAACAACTATGACGAGAGGAATGGCCAGACGAGGGTCAACCAGACGCCACAGCGACGGCGGCAGAGCGGCCCGCAGAGGCACCCTAGCAGCAGCAGCAGCAGCCAACAACACCAACACCAACACCGCCAATAGCAGCAGCAACAGCAGAGCCCTCGGCGCAGGCGCCAACACCAACGCCCCAGCCAATGCAGAGCGCCGACGCCACAGCGACGGTGGCTGCATCAGCAGCAGCAATATCAACGCCAACACAGAATGCACCGATCGTGAGTACGCAGACGCCGCCAATACACACACAGACACAGCCATTCCCGCCACTTGCATTGCCCTTCCCCCCTTCCCTTCATAATAATGACGCCAATACAAATACACCTGCCACTACCAACACCAACACCACCACCGCCATCATCATCACAAACACCCCTGCCACTACCACCGACGATGACATCCGGCACGGCGAATTCGGGCATCAGCCCAGCCAGGAACGTGGCTTGAGGATCCTCATCCGAGGACTCTCCCACTCCATGCCGCCGGATTGGATTCGCAGCAGTATGCTGAACGAGGGGTACACGGTTCGGTTTGTGAGGGTGATCACCGATCGATTTGATCGCAGCCGCCAATTCAACCTCTTCGAGGCTGAGATCGCCCCCAAACCGGACCGTGGCCAATGCGGGGTGTTAAAGCTGCGACGCCTGGGTGGGAGGCCCGTCACGGTTGAGAGACTTGGAGTCTCCCGTGACCCTGCCCAGTGCCATCGATGTCAGGTGTTTGGCCACACCCGCGCATACTGTAGACGAGCTGCTGTCTGCATGAAATGCGCGGGTGGACACCTGACGACGGAGTGCAGCAAGCCGAGGAACGTCGCTCCCAAGTGCGCCAACTGCCAGGGCCAGCACATCAGTGCCTACAAGGGTTGCCCATCCTACAAGGCAGCCAAGCAGAGGCTCGTGTCCCACAGGGTCGTCAGGGAGGAGGAGCGTCGCAGACAGCAGCCACAGCGAAGCCAACAGCGACACCAGCCAATACAACGTCGCCAGCAGCAGCCACATCCACAGCCACATCCACAGCCACTCCATAATCCGCAGCAGCAACGCCAACACCAACCGGATCGGCAGCATCGGCAGCAGCATCGATATGGCGACCAACATCCCCAGCCATCGACCAGGGGGCGCCAACACCAGAGGGTCCAGCCGATGCAGCCGATCGCGAATGATGCTCCGACGCCACGCCAACACCAGCAGCAGCAGCGGCCAGACGCCCAGTGCGATGGCAGCTGCGCTCAAAACCTGCAATTATACGTACAGCGTATAACAGAGTTGGAAAGGAGGATCGAACAGATGGCAGAGCAACTCACCAAATTGGCTGCAGCAACAGCAGCAGCAGTTCCAATAGCCGCCAATACAGCAGCTGCAGTAGCCATATCGGACGGTGAGCCGGACATGGACGACGACAGCCAATGGACCGATGAAGACCCTTATGAGGACCTACGTAGGTTCCTAAATGGACAATCCAGTGACGACTTCGAAAGCGACGGATTATACGGCGTCTACTGATTGCGACAAATAGCAGAAGTTTAATGCCAATGCCACCTTAAAATAGACAATAATTAAACACAATTAACAACAACCTGCAAATGACCATTAAACATACTCACCTGCTATTAAACTGACAGAGCTGCCCCTCCAGCAGCTACCTCGCCACTCCTGCAATTCTCTCGAGGCATAATGGGCGAAATTTGGAGGCCTCATCAGCAGCACTACCGCCAATCCAACAAAAGTCCAGAGGCCAGCCACTAAAACACAAAGAAAAACAGTCAATTCACGCCAACACGAAAAACTGCCAAAACACAAGAAATTCACTCTCACCTGCCAATCACCAGACAGAGCTGACCAACAAGAAGCTGCCTCGCCATCAACATCATCAATTTTCTGCCAAAGGGCGGAAAAGGAGGCCTCTTCTGATGACGCTGCCGCCTGACCATGGCCGTGACGTCACGCCACTCCGAACCAACAGCTGCCAATTCCAACGACGACGCAGATGCTGGCGCCTGTTGCCGCTCCACTGGGTTACACCCGTCTCTCATGCCAATTATGTGAGGGCGGGATGGCCTGGTGTTGAGCCGCCGGACGCCAGCAAATCCTGCAAAAGGAAGAAGAAACAGGAGGGAGAAACAGACTGCCAAAACACAAAATACTCACCTGCTGTTTTACGCCAACACAAACCAGACAAGGGTCGCCACAAATAATATCCAAACGCCGACAGTACCTGCAAATAAACACGAATTAAAATCAAAGCCAAAACAAACACCTCCTCATCTGGGTGGCCGGACCAGCAGCCATTCAAAACGCAACTACAAACCGACGATGAACGTGGCCGAGGAGGCCAGGCCAATACTACTGACAACGCATCCTGGGTGGCCGGACCAGAGCCACTCGAGGCCAGACGAGGGTCGAACAGACGCCACAGCGACGGCGGCAGAGCGGCCCGCAGAGGCGCCCTAGCAGCAGCAGCAGCAGCCAACAACACCAACACCAACACCGCCAATAGCAGCAGCAGCAGCAGAGCCCTCGGCGCAGGCGCCAATACCAACGCCCCAGCCAATGCAGAGCGCCGACGCCACAGCCACCCAGCGAGTGAGTACCCAGCCATTGCCATGGCCGATATATCCACGGCCACAGCCACTCCCCCTCGAGCCCCATCACATCAGCAGCAACAGCAGCGCCAATACCAACTGCAAATCCCGCAACCCCGCCAAATCCCAAAATCCCGCAAAACACAAAGGGAAAGGCCGAAAAGACGCCACTTTTCCCGCCTCTCACGCTCTCGGACATACAAAACTGTTCGAGAGTAACGGGAGAGGGAGAAGACGGAGGAGAGCCGGCAAGCCGACGCGCAAGAGCGGAGCGCCAAAACGGCCAACGGGCAGCCACACACACACACACGACCGGATCGAACCTGTTGCGAGTCGAACCTGGTTCGAGTTCGAGCAGCGGGTCGATCCGGGCCAATGCTGAGCCTGCACAAATGCCGTCAATCCCACCAACACCAAAACGACGCCGCGCCCTCATCGACAGTGGGAGTGACGATGAGGGTGAGGGTGAGAGGAAGCAGGCCAGACGACGGGGCCGCCATCACCAGCAGCGGCAGCAGCGGCCGCCAATTGGGAAGCCGAAGAAAAAAAGGCAGACAATGGAGGAACTAGAGGCTATTGTCCAGGAGCAGCTGAGGCAGCACGAGTTGAGAAGCAACAGCAGAAGCAGCAGAAACGGACGGCACATGCAGCCAACACCAACACAGTTGCCGATCCTGCCACTCTGCCGCAATCAACACAGCCAACACATGCCCCTGCCCCTGCCCCTGCCCCTGCCACTAGTATAAATACAAATAGCCAGACCCACAGCCATCACCAACATCAAAAACAGACAATACAAAGACAATCACCAGCCACTCACACAGACAATACCACAATTAACAATAGAGATAATAATGACGCCAATACAAATACAAATACAAATACACCTGCCAATACAAACACCAACACCACCACCGCCATCACCATCACAAACACCCCTGCCACTACCACCGACGATGACATTCGGGCATCAGCCCAGCCAGGAACGTGGCTTGAGGATCCTCATCCGAGGACTCTCCCACTCCACGCCGCCGGATTGGATTCGCAGCAGCATGCTGAACGAGGGGTTCACGGTTCGGTTTGTAAGGGCAATCACCGATCGATTCGATCGCAGCCGTCAATACAACCTATTCGAGGCTGAGATCGCCCCCAAACCGGACCGTGGCCATTACGAGGTGTTGAAGCTGCGACGCCTGGGTGGGAGGCCCATCACGGTTGAGAGACTTGGAGTCTCCCGTGACCCTGCCCAGTGCCATCGATGCCAGGTGTTTGGCCACACCCGCGCATACTGTAGACGAGCTGCTGTCTGCATGAAATGCGCGGGTGGACATCTGACGACGGAGTGCAGCAAGCCAAGGAACGTTGCTCCCAAGTGCGCCAACTGCCAGGGCGCCCACATCAGCGCCTACAAGGGCTGCAGCGCCTACAAGACAGCCAGGCAGCGGCTCCTGGCCCACAGGCTCGCCAGGGAGGAGGAGCATCGACGGCAGCAGCAGCAGCCAACACAACACCGACAACAGCCAATCCAACGCCGCCAGCAGCAGCCACATCCACAGCCACTCCATAACCCGCAGCAGCAACGCCAACACCAACCGGGTCGGCAGCATCGGCAACAGCATCGGTATGGCGACCATCATCCCCAGCCATCGACCAGGGGGCGCCAACACCAGAGGGTCCAGCCGATGCAACCGATCGCGAATGATGCCCCGACGCCACGCCAACACCAGCAGCAGCAGCGGCCAGCAGCTCAGTGCGATGGCAGCTGTGCCAAACATCTAAAAGAGAGCGCCATTAAACTCAAAATGCTGGAGGAAAGGTTGGCAGCAATGGCCACGCTGATCGCAAACCTGACAGAGGCTAGAGGCGGGGGCTTGGCAGCCATGCCGCCACTACAGACAACACCACCTACACACCCGCCGCCACCACAACCAGCCGCCAATACAGCAGCAGCAGTAGCCATATCGGACAGTGAGCCGGATATGGACATGGACGACGACAGCCAATGGACCGACGAAGAGCCTTACGATGACCTACGTAGGTTCCTAAATGGACAATCCAGTGGCGACTTTGAAAGCGACGGATTATACGGCGTCTACTGATTGCGCCAAATAGCAGAAGTTTAATGGCAATAAAACCTAAAAATAGACAAAATTAAACACAATTAAAAACAATCTGCAAATGACCATTAAACATACTCACCTGCTATTAAACTGACAGAGCTGCCCCTCCAGCAGCTGCCTCGCCACTCCAGCAACTCTCTTGAGGCATAATGGGCGAAATTTGGAGACCTCATCAGAAGCACTACCGTCAATTCCAACAGAAGTCCAGAGGTGTAGTGGTCGCTTGTCGGGCGGATAGGAAAGCATATTTGTGTTCTTCGCCTGAAAGTATGCCCGATGGTATTTGTACAATTTATATATTTATGTATATAATATATATATAAATATATTTATATATGTTATATTATTTATACAAGTATATATCACACCTCACCGAGATACTTATTAATTATTAAGTTTAGTCCCATAGTTAGTGTATAGTTAGGTTGGCTTTATTTCTTGTTGTGGTGTTACATGTTAAATGTTCCTGGTCGTGTGAGGGCTAGCGCCATCTAGGGTTGACATTAAGAATATGCTTAAAAACGAACAAAAAATCTCCCCACCATGTCCATAACCATTCAAGGTGAATGGCGAAGGATCGTGCAAAGGCAGATCCGGAGAACAAAATTTTTGTTGGTCAGTAGATCCGCCCAAATCTTTCTTTCTCCTTGTGGCCGTACAAGCATTCAATTGCGCAGTGAGAAAAAAAAAATAATAAAAATAAAATTAAACCGCCGTAAATAACCGTGGTGTGAAACCAAAGTGCACTCGATCGGGAAAAAAGAACCCAAGAAAGCAGATTGGGCTCTAATCGAAAACGTGAGTACCGGCCTTCGACAGTGCTAGGAGCCTCGAAGTTAGATTTTCCGACTTTTTCTGTAGTTTCCGCTTGGAGGTGAGCAGCCCCAACACAAAAAAAAAAAAAAAAAAAAAAAAAACACCTGGAGAAAGAAGGAATTAGCACCTCAACCCCATCCCCCTATTTTCGCAGTGCCAGTTCCAACCGGGTAAATATGTGCATGGAGTAACTGTTAGAAAAAGTAGCCTGATCAGTATTTTCAAATTCCACATTAGAATCGGCACTTAGTTTGGGAATTATCCAAAAGCTGCAGCCCGAGCTTTAAGCCCCCGCACTACGAACCAGCTGATCCACCAAGTCGCGGGCAGTGAACTTTGGCTGCGCGAGACGAGGACAGCCGTCTGAACGGGCTTAGTGCGGCGAAGTGGCGTAACCGTTTCGCATTCAAAACCGGGCCAAGAAACGGAAACCGGTGCTTGCAGTCAGCGTAGGACCGAAGCCGCTTAAATGTTCCTACCGGGCGGGAAAAAATAGTGCACCACGTGTGTACATAACCTCCCGGCGACCCCTAGTGGTATCGCCTCTCTTGTTCTTCTCGTGATTCGGCCTAGCTGTTCCAAACGTTTATTTAAAGTGCAGTGGAGGCCAGCGTTTGTCTTATGTGCACGTTAGTGTCATTATGTAGGCTGAATGAAAACTGTAAGAGATGTGCTAACATACATATGTATACACCGCCCACTGAAGGCCACTGAGGCCAGTAAGAGCCCACCGTGACTCGCATTCCCTTGAACCTCGCAGTCCGTTGATATGTCTGTTTTTGTGTAGTTGGATATACTTAGTGTTAATTGTAACAGAAAAAAAAAACAGAAAAAAAAACCCACCAACACATGGAAAGTTTGAAAATGCATTTGATAAAAGCTTAAAAGTTTGAGCTTAAAAGCGTCCGGTCGGCCGGGTCCCCTCCGCGAGCTTATGCCATGCAGCACGCGCTGTACGATTTTGTTTTTGGTTTGCAGGTAAAAGTTTAATGCACCCACACACAGCCACACGCCCAGCTACGAAAGATCTTTCGCCGCGAACACAAACAAAAACTGAGTGAGCTTTATAATATACCAACAACATTACATTTTATTGCCTCCCAAAATTCCGCGAGCGTGGCAAAAGCTTCGTTCTTTTTTGCTAGAGCTGTTTGTCGGTCGTTGACCTCACACTTTTAAAGTAGTCACAGCTGATTGGCCTTCTGCCTTTACAATACGCTTGGTAGAACGAATAGTATGTCCAACTACTCCCTGAAGCCGATGTGCTGGGACATGTGTATAGTATTATCTTTCTATCTAAGAAAAAATCATTAGTTTATATCGCACTATAAAATATCATATATGCACTTATAACTATTTACACTTATCGTATTTATTTATCTAAATATTCCCTAGTAATAATAGCTATATCTCTTGTGACGCTTTTCGTTCCTCCTTTTGTCCATTTAGCCTTGTCTTGGAGTTCTCGGTTAGTGTTTCTTTTTTCTTGTAACATGAATATAGTATCTGAATATAGTTTCTAATAAAATGATTGTTAAGATGAATATGTGCTAGACGTTACCGCATTTGGGGGAACCATGCCGCTCGTGAGCGAAATAGGATGACCAATACCGGACACTCCAGGGATCCTGATATTATTCTTGGCTCTTTCAGGATCATGGTAGGGTGGGCGTGGCACGACTCCGTGCCAGCAAAACAGAGATGTCCGCCGCGGTGGTAGATCCCTACTCCTTCTCTGCACTATCTTTGCCCCACTATACTTTCCGTACCCCTAACGATCCTTTCCTTGTCTGTCCCCCTCCCATTACCAAAAAGAGTACGCGAATTTTAATAAAATAATACCAGCAGGAGCGAAGCAACCTAACTGGAGGGTTACCCCAAAGAACCCATCCCCATTTCCGACCAGAGATCAGCCGTGGAAGCGAGCGCGTACTCCTTCTCAGTTAGCCGACCACCAGCTTCATCGTGCGAAGATTCTCTTCGTTACTCGTTACAGTAATAATTATTTTATTTGGCGCCCAACGTGGGTCCGAAAGGCTTGAAGGTCAGGGTTGACGTAATTGTAAACGTTACAAAGCGGAGTTACATTAACTTATATGGTTGTGTGTGACCCCAGCCAAACTTGACCCCGAAGCAGAAAAATTGTTGAGAAAGTCCATAGCACCTGCGAGCAGTGCATAGTCATGCACTGGCTTAAGAATTTTGTTCCCTGTTTCCCACCCCCCTTCCTTAAAGCCTTCCTTTTGTCCTGGAATTGGATCCTGTGATGGTGGATGCTTATTAGTTTCCGATAACGTTTAGCCCGCATCGGAGTATGATCCATAACCCTTGCTCGATGGTAAGCTGCTCTGGAATCGATAATAGCTTCACCATAGCTTTATTGCCGAGCAGTATATGCCATAGCAGTGAAATCTAGATGGATTAACTGGTATGTGGAAGTTGGCTGGACACAGGGTTATTAGTGGAGGGTTATTAGTGAATACATTTGACCGTATCCCTTGGAAATTGACAGGTACATTGGGTAGCTTTGGTTCAGTTGTCGCCGGAGTCAGCTAGAAGAATCAAAATTATTTTTTGTTGCCGCTCAACTCGAATCGGGGTTATTAGGGTGCCTCCGTCTTTTGTTTCTCTCTCTACTTTCTAGTGATTGGTCTATTCGTGCGCCGATTTATACAGCAGGTTATCGCCGGCCGAACGTGGTACCCCTGGTGCTGGTGCGTTTCTTCGTGCTACGCTTCCGGCCCGGACCGATAATGGCTGCGGAAAAGGTATAGGTCGTAGCACGCAGAGACTATTACAAACTCCCCGTAACCGCTTCGGTAATGTTTCCTCGATGGGCGGCTGACGAACACCGTCGTGATCCTGGTAGGGGCACGCGGGCAAGAACGTCGTCCGTCCCTATGTTTAGGCGTTCGCCGCAGACAGGAAGTGGCCTAGAGCTACTACTTGGGTCACGATTGCCGAAGATACCTTTTCTTTATTTCCCCCTTTTTCGCTCTACCACGCAGAGTTATTGGCAACCTTTCGGAGGGAATGGGTTGCATGGTTTCCCCCAAAATCTCTCTATCAAAGATCGTTTTTTTTGCTTTCCCCGTTATTATTGTTTCTTTTTTTGTTAATATTTGTCTGAACTAGATTTATAGGAACGTGCTTAAAGCTAGTTAATATATAGGATAACTTTCCAATGCCGGTAGACCGAAGCCCGGATTATAGGATTCAGCCAAAAGAGAGCGAAACCTTTTGCTGTGTATGCACGCAAGAAGTCGAATACCCAGGCCAACTATTAGCTACCAGCTGTAACCATTATTTCCATCACACCTGCTTTAGTGCACGTTCAGGAAATAAGAAAGTCTGTCCAGTGTGCAGAACTGCGCTGAGCAAATCGACCCTTAATTTGGCAGAAGAACTAGAAGCAGCTCAAGCCTCAGGCAACCAACCAGGGGCAGTTGCAGTGACCAGATCCCGTTCGAAAACACTTAAATCACAGCAAAACCAATTATCCGCTGCCAATATGCAGAGTGGGGTCCGAAGTGTTAGCCAACCCGAAGGGCCTAGTGTGTCCGGTCCAATGGCCGCTCCAGATCGTCCTAGAGGCCAACCGCCAAATTCTGCGGCAGCAGTGGTGTCAGCTTCAGCAGCTCGAACGGGTCTGCCAGCCACGGATGGTAGCTTGCAACAGACCATTGCGGACGCAGTGACAGCCGCACTAGCACAGCACACTCAAATGCTAGCTAACGCGATTGAAGCGGGGTTTCAAAGATTGTCGCTCCAGAATGCAGCTCCAGTTCCAACGGAAAGGGTACATCCAGCCCATAGGCAGTCCTCTCCCGTTAGGTCAAATCAATCCTTTGAGCAACTCTTTAGGTTATCCGCCAGGGAAAACGCAGCATTGCCAAACTCAGCGTCCGAGCGACCGACTAACTTGTCAGCCCCACCCGAGTCGCGGCAATCACATCAGTTGCGCGCGGATCGGATTAGCCAGATAATCGCGAACTGGAAGTTGAGATTCTCAGGGCGCTCCTCTATGTCAATAGATGATTGGTACTGGAGGTATCATAAAAGCGAACCAAGAGTGCGCTGGATTGATCTCTGTATTGCTCTGAGATCGCAGTTTTCGGACGGCAGAACAGATTTAGAAATCAGAACCGCGATCACCCAGAGGAAGCAGAAAGTCAACGAACCGTTTGACAGTTTTTATGAGGCCATAGTGGCGCTTGCAGACAAGCTCGTGCAGCCGATGACCGAGCAGTCCTTGTTAGAGGTGTTGCGAGCAAATCTGCTCAATGAGATACAACATGAGATTTTATATGTGCCCATACCGAACATTGTGCAGTTGCGACAAGTGCTCCGCAAGCGTGAAAGGTTCATGGAAAATACTGCTAAGCCAATCCCGGCTACTCGACGATTTGTTCCTCGCAATCAGGTGAACGAAATGTCCATCCAGACAGAAGGTCTGGCAGAAGGCGATTCGGAAGAAGCTGACGCTTTTGATATCGACGCGATGACGCTTTCTTGCTGGAATTGCAATAAACAAGGCCACCGATATCAAGAGTGCGAAGCAGAGCGTAAAGTATTCTGTTATGGATGTGGTAAGCGGGACACATATAAACCATCGTGCCGAAAATGTAGCTCGTCAAAAAACGAGTTGGCTCGTGCACCGATACCGAGTGAACGCAAGTTAGTGTCGAAGGCAACGAATACGGAGTAACCGGGGCTACGTCAAGCTCACTCCCCCTACCTCCTGACATGATAACGACCACTATGATACCAGTACAGGACGACGATCAGGAAACGACCCCTGCGCCTAGCAAAACTCGAGACCGTAAGCGTAGGAAGCTGTTCCGCACGCAGAGTAAAAATGCGCGCAGAGCATTATTAGCCTCTGTTATTAGTAATATCACTGACCTACGACCCTACGCCAATGTCACTCTGTTTGGCAAGACGATAAGTGGATTAATGGACACAGGAGCCTCAATCAGCTGCCTTGGGGGTAAATTTGCAGAAGAGTTATCTCGAACAAACCCTGAGGTCAAGCCGATGAAGTCAGCCGTGCGAACCGCAGATGGGAAAAAGCAAGTTATTCTAGGTAGGATCTCCACACTCATTTGCTTTCGTGGAAATTCCAAACGAATATGCCTTTATTTTGTACCATCGTTATCGCAGGAGTTATATCTAGGAATAGACTTTTGGAGAAGCTTTAATATACTGCCGTTCTTCTTGATGAGCAAAGCGAATAACAACAGTTTGGCGGCTATAAACTTTGACAACCCGATGCAAATACCTTTGTCGGAATTACAGCAGAAGGAACTAGTAGCGATAGTACAGATGTTCCCTTCGTTTGCCGAAAAAGGATTAGGAAAGACAAACTGGCTTACACATGACATAGAAATTTACGAGACTCGGCCCATAAAACAACGCCACTACGCAGTGTCGCCTGCAGTCGAAAAATGTATATACGAAGAGTTGGACCGAATGTTAGGCCTTGGGGTGATTGAAGAATCAGATAGCCCGTGGTCTTCCCCGGTAGTAATTGTGCGTAAGCCAGGTAAGGTTCGCCTTTGCCTTGATAGCCGGAAAGTTAGCGGAGTAACAGTCAAAAATGCTTACCCTATGCCCCTCATTGATGGCATTTTAAGTAGACTTCCAAAAGCGCAGTTCATTTCAAGCATCGATCTTAAAGATGCTTACTGGCAGATTCCGCTTACTCCAAGGGCTCGGGAGAAGACGGCTTTTGCTGTGCCTGGGAGGCCGCTATATCAATTCACGGTGATGCCGTTTGGTTTATGCAATGCCCCACAGACCATGTCCAAACTGATGGATAAAGTTATCCCACCATCTTTGCGAAATGAGATTTTCATTTATCTCGACGACTTATTGGTGATTTCGGAGTCCTTCGAGAAGCACATGTCCGTGTTGAAAGCGCTGGCCGACCGACTGTCTCAAGCTGGACTGACGATAAACGTAGAGAAGAGCAAATTTTGCCTGAAGGAAGTGAAATACCTGGGCCACGTGATAGGGTATGGGATGATACAAACGGATCCCGAAAAAGTTGCTGCTATTCGGGAGTTTCCAGTGCCACGATCGGTGAAGCAAGTGCGACGATTTTTGGGAACCACTGGATGGTACCATAAATTTATTAAAAACTATGCCGGAATTGCTGCCCCAATATCAGATACACTAAAGCAACGTCGATCGTTTGTATGGACCAACGAAGCGCAAAGGGCGTTTGAAAGTTTAAAAGACCAAATGTGCGAGGCACCAGTCCTACATAGCCCCGACTTTACCATTCCATTTGCCATTCATTGCGATGCCAGCCACACCGGAGTTGGCGGCGTGTTAATGCAACCGGATAGCGATGGTAATGACATCCCAATCGCATTCATGTCTCGCAAGCTGAATCAGTGTCAGCGAAACTATTCAGTCACGGAGAAAGAGTGTTTGGCGGCCATAATGTGTGTGAAGAAGTTTCGAGCTTATGTGGAAGGACACGAGTTCTCCATCCATACCGACCATGCATCATTGAAGTGGCTAATGTCACAATCGGACCTTAGTTCTAGATTGGCAAGATGGGCTCTCAAATTGCAGGGGTTCAACTTCAAAATTTTCCACCGCAAAGGTAGCCAAAATGTTGTCCCAGATGCTCTGTCGCGGGTGCACACCGAAGATCTATCGGCATTCAGCTGCGATGGATTGGTAGACCTGCAGTCTGATTGCTTCAAGTCGGCAGAATATTTGGAACTGATTGGAAAAATTAAAGGCAACCAGACACAGATGCCAGACATTAAGGTGATCGATAATCTCATATATCGGCGAGCAGAACACGCGGCTGCTGATCAGATCGCTGACGACCTGTGTTGGAAGCTGTGGGTTCCAACGGAGCTGGTGTCCGATGTACTAAAACAGAGTCACGAACAGTCGCTAGCAGCTCATAGCGGCATTAATAAAACGTTGGAGAGAGTTCGACGTTATTATTATTGGCCAAGTTTAGTAACCGATGTGAGAGCGTTCATAAACAGCTGTTCGGTCTGCAAGTGCACCAAGTACCCGAATCGTTCGTTACGACCCCCATTAGCTCCAGTGAAGGAAACTCAACGAGTGTTTCAGAAGTTGTTTGTGGATTTCCTGGGTCCGTATCCACGAAGCAAATCCGGAAATATCGGTATCTTCGTTGTTTTGGACCATCTTTCAAAATATCCGCTTTTAAAACCCGTAAAGAAATTTACAGCGGAGGCGATAACTCGATTCATGGAAGAGGACCTATTCCATTGCTTCGGGGTACCCGAAGTGGTTGTGTCCGACAATGGAGTACAATTTAAGTCCCATCACTTCAATTCGCTGTTGAAAAAGTACAATGTGCAGCATTTTTATACGGCCGTGTACGCACCTCAAGCCAACGCATCGGAACGCGTTAACAGACCCGTTATTGCCGCCATTAAAGCTTACATCAAGCCAGATCAAACTAATTGGGATGAGCAGCTTAGTTCTATTAGTTGTGCCTTACGATCTAGTCTGCATTCAGCCCTAAACGACAGCCCCTATCGGGTTGCATTTGGACAGCACATGATCACCAATGGAGACACCTATCAGCTCTTACGAAATTTGCAGGTTTTAGAAGATCGTACCGTGAGTTTTGGTCGGGAAGATTCGTTTGATGTGATTCGAAAAACAGCCCAACGAACAATACAAAAACAACACCAACGAAACGAACAGCAGTACAACCTTCGAAGTCGTGAAGTGGCGTTCAAAGTTGGCCAGGAGGTCTACAGACGCAACTTTCAGCAGAGCAATTTCGTTAAAGGTTTCAGCGCAAAACTAGCTCCTACTTTTGTAAAAGCTAGAACAAAACGTAGGCTTGGTCACAGTTATTACGAGTTGGAAGATCCCCAAGGTAGACTTATCGGAAAATACCACGCTAAAGACATAAAGCAGTGACCATCCTAATACAGGTTAACGGTTTTCCTCCAAGCGTCTATCACCCTTTGATGTGATTAACACCAAAGTGTTATCTTGGCCGGGGGGATTTGTAGTGGTCGCTTGTCGGGCGGATAGGAAAGCATATTTGTGTTCTTCGCCTGAAAGTATGCCCGATGGTATTTGTACAATTTATATATTTATGTATATAATATATATATAAATATATTTATATATGTTATATTATTTATACAAGTATATATCACACCTCACCGAGATACTTATTAATTATTAAGTTTAGTCCCCATAGTTAGTGTATAGTTAGGTTGGCTTAATTTCTTGTTGTGGTGTTACATGTTAAATGTTCCTGGTCGTGTGAGGGCTAGCGCCATCTAGGTTGACATTAAGAATATGCTTAAAAACGAACAAAAAATCTCCCCACCATGTCCATAACCATTCAAGGTGAATGGCGAAGGATCGTGCAAAGGCAGATCCGGAGAACAAAATTTTTGTTGGTCAGTAGATCCGCCCAAATCTTTCTTTCTCCTCGTGGCCGTACAAGCATTCAGTTGCGCGGTGAGAAAAAAAAAATAATAAAAATAAAATTAAACCGCCGTAAATAACCGTGGTGTGAAACCAAAGTGCACTCGATCGGGAAAAAAGAACCCATGAAAGCAGATTGGGCTCTAATCGAAAACGTGAGTACCGGCCTTCGACAGTGCTAGGAGCCTCGAAGTTAGATTTTCCGACTTTTTCTGTAGTTTCCGCTTGGAGGTGAGCAGCCCCAACACAAAAAAAAAAAAAAAAAAAAAAAACACCTGGAGAAAGAAGGAATTAGCACCTCAACCCCATCCCCCTATTTTCGCAGTGCCAGTTCCAACCGGGTAAATATGTGCATGGAGTAACTGTTAGAAAAAGTAGCCTGATCAGTATTTTCGAATTCCACATTAGAATCGGCACTTAGTTTGGGAATTAAGCCCGAGCTTTAAGCCCCCGCACTACGAACCAGCTGATCCACCAAGTCGCGGGCAGTGAACTTTGGCTGCGCGAGACGAGGACAGCCGTCTGAACGGGCTTAGTGCGGCGAAGTGGCGTAACCGTTTCGCATTCAAAACCGGGCCAAGAAACGGAAACCGGTGCTTGCAGTCAGCGTAGGACCGAAGCCGCTTAAATGTTCCTACCGGGCGGGAAAAAATAGTGCACCACGTGTGTACATAACCTCCCGGCGACCCCTAGTGGTATCGCCTCTCTTGTTCTTCTCGTGATTCGGCCTAGCTGTTCCAGACGTTTATTTAAAGTGCAGTGGAGGCCAGCGTTTGTCTTATGTGCACGTTAGTGTCATTATGTAGGCTGAATGAAAACTGTAAGAGATGTGCTCACATACATATGTATACACCGCCCACTGAGGCCAGTAAGATCCCACCGTGACTCGCATTCCCTTGAACCTCGCAGTCCGTTGATATGTCTGTTTTTGTGTAGTTGGATATACTTAGTGTTAATTGTAACAGAAAAAAAAAACCAGAAAAAAAACCAGAAAAAAAAACCACCAACACATGGAAAGTTTGAAAATGCATTTGATAAAAGCTTAAAAGTTTGAGCTTAAAAGCGTCCGCTCGGCCGGGTCCCCTCCGCGAGCTTATGCCATGCAGCACGCGCTGTACGATTTTGTTTTTGGTTTGCAGGTAAAAGTTTAATGCACCCACACACAGCCACACGCCCAGCTACGAAAGATCTTTCGCCGCGAGAACAACATATACCAACAACATTACATTTTATTGCCTCCCAAAATTCCGCGAGCGTGGCAAAAGATTCGTTCTTTTTTGCTAGAGCTGTTTGTCGGTCGTTGACCTCACACTTTTAAAGTAGTCACAGCTGATTGGCCTTCTGCCTTTACAATACGCTTGGTAGAACGAATAGTATGTCCAACTACTCCCTGAAGCCGATGTGCTGGGACATGTGTACCTATATTGCGCTATAGTATTATCTTTCTATCTAAGAAAAAATCATTAGTTTATATCGCACTATAAAATATCATATATGCACTTATAACTATTTACACTTATCGTATTTATTTATCTAAATATTCCCTAGTAATAATAGCTATATCTCTTGTGACGCTTTTCGTTCCTCCTTTTGTCCATTTAGCCTTGTCTTGGAGTTCTCGGTTAGTGTTTCTTTTTTCTTGTAACATGAATATAGTATCTGAATATAGTTTCTAATAAAATGATTGTTAAGATGAATATGTGCTAGACGTTACCGCATTTGGGGGAACCATGCCGCTCGTGAGCGAAATAGGATGACCAATACCGGACACTCCAGGGATCCTGATATTATTCTTGGCTCTTTCAGGATCATGGTAGGGTGGGCGTGGCACGACTCCGTGCCAGCAAAACAGAGATGTCCGCCGCGGTGGTAGATCCCTACTCCTTCTCTGCACTATCTTTGCCCCACTATACTTTCCGTACCCCTAACGATCCTTTCCTTGTCTGTCCCCCTCCCATTACCAAAAAGAGTACGCGAATTTTAATAAAATAATACCAGCAGGAGCGAAGCAACCTAACTGGAGGGTTACCCCAAAGAACCCATCCCCATTTCCGACCAGAGATCAGCCGTGGAAGCGAGCGCGTACTCCTTCTCAGTTAGCCGACCACCAGCTTCATCGTGCGAAGATTCTCTTCGTTACTCGTTACAGAGGCCAGCCACTAAAATACAAAGAAAAACAGCCAATTCACGCCAACACGAAAAAACGCCCAAAACACACAAAAACACACGTACCTGCCAATCACCAGACAGAGCTGCCCCCACAGCAGCTGCCTCGCCATGAACATCATCAATTTTCTGCCAAAGGGGAGGAAATGGAGGCCTTTTTTGAACCGATGACGAACGTGGCCGAGGAGGCCAGGCCAACTCTGCTGACAACGCATCCTGGTGGCCGGACCAGCAGCCACTCGGATGCGGCCAATCAACAAGTAAATCGACAACGTATCCTGGTGGCCGGACCAGTTGCCACTTGGATGCGGCCAATAATACTGACAGTCTGACATCACACACCGATGTCAACGCCAACACACTGGACAACGCATCTCGGGTGGCCGAAACAGTGCCACTCGGTCTGCTGCATTAAACCAACAGACAGATGCAACGTGGGCGGCCGGACTAGAGCCGCTCGCCATCTCCAACTTTGCCCACGATGCACGCCAACACCATCAATCCAGCCATCGCCACTAAACAACACACAGGGGGAAAACAGAGCCGGCCGGTATACAGCGGTATACAGCGGTAAAGATCCGGAAGTTTACAGTATCCGGGCGGTTATACGGGAGCAGGCATTTATCCCCCCCCCATCCTATCCCATCCCCCAACAACAGAGCAGCCACTACACACAGCACAAACATAAGACACTGGCCGCTAACCAACGACAACGACAACACACACAGCCACTAAAACAAACGGCTATTCCAATTCTCCATTGCCTACTTTCACTCACCCCAATATTGAGTGAGATGAAAGTGGTCCGAGGGCAGCAGCACCGGTAAATGACGATCGGCGATCGGGCCATTCGAGAGTGGAGGAGAGAGTATGGGAGTTGGCGGACATGTGAGAGTTCCACCATGAACCTCGTCCGCCACTCTCATCTCGTCCACCCGCTCGAGAGGTCGCGATCGTCGGACGTGCCAGAACCGTTTCGTGTCGTGTCGCTTTTTTCGTTGTTCTGTGCCGTGTCGCCATTGACATTTTCTTTTTCTGTGTTGCCCTGTTTTCTTTTGTGGTGTCTGTTGTGTGCCGTGCCGTGCCGTGCCGCCCTTCCTCCACCACACCCATTAATTACCTTGACAAACTTTTGTTCCCGTCCACATCATAAAACAAAAAAGAATAAAAGTGCCAATAAATACATTAAACACAAACACACACACACAAGAGACTTTTCAATTAAAAACAACAAACAGGCAGCAGATCGCCAACACACAAACCAACAGCCAGCCATGACCAGAGGAATGGCCAGACGAGGGTCAACCAGACGCCACAGCGACGGCGGCAGAGCGGCCCGCAGAGGCGCCCTAGCAGCAGCAGCAGCAGCCAACAACACCAACACAAACACCGCCAATAGCAGCAGCAGCAGCAGAGCCCTCGGCGCAGGCGCCACCACCAACGCCCCAGCCAATGCACAGCGCCGACGCCACAGCCATCCATCGAGTGAGTACAAAGCCATTGCCATGGCCGATATAGCCACGGCCACAGCCACTCCCCCCTCGAGCCCCTTCACAAAAACCGCGCCAACCACAAAGGGAAAGGCCGAAAAGACGCCGCTCTCACTGCCACTTTTCCCGCCTCTCACGCTCTTGGACGCACAAAACTGTTCAGGAGTAACGGGAGAGGGAGAAGACGGAGGAGAGCCGGCAAGCCGACGCGCAAGAGCGGAGCGCCAAAACGGCCAACGGGCCGCCACACACACACACACGACCGGATCGAACCTGTTGCGAGTCGAACCTGGTTCGAGCTCGAGCAGCGGGTCGATCCGAGCCATAGCCCAGCCTACACAAATGCCACCAATCCCACCAACACCAAAACGACGCCGCGCCCTCATCGACAGTGGGAGCGAAGATGAGGATGAGGGAGAGAGGAAGCAGGCCAGGCATGAGAGACGGGTGTGACCCAGTGGAGCGGTAACAGGCGCCAGCATCTGTGTCGTCGTTGGAAATGGCAGCTGTTGGTTCGGATTGGCGTGACGTCACGGCCATGGTCAGGCGGCAGCGTCATCAAAGAAGGCCTCCTTTTCCATCCCTTTGGCAGGAAATTGTCATTGTTGATGGCGAGGCAGCTTCTTGATGGTCAGCTCTGTCTGGTGATTGGCAGGTACGTGTGATTTTTGTGTGTTTTGGCCGTTTTTCGTTGTTGTCCGTATTGACGTCTCTTTCCTTTGTTGCAGTGGCTGTCTCTGGATCGACGATTGGGCACATCAATAGGCGCCGCCCGATCGCATGCTTTCGCGTGCGCTGGCGATTTGGGCCCTCCACACTTGGCCCAGACCCTCCAGATCGTCGAATGGATCGTGGTCGGTCCACTCGTCGTCATCATCGTCATTAATTGCTTCGCAGTCCATATCGGGTTCGGATTCCGATATGGCTGCGGCGTCAAAGTGCGTATTTGGGGCTGGTCGTGGTGATGGCTGTGTGGATGCTGCTGCTGCTGTTGTTGTCCGTTGTGGCGGCACCCCTCCCGGGCTCTCGTCCCTTGCCTGCAGCAGGTTTGTCAGTTTCGTTGAAATTGCTGCCAGTTTTTCTTCCAGCTCTCTAATTTTACCGGCATATCTTTTCAGATTATGGGCACAGCTCCCATCGCACTGGGCGCCTGGCTGCTGCTGTAGCTGGGGTTGGCGTGGCGTCGGAGCACGATTTGGGATCGGCTGCATCGGCTTGACCCTTTGGTATTGGCGCCCCTCGGCCAGTGGCTGGGGATGTTGGTCGCGATGCTGTAGCTGTTGCCGATGCTGCCGATTCGGACCGCGTTGGCGTTGCTGCTGCGGCTGTGAGTGGAGTGGCTGTGTGGGTGGCTGCTGCTGCAACTGTCGCTGTAGTGGCTGCTGGTGACGTTGTGGTGGCTGCTGGATACGATGTGCTGGCTGTTGCTGCTGTATTGGCTGCTGCATTGGCTGTGGCTGTTGCCGTATTGGCTGAGGCTGCTGCTGCTGCCGTCGATGCTCCTGGACAGCGACCCTGTGGGCCAGGAGCCGCTGCCTGGCTGCCTTGTAGGCGCTGCAGCCCTTGTAGGCGCTGATGTGCTGGCCCTGGCATTTGGCGCACTTGGGAGCAACGTTCTTTGGCTTGCTGCACTCCGTCGTCAGGTGTCCACCCGCGCATTTCATGCAAACTGCAGCGCGTCTACAATATGCGCGGGTGTGGCCAAACACCTGACATCGATGGCACTGGGCAGGGTCACGGGAGACTCCAAGTCTCTCAACCGTGACGGGCCTCCCACCCAGGCGTCGCAGCTTTAACACCCCGCATTGGCCACGGTCCGGTTTGGGGGCGATCTCAGCCTCAAAGAGATTGAATTGGCGGCTGTGATCGAATCGATCGGTGATTGCCCTTACAAACCGAACCGTGAACCCCTCGTTCAGCATACTGCTGCGGATCCAATCCGGCGGCATGGAGTGGGAGAGTCCTCGGATGAGGATCCTCAAGCCACGTTCCTGGCTGGGCTGATGCCCGAATTCGCCGTGCCGGATGTCATCGTCGGTCGTAGTGGCAGGGGTGTTTGTGATGGTGATGGCGGTGGTGGTGTTGGTATTGGTCTTGGCAGGTGTATTTGTAATTGTAATTGCGTTGGCGTCATTATTTGTATTGATATTGTCAGTATTGTCTATGTGAATGGCTGGTGATTGTCTATGTATTGGCTGTTGTCGATGTTGGTGATGGCTGTGGGTCTGGCTATTGGCATTTATAGTAGTGGCAGGGGCATGGGCAGGGGCAGGGGCATGTGTTCGCTGTGCAGATTGCGGCATAGTGGCAGGAGCGGCAACTGTGTTGGTGTTGGCTGTATTTGTTGTCCGTTTCTGCTGCCTCTGTTGTTGCTGCCGCAGCTCGTGCTGCCTCAACTGCTCCCGGACAATAGCCTCTAGCTCCTCCAGTGTCTGCCTTTTCTTCTTCGGCTTCCGAATTGGCGGCCGCTGCTGCCGCTGCTGGTGATGGCGGCCCCGTCGTCTGGCCTGTTTCCTCTCACCCTCACCCTCATCGTCACTCCCACTGTCGATGAGGGCGCGGCGTGGTTTTGGTGTTGGTGGGATTGGTGGTATCTGTGCAGGCTGGGCATTGGCACGGGTCGACCCGCTGCTCGAACTCGAACCAGGTTCGACCCGCAACAGGTTCGATCCGGTCGTGTGTGTGTGTGTGGCTGCCCGTTGGCCGTTTTGGCGCTCCGCTCTTGCGCGTCGGTTTGCCGGCTCTCCTCCGTCTTCTCCCTCTCCCGTTACTCCCGAACAGTTTTGTATGTCCGAGAGCGTGAGAGGCGGGAAAAGTGGCGTCTTTTCGGCCTTTCCCTTTGTGTTTGGCGGGATTTTGTGATTTGGCAGGGTTGCGGGATTTGCGGTTGGTATTGGCGCTGCTGTTGCTGCTGATGTGATGGGGCTCGAGGGGGGAGTGGCTGTGGCCGTGGATATGTCGGCCATGGGAATGGCTGGGTACTCACTCGATGGATGGCTGTGGCGTCGGCGCTCTGCATTGGCTGGGGCGTTGGTTTTGGCGCCTGCGCCGAGGGCTCTGCTGCTGCTGCTGCTATTGGCGGTGTTTGTGTTGGTGTTGTTGGCTGCTGCTGCTGCTGCTAGGGCGCCTCTGCGGGCCGCTCTGCCGCCGTCGCTGTGTCGTCTGGTTGTCCCTCGTCTGGCCATTCCTCTGGTCATGGCTGGCTGTTGGTTTGTGTGTTGGCGATCTGCTGCCTGTTTGTTGTTCTTTAATTGAAAAGTCTCTTGTGTGTGTTTGTATTTAATGTATTTATTGGCACCTTAGTTCTCTTTTTTTCTTGTCTATCACAGTTATCTCTTTTAGTTTGTGATGTTTGTGATGTTTGTAGTGGCACAGGAACTAAAGCTTGTCGGAGATAGTAGTGGGTGGGGTGAAGGAAGGGCTGGAGCGTGGTGGATTGGCGAGGAGCACTTTTCCGCGTTTGGAATGGTCATGTACAGCGGCGAATGGTGAGGGGGGGGGGGGGCGACACAAAATGGCTGCTGCCTGGCTTGGCTTGGCGTCGTCTGGCCTTCACTGTCTTTATTTTTTGGCACCAGAGCACAAATGACACGGCAAACGATAAACGACAAAACAGTCAAAACGACAAACGACACGGGCAACACTGATGGCAACGAACAAACAAACTTGCGATTTTATTTTATTTTAATGGCGGCGGCGATGGTTCAATTTATATACGTCCGACGATCGCGACCTCTCGAGCGGGTGGACGAGATGAGAGTGGCGGACGAGGTTCATGGTGGAACTCTCACATGTCCGCCAACTCCCACACTCTCCCCCTCAACTCGACTGGCCCGATCGCCGATCGTCATTTACCGGTGCTCTCACCCCCGGTTCCACTTTCACTCACCCCAATATTCAGTGAGATGAAAGTAGTCCGAGGGCAGCAGCACCGATAAGTAGGCAATGGAAGATTTGAACGGCCTTCTGTTTCAGTGGCTGTGTGTGTTGTTGTTGGGCAATGGCCCGTGTCTAATGTTTCTCTGTGCTGTGTGAATTGGCTGCTCTGTTCTCAAGGATGGGATGGGATGGGAAGGGGAAAGTTTGCCTGCTCCCGTATAACCGCCCGGATACTTTCAACTTCCGGATCTTACGATCCGGGCGAGGACGCTCCGAAGAGTCGACCGCATAGCATCTTGTGGGCGGTTGTATTGGCATTGTTGGGGCATTTGGCTGAGTGGCGAAGGATGGCAGTGTTCATTTTATTCCTGCTCAGCCTCATTTGGCATTTAGTGGCATTTGAAGTGGGTGGGGGGTGGGTGAGGAATTGGCTGGGCATAATGTTGTCAAGGATGGGATGGGATGGGAAGGGGGAAAATTGCCTGCTCCCGTATAACCGCCCGGATACTTTCAACTTGCGGATCTTACGATCCGGGCGCGAGACGCTCCGAAGAGTCGACCGCATAGCATCTTGTGGGCGGTTGTAATGGCTTGTTGGGGCGTTTGGCAGAGTGGCGAAGGATGGCAGTCTACATTTTAGTCCTGCTCAGCCTCATTTGGTCTTCGATGGCATTTGAAGTGGGTGGGTGGGGTGGGTGTGGGATGGGCTGGGCATAATTGCCGAAGTTGCGACCGATAACACACCGGCATTGATAAAAGCAATTTGAATTTGAATTGGCTTTTTGGTGTGTTATCGGTCAAGTCTGGTATTTGCGTGGTATTTTGGTAATACCACGTGTCAAGAGGAATTATGGGAATGGCAAATAGGTTGGGAAGAAGAGGACGGAAAAAGGTAAAACTAATCAGAAACTACGAAAAATTTACAATTAACTACAGAAAAAACTACATTAATTTACAAAAACTTATTCCTAATATCACAGGCAAGTAACTAAAACTATGGACAAACTATCTACGGACATGCTGTAACGGACCTGCTTCTTGGTTCGCTTGAGTTTGCTGGGCTCGCTCAGCGGTCGGCCGATTCGTCGCAACGTATTTTTATTGTTGCCCCCAACGACAAATGATAAGACCTTCCTTTTCTTTAATCGAATCTCTCTTTATTCGTACTTATATTAGGACTTAGGGCTAGATGCTACAATTCAGCTTATCTATGGATCTCCACCACGCGTGGGCTCTCGTCGGGTGTGGCAGCGTTGAGGCTATTGATTGGGGCAGTTTGACCTCCGCTATTTCTTTGGCCCGCCACGCAAATCCGCACTCTACGTCTCGCACTCCCCTCTTAGCTTCCGCCGGCAACTGTGGATCACCTCTTAACTTAGACTCACTCTGGGGGCAGGCGGGGCCTGTCTTCCTGTTGCTATTCACTTCACTGCACTTCTTCGAACCGTACCGGGTATTACTCTCACGTTTCGGCGGGGTTTCAAAGTGCGCGCGCGATCACTTCTCCACGGAAAAAGAGACCCGCTTCGTTGCCGCAGACTCCTTTTATAGCCCCTTGACGGGCCCCGGCTCGGCGTTGGTAGTTTTCCATCGCCGTCTCCTGGTTTCCACGGCCTTCGTAACGGGGCCTGGCCGGTGGCGTGATCCCATGCCCATATTTGGTCATGCGTCGGATCGCTGCCGGCCCGATCCCGCCGTCTCCTCTGCCTCTCGCGTTTCTCTTGCTCCGAGAGCGGGACACTTCTCCTCTCGGGCCCTTGGCCTCTTCGCCGCATCCGGATATCCGTGGGTATCTGGGCTGACCTTCGCCTTATCCAGCCAGCCATCAGCCTTTATCCGACCGTCCCACCGCCTTTATCCGGCTATGCTTTGGTCGAATTCGGCCTGTGGGAACCACGGTTCCTCACACCCCCTCTATCTTCCCGCAGCGGAATACTCCCGTTTTCCGCGACCTTGCGACGGAGTGTGCTTTCCTCATTCAAACGGCCCCATTTTACGCGCGCTCCTTACGGCATCTGGGATCTCGGGCGCCCTGGCGCCCTCTGGCGCCTTTGCTCGGGCGGCGCTGCCAGCCCTTGCAATTTTCTGGCTGGGGCCGAATCCACCTATCGATAAGGTGTAGGGGCGTTTAGTCGATCCACTCGATATCTCTCCCCAGTAAGTATTCCACTTTTCTCTTTTTCGTCTCTCTTTATTCATTTTCTTCCCGCGTGTTTCGCCCTTGATTTTTTCTTTCTTTTTTTCCTTTTGCTCTTTTTTTTCCTTTCCCCTTTTTTTCCTTACTTTTGCTCGCGGAACACCTCCGTGCGTGTGGCCGACATCGCAATGCGGTACCGGGTACCCCGCTCCCTCACCAGCTTCTTCACCCTCCTACCCACGAGGCGAATCTGGGTCTGCGCGCGGACCACCGCCGCCGGCCACTCCTCCCGCGGGATCGCCGTCCAGTGGACCGTGGCTGCTGGTGTCGAGCTCTGCCGTTGCTGGGCCGGTCGCTTCGGTCCTGCACAGGGCTCCGGGCAGGAGGCCTGCCGCTTCAGAGCCGGGCGCTCGGCCGCCGTCGACCTCTCCGGTGCGGGCCACACCCACGGTCCGCGCTCCCACGCCTCGAGTTCCACCTCCGTCGGTGCTGTCGCCGCCGTCGCCGTTTCCGTGGCCCGCGTCTCTGCTTCTGCCGCTGCCTCGGCCGTCGCCGTCTAGGCCGCCGTCGCCGTTTCCGCGGTCTGCGTCCCTGCTGTCGCCGTCGCCGCCTCTGCCGCTGCCTCGGCCGTCGCTGTCTGGACCGCCGTCGCCGTTTCTGCGGTCTGCGTCCCTGCTGCCGTCGTCGCCTCCACTGCCGTTCGCATCGCCGCCTCCGCCGTCGCCGCGGCTGCCGCTGCTTCGGCCGTCGCCGTCGGGACCGCCGTCGCCGTCTGGTCCGCCGTCGCCATTTCCGCGGCCTGCGTCGCTGCTGTCACCTTCGCCGCTTCTGCAGTCCGCATCGCTGCCTCCGCCGTCGCCATTGCTGCCGCTGAGGTCGTGGGGGCGGGTCCGGGGTCCCTCCTCCGCGGGTCCCTGTTGTTGCTGCCGCGTGGACTCTCCTCCCACACCCGGGCGCCGGCCTCTGGCTGGGCTTCGCTCGGGGCGGGCCCCGAGGCCCACGTGATGTGCAGGGTCTGGTGGTGCCACACCATCCCCTGGCGCACGGCGGTCCGCACCTCCTGCGATACATACGGACCCATTACGGCCGCCTCCGGTCCCCTCCACTGTGGTTGCTGCTGCCACTGCTCCTGCCCCTGCTGCTGGTGCTGCTGGTGCTGCTGCTGCTGGTGCTGCTGTTGCTGCTGCTGGTGCTGCTGCTGCTGGTGCTGCTGCTGCTGGTGCTGCTGTTGCTGCTGCTGCTGGTGCTGCTGCTGCCGGTGCTGCTGGTGCTGCTGGTGCTGCTGCTGGTGCTGCTGCTGGTGCTGGTGCTGGTGCTGCTCCACCTCGGACTGCGGCTGCCGCCTCTCGGAGCCCTCGTCATCCTCGGCCGGTGGCGTAGGTTGCCACAGCTCGCCTTCCTCCTCCTCGGCCTGCTGCAGCCGCCGCTGCCACTCGGCCTCTGGGTTCGTAGCCTGCTTGCCCGTGGCCTGGGGCGGCGTTCCCTCGGTCTCCACCTCGTCGGTCCGGGGCTGCATCGGCGGCAGCACCACCCGGAATGGTGGGGGTGGCGGCGCCTCGTCGCTCTCTTGGCCGTGCTCCTCCGTACTGGCGGCTCTTTCCGCCTGTCGCCGCCGCGCTTCCATCCGCTCGTCCCTCCACCGCCTGATCGCCCGCGCCCTCTCCAGCACTTGGTGCATCCGGCGCTTCTCCTCCGGCGTCGCCTCCTGAAACCTCCGCCTCACCGCCTCAATTTTGTCGCGCAGGGTCAGCGGCCTTCCATTCCTCGTCTCCGACTCCGCCCTTTGCTGCCGTCTCCATCTGGCCTTCTCCTGAGCGGTTGGCGCGCGCGGGCCGTCGGTGCATATGACCTCGTCGTCGTCCTCCTCCTCCTCATCCGATGACACCGTCGGCGACACCGAGTCGTGCCCCGATGGCGCCGGTGACACCAACGGCGAGGCCAGCAGTTGAAGGAACTGGGAGCCATCGCACCAATCCTCCTCGTCGCTACGCGAGAGCAGAGACGCCCGTCGCTGACGAGAAGTACCGGCGCGATAGCCCCCTTCTCCCACGATCGCCTGTTGCTCCTCCAGGAAGGCCCTCATATCATCCATCTTCTTCCTGCCATCCTCGTGGTTGAGCCCGCGTTTCATCTCCATTTTTTTTTCTTGCTGCTTTTCTTGCGTTCTTTCTGGTGATAATTACCTTCAAGTGTTCGCTGTTCCGTTTTCCACCCGCCTATATACACACGTTGCATTGCCAATCGTTCCCTCTACCGGTGCCGGTGCTCCGTGTTTCGGTCTCTCCCGCCTGGTTCTAACGGTTGTTGCGTTTGTACTCATGGCCCTCAGCCTCGTCTCTCTGCCGGCCGCGCTCTCTAACGGCATCTTTCCCCTGGTTGTGCGAGTGCCGTCGCGCTCTCCGCTCTCTATCCGATTTCGCCTTATCCCTTTTTTTTGGATACTGTTGTGTTCTCGCCGCGTTTCTCTGTTGGCTCATGGATAAAACTTTTCCATCTTTGATGGACCCACCCCCTTCCCGTTCATGAATATTTTGCTTTTTATTCCCCCATTTTATTTTTGCTTATTCACAACTTTTATTTAGCCCTTTATTCTTGTTTATTTTAATTGCTATTTAATGGATTGATGGATTGCTAATTATTTACTTTTAATTGTTATAAAATATTGCTATTTATTCTTACATGCCACCGCCGACCTGTCTTCTTCATCCCGTGCTGCTCGGACCCTCCTTGGCCTGGGTGAGTTCTCCCGACCCGGATGACTTTTACTCCATCCTTTCTCCCTTTCCAGCTCGCCCTCTGCCCTCAATGCGGGCCGCTTACCGCGATTCCGCTCGTGAACAATGGGTCCTCCGACCTTCCGCCCGGGCTGGAATCTAGGGCTCACATCCCAGGGCAACTCCTATGCGCCACCGGCCGGACTCTTTTGACATGTGTCTCCCTCGCACAGTGGCTCAGACCCGAGGATCATCCGACTCCTCGCCCGGTAGTCCACGCATGAACGGCACCCGTCGTTCCGGCCCGACGCTCGTAGTTGCCCCGTGAGTCCGCGTTGAGGCGTGAGCCTGGCCCCTGGGTTTTTCCTGGTCATCCGCTGTCTGAGATTACACTCCCCGACCCTGGATTCGCCTCCCAGCTTTGGGTGACGCGTTTCCTGTTCAGGTTTGCTGAGCTTTTCCTCTTCTCGTTTTATTTTCCTTTCTTTTTACTAATTTTCGCTTTTTTTTCAGATTTCTCCAACCACAGTTTTCCTGTTCCCCTTTTTTTTTTTTAATCTAAGTGCACAAGTCCATCACCCTGCGTGCTGACGAGTCTCGTGCGTGTCCTGCGCGGCACCCTTCCCCAGTGTCCTGCGTGGCACTCTACCTTTCCTGGTCCTGCGTGACCCTTTATGGCGACCTATTACAGCCATTCTCCTTCACCCCTGTGTCTCTCGCTCCTCGGGTTGGGGTTTCAGATCTCGTATGTGTGCCGTTCTCTTCTTCCTGTCGCCCTCCTTTCTTAGGTTGCAGATAACCGGGGATATAAAGTCCTCTATCTGGTATGGCCCATCGTACCTTGGTGCCAGCTTCGCGGCGAATCCCTCCGCTGCATTGGAAAGGTGGTGCTGTTTGGCCCACACGACCTCTCCCACTTTGGGTCTCCACGGTCTTCTTCTCAGGTTGTAATGCCTGGCCTGATCCTGGGCTGCCCTTTCCAAGTTGCGTCGAACCAACTGAAACAGCTCCTTTAATTTCTTCGCATTTTCATCCGGCGTCTCTGTGCCTTGTCCCGTGCCTACCGTCTCCTCGTCATATAGGGCCTTTGGCAGCCGGGGTTCCCTTCCTTGCACCACGAACGCCGGTGAATATCCCGTTGTATCCGACACTCCCGAATTCATGGCCAGCATCAGCTCCGGCTATTTTTCATCCCAACACCTTTGATCACCCTCGGTGAACTGAGCTATCATGGTCTTTACCGTTCTGTTCGTTCGCTCTGTCGGATTCTCTTGCGGCGTGTGGTGGTGGCGAACTCCTAGCTGCTCCAGGAATCTTGTAAATGCCCTGCTTGCAAACTGCACCCCATTGTCCGTAATGAAGACTTTGGGCGTGCCAAAACGGGCAATTATGCGCTCTCGACAGGCCTTTATTTGTGCCTCTGCTGTGGCCTTCCTCAGCGGCACCAACTCGGTCCACTTGGAGAATCGATCCACCAGCACCAACAACATCGAGTTCCCATGTTTCGACCTCGGCAGAGGACCCACAAAGTCCGCGCATACCATTGCCCATGGTTCTTCCGGCACCTGTGTCAACATTTCTCCTGCCGCTTGTAGCTGACTTGGCTTAAAGCGAAGACATAGTTCGCACTTCCGCACGTAGGCCCTCACGTCCCTGTACATCCCTGGCCAGTAATATCTTGCCGCCACCCGTGCCGCGGTTCTCCTTCCGCCGGCGTGGCCTGCTTCCGGGCTATCGTGGCTTTCCTTTAAGACCCTTTCTCGGGCATATTTCGGCACACATAACTTCCACGAGGCGACTTCTTCGCTCCCTGCCCGGTGAGGAATGTGCCGGTACAAGTTTCCCCCTTCTCCACATAGTCGGGGTACTTCGGGATTCTTTTCTGATCTTTTCTACCATGCCCTCTAACCACTTGCAGGGCGGCTCGCCTACTGGTTGTGTTCCCTCCTCACTTCTTATCCGACGGCCTCGCTCCTCCACCGGTTGTCGGGAGAGGGCGTCGGCTACCACGTTGAGCTGTCCTTTCCTGTACGCGAATTCAAAGTCGTACTGCTGTAGCTCTAATGCCCATCTCGCCACTCTTCCCGACGGACTTTCTATGCTATTTAGCCATTTCAGAGCCATGTGGTCCGTGACCACCTTGAAGCGATATCCTTCCAAGTATGGCCTCAACCGGCGGATGGCCCACACAATGGCCAGACATTCTTTCTCGGTCGCCGAATAGTTCCTTTCGGGTCCATTTAGCGTCCTGCTAGCATATGATATTACCCGTTCGCCCCTTTCCGTCTCCTGCGTGAGAATCGCACCCAGCCCGTAATCACTGGCGTCTGTCTGCAGAATGAACTTCTTCGAAAAGTCGGGGCACGCCAGCACGGGGTCCGCCACTAGTCGTCTTTTCACCTCCTCGAACGCTTCTTGCCGTTCTTGTGTCCAGACCCATTCCGTCTTCTTCTTGAGGAGCCCGGACAGGGGCTGCACGAGGGTGGCGAAGTCGGGCACGAACCTCCGGTACCATGAGGCCACTCCCAAGTACTGTCTCAGCTCCTTGACATTTGTCGGCGGTTTCAATTCGGCTATGGCTGCGACTTTCTCGGGGTCTGTACATATCCCCTCGCCGGTCACCTTGTGGCCTAGATACCGCAGCTCTTTCCTAAAGAACTCGCACTTGTCTGCGTTCAGCCGCAGGTTCGCCAAGCGCAGCCGTCGAAACACCTCTTTCAGGTTTCTTCGGTGTTCTTCCTCTGTTCGCCCGATGACCACTATGTCATCCTGGTATGCGAACGCGTGCGTCATCATTTCTGGCCCAATCACTTGGTCTAACGCCCGTTGAAAGGTGGCCGACGCGGAGTGTAACCCAAACGGCATCACCTTCCATTGGTATAGCCCCTTTCCGGGCACCGTGAACGCCGTGATCGGCCGGCTGCTCTCGGCCAGGGGGATCTGCCAATATCCATCCTTCAGATCTAGGCTACTTATGAATTTCGCTTCCCGCAGTTGATCGAGGATGTAATCGATCCTGGGCATTGGGACGCGTCCTTTACTGATCTCGCGTTAACTTGACGAAAGTCCACGCACAATCTCCATTTGCCATTTTTCTTCTTTACCATCACTATAGGCGAACTGTAGGGGCTCTTTGACGGCTCTATGCATCCCATTTCTAATAGTTCGTCTACTTTCCGGTTAATCTCGGCCTGCATTTTGGGGTTCTTCGGGTAATATCTTTGCTTAATCGGTTGCGGGTCACTCATGGTGATTGTGTGCACCGCCACATTAGAGACCCCCTCGATCTTGGAAAATGCCTCTAACTCTCGGGCTAAGAATTCCTCCACTGGCTCTTCCCTCGCCCCCTTATTCTGCCTCATGCCCGCTGACACCACTCTGGCGGCCATTCTTAGGGTCGTGTCCGTTTCGTTGTCGGACTCCGGAGCCGTGTCTCCAGTTTCGGCCTTCGCCACGGACAGTCTTTCCTCCTGGTCTCCTCGTTCCCGATCTTGGGCAGGGATCACCACCCTGTGCCCTGCACAGGTCACCACTGCCCCGACCGCGCGGAGAAAATCCCATCCCAACACTAACTCATCAATCACACCCGGCAATACGAGTAGCACCATTGGGATCTCCTTGTTCCCAAAGCATACCTTCGTTTCAATCTGGCACGTGACCTCCTGGCTATGGCCATCCGCCGACCTCACCCTTTTCCTTGCCGCCGCCTCCCGGCCTTCACCCTTTAGTCGGTCCGCCAGCTCGCGGCTCACGAAACTGCTGGTAGCTCCTGTATCCACCGTGGCTTGCAGCTCCATGCCCGCGACCTCCACTACTGCGGATAACTGTTCCTCCTCGCTGGTCAGCCTGCCGACTAGGCTTGAGGGACCGTTTCTTGCGACCCTGGCACGGCCCTCCACGGCGTGGGTCGCGGGGCGTTTCCCGTCTTCCTGCAGCATTTCCATGCCGAGATGCCCACTTTTCCGCATCTCCAGCAGTAGGTGAGAGGTCGGCCGTTGCACTCCCGGCTCCAATGATCCGCGCTCCCACACCTTCGGCACGCCTGGGCCGGATTCTTGACATATCCGTTCTCGATATTGCCGTTGGTCGGTGTCGGCATAATGACACGCTCTCCCCTCTCCTCCCGTGCTGCTCCGTCCAGCGGGCCGTCCTTGCATCGCCGACATGCCGTCGTCTCGGCTGGCTTGTGGAAGGGATTCGCTGCCCGGGCTTTCACGGTTGGATTCTCCCGTTGGAACTCTAGGCGGTCCCTCTCCAACGCCTCGAACTCGTCTGCCAGTTCCATCATGGTGTCGAGGTCCTTGCACCGGTGCGGCCTCACATAAGCTCTCAGATCGGGCATGCTATTCTCCCGAATCAGCTCCGTCTGCTCCTCTTGGGGACATTTCAGGGGTCGCATAAGTGTCTGCATCTCTACCATATACTCTTTGAATGGCTCGCCCCATTTCTGTTTCCGCATCCTCACTTCCTGCAGCAACTTCTCAAAGTATCCCCGCGGCAGAAAGTAAGCCTGGAAGCTCGACGAGAACTCTTTCCACGTTCTCCACTGTCGATTGTTCGCCACGAACCACATCAGCGCCCGCCCTTTTAGCAGCTCCGGCATCGCCCTTGGGATCAGATCCGGATCCAGACCGTACGTCTCGGTGGACCACTCGACCTGCTCCAAGAACTCGAGAGGCTTCGTCGTCCCGTCGAACCGGAACGACCACTCTCTCACCTGTTTCGCCTCTCTAGCGTAGTCCAGGTGTGCTGGCCGTATTGTGGCTGGTTCGGTTCTCCCTCTTTCGGTCTCTCGGCTTCGATCCCTTCCTTGGTGGCGGGGCCTGCTAGGCGTCCCCGTGTGCGAGCGTTCCGGTATTGGCACTGAGAGACTCGCTATCAATTCTCTCTGTATGTCGACTGGGGACCTCCACAGCGCCGCCGCGGTTGCGCCGGGTGGGGGTGCCAGGTGCTCGTACGCGGCTTGTTTGTCGTCCGCCCGGGGTGTCGGCGAGGACCTGTCCGCCCGACACTCCCATACCTCAATCAGATCGGCCCACTCCGACTCATCTTCGTGTTCCCTCATCCACTCCTTAAATGTTCTTCTCATTTCGTCCACTGTGCCCTCCAGCCGCACGCCGAAGGCGTGGCCGCATTGGACAAGCTCCTCCTTTCTCAACCGGTGGATCCATTGTCCCTTCCCCATTCTCTCGTCTATATTTCTCCTCCCTTTGTCCTACTATTTGTCGTTGTAGGCCCCACGTTGGGCGCCAGTTGTAACGGACCTGCTTCTTGGTTCGCTTGAGTTTGCTGGGCTCGCTCAGCGGTCGGCCGATTCGTCGCAACGTATTTTTATTGTTGCCCCCAACGACAAATGATAAGACCTTCCTTTTCTTTAATCGAATCTCTCTTTATTCGTACTTATATTAGGACTTAGGGCTAGATGCTACAATTCAGCTTATCTATGGATCTCCACCACGCGTGGGCTCTCGTCGGGTGTGGCAGCGTTGAGGCTATTGATTGGGGCAGTTTGACCTCCGCTATTGCTTTGGCCCGCCACGCAAATCCGCACTCTACGTCTCGCACTCCCCTCTTAGCTTCCGCCGGCAACTGTGGATCACCTCTTAACTTAGACTCACTCTGGGGGCAGGCGGGGCCTGTCTTCTTGTTGCTATTCACTTCACTGCACTTCTTCGAACCGTACCGGGTATTACTCTCACGTTTCGGCGGGGTTTCAACGTGCGCGCGCGATCACTTCTCCACGGAAAAAGAGACCCGCTTCGTTGCCGCAGCCTCCTTTTATAGCCCCTTGACGGGCCCCGGCTCGGCGTTGGTAGTTTTCCATCGCCGTCTCCTGGTTTCCACGGCCTTCGTAACGGGGCCTGGCCGGTGGCGTGATCCCATGCCCATATTTGGTCATGCGTCGGATCGCTGCCGGCCCTATCCCGCCGTCTCCTCTGCCTCTCGCGTTTCTCTTGCTCCGAGAGCGGGACACTTCTCCTCTCGGGGCCCTTGGCCTCTTCGCCGCATCCGGATATCCGTGGGTATCTGGGCTGACCTTCGCCTTATCCAGCCAGCCATCAGCCTTTATCCGACCGTCCCACCGCCTTTATCCGGCTATGCTTTGGTCGAATTCGGCCTGTGGGAACCACTGTTCCTCACAATGCAAAAACTACAAAAAACAACAGGATTGACATCTACAACAAATACATTGATGCAGACGAGGTAAAATAAACGATAATTGACATACATTTACAACATATAAACATATTAATTATATTTATTTTATTTCTAACAGGAGGACAACTACAACGGAGCACCGGCCGGCATAACAAACGCAATGCGAACATTACGCTGTATACCGGCCGGCTCTGTTGTCCCCCTGTGTGTTGTTTATTGGCTGGATGTGAGTATTGGCGTGCATCGTGGGCAATGATGGTGTTGCCGATGGCGAGCGGCTCTGGTCCGGCCGCCCACGTTGCATCTGTCGTTGGTTGGTGTTGGCTGCTACACTCGAATGGCACTGGTCCGGCCACCCAACTGCATTGTCATCGTGTTGGCATTGGCATCGGTCTGTGATGCCAACGAGTCGTGTTATTGGCCGCATCCGGGTGGCTGCTAGTCCGGCCACCAGGATGCGTTGTCAGGTGGATTGGCCTGGCCTCCTCGGCCACGTTCATCGTCGGTTTTTAATGGCGTTTTAAATGGCTGCTGGTCCGGCCATCCAGATGAGTTGTTTGTTTTTGGCGTTTGATTTTTAATTTATGTTTATTTGCAGGTACTGTCGGCGTTTGGATGTTGTTGCTGGCGACCTTTGTCCGGTTTGTGATGGCGTGAGAGACGTTTGCGGGTGAGTATTCGTGTTTATCGGCAGCCTCTCTCCTGATTCTCCTTCTTTTGCAGGATTTGCTGGCGTCCGGCGGCTCAACACCAGGCCATCCCGCCCTCACATAATTGGCATGAGAGACGGGTGTGACCCAGTGGAGCGGCAACAGACGCCAGCATCTGCGTCGTCGTTGGAATGGCTGCTGTTTGTTCGGAGTGGCGTGACGTCATTGTGATGGTGTGGTAGCAGCGTCATCAATAGGGGCCTCATTTTCCTCCCATTTGGCAGGAAATTGTCAGTGTTGGTGGCGAGGCAGCTTCTTGATTGGCAGCTCTGTCTGAGTATTGGCAGGTACGTGTGATTTCGTGTGTTTTGGCAGTCTTTCTTTGTTGTCCGTATTGACGTCTTTTTCTTTGTTGCAGTGGCTGCCTCTGGATCGACGGTTGGGCACATCAATAGGCACCGCCCGATCGCATGCTTTCGCGTGCGCTGGCGATTTGGGCCCTCCACACTTGGCCCAGACCCTCCAGATCGTCGAATGGATCGTGGTCGGTCCACTCGTCGTCATCTTCGTCAATTGCTTCGCAGTCCATATCGGATTCAGAGTCCGATATGGCTGCGGCGTCAAAGTGCGTATTTGGTGCTGGTCGTGGTGATGGCTGTGTGGATGCTGCTGCTGCTGTTGTTGTCCGTTGTGGCGGCACTCCTCCCGTGCTCTCGTCCCTTGCCTGCAGCAGGTTTGTCAATGTCTTTGAAATTGCTGCCAGCTTATCTTCCAGCTCTTTAATTTTTCCCGCATATCTTTTCAGATTATGGGCACAGCTCCCATCGCACTGGGCGCCTGGCTGCTGCTGCTGCTGCTGGTGTTGGCGTGGCTCCGGAGCACGATTTGGGATCGGCTGCATCGGCTGGACCCTCTGGTATTGGCGCCCCTCGGCCAGTGGCTGGGGATGTTGGTCGCGATGCTGTAGCTGTTGCCGATGCTGTCGACCCGGACCGCGTTGGCTTTGCTGCTGCGGCTGTGGGTGGAGTGGCTGTGTGGGTGGCTGCTGCTGCAACTGTCGCTGTAGTGGCTGCTGGTGACGTTGTGATGGCTGCTGGAGACGATGTGCTGGCTGTTGCTGCTGTATTGGCTGCTGCATTTGCTGTGGCTGTTGCCGTAGTGGCTGAGGCTGCTGCTGCTGCCGTCGATGCTCCTGGACAGCGACCCTGTGGGCCAGGAGCCGCTGCCTGGCTGCCTTGTAGGCGCTGCAGCCCTTGTAGGCGCTGATGTGGGCGCCTTGGCAGTTGGCGCATTTGGGATTGGCGGCCCTTGGCTTGCTGCACTCCGTCGTCAGATGTCCACCCGCGCATTTCATGCAGACAGCAGCTCGTCTACAATATGCGCGGGTGTGGCCAAACACCTGACATCGATGGCACTGGGCGGGGTCACGGGAGACTCCAAGTCTCTCAACCGTGACGGGCCTCCCACCCAGGCGTCGCAGTTTCATCACACCGCATAGGCCACGGTCCGGTTTGGGGGCAATCTCAGCCTCAAAGAGGTTGAATTGGCGGCTGCGATCGAATCGATCGGTGATCACCCTCACAAACGGAACCGTGAACCCCTCGTTCAGCATACTGCTGCGGATCCAATCCGGCGGCATGGAGTGGGAGAGTCCTCGGATGAGGATCCTCAAGCCACGTTCCTGGCTGGGCTGATGCCCGAATTCGCCGTGTCGGATGTCATCGTCGGTGGTAGTGGCAGGGGTGTTTGTGATGGTGATGGCGGTGGTGGTGTTGGTGTTTGTATTGGCAGGTGTATTTGTATTTGTAATTGCGTTGGCGTCATTATTTGTATTGATATTGTCAGTATTGTCTATGTGAATGGCTGGTGATTGTCTATGTATTGGCTGTTTTTGATGTTGGTGATGGCTGTGGGTCTGGCTATTGGCATTTATAGTAGTGGCAGAGGCAGGGGCAGGGGCAGGGGCAGGGGCATGTGTTGGCTGTGCAGATTGCGGCATAGTGGCAGGATCGGCAACTGTGTTGGTGTTGGCTGCATGTGCCGTCCGTTTCCGCTGCCTCTGTTGTTGCTGCCGCAGCTCGTGCTGCCTCAACTGCTCCTGGACAATAGCCTCTAGCTCCTCCATTGTCTGCCTTTTCTTCTTCAGCTTCCTAATTGGCGGCCGCTGCTGCCGCTGCTGGTGATGGCGGCCCCGTCGTCTGGTCTGCTTCCTCTCACCCTCATCCTCATCTTCGCTCCCACTGTCGATGAGGGCGCGGCGTCGTTTTGGTGTTGGTGGGATTGGTGGCATTTGTGCAGACTGGGCTATGGCTCGGATCGACCCGCCGCTCGAGCTCGAACCAGGTTCGACCCGCAACAGGTTCGATCCGGTCGTGTGTGTGTGTGTGGCGGCCAGTTGGCCGTTTTGGCGCTCCGCTTTTGCGCGTCGGTTTGCCGGCTCTCCTCTGTCTTCTCCCTCTCCCGTTACTCCCGAACTGTTTTGTATGTCCGAGAGTGTGAGAGGCGGGAAAAGTGGCGTCCCATCGGCCCTTCGCTTTGCGTTTGGCGGGTTTTTTGGATTTGGCGGGGTTGCGGGATTTGCAGCTTGTATTGGCGCTGCTGTTGCTGCTGATGTGATGGGGCTCGAGGGGGGAGTGGCTGTGGCCGTGGATATATCGGCCATGGCAATGGCTGGGTACTCACTCGCTGGGTGGCTGTGGCGTCGGCGCTCTGCATTGGCTGCAGCCGCCGTCGCTGTGGCGTCGGCGCTCTGCATTGGCTGGGGCGTTGGTGTTGGCGCCTGCGCCGAGGGCTCTGCTGCTGCTGCTGCTATTGGCGGTGTTGGTGTTGGTGTTGTTGGCTGCTGCTGCTGCTGCTAGGGCGCCTCTGCGGGCCGCTCTGCCGCCGTCGCTGTGGCGTCTGGTTGACCCTCGTCTGGCCATTCCTCTGGTCATGGCTGGCTGTTGGTTTGTGTGTTGGCGATCTGCTGCCTGTTTGTTGTTTTTAATTGAAAAGTCTCTTGTGTGTGTGTGTTTGTGTTTAATGTAATTTATTGGCACTTTTATTCTCTTTTTTTTTATGATGTGGACGGGAACAAAAGTTTGTCAAGGTAAGTAATGGGTGTGGTGGAGGAAGGGCGGCACGGCACGGCACGGCACACGACAGACACCACAAAAAGAAAACAGGGCAACACAGAAAAAAAACGTCAATGGCGACACGGCACAGATCGATAGATCATGTTCACCGAAAAGGGAATCTTTCCCATAGGCGATGGCCCTTTGGATGTAGATGCCGAACGCTTTAACGGATTGCTCGTGTCGCATGACATCAACGAGATCTACGAGGTGGAACAGACGCCGTTTGCCAGGGGCAAATTCGCCGCCGTTCGCCGTGCCATTCACAAGAACACGGGCTCCCATTTCGCGGCAAAGTTCTTGAAGCGATGCCGACGCGCACAGAGCAGCGACAAGGAGATCAAACACGAGATCGTCGTCCTAATACTCTGCGAGGGCGAGGAGAACATTGTCAATCTGAATGCGGTGCACGAGACCCGTTCGGACACAGCCCTGCTGCTGGAACTGGCCACTGGTGGCGAGCTGCAGACCATACTGGACAACGAGGAGTGCCTGACAGAGGCCCAGGCCCGCCACTGCATGCGAGAGGTGCTGAAGGCTCTCAAGTTTCTCCACGACCGATCCATTGCCCACCTGGACCTCAAGCCACAGAACATTTTGCTCGCCGGCGAGCGTATAGAAGATGGCCTCAAGCTCTATGACTTTGGGATCTCGCGCGTTGTGTGCGAGGGCATCAATGTCCGCGAGATGGCCGGCACAACCGACTACGTGGCCCCCGAGGTGCTCCAGTACGGGCCACTCTCCCTGCTGACGGACATCTGGTCCGTGGGCGTTCTCACCTATGTCTTGCTCTCCGGCTTCTCGCCCTTTGGCGGGGACACCAAGCAGGAGACCTTCCTCAATATCTCGCAGTGTGCGCTCACCTTTCCGGACAACCTATTCGGTGGCGTCTCGCCAGTGGCCATCGATTTCATACGCCGCGCATTGCGAATTAAGCCAAACGATCGCATGAGTGCCGCTGGATGCCTGGAACATGTCTGGCTGAAGGATGAGAGCTCGATGGATAGACAAATGTATCTGCAGGCTCAGAGCGATGCTGAAGAGGAAGAGGAAGAGGAGGAGGAAGAAGACGACCTTGAGGATGAGGAAGTGGAGGAGCCAGTGGCCGAGGAGAAGGCAGAGGAGCAGGAACAGCAACAGCAGTCACAGGAACAACAAAAGCAACAGAAGCCAAGCAGTGGCAGCAACAAACCCACGCACAATGGCCACCATCGGGCCCACAGCAATGGGAGCAGTAGCAGCATCTCAAAAATACCCATTGCCACCGGGAAGCTCCTGGGAAGCCCCATAAGCAGCACCAGCACAAGCACCAGCACAGAGACAACGACAGCCATACACACGCTGACCAGCAATGGACACGGACAGAGCAACACGGTCTGCCTGTCCGCCAAGCCCACTCAGATCGTGACACCCACACGTCGAGCCTCCGACTCGGACAAGGAGAACACATACACGGCGACATTTGTGAAGAAGCCCCCGGTGCAGGCCACCATCCAGCTGGGCAGCAACGGCCTCGACGAGTCCGCCACAGTGGTGGCCACCCTGACACTCTTTCCCGATGCGCCCACCACACCGAAAGTGATCCGCAAGGCACCCACGGGAGAGTCCCATGGATCGGCCACCTCGGTGAAGGCTCTGGTCAAGAAGTTTCAGCTGGAGGAGACGCTAGTCTGCCCCGGACACAGCAGCACCAGCAGCCACAACGGCCACAGTCCCGTCAACGGGTGCGGCGGCAGTAGCGGGAGCAGCAACGGCAACAATATGCGACGCAGTGCAGGGGGAAACAGCAGCAACATCAGCTACTCGGCAGCAGCCGCGACAGCAGCACGAATGAACAGCATTCGCCGCGCCTCCGACCCGCTGATGGCCGTCTATAAGAAGCAGCCACAGAACAGCGGCGCCAACAGCAATAGTTCCAGCAGCAACAGCAACAATCCCAGCCCCGGCAGCAGTCCCAGCTCGGGCAGCACGGCCACCCTGCTCCTGAATAGCCATCGCCTGGCGTCCGCGTCCGCGTCCGGGCCAGCCAGCACGGTCGCCAGCACCGCTGTAGCCTCAAGCAGCAGCACCAAAGCTACTGCCACTGCCCACCATCTGCACCACCACCACATGCGCCACGACAACACGAAAAACGGCCAAAACACATTAAATCCACACTTACCTGCCAATCACCAGACAGAGCTGCCCAGCAGGAAGCTGCCTCGCCATCAACACTGACAATTCCTGCCAAAGGGAAGGAAAAGGAGGCCCCTTTCTGATGACGCTGCCGCCTGACCATGGCCGTGACGTCACGCCACTCCAAACATACAGCTGCCATTTCCAACGACGACGCAGATGCTGGCGCCTGTTGCCGCTCCACTGGGTCGCACCCGTCTCTCATGCCAATTATGTGAGGGCGGGATGGCCTGGTGTTGAGCCGCCGGACGCCAGCAAATCCTGCAAAAGAAGAAGGAGAATCAGGAGAGAGGCTGCCAATAAACACATATACTCACCTGCAAACGCCTCTCACGCCAACACAAACCAGACAAGGGTCGCCAGCAACAGCATCCAAACGCCGACAAGTACCTGCAAATAAACACAAATTAAAATCACACGCCAAAGCAAACACCTCCTCAACTGGGTGGCCGGACCACCAGCCACTCAAAACGCCGTTACAAATTGACGACGAACGTGGCCGAGGAGGCCAGGCCAATTCTACTGACAACGCATCCTGGGTGGCTGGACCAGCAGCCACTCGGATGCGGCCAACAACAATACAATCGACAACGTATCCTGGTGGCCGGACCAGCAGCCACTTGGATGCGGCCAATATCACGATTCGTTGGCATCACTTTTCGATGCCAATGCCAACACACTGGACAATGCATCTTCGGGTGGCCGGACCAGTGCCACTCGGTCTGCTGCACCAAACCAACAGACAGATGCAACGTGGGCGGACGGACTAGAGCCGCTCGCCATCAACACCATCATTGCCCACGATGCACGCCAATACTCACAACCAGCCAGCCAATAAACAACACACAGGGGGACAACAGAGCCGGCCGGTATACGGCGTAATGTTCGCATTGCGTTTGTTATGCCGGCCGGTGCTTCGTTGTAGTTGTCCTCCTGTTAGAAATAAAATAAATATAATTAATATGTTTATATGTTGTAAATGTATGTCAATTATCGTTTATTTTTCCTCGTCTACATCAATGTATTTGTTGTAGATGTCAATCCTGTTGTTTCTGTAGTTTTTGCATGTCCGTAGATAGTTTGTCCATAGTTTTAGTACTTGCCTGTGATATTAGGAATAAGTTTTTGTAAATTAATGTAGTTTTCTGTAGATAATTGTATATTTTTCGTAGTTTTCTAATTAGTTTTACCTTCTTACTCTTCTTCCCAACCTATCTGCCATTCCCATAATTCCCCTTGACACGTGGTATTACCAAAAATACCACGCAAATACCAGACTATGACCGATAACACACCAAAAAGCCATTTCAAATTTAAAATGCATTTATCAATTCCCAGTGTGTTATCGGTCGCAAATTCGGCAATTTATGCCCAGCCAATTCCGCCCCACCCCCTACCCACTTCAAATGCCACTAAATGCCAAATGCGGTTGAGCAGGAGCAAAATTAACACTGCCAACCTCCGCCACTCTGCCAAACGCCCCAATAAAGCCATTTCAACCGCCCATATGATGCTATGCGGTCGACTCTTCGGAGCGTCACGCGCCCGGATCGAAAGATCCGGAAGTTTACAGTATCCGGGCGGTTATACGGGAGCAGGCATTTATCCCCCCCCATCCTATCCCATCCCCCAACAACAGAGCAGCCACTACACACAGCACAAACATAAGACACTGGCCGCTAACCAACGACAACGACAACACACAGCCACTAAAACAAACGGCTATTCCAATTCTCCATTGCCTACTTATCGGTGCTGCTGCCCTCGGACCACTTTCATCTCACTCAATATTGGGGTGAGTGAAAGTGGAACCGGGGGTGAGAGCACCGGTAAATGACGATCGGCGATCGGGCCATTCGAGTGTGGAGGAGAGAGTATGGGAGTTGGCGGACATGTGAGAGTACCACCATGAACCTCGTCCGCCACTCTCATCTCGTCCACCCGCTCGAGAGGTCGCGATCGTCGGACGTACGTGCCATAACCGTTTCGTGTCTTTTTTCGTGTCGCTGTTTTCCGTTGTCTTGCTGTTGTGCTTTGTTTTCTTTTTTTGTTGTGTCTGTCGTGTGCCGTGCTCCCGCTGACATGACAAAAAGTCCCTTCCTCCCCACGACCACCACCACTACTACTATCGACAAGCTTTCTGCTCCCCAATAAATGTCATTTTTTAAGGGAAAACAACAAACAGACAGCAAATCGCCAATACACAAACTAACAACAACTATGACGAGAGCAATGGCCAGACGAGGGTCGAACAGACGCCACAGCGACGGCGGCAGAGCGGCCCGCAGAGGCGCCCTAGCAGCAGCAGCAGCACCCAACAACACCAACACCAACACCGCCAATAGCAGCAGCATCAGCAGAGCCCTCGGCGCAGGCGCCAACACCAACGCCCCAGCCAATGCAGAGCGCCGACGCCACAGCGACTGCGGCTGCAGCCAACAGGAGCAGCGAGCCAATGCCAATGCCAGTGAGTACCCAGCCATTGCCATGGCCGATTTATCCACGGCCACAGCCACTCCCCCCTCGAGACCCATCAAATCAGCAGCAACAGCAGCGCCAATACAAACTGCAAATCCCGTAACCCCGCCAAATCCCAAAATCCCGCCAAACGCAAAGGGAAAGGCCGATAGGACGCCGCTCTCGCTGCCGCTTTTCCCGCCTCTCACGCTCTCGGACATACAAAACCGTTCGAGAGTAACGGGAGAGGGAGAAGACGGAGGAGAGCCGGCAAACCGACGCGCAGGAGCAGAGCGCCAAAACGGCCAACGGGCAGCCACACACACACACACGACCGGATCGAACCCGTTGCGTGTCGACCTTGGTTCGAGCTCGATGCCCAGCCTGCACAAATACCACCAATCCCACCAACACCAAAACGACGCCGCGCCATCATCGACAGTGGAAGTGACGATGACGGTGAGGGTGAGAGGAAGCAGGCCAGACGACGGGGCCGCCATCACCAGAAAAGGCAAACTCTGGAGGAGCTGGAGGCTATTGTTCAGGAGCAGTTGAGGCAGCACGAGCTGCGGGAGCAACAGCAGAAGCAGCAGAAACGGACGGCACATGCAGCCAGCACCAACACAGTTGCCGATCCTGCCACTCTGCCGCAATCTGCACAGCCAACACATGCCCCTGCCCCTGCCTCTGCCACTACTATAAATGCCAATAGCCAGACCCACAGCCATCACCAACATCAAAAACAGCCAATACATAGACAATCACCAGCCATTCACATAGACAAAACTGACAATATCAATACAAATAATGACGCCAACGCAATTACAAATACAAATACACCCGCCAATACAAACACCAACACCACCACCGCCATCACCATCACAAACACCCCTGCCACTCCCACCGACGATGACATCCGGCACGGCGAATTCGGGCATCAGCCCAGCCAGGAACGTGGCTTGAGGATCCTCATCCGAGGACTCTCCCACTCCACGCCGCCGGATTGGATTCGCAGCAGTATGCTGAACGAGGGGTTCACGGTTCGGTTTGTGAGGGTGATCACCGATCTATTTGATTGCAGCCGCCAATTCAACCTTTTCGAGGCTGAGATCGCCCCCAAACCGGACCGTGGCCAATGCGGGGTGTTGAAGCTGCGACGCCTGGGTGGGAGGCCCGTCACGGTTGAGAGACTTGGAGTCTCCCGTGACCCTGCCCAGTGCCATCGATGCCAGGTGTTTGGCCACACCCGTGCATATTGCAGACGAGCTGCTGTCTGCATGAAATGCGCGGGTGAACATCTGACGACGGAGTGCAGCAAGCCAAGGGCCGCCAATCACAAATGCGCCAACTGCCAGGGCCAGCACATCAGCGCCTACAAGGGCTGCAGCGCCTACAAGGCAGAGGCTCGTGGCCCACAGGGTCGCCAGGGAGGAGGAGCGTCGCAGACAGCAGCCACAGCCAAGCCAACAGCGACACCAGCCAATACAACGTCGCCAGCAGCAGCCACATCCACAGCCACTCCTAAATCCGCAGCAGCAACGCCAACACCAACCGGATCGGCAGCATCGGCAGCAGCATCGGTATGGCGACCATCATCCCCAGCCATCGACCAGGGGGCGCCAACACCAGAGGGTCCAGCCGATGCAGCCGATCCCAAATCGTGCTCCGACGCCACGCCAACACCAGCAGCAGCGGCGGCCAGCAGCTCAGTGCGATGGCAGCTGTGCCAAACATCTAAAAGAGAGCGCCATTAAACTCAAAATGCTGGAGGAAAGGTTGGCAGCAATGGCCACGCTGATCGCAAACCTGACAGAGGCTAGAGGCGGGGGCTTGGCAGCCATGCCGCCACTACAGGCAACAGCACCTACACACCCGCCGCCATCACAACCAGCCGCCAATACAGCAGCAGCAGTAGCCATATCGGACAGTGAGCCGGATATGGACATGGACGACGACAGCCAATGGACCGACGAAGAGCCTTACGATGACCTACGTAGGTTTCTAAATGGAGAATCCAGTGGCGACTTTGAAAGCGACGGATTATACGGCGTCTACTGATTGCGCCAAATAGCAGAAGTTTAATGGCAATAAAACCTAAAAATAGACAAAATTAAACACAATTAACAGCAATCTGCAAATGACCATTAAACATACTCACCTGCTATTAAACTGACAGAGCTGCCCCTCCAGCAGCTGCCTCGCCACTCCTGCAATTCTCTCGAGGCATAATGGGCGAAATTTGGAGGCCTCATCAGAAGCACTACCGTCAATTCCAACAGAAGTCCAGAGGCCAGCCACTAAAATACAAAGAAAAACAGCCAATTCACGCCAACACGAAAAAACGCCCAAAACACACAAAAACACACGTACCTGCCAATCACTAGACAGAGCTGCCCCCACAGCAGCTGCCTCGCCATGAACATCATCAAGTTTCTTGCAAAGGGGCGGAAAAGGAGGCCTTTTTTGAACCGATGACGAACGTGGCCGAGGAGGCCAGGCCAACTCTGCTGACAACGCATCCTGGTGGCCGGACCAGCAGCCACTCGGATGCGGCCAATCAACAAGTAAATCGACAACGTATCCTGGTGGCCGGACCAGTTGCCACTTGGATGCGGCCAATAATAATGACAGTCTGACATCACACACCGATGTCAACGCCAACACACTGGACAACGCATCTCGGGTAGCCGGATCAGTGCCACTCGGTCTGCTGCATTAAACCAACAGACAGATGCAACGTGGGCGGCCGGACTAGAGCCGCTCGCCATCTCCAACTTTGCCCACGATGCACGCCAACACCATCAATCCAGCCATCGCCACTAAACAAGACACAGGGGGACAACAGAGCCGGCCGGTATACAGCGTAATGTTCGCATTGCGTTTGATATGCCTGCCGGTGCTCCGTTGTTGTTTGTCCTCCTGTTAGAAATAAAATAAATATAATTAATATGTTTATATGTGTGTAAATGTATGTCAATTATCGTTTATTTTACCTTGTCTGCATCAATGTTCTTGTTGTAGATGTCAATCCTGTTGTTTTTTGTAGTTTTTGCATGTCCGTAGATAGTTTTAGTTACTTACCTGTGATATTAGAATTAAGTTTTTGTAAATTAATGTAGTTTTTCTGTAGTTAATTGTATATTTTTCGTAGTTTCTGATTAGTTTTACCTTTTTCCGTCCTCTTCTTCCCAACCTATTTGCCATTCCCATAATTACTCTTGACATGTGGTATCACCAAAAATACCACGCAATTACCAGACTTTGACCGATAACACACCAAAAAGCAAATTCAAATTTAAATTGCATCTCAATGCCCAGTGTGTTATCGGTCGCAAATTCGGCAATTATGCCCAGCCAATTTCCACAACCACCCACCCCCACCCACTTCAAACGTCACTAAACACCAAATCAGGCTGAGCAGGACCAAAATTAACACTGCCAACCTTCGCCAATCTGCCAAAAGCCCCAACAAAGCCATTTAAACCGCCCACAAGATGCTATGCGGTCGACTCTTCGGAGCGTCTCGCGCCCGGATCGTAAGATCCGGAAGTTGAAAGTATCCGGGCGGTTATACGGGAGCAGGCAAATTTCCCACTTCCCATCCCATCCCCCGCCAACAGAGCAGCCAATTCAAACAGCACAAACATTAGACACGGGCCATTGCCCAACAACAACACAGACAGCCACTAAAACAAACGGCCACTACAACTCTCCATTGCCTACTTATCGGTGCTGCTGCCCTCGGACTACTTTCATCTCACTCAATATTGGGGTGAGTGAAAGTGGAACCGGGGGTGAGAGCACCGGTAAATGACGATCGGCGATCGGGCCATTCGAGTGTGGAGGAGAGAGTATGGGAGTTGGCGGACATGTGAGAGTTCCACCATGAACCTCGTCCGCCACTCTCATCTCGTCCACCCGCTCGAGAGGTCGCGATGGTCGGACGTGCCAAAACCGTTTCGTGTCTTTTTTCGTTTCGCTGTTTTCCGTTGTCTTGCTGTTGTGCTTTGTTTTCTTTTTTTGTTGTGTCTGTCGTGTGCCGTGCCGTGACGTGCCCCCGCTGACATGACAAAAAGTCCCTTCCTCCCCCCGACCACCACCACTACTACTATCGACAAGCTTTCTGCTCCCCAATAAATGTCATTAATTTTAAACGCCAATAAATAACATTAACTAATAAAAACACAAACCTAACGAGAGACAAACTGTGTAAAGAGACAGAAAGTGCCAATAAATACATTAAACACAAACACACACACACAAGAGACTTTTCAATAAGGGAAAACAACAAACAGACAGCAAATCGCCAATACACAAACTAACAACAACTATGACGAGAGGAATGGCCAGACGAGGGTCGAACAGACGCCACAGCGACGGCGGCAGAGGGCCCGCAGAGGCGCCCTAGCAGCAGCAGCAGCAGCCAACAACACCAACACAAACACCGCCAATAGCAGCAGCAGCAGCAGAGCCCTGTAGCATATCACATACAACGATTGTTGTGTGTGGCGGTGCCACTCGAGCTGGTCGGGGGTGTATCGGGCAGGACTGGTGCACGCGCTGGCTCCGGCTGTATGATCGGTAGTATGGGGGGGTTCCTATACTGGTCCTTTCCTATACGTGCTCGCGTCGATACCTTATCTTATTATTATTTTTTTCGCGTGCGATACCCTGCGTATGACCGTATGACTAGTGTTAGGGGGTTGGGGAAGGAGGATGAGGAGGCTGGGGGAATTAGAAGGGACAAAGGAATTAAGGGGACAGGGAAGTGGGCTTCCGCGTTGCATATCCGAACCGACGGGTAGCTGTGCTGGTGTTGGATGCAACAGCCATGGCCCTCCCAACCTTGATCATCCTAATTCCGAAGAAAATATGGCTTATGGATGATCCCTTTTCTCGCCGGGGGTCATACCTCACTCTCCCTCATCGATCCCTGCATGGCTCCTAAACAAAAATCTTCTAACAATTCATTTCCAAATCTTTAACAAGATTTATTTTTATCGATAGTGCCTAAAGCTAAATACATGGGTAGAAGGAAAATGATATATAGTTATGGGGTGAGTTTAAGCTAGGGCAATAAGAGAATTAAAACTATAGGAATAATAATTTTAAATAATAGGAATAAAATATATGATCTCAAAAACAGGTGGTAGGGTACTGGGAATAATTTAACGAATAATAACAATAATAATGAATATTTAAGTAGGAACTTTTGTAATTTAAGATTTCTTCATTTTCGGTATTTTTGTATTAATGCAGAAGTAAGGGTAACTAATCACCGTCGCATAGGTGTGAAGCACCTGCTGCCGCTGATCTGCGCTAAAGCTTACAGCTTCCAAAGCTCTTGAGCTTTGCGTGGGCTTAAGGCCTCTTTACAACAACAACAAAAAAGCTCCAACATAATTTAGGGAAAAATCAAAGACTACGGGCGACCGGGCTCATGTATGGTTTTTTCTTTTGTCTCTTTATGTTAAAAGTTTATAAACGTTAACTGGGAGTTTGTTCACTAACGTACTTTCATGTTCCGGCCACGTCCAAAAGATCTTTCGGCGAGGGGAATACCTGTAAGTTTTAGAGAGAGAGCACACACACATGCACACGCATGACCACGGCTAACACCAGATTATCTTGATCTTCTTTTTCTTTTTGTTTAGGGCTTTTTTTTTTGAGCATATATAGTTCATAAATCAAATTATTCCATCTTTAACTTCTATATTTTATACTTTATTCAATATTTATTCGTTTATTTAGATTCGTTGGGGTAGGTCTTGATCCATAGACCAAGGTGTGGGCGCACGGAAAAAGCTCCAAGCAGCTGGTTTCGTTTTATATGCACAAAGGGGTCAACGGCCTAACAAGCGCACATAAGTTCTTTGGGAATAAACGCACAATGGGCCACAAGAGCATCATACGAGTTCTGCCCGTTCCGTTGGGGTTTATTTAATACATTTAACCTTCACATGTCATGATCTGGCTTTTAGGTTAGGGCGAAGCACGGTGACAAAAAAAATTCGGGTCAGGGTCTCTTTTTCCTTGGACGGGTCTGGTTATTCCTGGCAAGGAAGATCACTTGGCACTTTTTGTTTAAGGCTCTTGGCCCGGTGGCTGGATGGCTCACTCTCGGTCGCGACGGCTCGCGTTGGGGCGGCGAAGAGCTCGCTGCTGCCGGCGCTAAAGCTCGGAAACGGCTGAGGGGCCGCTCTCTGTCGGCGCTGAAGCTCGGGAACTGCTGAAGGGCTCGCTGTGGTGGATGGCGTTGGGGCTTTAGGTGGAGCTTCCCAACTCTACGGTGGACCGCGTTGGCGGAGGGCGTTGGGGCGTTGGGTGGAGCTTCCCAACTCTACGGTGGCCCGCTTTGGGGCGATCGTCAGAAAATTCGCACCATCCTCTGCACCGTGGATCGGGGATTGGTTTCTCGTCTGGGTGGATGGGGTCTTCCTTCCGAAAGGCCGGCGGATCGTGCTGGTCTCCCAAGAACTTTTATTTGATTTTTACCTTTTATTAATTTTGTTTTTTTTGAGCTGGATAAGTACGTCCGTACTGTTCGGATACCACGAGGAGAGAGACAGCTGCTTCTCCCGGAAATCAAGGCCTCATCCCCTCGTTCTTCCCTTTTTCTTTATCGATTTGTCAAAATGACAGTGGGAGGAGGAGGCCGATTAAAACGTCAGCCAAACAAAATAATATGGGCAGCCCACGGTGACGAAGCGCACCCAGTAGATGGCGTGTTAAAAGCTTAGCTTTCTTGGACCCAACAGAAGACTTAGCCTATTCGCGTAGCATAATTTTAGGGAAAATTAAGACGTCGATGCAAACAATTTTTTTCTTACAACAAGCGCACTACATAATCCCCCCCACTTAAATCACGCTTGGGGTGGGACACCCAAAGTGGGATCCGCGCTTGTAACAATTCATGTCAAGGTTTTATATCCTTGGTATGAAATTTGCCTACAAGGCGGCCTTGAAGATCTTCAAGTTCGTAATAGCAGTTTCCTAGCTTCCTGCGCACTCGGGACTTTATAAAGGTTGGTGCTAACTTTGCGCTAAAGCCCTTAGCGAAATTGCTCTGCTGAAAGTTACGTCTATATACTTCCTGTCCATCCCTATAGGAAATTTGTCTCGTTCGTAAGTTATAGGATCTGGCATTTCGGAAGTGCTGGGCCTGTATAGAGCCTTTTGCTTTGCTGCGAATTATGTCGAAGGAATCTTCTCGCGAAAATTGAACACCGCGATCTTCTAACATGTCTAGGTTACGCATCAGTTTATAGCTACTGGCATCGGTTACCATATGCTGTCCAAAAGCAAGCCGATACGGGGTAGTGCTTATGGCTAAATGATGGCTAGACCGAAGTGCACAGCAAATGCTGCTTAATTTCTCATCCCAATTACGTTGATCCGGGTCAACATAACTTTTTATGGCCGCCAGAACGGATCTATTTACTCTCTCCGAAGCATTGGCTTGAGGAGAATAAAAGGCAGTATAGACATGAGAGATATTATATTTGTCAAGCAAGGAGTTAAAAGTGTGAGATTTAAATTGGACCCCATTATCGCTTACGATGGTTTCGGGGACCCCGAAACAGTGAAAGAGGTCTTCTTCCAGGAAGCGTTTTATGGAATCTGCTGTAAATTTTCGTACGGGCTTCAAAAATGGAAATTTTGACAGATGGTCTAACACGACAAAGATGCCAATATTTCCTGACTTGCTTCTCGGATAAGGTCCTAAAAAGTCTACAAATAATTTTTGAAAGAATCGAGAAGGTAAGCCCGTATTTCCCATTGGTGGCTTTAAGGGTTGATTTGGATGCTTCGTGGTTTTACAGATATGGCAATTATTTATGAGTTCTTTGACATCCACCGCTAAGTTTGGCCAATAATAAGATCGCCTGAGTCTTTCAAGGGTTTTATTTATCCCACTGTGGGCACACAAGGGATCCTCATGGGCAGCTTTGAGGACGGGTTTTACAAGAGATGGGGGTATCCAAAGTTTCCAGCAGGAATCGTCTGTGATCTTGGTTCCATCGGCATGTTCCGCACGCCGAAAGATGCGTTCATCTTTGATTTTCAGATCAGGCAATCGGGAACTGTTCAACCTAATCTTCTCTTTAATTGACTGATATTCTGGTGATTTGAACTCAGGAGAATCAGGGTCGACCAACATGCTATCAATTGCCAAGAAGGACAAGTCTTCTGAGTGCGTACGGGACAAGGCATCGGGGACTATGTTATCACTCCCTTTTCGGTGTAAGATTTTAAATTCAAATCCCTGCAACTTTAAGGACCAGCGAGCCAATCGGGAGCTAAGATCAGCCTGCGACATTAGCCACTTTAAGGAGGCATGATCTGTAATGATTGTGAATTCTTGGCCCTCAATGTATGCCCTGAACTTTTTTACGGCTAAAACCGCAGCGTAACACTCTTTTTCAGTTACAGTGTACTGCCTCTGGCATTTGTTAAGCTTTTTCGACATAAAAGCAATTGGTACGTCTGCGCCCTCGTCGTTTTCTTGCATTAGAACTGCCCCTACGCCGGTATGACTGGCGTCACAGTGTATTGAGAATGGTATGGAGAAATTTGGGCTATGTAGAACTGGCGCGGAACACATTTGGGACTTTAATGACTCGAAAGCAAGCTGAGCCTCGTCAGTCCAAATAAACTTGCGCTTAGATTTCAGAGTATCTGATATGGGTGAACTAATAGCTGCATAATTGTGGATGAACTTGTGGTACCAGCCTGTCATTCCAAGAAATCGACGAACTTGTTTGATCGACTGGGGAGCTGGAAAGTCCTTAACGGCGGCTATTTTGTCAGGATCAGTGCGAATATTCCCACCACCAATCACGTGGCCTAAATATTTAACTTCTTTCCGGCAAAATTTGCTTTTCTCCACATTTATAGTAAGATTGGCTTTGGAAAGTTGGGATGCGACCAGGGACAACACCTCCAGATGGTGCTCAAAATTATCGGATATAACTAAGAGGTCGTCAAGATATATGAATATTTCATTCCGTAGATGGGCTGGTATGACTTTATCCATAAGTCGCGACAAGGTACAGGGTGCGTTGGTTAAGCCGAATGGCATGACGACAAACTCGTATAAGGGACGGCCAGGCACGGTAAACGCTGTCTTATCACGAGATTTTTGATCGAGAGGGATTTGCCAAAACGCGTCCTTTAGATCGATGCTTGTGATGAACTCTGCTTTCGGTAGTCTACTCAGGATTCCGTCTATAAGGGGCATGGGATATGCATCCTTTACCGTGACCGAGTTTACTTTCCTACAATCGATACACAATCTAACCTTGCCAGGCTTTTTAACCAGCACTACGGGCGAAGACCACGAACTAACCGATTCTTGTATAACCCCAAGCTTCAGCATTCGGTCTAATTCCTCGTACATTAGCTTCTCCGTTGCCGGTGACACCGCATAGTGGCGTTGTTTAATGGGCTTTGCGTCGGCTATCTCTATCGTGTGAGTGATTACAGAGGTCTTTCCTAGACCTTGCTTTGAGTAAGATGGGAAGAGAGCTATTACCTCCTGTAGTAATACTTGCTGTGAAGGCAGAAGCGCCCTCATTGTGGGGTCTTCTAAGGTTTCAATACGTAAATTTTGTGTCATCAAGTGCAACGGTAAAAGTTCAAAAGCCGTCCAAAAATCGATTCCTAAATAGAGATTACCCGTCAAGGAAGGTACAATATAAAAACAAAGTTCCTTGGATTCCCCTCTATACGTGACTTTTGCGGAAATTTTGCCGACTATACTTTGGCTCTTTCCGTCGGCAGTTCTAACTTTTAGGGACAGCGGCTTATATTGGACTTTATTCCGAATAACGTCGGACGCGCAACTTCCCCCTATGCAGCTAACTGAAGCTCCAGTATCCATTAGTCCTATGACTGGTTTACCAAAAAGCATAATCTGAGCATGGGGTCGTAAATCATTTGGTTTTCCAACTACAGAAGCTAAGAGCAGTCTTTTCTCAAGTTTGCAATGTTTCTTAAAATCGCTTCTTCGGCGCTGGGATCGATTTGGAGGGCTAGCAAGGTGGTCAGCGTATACGCTGTTTGACACGTCTGGTATAATAAGGTCAGTGGAAGGAGAAGAATTGATCACTCGGTATTGGTCGCTTGGTTGACCAGTTGTTTGCGTGCACTTTTCGGCGGTGCACGCGACAACGAGTTTTTTGCCGTGTGGGGGTTGCACTTCCTGCAACTAGGCTTATAAGTATCGGCCCTGCCACAACCATAGCAAAATACCCTACGTTCGGCCATGCACTCTTGGTATCGATGGCCTTTGCCACCGCAATTCCAACAGACGAACTCTACGGCTGATACTTCCAGATCTTCTTCTTCACCTACTTCTTCACTATCTGGGGCAATAGATTCGTCTAATATAGCATTGACTTGGCGGCGTGGTAAAGTTCGGGGGGCCGCCAGGGGAGGCTTGGTTTTAGCTACGGACTGCATGAATATTTCTCGCGTTCGGACCAGGTGACGTAAGGATTTCACCGTCGCAGCCGGCTCATATAAAATTTCATGCTGTATCTCAGCCAAAAGGTTTGCTCGCAGTGTCTCAACTAAGGCTGCCTCAGACATGGGCTCAGACAGTTTATCTGCCAATGCGGCAATTACGCCATAAAAATCATCAAAGGACTCGTTTGGTCGCTGTTTCCTTAATTCGATCTCTGTTCTGATATTCCTATCTGTTCTATCGTCTTTAAATTGGCCACGCAAGGCTAGGCATAGATCTGCCCAACGGACTTCAGGGACACTTTTATGATACCGCCAAAACCACTCGCTGGCGCTTCCATCAAAGAGGTTACTGGCGTATCGAGCTGTTATTTCAAAGTTACCGTCCAAAGTTTGCTTTGTAAGTGCTTCAATACGGTAAATGAAGTCCTCAATCGACATACCAGCCTTTCCCGTAAACCGCAGTTTCCAATTAGACATTATCTGGCTAACACGATCTGCCCGAAGGGGTGAAGCGGAGGAACCTGTGGAAACTCCTGAGCCAACATTACGGGTTTGCCCCAAATTCGAGGGTGACGAACTATTTCCCGATTGATTAATCCCCGGCACTGGTACCTGTTCACTAGTGGACAGCCGAAAAAGTTGCTCGATCGTTTGCTGTTCTAGTTCTGCTACCGGTTGCATCCGAGCTGCATTTATGTTCGGGGAGGGTACAGATGCCGTACTTTGAAGTCCATCGGAAATGGCTCGAACTAGCCGGTTAGTTTGATCAGCCATGCTGGTCGCCAAACTTCGGGTTTGCTCTACCATAGCTACTCTAATCGCGTCCACTATGGACTGCTGTATAGTTTCCGCCATAGTGGCCTGATTCTGTTGAGGGTCGACGGAGATTGGAGACCTGTTGGCATTCTCTGAGTTAGCCATCTCAAGAGGGCTTAACGCTTCAACTCTTTTCCTTGGACTTCTAGTCTGAAGGGACTGAGTAACAGATGGCATTCGTGCTCTAGACGTAGACGGACCAATGGGACTAAGATTCTCAGCTGAGGCCGATGTGATGTTCAGGTCTTGCTGACAAGTGGGACACTTCCGTTTGTTACCACTTTTAGCGGTGAAGCACACTCTGTGGAAGGTGTGCCCACAACTGGCCGACAATAGTTGTATTTGGTAAACGATTACTTCGGAGCAAATTTGGCAATGTTTCCCCGTGTCTTCTGAGAGGGCTAAATTCTCCGTACTACGAGACACCACCATTTCGGTTTGGGCACCACCAAGTATGAATATATTAGATATATATAGCAAATGCAAAAAAAAATAATACAAAAAAAAGTCACAGTCAATAGATATGTAGATATCAAAACAGTTTAGGAGCCATGCAATCGTTTTTTGGGTAGGAATAGAGTAAAGCGGATTGCATTGTTTTCGGGTAGGGAAGGGACAGGAATAGGGTAATCTACTTATAACTGAAATCTGCCTCACAAGCTAATCCGTGGCAGGATAAATAATCCCTCATCCAGCGAAATCTAAAAGGTCAGATCAGAAGTATTGGGGCTGAGAAAGGTGCTGGATTAGTTCCACTAATCATCAGGTAGTATGGGAGTCCGATGTCACCTAGGCTTACCGAGGCTTGCAACCTCAGTAATCTTCTCAGGGGTTCCTCGGGACAGCCAAAACCCAGTTAATTAGGGGCAATCTTCGTAGAATTTCATCATAAACGATGTGGAATGCGCTCTCCTTTCCTGCAGTAGTGTTCTCGCTTAGCTCCTATAACAATCTTCAACTAGTTGATAGGCTAAGCTCGACCCACGGAGTTATACCCAATATAAGTTATAACACTTCCAGTGTATCGGACCCACTGCACGCCAATATACCCTGCACGATACTAGGCCCTGTAGGCCATGATGAGCTTACACGGATCCACAGTATCCACTGGATAAGTTGCAGAGGAAAGACGAGCAAAAAACCACAAAAAAAACGGTCTGGCAAGGATAAAAGTCAGGTGTTACTTTTGACCAAGTTATTTCTTTAAATGGGGCAAGCCGGATCGGCCCCACGTTGGGCGCCAAAATAAGATAAATGTAGCATATCACATACAACGATTGTTGTGTGTGGCGGTGCCACTCGAGCTGGTCGGGGGTGTATCGGGCAGGACTGGTGCACGCGCTGGCTCCGGCTGTATGATCGGTAGTATGGGGGGGTTCCTATACTGGTCCTTTCCTATACGTGCTCGCGTCGATACCTTATCTTATTATTATTTTTTTCGCGTGCGGTACCCTGCGTATGACCGTATGACTAGTGTTAGGGGGTTGGGGAAGGAGGATGAGGAGGCTGGGGGAATTAGAAGGGACAAAGGAATTAAGGGGACAGGGAAGTGGGCTTCCGCGTTGCATATCCGAACCGACGGGTAGCTGTGCTGGTGTTGGATGCAACAGCCATGGCCCTCCCAACCTTGATCATCCTAATTCCGAAGAAAATATGGCTTATGGATGATCCCTTTTCTCGCCGGGGGTCATACCTCACTCTCCCTCATCGATCCCTGCATGGCTCCTAAACAAAAATCTTCTAACAATTCATTTCCAAATCTTTAACAATATTTATTTTTATCGATAGTGCCTAAAGCTAAATACATGGGTAGAAGGAAAATGATATATAGTTATGGGGTGAGTATAAGCTAGGGCAATAAGAGAATTAAAACTATAGGAATAATAATTTTAAATAATAGGAATAAAATATATGATCTCAAAAACAGGTGGTAGGGTACTGGGAATAATTTAACGAATAATAACAATAATAATGAATATTTAAGTAGGAACTTTTGTAATTTAAGATTTCTTCATTTTCGGTATTTTTGTATTAATGCAGAAGTAAGGGTAACTAATCACCGTCGCATAGGTGTGAAGCACCTGCTGCCGCTGATCTGCGCTAAAGCTTACAGCTTCCAAAGCTCTTGAGCTTTGCGTGGGCTTAAGGCCTCTTTACAACAACAACAAAAAAGCTCCAACATAATTTAGGGAAAAATCAAAGACTACGGGCGACCGGGCTCATGTATGGTTTTTTCTTTTGTCTCTTTATGTTAAAAGTTTATAAACGTTAACTGGGAGTTTGTTCACTAACGTACTTTCATGTTCCGGCCACGTCCAAAAGATCTTTCGGCGAGGGGAATACCTGTAAGTTTTAGAGAGAGAGCACACACACATGCACACGCATGACCACGGCTAACACCAGATTATCTTGATCTTCTTTTTCTTTTTGTTTAGGGCTTTTTTTTTTTTTTTTGAGCATATATAGTTCATAAATCAAATTATTCCATCTTTAACTTCTATATTTTATACTTTATTCAATATTTATTCGTTTATTTAGATTCGTTGGGGTAGGTCTTGATCCATAGACCAAGGTGTGGGCGCACGGAAAAAGCTCCAAGCAGCTGGTTTCGTTTTATATGCACAAAGGGGTCAACGGCCTAACAAGCGCACATAAGTTCTTTGGGAATAAACGCACAATGGGCCACAAGAGCATCATACGAGTTCTGCCCGTTCCGTTGGGGTTTATTTAATACATTTAACCTTCACATGTCATGATCTGGCTTTTAGGTTAGGGCGAAGCACGGTGACAAAAAAAATTCGGGTCAGGGTCTCTTTTTCCTTGGACGGGTCTGGTTATTCCTGGCAAGGAAGATCACTTGGCACTTTTTGTTTAAGGCTCTTGGCCCGGTGGCTGGATGGCTCACTCTCGGTCGCGACGGCTCGCGTTGGGGCGGCGAAGAGCTCGCTGCTGCCGGCGCTAAAGCTCGGAAACGGCTGAGGGGCCGCTCTCTGTCGGCGCTGAAGCTCGGGAACTGCTGAAGGGCTCGCTGTGGTGGATGGCGTTGGGGCTTTAGGTGGAGCTTCCCAACTCTACGGTGGACCGCGTTGGCGGAGGGCGTTGGGGCGTTGGGTGGAGCTTCCCAACTCTACGGTGGCCCGCTTTGGGGCGATCGTCAGAAAATTCGCACCATCCTCTGCACCGTGGATCGGGGATTGGTTTCTCGTCTGGGGGGATGGGGTCTTCCTTCCGAAAGGCCGGCGGATCGTGCTGGTCTCCCAAGAACTTTTATTTGATTTTTACCTTTTATTAATTTTTTTTTTTTTTGAGCTGGATAAGTACGTCCGTACTGTTCGGATACCACGAGGAGAGAGACAGCTGCTTCTCCCGGAAATCAAGGCCTCATCCCCTCGTTCTTCCCTTTTTCTTTATCGATTTGTCAAAATGACAGTGGGAGGAGGAGGCCGATTAAAACGTCAGCCAAACAAAATAAGATGGGCAGCCCACGGTGACGAAGCGCACCCAGTAGATGGCGTGTTAAAAGCTTAGCTTTCTTGGACCAAACAGAAGACTTAGCCTATACGCGTAGCATAATTTTAGGGAAAATTAAGACGTCGATGCAAACAATTTTTTCTTACAACAAGCGCACTACAGCCCTCGGCGCAGGCGCCAACACCGCCCCAGCCAATGCAGAGCGCCGACGCCACAGCCTTCCATCGAGTGAGTACCCAGCCATTGCCATGGCCGATATATCCACGGCCACAGCCACTCCCCCCTCGAGACCCATCACAAAAACCGCGCCAACCACAAAGGGAAAGGCCGAAAAGACGCCGCTCTCACTGCCACTTTTCCCGCCTCTCACGCTCTTGGACGCACAAAACTGTTCAGGAGTAACGTGAGAGGGAGAAGACGGAGGAGAGCCGGCAAGCCGACGCGCAAGAGCGGAGCGCCAAAACGGCCAACGGGCAGCCACACACACACACGACCGGATCGAACCTGTTGCGTGTCGAACCTGGTTCGAGCTCGAGCAGCGGGTCGATCCGAGCCATAGCCCAGCCTGCTCCAATGCCACAAATCCCACCAACACCAAAACGACGCCGCGCCCTCATCGACAGTGAGAGTGACGATGAGGGTGAGGGTGAGAGGAAGCAGGCTAGACGACGGGGCCGCCATCACCAGCAGCGGCAGCAAACACAAAACACAAATACAAACACCAACACCGTCACCGCCACTCACACCAGCACCATCGCCAATACCAGCACCAACACAACTACTGCCACTCCCAATACACACACCCTTGCCATTGCCAATGACATCCGGCACGGCGAGTTCGGACATCAGCCTGTGGAGGACAGAGGCTTGAGGATCCTCATCCGAGGTCTTCCCCATTCCACGCCCTCTGACTGGTTCCGGGACTGTATGCAGGCCGAGGGGTACACGGTCCGGCTTACTCGGGCCATCACCGATCGATTCGATCGCAGCCGTCAATACAACCTCTTCGAGGCTGAGATCGCCCCCAAACCGGACCGTGGTCAATTCGATGTGTTGAAGCTGCGACGCCTGGGTGGGAGGCCCGTCACGGTTGAGAGACTTGGAGTCTGCCGTGACCCTGCCCAGTGCCATCGATGTCAGGTGTTTGGCCACACCCGCGCATATTGTAGACGAGCTGCTGTCTGCATGAAATGCGCGGGTGGACATCAGACGACGGAGTGCAGCAAGCCAAGGGCCGTCAATCCCAAATGCGCCAACTGCCAAGGCGCCCACATCAGCGCCTACACTTTACTTTCTTGACTCACACCACACACACACACACACACTTGCCAACCACTATTATTCATTTCGCGCCAGAGCGGCTTTGACGAGTCCCCCCCTCCCCCCTCTTGGTCACGAGTCTGGGTCTCTGTCCAAATGGAAAGTCGTGTCGTGAACGTTGTGGAGTCGAGACGTGTTCGAGGTTTAGTTTAGTCCCTCCGTCAAAGTGCCGAATATTTGGTGTCTCTCTTTTTTGTCCCAATGTTCCAAGCAATGTTAACAGGCGGACCCCCCCACCACCGCCGCCAGAGGAACATCAGCAGCAGCAGCAAACACATCAACAGCAACAACAACATCAGCCAACGGCAACAAACACAGCCAATACCGATGATATCCCATCCACCTCTGCTGCAGCGGCCCGTTCGCCACTGAAGCGCGTCCGCGCCGAGGTGGATAATGATGACGATGATGATGACAGTGATGTTATGGTTGTTGAGTTTGATGACGACGATGACGACGACAATTTGGATGCCAATCATGCATCGGCCAAACGACGACTCCGGGAAAGTACCAACCAACAGGCAAGCAAATCCCATATCCCCCAAATTCAAAACCATCCCCATCATCACCAACAATCAAACCAGCAACAACATCAGCGGACAATTACACAAAATGCCCCTGCCCCGCCCCTGCCCCTGCCCCTGCCACTGCCAATGCCAATGCTCCACTAGCTCTACCTCACTCACCTGCAAATGCAACTAGTAGTTGCGGCACAGGAACCCACAGCAGCAGCAGCGGCGGCGGCGTTGGGCTGCTCCAGCTGCCCTCCCTGAGTATGCCCAATGCCAGACAAATTCGGATGCTGCAGCGACAGCACCAACCAACGACAATTATTCCCCCCCCCATCATTCTGCCAGCTGTCCCCGACATTATGCCCATTCTGGAAAAGCTGCAGAATGACCCGAGGGTGGGCAACAGTAGCTATCACACCAAGCTCATCAGCCGCAATGGTGTCCGTATCCAGGCCCGCGACATGGCTACCAGAGATGCCATCATGGCAATCCTGGGCGATGGCGGCGGCAACGAGGCGATGACTGGCCACTACACACACCAGCACAAGAGTGACCGTGGGCTACGGATCGTCGTGCGAGATCTCCATCACTCCACAAGCACCCAACTAATAACAAATCAGATGGCCGAACTGGGCTATTCAGTTAAATTTATTAGAGCCATTAAAGCGAGATCCGATGGACAGCCACTCGACCAGTTCGAGTTGGAGATAGCCCCCAAGCCGGATGAAAGCCACCACGATGTCCTCCAATTAACCCAGCTGGGCAACCAGTTAGTGATCGTTGAGAGGCAGGCCAAGCCGGTGGACCCAGCCCAGTGCCACAGATGTCAGGCTTTTGGGCACACCCGCACCTACTGCAGGCGTTCATTCGTCTGTATGAAGTGTGCGGGTGCCCACGCGTCCACGGCATGTGCCAAGCCAAGGGCAGACGCCCCTAAATGCGCCAATTGCCAGGGCGCCCACATCAGCGCCTACAAGGGATGTCCGGCATTCAAGGCAGCAAGGGGCCGCCTTCTGTCGCACCGAGTGGCCATGCAGGAGTTGCGTCGCAAGCGCAGCTCGCTTCTGCAGCCATTGCCAGAGCAGCAGCCACCAGCAAAAACAACACCAGCACATCCAGGGCGCCGACAGCAGCTGCAGCAACAGCCAGCTCAAACGCCAGCCAATCCCTGACGCGGACAGCAGCAGCAGGCAGCATGGACGCCACTCAATGTCTCCTCTCCTGGGCGACGAAGAGGACAACAACAACAACATCAGCAGAAGCAGAAGAAGCAGCAGCCAATACAGACAAAAAAACAGACGCCTGCTGCCTCTGGCCCACGCAATGGGCGACGACGTCCAGAGCAGCCATTGAGCCGTTCCCAGGCACCACAACAGCAGCAGCTACAGCAGCTGCAACAGCAGCCGCAGCGCGAACAACAACAGCGACAGCAGCAGCAGCAGCAGTTTGCCAACAACCGCTCCCGGCAGAAGATGCAGCCGAAACGCCAATCTTTCGAGGGATCCTGCAGCCAGGCACTGTTGGAGAATACGCAGAGGATGACGCGATTGGAAAAGAGGCTGGAAGTGATGATGTCACTACTCACCTCGCTCATCCAATCCCAGGCAGTGACGGCAACTCCAGCAGTTCCAGAAACATCGGAAAATCCACCAACAATGGCAGCAGCAACAGTGGTTGCCCCAGCTCCAGCAGCCAGGCGGTCAAAGAAACCACCACGATCAGAGCCACCACAAAAAACGTTAGGGCCAACGCCAGCCGCCATTCCAGAGACGGATCCTGAAATGGATGAAGAAAATGATGACGATGAGATGTGGACAGATGACGACTCCATGGATGACATTAGGGCCTACGCCCGCAACATGAGGTACCATCTTGACAACCAGATATCCTGGAACGCTGTGTACTAATTGGACACATCTCTGCCACTGCATTGGATTAAATGACAAATGCATATCACTCGCATGCCACAACAAAAATGAACAACGGACGCTGCCGCCATCAAAGCATTCAGAGTGCCATGTGCCAGCCAACGGCAACAAACACAGCCAATACCGATGATATCCCATCCACCTCTGCTGCAGCAGCGGCCCGTTCGCCACTGAAGCGCGTCCGCGCCGAGGTGGATGATGATGACGATGATGATGACAGTGATGTTATGGTTGTTGAGTTTGATGACGACGATGACGACGACAATTTGGATGCCAATCATGCATCGGCCAAACGACGACTCCGGGAAAGTACCAACCAACAGGCAAGCAAATCCCATATCCCCCAAATTCAAAACCATCCCCATCATCACCAACAATCAAACCAGCAACAACATCAGCGGACAATTGCACAAAATGCCCCTGCCCCTGCCCCCGCCCCAGCCCCTGCCCCTGCCACTGCCAATGCTCCACCAGCTCTACCTCACTCACCTGCAAATGCAACTAGTAGTTGCGGCACAGGAACCCACAGCAGCAGCAACGGCGGCGGCGTTGGGCTGCTCCAGCTGCCCTCCTGTAGTGGTCGCTTGTCGGGCGGATAGGAAAGCATATTTGTGTTCTTCGCCTGAAATTATGCCCGATGGTATTTGTACAATTTATATATTTATGTATATTATATATATAAATATATTTATTTATATATTATATATATTATATATTTATATATTTATATATATAAATATATTTATATATATTATATTATTTATACAAGTATATATTACACCTCACCGAGATACTTATTAATTATTAAGTTTAGTCTCCATAGTTAGTGTATAGTTAGGTTGGCTTAATTTCTTGTTGTGGTGTTACATGTTAAATGTTCCTGGTCGTGTGGGGGCTAGCGCCATCTAGGGTTGACATTAAGAATATGCTTAAAAACGAACAAAAATCTCCCCACCATGTCCATAACCATTCAAGGTGAATGGCGAAGGATCGTGCATGAAGGATCGCCTATCGATATATTCCCATCGGTGGCACCTTTTGTTTATATTCGTACTTGTTGGCATTTGTTCTAAGAGCGAAATTAATCCAACGAAGCAATGCCACTGGCTGGGCCACCTGAAAAATAACTATTATATCTGAGCTGAAAGGAGACGAGGGCTAAAAATGGCATTCCTGGGCGACTGTGTGATTGTATTTGTGTCGCAGATGCTGTTTTTTGCCGGAGGATGGATGTTTTTCAACAAGGAACTCTTCAAGCACTATGAAATTCGCCACATATCCGTTCAGCTGATCTTCTCATCCACCTTCGCCCTGTCGGTGACCATGTTTGAGTTGATTATATTCGAGATCATCGGCGTTCTAGAGTCGAGTTCCCGGTACTTCCATTGGCGCTTGGGTCTCACGTTGCTACTGTTTATGGTGACGGCTGTGATACCGATCTATATCTGCTACTCTGTGATACACAGCATTTCCTTTTTTTCCGACAAATTGGTGAGAATATTGACGACAATCTGCTGGTTTGTCTTTCTCTATGGCCTCTGGCGTATTGGTGAACCATTTCCACTGCTTAGTGCATCCCACGGCATATTTACCATTGAGCAGGGCGTTTCCCGGATCAGTGTTATTGGTGTCACTGTAATGGCCATACTGTCTGGATTTGGTGCCGTGAACTATCCCTACACCAGCATGACCTACTTTATCAAGCCCGTTTCCCGTAATGACATCATCTGTTTCGAACGTCGATTGGCTTTGACGGTGGATATGCTGACGGGCAAGAAGCGACGCATTGCTATGGCTGCTTATAACCATAATAAACAGCATAACACAAAGCCCAGAATATGGGAAATGATAACGTCGGCAGTGCACCGCACAAACAGCGGCGAAGACATCAACCAACTAAAGCAAGAAGTCTACGGCTTGGAGGAGCTACTGCGCTCCGTCTTCCTGGAGTTGAATTCGCTGAAAAACATGGAAGAGCGTCAGCGTTGGTCGGAAACGCTGAAGGGAAAGTACTTTAATGTGATTGGACACTTTTTCAGTGTCTACTGCGTCTATAAGATATTTATGTGTTGCATCAATATCATATTCGACAGAGTGGGTCGCAAGGATCCCGTAACCGGTGGCCTGGAGATAGCCATCCATTGGTGCGGCTTTGACATAGACTTTGCCTTTTGGAACCAGCACATTTCGTTTTGGCTGGTTGGCTGCATCGTGATCACCTCCATACGGGGCCTGTTGCTAACCCTCACTAAGTTCTTTTATCGCATTTCATCGAGTAAGTCGAGCAACATCATCGTGCTGATCCTCGGGCAGATCATGGGCATGTATTTCTGCTCCTCGGTGCTGCTGATGCGCATGAATATGCCAGCCGAGTATCGGGTGATCATCACCGAGGTTCTCGGCAATCTACACTTTAACTTCTATCATCGTTGGTTCGATGTCATATTCCTGGTCAGCGCCCTGACTACCACCGTTGTGTTATATCTGTCTCGGAAGCCAGTTCCTTCGGATGACTCCGACTTACACTGAGAGAGGAGAGACAGATAGTCTCTCTATTAGGCTAAGGAGAATTGTCTTAGAATAATTTAGTATAACTACGGCAATCTGAAAGTTGTTTAAATCAATGTATATACCAGTGTATATATTTAATTGAATATTATGTAACTATGTAACTTCACAATCAATGCACAAAAATCAAAAATCAAAGGCAGATCCGGAGAAAAAAATTTTTGTTGGTCAGTAGATCCGCCCAAATCTTTCTTTCTCCTCGTGGCCGTACAAGCATTCAGAAAAAAAAAAATAATAAAAATAAAATTAAACCGCCGTAAATAACCGTGGTGTGAAACCAAAGTGCACTCGATCGGGAAAAAAGAACCCAAGAAAGCAGATTGGGCTCTAATCGAAAACGTGAGTACCGGCCTTCGACAGTGCTAGGAGCCTCGAAGTAAGATTTTCCGACTTTTTCTGTAGTTTCCGCTTGGAGGTGAGCAGCCCCAACACAAAAAAAAAAAAACACCTTTAGAAAGAAGGAATTAGCACCTCAACCCCATCCCCCTATTTTCGCAGTGCCAGTTCCAACCGGGTAAATATGTGCATGGAGTAACTGTTAGAAAAAGTAGCCTGATCAGTATTTTCAAATTCCACATTAGAATCGGCACTTAGTTTGGGAATTATCCAAAAGCTGGAGCCCGAGCTTTAAGCCCCCGCACTACGAACCAGCTGATCCACCAAGTCGCGGGCAGTGAACTTTGGCTGCGCGAGACGAAGACAGCCGTCTGAACGGGCTTAGTGCGGCGAAATGGCGTAATCGTTTCGCATTCAAAACCGTGGCAAGAAACGGAAACCGGTGCTTGCAGTCAGCGTAGGACCGAAGCCGCTTAAATGTTCCTACCGGGCGGGAAAAAATAGTGCACCACGTGTGTACATAACCTCCCGGCGACCCCTAGTGGTATTGCCTCTCTTGTTCTTCTCGTGATTCGGCCTAGCTGTTCCAAACGTTTATTTAAAGTGCAGTGGAGGCCAGCGTTTGTCTTATGTGCACGTTAGTGTCATTATGTAGGCTGAATGAAAACTGTAAGAGATGTGCTCACATACATATGTATACACCGCCCACTGAAAGCCACTTAGGCCAGTAAGATCCCACCATGACACGCATTCCCTTGAACCTCGTAACAGAAAAAAAAACCAGAAAAAAAACCCACCAACACATGGAAAGTTTGAAAATGCATTTGATAAAAGCTTAAAAGTTTGAGCTTAAAAGCGTCCGCTCGGCCGGGTCCCCTCCGCGAGCTTATGCCATGCAGCACGCGCTGTACGATTTTGTTTTTGGTTTGCAGGTAAAAGTTTAATGCACCCACACACAGCCACACGCCCAGCTACGAAAGATCTTTCGCCGCGGGAACACAAACAAAAACTGAGTGAGCTTTATAATATACCAACAACATTACATTTTATTGCCTCCCAAAATTCCGCGAGCGTGGCAAAAGCTTCGTTCTTTTTTGCTAGAGCTGTTTGTCGGTCGTTGACCTCACACTTTTAAAGTAGTCACAGCTGATTGGCCTTCTGCCTTTAGAATACGCTTGGTAGAACGAATAGTATGTCCAACTACTCCCTGAAGCCGATGTGCTGGGAAATGTGTACCTATATTGCGCTATAGTATTATCTTTCTATCTAAGGAAAAATCATTAGTTTATATCGCACTATAAAATATCGTATATGCACTTATAACTATTTACACTTATCGTATTTATTAATCTAAATATTCCCTAGTATTAATAGCTATATCTCTTGTGACGCTTTTCGTTCCTCCTTTTGTCCATTTAGCCTTGTCTTGGAGTTCTCGGTTAGTGTTTCTTTTTTCTTGTAACATGAATATAGTATCTGAATATAGTTTCTAATAAAAAGATTGTTAAGATGAATATGTGCTAGACGTTACCGCATTTGGGGGAACCATGCCGCTCGTGAGCGAAATAGGATGACCGATACCGGACACTCCAGGGATCCTCATATTATTCTTGGCTCTTTCAGGATCATGGTAGGGTGGGCGTTGCACGACTCCGTGCCAGCAGAGATGTCCGCCGCGGTGGTAGATCCCTACTCCTTCTCTGCACTATCTTTGCCCCACTATACTTTCCGTACCCCTAACGATCCTTTCCTTGTCTGTCCCCCTCCCATTACCAAAAAGAGTACGCGAATTTTAATAAAATAATACCAGCAGGAGCGAAGCAACCTAACTGGAGGGTTACCCCAAAGAACCCATCCCCATTTCCGACCAGAGATCAGCCGTGGAAGCGAGCGCGTACTCCTTCTCAGTTAGCCGACCACCAGCTTCATCGTGCGAAGATTCTCTTCGTTACTCGTTACAGTAATAATTATTTTATTTGGCGCCCAACGTGGGGCCGAAAGGCCTGAAGGTCAGGGTTGACGTAATTGTAAACGTTACAAAGCGGAGTTACATTAACTTATATGGTTGTGTGTGACCCCAGCCAAACTTGACCCCGAAGCAGAAAAATTGTTGAGAAAGTCCATAACACCTGCGAGCAGTGCATAGTCATGCACTGGCTTAAGACTTTTGTTCCCTGTTTCCCACCCCCCTTCCTTAAAGCCTTCCTTTTGTCCTGGAATTGGATCCTGTGATGGTGGATGCTTATTAGTTTCCGATAACGTTTAGCCCGCATCGGAGTAGGATCCATAAGCCCTGTTCGATGGTAAGCTGCTCTGGAATCGATAATAGCTTCAACATAGCTTTATTGCCGAGCAGTATATGCCATAGCAGTGAAATCTAGATGGATTCACTGGTATGTGGAAGTTGGCTGGACACAGGGTTATTAGTGGAGTAAATCTATGACCTGCCGCTACACAGAAGCGTATTAGTGAATACCTTCGCCCGTATCCCTTGGAAATTGACAGGTACCTTGGGTAGCTTTGGTTCAGTTGTCGCCGGAGTCAGCTAGAAGAATTAACATTTTTTTTTTGTTGCCGCTCAACTCGAATCGGGGTTAGTAGGGTGCCTCCGTCTTTTGTTTCTCTCTCTACTTTCTAGTGATTGGTCTATTCGTGCGCCGATTTATACAGCAGGTTATCGCCGGCCGAGCGTGGTACCCCTGGCGCTGGTGCGTTTCTTCGTGCTACGCTTCCGGCCCGGACCGATAATGGCTGCGGAAAAGGTATAGGTCGTTGCAAGCAGAGACTATTACAAACTCCCCGTAACCGCTTCGGTAATGTTTCCTCGATGGGCGGCTGACGAACACCGTCGTGATCCTGGTATGGGCACGCGTGCAAGAACGTCGTCCGTCCCTATGTTTAGGCGTTCGCCGCAGACAGGAAGTGGCCTAGAGCTACTACTTGGGTCACGATTGCCGAAGATACCTTTTCTTTATTTCCCCCTTTTTCGCTCTACCACGCTTAGTTATTGGCAACCTTTCGGAGGGAAAGGGTTGCATGGTTTCCCCCAAAATCTCTCTATCAAAGATCGTTTTTTTTTGCTTTCCCCGTTATTATTGTTTTTTTGTTGTTCATATTTGTCTGAACTAGATTTATAGGAACGTGCTTAAAGCTAGTTAATATATAGGATAACTTTACAATGCCGGTAGACCGAAGCCCGGATTATAGGATTCAGCCAAAAGAGAGCGAAACCGTTTGTTGTGTATGCACGCAAGAAGTCGAATACCCAGGCCAACTATTAGCTACCAGCTGTAACCATTATTTCCATCACACCTGCTTTAGTGCACGTTCAGGAAATAAGAAAGTCTGTCCAGTGTGCAGAACTGCGCTGAGCAAATCGACCCTTAATTTGGCAGAAGAACTAGAAGCAGCTCAAGCCTCAGGAAACCAACCAGGAGCAGTTGCAGTGACCAGATCTCGTTCGAAAACACTTAAATCACAGCAAAACCAATTATCCGCTGCCAATATGCAGAGTGGGGTCCGAAGTGTTAGCCAACCCGAAGGGCCTAGTGTGTCCGGTCCAATGGCCGCTCCAGATCGTCCTAGAGGCCAACCGCCAAATTCTGCGGCAGCAGTGGTGTCAGCTTCAGCAGCTCGAACGGGTCTGCCAGCCACGGATGGTAGCTTGCAACAGACCATTGCGGACGCAGTGACAGCCGCACTAGCACAGCACACTCAAATGCTAGCTAACGCGATTGAAGCGGGGTTTCAAAGATTGTCGCTCCAGAATGCAGCTCCAGTTCCAACGGAAAGGGTACACCCAGCCCATAGGCAGTCCTCTCCCGTTAGGTCAAATCAATCCTTTGAGCAACTCTTTAGGTTATCCGCCAGGGAAAACGCAGCATTGCCAAACTCAGCGTCCAAGCGACCGACTAACTTGTCAGCCCCACCCGAGTCGCAGCAATCACAGCAGTTGCACGCGGATCGGATTAGCCAGATAATCGCGAACTGGAAGTTGAGATTCTCAGGGCGCTCCTCTATGTCAATATATGATTTTTTCTATCGCGTCGAAGCTCTGACCAGCCAGACATTAGATAGCAATTTTGAATTGTTATCTCGCTACGCGAGCAACCTGTTCGAAGGAAGCGCGGGTGAATGGTACTGAATGGTACCAAGAGTGCGCTGGATTGATCTCTGTATTGCTCTGAGATCGCAGTTTTCGGACGGCAGAACAGATTTAGAAATCAGAACCGCGATCACCCAGAGGAAGCAGAAAGTCAACGAACCGTTTGACAGTTTTTATGAGGCCATAGTGGCGCTTGCAGACAAGCTCGTGCAGCCGATGACCGAGCAGTCCTTGTTAGAGGTGTTGCGAGCAAATCTGCTCAATGAGATACAACATGAGATTTTATATGTGCCCATACCGAACATTGTGCAGTTGCGACAAGTGCTCCGCAAGCGTGAAAGGTTCATGGAAAATACTGCTAAGCCAATCCCGGCTACTCGACGATTTGTTCCTCGCAATCAGGTGAACGAAATGTCCATCCAGACAGAAGGTCTGGCAGAAGGCGATTCGGAAGAAGCTGACGCTTTTGATATCGACGCGATGACGCTTTCTTGCTGGAATTGCAATAAACAAGGCCACCGATATCAAGAGTGCGAAGCAGAGCGTAAAGTATTCTGTTATGGATGTGGTAAGCGGGACACATATAAACCATCGTGCCGAAAATGTAGCTCGTCAAAAAACGAGTTGGCTCGTGCACCGATATCGAGTGCACGCAAGTTAGTGTCGAAGGCAACGAATACGGAGTAACCGGGGCTACGTCAAGCTCACTCCCCCTACCTCCTGACATGATAACGACCACTATGATACCAGTACAGGACGACGATCAGGAAACGACCCCTGCGCCTAGCAAAACTCGAGACCGTAAGCGTAGGAAGCTGTTCCGCACGCAGAGTAAAAATGCGCGCAGAGCATTATTAGCCTCTGTTATTAGTAATATCACTGACCTACGACCCTACGCCAATGTCACTCTGTTTGGCAAGACGATAAGTGGATTAATGGACACAGGAGCCTCAATCAGCTGCCTTGGGGGTAAATTTGCAGAAGAGTTATCTCGAACAAACACTGAGGTCAAGCCGATGAAGTCAGCCGTGCGAACCGCAGATGGGAAAAAGCAAGTTATTCTAGGTAGGATCTCCACACTCATTTGCTTTCGTGGAAATTCCAAACGAATATGCCTTTATTTTGTACCATCGTTATCGCAGGAGTTATATCTAGGAATAGACTTTTGGAGAAGCTTTAATCTACTGCCGTTCTTCTTGATGAGCAAAGCGAATAACAACAGTTTGGCGGCTATAAACTTTGACAACCCGATGCAAATACCTTTGTCGGAATTACAGCAGAAGGAACTAGTAGCGATAGTACAGATGTTCCCTTCGTTTGCCGAAAAAGGATTAGGAAAGACAAACTGGCTTACACATGACATAGAAATTTACGAGACTCGGCCCATAAAACAACGCCACTACGCAGTGTCGCCTGCAGTCGAAAAATGTATATACGAAGAGTTGGACCGAATGTTAGGCCTTGGGGTGATTGAAGAATCAGATAGCCCGTGGTCTTCCCCGGTAGTAATTGTGCGTAAGCCAGGTAAGGTTCGCCTTTGCCTTGATAGCCGGAAAGTTAACGGAGTAACAGTCAAAAATGCTTACCCTATGCCCCTCATTGATGGCATTTTAAGTAGACTTCCAAAAGCGCAGTTCATTTCAAGCATCGATCTTAAAGATGCTTACTGGCAGATTCCGCTTACTCCAAGGGCTCGGGAGAAGACGGCTTTTGCTGTGCCTGGGAGGCCGCTATATCAATTCACGGTGATGCCGTTTGGTTTATGCAATGCCCCACAGACCATGTCCAAACTGATGGATAAAGTTATCTCACCATCTTTGCGAAATGAGATTTTCATTTATCTCGACGACAAGCACATGTCCGTGTTGAAAGCGCTGGCCGACCGACTGTCTCAAGCTGGACTGACGATAAACGTAGAGAAGAGCAAATTTTGCCTGAAGGAAGTGAAATACCTGGGCCACGTGATAGGGTATGGGATGATACAAACGGATCCCGAAAAAGTTGCTGCTATTCGGGAGTTTCCAGTGCCTCGATCGGTGAAGCAAGTGCGACGATTTTTGGGAACCACTGGATGGTACCATAAATATATTAAAAACTATGCCGGAATTGCTGCCCCAATATCAGATACACTAAAGCAACGTCGATCGTTTGTATGGACCAACGAAGCGCAAAGGGCGTTTGAAAGTTTAAAAGACCAAATGTGCGAGGCACCAGTCCTACATAGCCCCGACTTTACCATTCCATTTGCCATTCATTGCGATGCCAGCCACACCGGAGTTGGCGGCGTGTTAATGCAAACGGATAGCGATGGTAATGACATCCCAATCGCATTCATGTCTCGCAAGCTGAATCAGTGTCAGCGAAATTATTCAGTCACGGAGAAAGAGTGTTTGGCAGCCATAATGTGTGTGAAGAAGTTTCGAGCCCATGGGGAAGGACACGAGTTCTCCATCCATACCGACCATGCATCATTGAAGTGGCTAATGTCACAATCGGACCTAAGTTCTAGATTGGCAAGATGGGCTCTCAAATTGCAGGGGTTCAACTTCAAAATTTTCCACCGCAAAGGTAGCCAAAATGTTGTCCCAGATGCTCTGTCGCGGGTGCACACCGAAGATCTATCGGCATTCAGCTGCGATGGATTGGTAGACCTGCAGTCTGATTGCTTCAAGTCGGCAGAATATTTGGAACTGATTCGAAAAATTAAAGGCAACCAGACACAGATGCCAGACATTAAGGTGATCGATATTCTCATATATCGGCGAGCAGAACACGCGGCTGCTGATCAGATCGCTGACGACCTGTGTTGGAAGCTGTGGGTTCCAACGGAGGAGGTGTCCGATGTACTAAAACAGAGTCACGAACAGTCGCTAGCAGCTCATAGCGGCATTAATAAAACGTTGGAGAGAGTTCGACGTTATTATTATTGGCCAAGTTTAGTAACCGATGTGAGAGCGTTCATAAACAGCTGTTCGGTCTGCAAGTGCACCAAGTACCCGAATCGTTCGTTACGACCCCCATTAGCTCCAGTGAAGGAAACTCAACGAGTGTTTCAGAAGTTGTTTGTGGCTTTCCTGGGTCCGTATCCACGAAGCAAATCCGGAAATATCGGTATCTTCGTTGTTTTGGACCATCTTTCAAAATATCCGTTTTTAAAACCCGTAAAGAAATTTACAGCGGAGGCGATAACTCGATTCATGGAAGAGGACCTATTCCATTGCTTCGGGGTACCCGAAGTGGTTGTGTCCGACAATGGAGTACAATTTAAGTCCCATCACTTCAATTCGCTGTTGAAAAAGTACAATGTGCAGCATTTTTATACGGCTGTGTACGCACCTCAAGCCAACGCATCGGAACGCGTTAACAGATCCGTTATTGCCGCCATTAAAGCTTACATCAAGCCAGATCAAACTAATTGGGATGAGCAGCTTAGTTCTATTAGTTGTGCCTTACGATCTAGTCTGCATTCAGCCCTAAACGACAGCCCCTATCGGGTTGCATTTGGACAGCACATGATCACCAATGGAGACACCTATCAGCTCTTACGAAATTTGCAGGTTTTAGAAGATCGTACCGTGAGTTTTGGTCGGGAAGATTCGTTTGATGTGATTCGAAAAACAGCCCAACGAACAATACAAAAACAACACCAACGAAACGAACAGCAGTACCTTCGAAGTCGTGAAGTGGCTTTCAAAGTTGGCCAGGAGGTCTACAGACGCAACTTTCAGCAGAGCAATTTCGTTAAAGGTTTCAGCGCAAAACTGGCTCCTACTTTTGTAAAAGCTAGAATAAAACGTAGGCTTGGTCACAGTTATTACGAGTTGGAAGATCCCCAAGGTAGACTTATCGGAAAATACCACGCTAAAGACATAAAGCAGTGACCATCCTAATACCGGTTAACGGTTTTCCTCCAAGCGTCTATCACCCTTTGATGTGATTAACACCAAAGTGTGATCTTGGCCGGGGGGATTTGTAGTGGTCGCTTGTCGGGCGGATATTGTGGACGTTGACATGCAATGACTGCATCTTTCAAGAGGCGATGCAGTTACTGCACCGTCAAGTGGCCCGTGTGACACCAGCAGAAGGCTGTTACGCGCGGATCCCAGGCAAAACGCAGCCCTCCTCCCGCCCAACCGACCGAGGGGCGCTGCCGCATGACGCGCGGTGCGTAGCCGAACCAAACGCGAACATGCAAGAAAGATAGCTATTAGACTAACATTCGAGGAAAATTAGTACTAAACTTACTAAGAAACTAAGCATGCAATCAAAGTACAAATACCACTACAGTTACTAATTAATAGAAAGGTGTGTAAGGATTAATAATTTAATAAGAGGAAGAGAATTAGTGGTGGATATAATATGGTAGAGGGAATTATAATCCGAGCATAAGACCCTAAACGGTTCATGCAAGGAATAATTCGATCTACAAAGTGGAAGGAACAACGGTATAAAATTTCTAGTCAGTCTAATAGGAATCGTGAAGTTTATGCAGCTCAACAGATCAGGGCTGTCTATGTCACCCCTGATCAAGTTGTGCATAAATATCACACCAAGCATTTTTCTACGGTTAACTAAGGATGGGAGGTTTACTAATAGTAGTCTACTAGAGTAAGATGGGAGTCTTACACCCGCATCCCAGTTAAGGCCCCGCAGAGCAAAGAGTAAAAAGTTTTTCTGTACTGATTCTATACCGTCCTGGTGTACTTTGTACTGAGGGCACCATACACAGGAGCCGTATTCTAAGATCGGACGAACAAGCGAGGTATAGAGAGTCTTTGTTATATAGGGGTCGTCAAATTCCTTTGACCACCTCTTTATAAACCCAAGCACGCCCATTGCCTTATTTACCATGGTAGAAATGTGTTCGGAAAACTTTAACTTGGGGTCTAACATAACACCCAGATCATCCACCAGGGTAATTCTCTCAAGAGAACCACCAAATAGGGTGTAGGGAGCCAACAAAGGGCTAGAACGATGAAATGTCATAACTTTGCATTTCGAGGCATTAAGGTGTAACAAGTTTGCACAACACCATGGCTGAAAGTTATTGAGATCGGATTGCAAGCGAGAATGAAATGAAATGTCCTTGTACTGGACACAGAGTTTAACATCATCCGCATACATAAGTACTCGAGAGTATGTTAATACTGAAGGTAAGTCATTAATAAAGAGTGTGAAGAGTAAGGGGCCTAGATGGCTGCCTTGTGGTACTCCCGAAGAAACCTTTACTGGTAAAGAGAGGGAGTTTTTGAAGAGGACTCTTTGAGACCTAGAACATAGATAGCTAGAAATCCATCTCAGGAGGTTGGGCGGAAACCCTAAAAGGTCAAGTTTATGCGCTAAAAGGGAATGGTTTACAGAGTCGAATGCTTTACTAAAGTCGGTGTAAATAACATCCGTCTGTAAGTTACATTGAAAGCCTTTAATAATGAAAGAGGTAAACTCTAACAAGTTCGTGGTGGTTGATCGCCGCCTTATAAATCCATGCTGAGTTGGAGATATAAGTGACTTGCAGAGATGTTGCAAGTGCGGAGTTAAAACCCTCTCAAACATTTTAGGAATAGCGGATAACTTTGCTATACCTCTATAATTTTTTGCATCAGACTTGCTACCTTTTTTATGGAGAGGAATTATAAACGATTCCTTCCAGATCGGGGGGAAGCAAGAAGAATCAATGGATAGGGTGAATAGTTTAAGCAAAGGTCCACACAGAGCCTCGGCGCAGTACCTGAGTATACAACCTGGAACCCCGTCTGGACCCGGTGAAAACACCGGCTTAACTAGTCGAAGATCATGAAGTAGGGAACATTCATTTAACAAGGGACTGAAAATGCCGTTCGACCTCGGTAAACCGTATGGGTACGGATGACCAGAGTAGCTTTCCTCAGAATAGGTGGTTTGGAAGAATTGGGCAAAAAGATCGGCAATTGCCTGATCATTATTTGCCGACGTATTACAAAATGATAGCGAGGATGGGTGTGCGGACGTTCTACGCTTACTGTTTACGAAGCTGTAAAACTGTTTAGGGTCCTGAGAAAAACGTATCCTGCATCGAGATAGGTAGTTCTTATAGCACTGAGCATTAAGAACTGAAAAGTTTGACCGAGCTAGTACATAGCGAGAGTGAGAAGTAAGAGAACCCACTTCTTGAAATTTTTTATAAAGTCTTGATTTTAAGTTTTTTAGACTGGATAACTCTTTGGTAAACCAAGGGGGTTTTCCAGATCTAGTCGGACAAGAAAGCGGGACACAAGAATCGAAAAATGTGCCAAGAGCATTGTAAAAAATGTTTGTGCCTTTTATGATATCAGTGCACAAGTACAAAGCGGACCAATCAAAATCCCTAATGAGGTTATTAAGCTTCGCAAACTCGGCTTTACGAAAGCAGCGGACACGTTCGGGCAGCCTACTCGACCGATCCAATACAGTTGGTCCTATATCTAGCGACACCTCGAAAGTAGGGTGGTAGGCGTCTTCAGGTATAGTGAGCGGAAGGGCTCGGCTTAACAACACTATGACCCAAGGAATTTTTCACATGGTTGACTTGAGACAGGGATAGGTCAAGCAAGCCGTCAACAAAGTCATGTCGTGACATGGGCACTAGGATACTAGACTCGTTTACCGAAGACCAAACAGTTCCTGGCAAGTTGAAGTCACCAAGAACTATCATACGATCTTTATCAGATAGCGAGGAAGAAACAGCGGTTAAAGCGGACAAGTGCTGCTCATAAATTGAAATATCCGAAGAAGGTGGGATATACGAGCAAGTAATGAATATAGCGAAAGCGGGAAGAATCAGTTTTACACACAGGAATTCCAGTTCCTGTTGAACTTGGACTGGATAGGAAAGCATATTTGTGTTCTTCGCCTGAAAGATATATTTATTTATATATTTATTTATTATTTATATATTTATGTATATTATATATATAAATATATTTATATATATTATATTATTTATACAAGTATATATCACACCTCACCGAGATACTTATTAACTATTAAGTTTAGTCCCCATAGTTAGTGTATAGTTAGGTTGGCTTAATTTCTTGTTGTGGTGTTACATGTTAAATGTTCCTGGTCGTGTGGGGGCTAGCGCCATCTAGGGTTGACATTAAGAATATGCTTAAAAACGAACAAAAATCTCCCCACCATGTCCATAACCATTCAAGGTGAATGGCGAAGGATCGTGCATGAAGGATCGCCTATCGATATATTCCCATCGGTGGCACCTTTTGTTTATATTCGTACTTGTTGGCATTTGTTCTAAGAGCGAAATTAATCCAACGAAGCAATGCCACTGGCTGGGCCACCTGAAAAATAACTATTATATCTGAGCTGAAAGGAGACGAGGGCTAAAAATGGCATTCCTGGGCGACTGTGTGATTGTATTTGTGTCGCAGATGCTGTTTTTTGCCGGAGGATGGATGTTTTTCAACAAGGAACTCTTCAAGCACTATGAAATTCGCCACATATCCGTTCAGCTGATCTTCTCATCCACCTTCGCCCTGTCGGTGACCATGTTTGAGTTGATTATATTCGAGATCATCGGCGTTCTAGAGTCGAGTTCCCGGTACTTCCATTGGCGCTTGGGTCTCACGTTGCTACTGTTTATGGTGACGGCTGTGATACCGATCTATATCTGCTACTCTGTGATACACAGCATTTCCTTTTTTTCCGACAAATTGGTGAGAATATTGACGACAATCTGCTGGTTTGTCTTTCTCTATGGCCTCTGGCGTATTGGTGAACCATTTCCACTGCTTAGTGCATCCCACGGCATATTTACCATTGAGCAGGGCGTTTCCCGGATCAGTGTTATTGGTGTCACTGTAATGGCCATACTGTCTGGATTTGGTGCCGTGAACTATCCCTACACCAGCATGACCTACTTTATCAAGCCCGTTTCCCGTAATGACATCATCTGTTTCGAACGTCGATTGGCTTTGACGGTGGATATGCTGACGGGCAAGAAGCGACGCATTGCTATGGCTGCTTATAACCATAATAAACAGCATAACACAAAGCCCAGAATATGGGAAATGATAACGTCGGCAGTGCACCGCACAAACAGCGGCGAAGACATCAACCAACTAAAGCAAGAAGTCTACGGCTTGGAGGAGCTACTGCGCTCCGTCTTCCTGGAGTTGAATTCGCTGAAAAACATGGAAGAGCGTCAGCGTTGGTCGGAAACGCTGAAGGGAAAGTACTTTAATGTGATTGGACACTTTTTCAGTGTCTACTGCGTCTATAAGATATTTATGTGTTGCATCAATATCATATTCGACAGAGTGGGTCGCAAGGATCCCGTAACCCGTGGCCTGGAGATAGCCATCCATTGGTGCGGCTTTGACATAGACTTTGCCTTTTGGAACCAGCACATTTCGTTTTGGCTGGTTGGCTGCATCGTGATCACCTCCATACGGGGCCTGTTGCTAACCCTCACTAAGTTCTTTTATCGCATTTCATCGAGTAAGTCGAGCAACATCATCGTGCTGATCCTCGGGCAGATCATGGGCATGTATTTCTGCTCCTCGGTGCTGCTGATGCGCATGAATATGCCAGCCGAGTATCGGGTGATCATCACCGAGGTTCTCGGCAATCTACACTTTAACTTCTATCATCGTTGGTTCGATGTCATATTCCTGGTCAGCGCCCTGACTACCACCGTTGTGTTATATCTGTCTCGGAAGCCAGTTCCTTCGGATGACTCCGACTTACACTGAGAGAGGAGAGACAGATAGTCTCTCTATTAGGCTAAGGAGAATTGTCTTAGAATAATTTAGTATAACTACGGCAATCTGAAAGTTGTTTAAATCAATGTATATACCAGTGTATATATTTAATTGAATATTATGTAACTATGTAACTTCACAATCAATGCACAAAAATCAAAAATCAAAGGCAGATCCGGAGAAAAAAATTTTTGTTGGTCAGTAGATCCGCCCAAATCTTTCTTTCTCCTCGTGGCCGTACAAGCATTCAGAAAAAAAAAATAATAAAAATAAAATTAAACCGCCGTAAATAACCGTGGTGTGAAACCAAAGTGCACTCGATCGGGAAAAAAGAACCCAAGAAAGCAGATTGGGCTCTAATCGAAAACGTGAGTACCGGCCTTCGACAGTGCTAGGAGCCTCGAAGTAAGATTTTCCGACTTTTTCTGTAGTTTCCGCTTGGAGGTGAGCAGCCCCAACACAAAAAAAAAAAAACACCTTTAGAAAGAAGGAATTAGCACCTCAACCCCATCCCCCTATTTTCGCAGTGCCAGTTCCAACCGGGTAAATATGTGCATGGAGTAACTGTTAGAAAAAGTAGCCTGATCAGTATTTTCAAATTCCACATTAGAATCGGCACTTAGTTTGGGAATTATCCAAAAGCTGGAGCCCGAGCTTTAAGCCCCCGCACTACGAACCAGCTGATCCACCAAGTCGCGGGCAGTGAACTTTGGCTGCGCGAGACGAAGACAGCCGTCTGAACGGGCTTAGTGCGGCGAAATGGCGTAATCGTTTCGCATTCAAAACCGTGGCAAGAAACGGAAACCGGTGCTTGCAGTCAGCGTAGGACCGAAGCCGCTTAAATGTTCCTACCGGGCGGGAAAAAATAGTGCACCACGTGTGTACATAACCTCCCGTCGACCCCTAGTGGTATCGCCTCTCTTGTTCTTCTCGTGATTCGGCCTAGCTGTTCCAAACGTTTATTTAAAGTGCAGTGGAGGCCAGCGTTTGTCTTATGTGCACGTTAGTGTCATTATGTAGGCTGAATGAAAACTGTAAGAGATGTGCTCACATACATATGTATACACCGCCCACTGAAAGCCACTTAGGCCAGTAAGATCCCACCATGACACGCATTCCCTTGAACCTCGTAACAGAAAAAAAAACCAGAAAAAAAACCCACCAACACATGGAAAGTTTGAAAATGCATTTGATAAAAGCTTAAAAGTTTGAGCTTAAAAGCGTCCGCTCGGCCGGGTCCCCTCCGCGAGCTTATGCCATGCAGCACGCGCTGTACGATTTTGTTTTTGGTTTGCAGGTAAAAGTTTAATGCACCCACACACAGCCACACGCCCAGCTACGAAAGATCTTTCGCCGCGGGAACACAAACAAAAACTGAGTGAGCTTTATAATATACCAACAACATTACATTTTATTGCCTCCCAAAATTCCGCGAGCGTGGCAAAAGCTTCGTTCTTTTTTGCTAGAGCTGTTTGTCGGTCGTTGACCTCACACTTTTAAAGTAGTCACAGCTGATTGGCCTTCTGCCTTTAGAATACGCTTGGTAGAACGAATAGTATGTCCAACTACTCCCTGAAGCCGATGTGCTGGGAAATGTGTACCTATATTGCGCTATAGTATTATCTTTCTATCTAAGGAAAAATCATTAGTTTATATCGCACTATAAAATATCGTATATGCACTTATAACTATTTACACTTATCGTATTTATTAATCTAAATATTCCCTAGTATTAATAGCTATATCTCTTGTGACGCTTTTCGTTCCTCCTTTTGTCCATTTAGCCTTGTCTTGGAGTTCTCGGTTAGTGTTTCTTTTTTCTTGTAACATGAATATAGTATCTGAATATAGTTTCTAATAAAAAGATTGTTAAGATGAATATGTGCTAGACGTTACCGCATTTGGGGGAACCATGCCGCTCGTGAGCGAAATAGGATGACCAATACCGGACACTCCAGGGATCCTGATATTATTATTGGCTCTTTCAGGATCATGGTAGGGTGGGCGTGGCACGACTCCGTGCCAGCAAAACAGAGATGTCCGCCGCGGTGGTAGATCCCTACTCCTTCTCTGCACTATCTTTGCCCCACTATACTTTCCGTACCCCTAACGATCCTTTCCTTGTCTGTCCCCCTCCCATTACCAAAAAGAGTACGCGAATTTTAATAAAATAATACCAGCAGGAGCGAAGCAACCTAACTGGAGGGTTACCCCAAAGAACCCATCCCCATTTCCGACCAGAGATCAGCCGTGGAAGCGAGCGCGTACTCCTTCTCAGTTAGCCGACCACCAGCTTCATCGTGCGAAGATTCTCTTCGTTACTCGTTACAGTAATAATTATTTTATTTGGCGCCCAACGTGGGGCCGAAAGGCCTGAAGGTCAGGGTTGACGTAATTGTAAACGTTACAAAGCGGAGTTACATTAACTTATATGGTTGTGTGTGACCCCAGCCAAACTTGACCCCGAAGCAGAAAAATTGTTGAGAAAGTCCATAACACCTGCGAGCAGTGCATAGTCATGCACTGGCTTAAGACTTTTGTTCCCTGTTTCCCACCCCCCTTCCTTAAAGCCTTCCTTTTGTCCTGGAATTGGATCCTGTGATGGTGGATGCTTATTAGTTTCCGATAACGTTTAGCCCGCATCGGAGTAGGATCCATAACCCCTGTTCGATGGTAAGCTGCTCTGGAATCGATAATAGCTTCAACATAGCTTTATTGCCGAGCAGTATATGCCATAGCAGTGAAATCTAGATGGATTCACTGGTATGTGGAAGTTGGCTGGACACAGGGTTATTAGTGGAGTAAATCTATGACCTGCCGCTACACAGAAGCGTATTAGTGAATACCTTCGCCCGTATCCCTTGGAAATTGACAGGTACCTTGGGTAGCTTTGGTTCAGTTGTCGCCGGAGTCAGCTAGAAGAATTAACATTTTTTTTTTGTTGCCGCTCAACTCGAATCGGGGTTAGTAGGGTGCCTCCGTCTTTTGTTTCTCTCTCTACTTTCTAGTGATTGGTCTATTCGTGCGCCGATTTATACAGCAGGTTATCGCCGGCCGAGCGTGGTACCCCTGGCGCTGGTGCGTTTCTTCGTGCTACGCTTCCGGCCCGGACCGATAATGGCTGCGGAAAAGGTATAGGTCGTTGCAAGCAGAGACTATTACAAACTCCCCGTAACCGCTTCGGTAATGTTTCCTCGATGGGCGGCTGACGAACACCATCGTGATCCTGGTATGGGCACGCGTGCAAGAACGTCGTCCGTCCCTATGTTTAGGCGTTCGCCGCAGACAGGAAGTGGCCTAGAGCTACTACTTGGGTCACGATTGCCGAAGATACCTTTTCTTTATTTCCCCCTTTTTCGCTCTACCACGCTTAGTTATTGGCAACCTTTCGGAGGGAAAGGGTTGCATGGTTTCCCCCAAAATCTCTCTATCAAAGATCGTTTTTTTTTGCTTTCCCCGTTATTATTGTTTTTTTGTTGTTCATATTTGTCTGAACTAGATTTATAGGAACGTGCTTAAAGCTAGTTAATATATAGGATAACTTTACAATGCCGGTAGACCGAAGCCCGGATTATAGGATTCAGCCAAAAGAGAGCGAAACCGTTTGCTGTGTATGCACGCAAGAAGTCGAATACCCAGGCCAACTATTAGCTACCAGCTGTAACCATTATTTCCATCACACCTGCTTTAGTGCACGTTCAGGAAATAAGAAAGTCTGTCCAGTGTGCAGAACTGCGCTGAGAAAATCGACCCTTAATTTGGCAGAAGAACTAGAAGCAGCTCAAGCCTCAGGCAACCAACCAGGGGCAGTTGCAGTGACCAGATCCCGTTCGAAAACACTTAAATCACAGCAAAACCAATTATCCGCTGCCAATATGCAGAGTGGGGTCCGAAGTGTTAGCCAACCCGAAGGGCCTAGTGTGTCCGGTCCAATGGGCGCTCCAGATCGTCCTAGAGGCCAACCGCCAAATTCTGCGGCAGCAGTGGTGTCAGCTTCAGCAGCTCGAACGGGTCTGCCAGCCACGGATGGTAGCTTGTAACAGACCATTGCGGACGCAGTGACAGCCGCACTAGCACAGCACACTCAAATGCTAGCTAACGCGATTGAAGCGGGGTATCAAAGATTGTCGCTCCAGAATGCAGCTCCAGTTCCAACGGAAAGGGTACACCCAGCCCATAGGCAGTCCTCTCCCGTTAGGTCAAATCAATCCTTTGAGCAACTCTTTAGGTTATCCGCCAGGGAAAACGCAGCATTGCCAAACTCAGCGTCCGAGCGACCGACTAACTTGTCAGCCCCACCCGAGTCGCAGCAATCACAGCAGTTGCGCGCGGATCGGATTAGCCAGATAATCGCGAACTGGAAGTTGAGATTCTCAGGGCGCTCCTCTATGTCAATATATGATTTTTTCTATCGCGTCGAAGCTCTGACCAGCCAGACATTAGATAGCAATTTTGAATTGTTATCTCGCTACGCGATCAACCTGTTCGAAGGAAGCGCGGGTGAATGGTACTGGAGGTATCATAAAAGCGTACCAAGAGTGCGCTGGATTGATCTCTGTATTGCTCTGAGATCGCAGTTTTCGGACGGCAGAACAGATTTAGAAATCAGAACCGCGATCACCCAGAGGAAGCAGAAAGTCAACGAACCGTTTGACAGTTTTTATGAGGCCATAGTGGCGCTTGCAGACAAGCTCGTGCAGCCGATGACCGAGCAGTCCTTGTTAGAGGTGTTGCGAGCAAATCTGCTCAATGAGATAGAACATGAGATTTTATATGTGCCCATACCGAACATTGTGCAGTTGCGACAAGTGGTCCGCAAGCGTGAAAGGTTCATGGAAAATACTGCTAAGCCAATCCCGGCTACTCGACGATTTTTTCCTCGCAATCAGGTGAACGAAATGTCCATCCAGACAGAAGGTCTGGCAGAAGGCGATTCGGAAGAAGCTGACGCTTTTGATATCGACGCGATGACGCTTTCTTGCTGGAATTGCAATAAACAAGGCCACCGATATCAAGAGTGCGAAGCAGAGCGTAAAGTATTCTGTTATGGATGTGGTAAGCGGGACACATATAAACCATCGTGCCGAAAATGTAGCTCGTCAGAAAACGAGTTGGCTCGTGCACCGATATTGAGTGCACGCAAGTTAGTGTCGAAGGCAACGAATACGGAGTAACCGGGGCTACGTCAAGCTCACTCCCCCTACCTCCTGACATGATAACGACCACTATGATACCAGTACAGGACGACGATCAGGAAACGACCCCTGCGCCTAGCAAAACTCGAGACCGTAAGCGTAGGAAGCTGTTCCGCACGCAGAGTAAAAATGCGCGCAGAGCATTATTAGCCTCTGTTATTAGTAATATCACTGACCTACGACCCTACGCCAATGTCACGCTGTTTGGCAAGACGATAAGTGGATTAATGGACACAGGCGCCTCAATCAGCTGCCTTGGGGGTAAATTTGCAGAAGAGTTATCTTGAACAAACCCTGAGGTCAAGCCGATGAAGTCAGCCGTGCGAACCGCAGATGGGAAAAAGCAAGTTATTCTAGGTAGGATCTCCACACTCATTTGCTTTCGTGGAAATTCCAAACGAATATGCCTTTATTTTGTACCATCGTTATCGCAGGAGTTATATCTAGGAATAGACTTTTGGAGAAGCTTTAATCTACTGCCGTTCTTCTTAATGAGCAAAGCGAATAACAACAGTTTGGCGGCTATAAACTTTGACAACCCGATGCAAATACCTTTGTCGGAATTACAGCAGAAGGAACTAGTAGCGATAGTACAGATGTTCCCTTCGTTTGCCGAAAAAGGATTAGGAAAGACAAACTGGCTTACACATGACATAGAAATTTACGAGACTCGGCCCATAAAACAACGCCACTACGCAGTGTCGCCTGCAGTCGAAAAATGTATATACGAAGAGTTGGACCGAATGTTAGGCCTTGGGGTGGTTGAAGAATCAGATAGCCCGTGGTCTTCCCCGGTAGTAATTGTGCGTAAGCCAGGTAAGGTTCGCCTTTGCCTTGATAGCCGGAAAGTAAGCGGAGTAACAGTCAAAAATGCTTACCCTATGCCCCTCATTGATGGCATTTTAAGTAGACTTCCAAAAGCGCAGTTCATTTCAAGCATCGATCTTAAAGATGCTTACTGGCAGATTCCGCTTACTCCAAGGGCTCGGGAGAAGACGGCTTTTGCTGTGCCTGGGAGGCCGCTATTTCAATTCACGGTGATGCCGTTTGGTTTATGCAATGCCCCACAGACCATGTCCAAACTTATGGATAAAGTTATCCCACCATCTTTGCGAAATGAGATTTTCATTTATCTCGACGACTTATTGGTGATTTCGGAGTCCTTCGAGAAGCACATGTCCGTGTTGAAAGCGCTGGCCGACCGACTGTCTCAAGCTGGACTGACGATAAACGTAGAGAAGAGCAAATTTTGCCTGAAGGAAGTGAAATACCTGGGCCACGTGATAGGGTATGGGATGATACAAACGGATCCCGAAAAAGTTGCTGCTATTCGGGAGTTTCCAGTGCCTCGATCGGTGAAGCAAGTGCGACGATTTTTGGGAACCACTGGATGGTACCATAAATATATTAAAAACTATGCCGGAATTGCTGCCCCAATATCAGATACACTAAAGCAACGTCGATCGTTTGTATGGACCAACGAAGCGCAAAGGGCGTTTGAAAGTTTAAAAGACCAAATGTGCGAGGCACCAGTCCTACATAGCCCCGACTTTACCATTCCATTTGCCATTCATTGCGATGCCAGCCACACCGGAGTTGGCGGCGTGTTAATGTAAACGGATAGCGATGGTAATGACATCCCAATCGCATTCATGTCTCGCAAGCTGAATCAGTGTCAGCGAAACTATTCAGTCACGGAGAAAGAGTGTTTGGCAGCCATAATGTGTGTGAAGAAGTTTCGAGCTTATGTGGAAGGACACGAGTTTTCCATCCATACCGACCATGCATCATTGAAGTGGCTAATGTCACAATCGGACCTAAGTTCTAGATTGGCAAGATGGGCTCTCAAATTGCAGGGGTTCAACTTCAAAATTTTCCACCGCAAAGGTAGCCAAAATGTTGTCCCAGATGCTCTGTCGCGGGTGCACACCGAAGATCTATCGGCATTCAGCTGCGATGGATTGGTAGACCTGCAGTCTGATTGCTTCAAGTCGGCAGAATATTTGGAACTGATTCGAAAAATTAAAGGCAACCAGACACAGATGCCAGACATTAAGGTGATCGATAATCTCATATATCGGCGAGCAGAACACGCGGCTGCTGATCAGATCGCTGACGACCTGTGTTGGAAGCTGTGGGTTCCAACGGAGGAGGTGTCCGATGTACTAAAACAGAGTCACGAACAGTCGCTAGCAGCTCATAGCGGCATTAATAAAACGTTGGAGAGAGTTCGACGTTATTATTATTGGCCAAGTTTAGTAACCGATGTGAGAGCGTTCTTAAACAGCTGTTCGGTCTGCAAGTGCACCAAGTACCCGAATCGTTCGTTACGACCCCCATTAGCTCCAGTGAAGGAAACTCAACGAGTGTTTCAGAAGTTGTTTGTGGATTTCCTGGGTCCGTATCCACGAAGCAAATCCGGAAATATCGGTATCTTCGTTGTTTTGGACCATCTTTCAAAATATCCGTTTTTAAAACCCGTAAAGAAATTTACAGCGGAGGCGATAACTCGATTCATGGAAGAGGACCTATTCCATTGCTTCGGGGTACCCGAAGTGGTTGTGTCCGACAATGGAGTACAATTTAAGTCCCATCACTTCAATTCGCTGTTGAAAAAGTACAATGTGCAGCATTTTTATACGGCTGTGTACGCACCTCAAGCCAACGCATCGGAACGCGTTAACAGATCCGTTATTGCCGCCATTAAAGCTTACATCAAGCCAGATCAAACTAATTGGGATGAGCAGCTTAGTTCTATTAGTTGTGCCTTACGATCTAGTCTGCATTCAGCCCTAAACGACAGCCCCTATCGGGTTGCATTTGGACAGCACATGATCACCAATGGAGACACCTATCAGCTCTTACGAAATTTGCAGGTTTTAGAAGATCGTACCGTGAGTTTTGGTCGGGAAGATTCGTTTGATGTGATTCGAAAAACAGCCCAACGAACAATACAAAAACAACACCAACGAAACGAACAGCAGTACCTTCGAAGTCGTGAAGTGGCTTTCAAAGTTGGCCAGGAGGTCTACAGACGCAACTTTCAGCAGAGCAATTTCGTTAAAGGTTTCAGCGCAAAACTGGCTCCTACTTTTGTAAAAGCTAGAATAAAACGTAGGCTTGGTCACAGTTATTACGAGTTGGAAGATCCCCAAGGTAGACTTATCGGAAAATACCACGCTAAAGACATAAAGCAGTGACCATCCTAATACCGGTTAACGGTTTTCCTCCAAGCGTCTATCACCCTTTGATGTGATTAACACCAAAGTGTGATCTTGGCCGGGGGGATTTGTAGTGGTCGCTTGTCGGGCGGATATTGTGGACGTTGACATGCAATGACTGCATCTTTCAAGAGGCGATGCAGTTACTGCACCGTCAAGTGGCCCGTGTGACACCAGCAGAAGGCTGTTACGCGCGGATCCCAGGCAAAACGCAGCCCTCCTCCCGCCCAACCGACCGAGGGGCGCTGCCGCATGACGCGCGGTGCGTAGCCGAACCCAACGCGAACATGCAAGAAAGATAGCTATTAGACTAACATTCGAGGAAAATTAGTACTAAACTTACTAAGAAACTAAGCATGCAATCAAAGTACAAATACCACTACAGTTACTAATTAATAGAAAGGTGTGTAAGGATTAATAATTTAATAAGAGGAAGAGAATTAGTGGTGGATATAATATGGTAGAGGGAATTATAATCCGAGCATAAGACCCTAAACGGTTCATGCAAGGAATAATTCGATCTACAAAGTGGAAGGAACAACGGTATAAAATTTCTAGTCAGTCTAATAGGAATCGTGAAGTTTATGCAGCTCAACAGATCAGGGCTGTCTATGTCACCCCTGATCAAGTTGTGCATAAATATCACACCAAGCATTTTTCTACGGTTAACTAAGGATGGGAGGTTTACTAATAGTAGTCTACTAGAGTAAGATGGGAGTCTTACACCCGCATCCCAGTTAAGGCCCCGCAGAGCAAAGAGTAAAAAGTTTTTCTGTACTGATTCTATACGGTCCTGGTGTACTTTGTACTGAGGGCACCATACACAGGAGCCGTATTCTAAGATCGGACGAACAAGCGAGGTATAGAGAGTCTTTGTTATATAGGGGTCGTCAAATTCCTTTGACCACCTCTTTATAAACCCAAGCACGCCCATGGCCTTATTTACCATGGTAGAAATGTGTTCGGAAAACTTTAACTTGGGGTCTAACATAACACCCAGATCATCCACCAGGGTAATTCTCTCAAGAGAACCACCAAATAGGGTGTAGGGAGCCAACAAAGGGCTAGAACGATGAAATGTCATAACTTTGCATTTCGAGGCATTAAGGTGTAACAAGTTTGCACAACACCATGGCTGAAAGTTATTGAGATCGGATTGCAAGCGAGAATGAAATGAAATGTCCTTGTACTGGACACAGAGTTTAACATCATCCGCATACATAAGTACTCGAGAGTATGTTAATACTGAAGGTAAGTCATTAATAAAGAGTGTGAAGAGTAAGGGGCCTAGATGGCTGCCTTGTGGTACTCCCGAAGAAACCTTTACTGGTAAAGAGAGGGAGTTTTTGAAGAGGACTCTTTGAGACCTAGAACAAAGATAGCTAGAAATCCATCTCAGGAGGTTGGGCGGAAACCCTAAAAGGTCAAGTTTATGCGCTAAAAGGGAATGGTTTACAGAGTCGAATGCTTTACTAAAGTCGGTGTAAATAACATCCGTCTGTAAGTTACATTGAAAGCCTTTAATAATGAAAGAGGTAAACTCTAACAAGTTCGTGGTGGTTGACCGCCGCCTTATAAATCCATGCTGAGTTGGAGATATAAGTGACTTGCAGAGATGTTGCAAGTGCGGAGTTAAAACCCTCTCAAACATTTTAGGAATAGCGGATAACTTTGCTATACCTCTATAATTTTTTGCATCAGACTTGCTACCTTTTTTATGGAGAGGAATTATAAACGATTCCTTCCAGATCGGGGGAAGCAAGAAGAATCAATGGATAGGGTGAATAGTTTAAGCAAAGGTCCACACAGAGCCTCGGCGCAGTACCTGAGTACACAACCTGGAACCCCGTCTGGACCCGGTGAAAACACCGGCTTAACTAGTCGAAGATCATGAAGTAGGGAACATTCATTTAACAAGGGACTGAAAATGCCGTTCGACCTCGGTAAACCGTATGGGTACGGATGACCAGAGTAGCTTTCCTCAGAATAGGTGGTTTGGAAGAATTGGGCAAAAAGATCGGCAATTGCCTGATCATTATTTGCCGACGTATTACAAAATGATAGCGAGGATGGGTGTGCGGACGTTCTACGCTTACTGTTTACGAAGCTGTAAAACTGTTTAGGGTCCTGAGAAAAACGTATCCTGCATCGAGATAGGTAGTTCTTATAGCACTGAGCATTAAGAACTGAAAAGTTTGACCGAGCTAGTACATAGCGAGTGTGAGAAGTAGGAGAACCCACTTCTTGAAATTTTTTATAAAGTCTTGATTTTAAGTTTTTTAGACTGGATAACTCTTTGGTAAACCAAGGGGGTTTTCCAGATCTAGTCGGACAAAAAAGCGGGACACAAGAATCGAAAAATGTGCCAAGAGCATTGTAAAAAATGTTTGTGCCTTTTATGATATCAGTGCACAAGTACAAAGCGGACCAATCAAAATCCCTAATGAGGTTATTAAGCTTCGCAAACTCGGCTTTACGAAAGCAGCGGACACGTTCGGGCAGCCTACTCGACCGATCCAATACAGTTGGTCCTATATCTAGCGACACCTCGAAAGTAGGGTGGTAGGCGTCTTCAGGTATAGTGAGCGGAAGGGCTCGGCTTAACAACACTATGACCCAAGGAATTTTTCACATGGTTGACTTGAGACAGGGATAGGTCAAGCAAGCCGTCAACAAAGTCATGTCGTGACATGGGCACTAGGATACTAGACTCGTTTACCGAAGACCAAACAGTTCCTGGCAAGTTGAAGTCACCAAGAACTATCATACGATCTTTATCAGATAGCGAGGAAGAAACAGCGGTTAAAGCGGACAAGTGCTGCTCATAAATTGAAATATCCGAAGAAGGTGGGATATACGAGCATGTAATGAATATAGCGAAAGCGGGAAGAATCAGTTTTACACACAGGAATTCCAGTTCCTGTTGAACTTGGACTGGATAGGAAAGCATATTTGTGTTCTTCGCCTGAAAGATATATTTATTTATATATTTATTTATTATTTATATATTTATGTATATTATATATATAAATATATTTATATATATTATATTATTTATACAAGTATATATCACACCTCACCGAGATACTTATTAACTATTAAGTTTAGTCCCCATAGTTAGTGTATAGTTAGGTTGGCTTAATTTCTTGTTGTGGTGTTACATGTTAAATGTTCCTGGTCGTGTGGGGGCTAGCGCCATCTAGGGTTGACATTAAGAATATGCTTAAAAACGAACAAAAATCTCCCCACCATGTCCATAACCATTCAAGGTGAATGGCGAAGGATCGTGCAAAGGCAGATCCGGAGAATAAAATTTTTGTTGGTCAGTAGATCCGCCCAAATCTTTCTTTCTCCTCGTGGCCGTACAAGCATTCAGTTGCGCGGTGAAAAAAAAAATAATAAAAATAAAATTAAACCGCCGTAAATAACCGTGGTGTGAAACCAAAGTGCACTCGATCGGGAAAAAAGAACCCAAGAAAGCAGATTGGGCTCTAATCGAAAACGTGAGTACCGGCCTTCGACAGTGCTAGGAGCCTCGAAGTTAGATTTTCCGACTTTTTCTGTAGTTTCCGCTTGGAGGTGAGCAGCCCCAACACAAAAAAAAAAAAACACCTTTAGAAAGAAGGAATTAGCACCTCAACCCCATCCCCCTATTTTCGCAGTGCCAGTTCCAACCGGGTAAATATGTGCATGGAGTAACTGTTAGAAAAAGTAGCCTGATCAGTATTTTCAAATTCCACATTAGAATCGGCACTTAGTTTGGGAATTATCCAAAAGCTGGAGCCCGAGCTTTAAGCCCCCGCACTACGAACCAGCTGATCCACCAAGTCGCGGGCAGTGAACTTTGGCTGCGCGAGACGAAGACAGCCGTCTGAACGGGCTTAGTGCGGCGAAATGGCGTAATCGTTTCGCATTCAAAACCGTGGCAAGAAACGGAAACCGGTGCTTGCAGTCAGCGTAGGACCGAAGCCGCTTAAATGTTCCTACCGGGCGGGAAAAAATAGTGCACCACGTGTGTACATAACCTCCCGGCGACCCCTAGTGGTATCGCCTCTCTTGTTCTTCTCGTGATTCGGCCTAGCTGTTCCAAACGTTTATTTAAAGTGCAGTGGAGGCCAGCGTTTGTCTTATGTGCACGTTAGTGTCATTATGTAGGCTGAATGAAAACTGTAAGAGATGTGCTCACATACATATGTATACACAGCCCACTGAAAGCCACTTAGGCCAGTAAGATCCCACCATGACACGCATTCCCTTGAACCTCGTAACAGAAAAAAAAACCAGAAAAAAAACCCACCAACACATGGAAAGTTTGAAAATGCATTTGATAAAAGCTTAAAAGTTTGAGCTTAAAAGCGTCCGCTCGGCCGGGTCCCCTCCGCGAGCTTATGCCATGCAGCACGCGCTGTACGATTTTGTTTTTGGTTTGCAGGTAAAAGTTTAATGCACCCACACACAGCCACACGCCCAGCTACGAAAGATCTTTCGCCGCGGGAACACAAACAAAAACTGAGTGAGCTTTATAATATACCAACAACATTACATTTTATTGCCTCCCAAAATTCCGCGAGCGTGGCAAAAGCTTCGTTCTTTTTTGCTAGAGCTGTTTGTCGGTCGTTGACCTCACACTTTTAAAGTAGTCACAGCTGATTGGCCTTCTGCCTTTACAATACGCTTGGTAGAACGAATAGTATGTCCAACTACTCCCTGAAGCCGATGTGCTGGGAAATGTGTACCTATATTGCGCTATAGTATTATCTTTCTATCTAAGGAAAAATCATTAGTTTATATCGCACTATAAAATATCGTATATGCACTTATAACTATTTACACTTATCGTATTTATTAATCTAAATATTCCCTAGTAATAATAGCTATATCTCTTGTGACGCTTTTCGTTCCTCCTTTTGTCCATTTAGCCTTGTCTTGGAGTTCTCGGTTAGTGTTTCTTTTTTCTTGTAACATGAATATAGTATCTGAATATAGTTTCTAATAAAAAGATTGTTAAGATGAATATGTGCTAGACGTTAGGATGACCAATACCGGACACTCCAGGGATCCTGATATTATTATTGGCTCTTTCAGGATCATGGTAGGGTGGGCGTGGCACGACTCCGTGCCAGCAAAACAGAGATGTCCGCCGCGGTGGTAGATCCCTACTCCTTCTCTGCACTATCTTTGCCCCACTATACTTTCCGTACCCCTAACGATCCTTTCCTTGTCTGTCCCCCTCCCATTACCAAAAAGAGTACGCGAATTTTAATAAAATAATACCAGCAGGAGCGAAGCAACCTAACTGGAGGGTTACCCCAAAGAACCCATCCCCATTTCCGACCAGAGATCAGCCGTGGAAGCGAGCGCGTACTCCTTCTCAGTTAGCCGACCACCAGCTTCATCGTTACTCGTTACACTCCCTGAGTATGCCCAATGCCAGACAAATTCGGATGCTGCAGCGACAGCACCAACCAACGACAATTATTCCCCCCCCCCCCCCCCCCCCCATCTTTCTGCCAGCTGTCCCCGACATTATGCCCATTCTGGACAAGCTGCAGAATGACCCGAGGGTGGGCAACAGTAGCTATCACACCAAGCTCATCAGCCGCAATGGTGTCCGTATCCAGGCCCGCGACATGGCTACCAGAGATGCCATCATGGCAATCCTGGGCGATGGCGGCGGCAACGAGGCGATGACTGGCCACTACACACACCAGCACAAGAGTGACCGTGGCCTACGGATCGTCGTGCGAGATCTCCATCACTCCACAAGCACCCAACTAATAACAAATCAGATGGCCGAACTGGGCTATTCAGTTAAATTTATTAGAGCCATTAAAGCGAGATCCGATGGACAGCCACTCGACCAGTTCGAGTTGGAGATAGCCCCCAAGCCGGATGAAAGCCACCACGATGTCCTCCAATTAACCCAGCTGGGCAACCAGTTAGTGATCGTTGAGAGGCAGGCCAAGCCGGTGGACCCAGCCCAGTGCCACAGATGTCAGGCTTTTGGGCACACCCGCACCTACTGCAGGCGTTCATTCGTCTGTATGAAGTGTGCGGGTGCCCACGCGTCCACGGCATGTGCCAAGCCAAGGGCAGACGCCCCTAAATGCGCCAATTGCCAGGGCGCCCACATCAGCGCCTACAAGGGATGTCCGGCATTCAAGGCAGCAAGGGGCCGCCTTCTGTCGCACCGAGTGGCCATGCAGGAGTTGCGTCGCAAGCGCAGCTCGCTTCTGCAGCCATTGCCAGAGCAGCAGCCACCAGCAAAAACAACACCAGCACATCCAGGGCGCCGACAGCAGCAGCAGCAACAGCCAGCTCAAACGCCAGCCAATCCCTGCCGCGGACAGCAGCAGCAGCAGGCAGCATGGACGCCACTCAATGTCTCCTCTCCTGGGCGACGAAGAGGACAACAACAACAACATCAGCAGAAGCAGCAGCAGCCAATACAGTTAAAAAAACAGACGCCTGCTGCCTCTGGCCCACGCACTGGGCGACGACGTCCAGAGCAGCCATTGAGCCGTTCCCAGGCACCACAACAGCAGCAGGTACAGCAGCTGCAACAGCAGCCGCAGCGCGAACAACAACAGCGACAGCAGCAGCAGCAGCAGTTTGCCAACAACCGCTCCCGGCAGAAGATGCAGCCGAAACGCCAATCTTTCGTGGGATCCTGCAGCCAGGCACTGTTGGAGAATACGCAGAGGATGACGCGATTGGAAAAGAGGCTGGAAGTGATGAGGTCACTACTCACCTCGCTCATCCAATCCCAGTCAGTGACGGCAACTCCAGCAGTTCCAGAAACATCGGAAAATCCACCAACAATGGCAGCAGCAACAGTGGTTGCCCCAGCTCCAGCAGCCAGGCGGTCAAAGAAACCACCACGATCAGAGCCACCACAAAAAACGTTAAGGCCAACGCCAGCCGCCATTCCAGAGACGGATCCTGAAATGGATGAAGAAAATGATGACGATGAGATGTGGACAGATGACGACCCCATGGATGACATTAAGGCCTACGCCCGCAACATGAGGTACCATCTTGACAACCAGATATCCTGGAACGCTGTGTACTAATTGGACACATCTCTGCCACTGCATTGGATTAAATGACAAATGCATATCACTCGCATGCCACAACAAAAATGAACAACGGACGCTGCCGCCATCAAAGCATTCAGAGTGCCATGTGTACCTGGAATGGAAATACACACACTCACATCCATTACACTTGGGCGGCCGGACCTGTGCCGTTCGAGTTATGCGTGTCGTTGTCCGCCATTGCCCACAGCTGGTGGCCGGACCAGTGCCACTCGCTCTACATTAGGGCCACAATTGCCGACGCACACACACACTCACATCCATTTCACTTTGGCGGCCGGACCCGTGTCGTTAGAGTTATGTGTGTCGTGTCCGCCATCGTCCTTAGTTGGTGGCCGGACCAGTGCCACTCGCTCTACATTAGGGCCACAATTGCCGACGCACACCCACACTCACATCCATTTCACTTTGGCGGCCGGACCCGTGTCGCCACAGTAATATGTGTGCCGTCTACTCCTGGCTCCCAGCTGGTGGCCGGACCAGTGCCACTGGCTCTCCAAGAGGGCAGCCACAGCCACAACGACGACGAGGTGCTAATTGCACCTTCTTCTGACGACTTCGGACGACGCCAATTTCGACGACCAGGGGGGACGACGGGGATGGCCGGTATGCAACGCAATGTCTTTACAAGCATTGTGTTTTGCTATGCCGGCCGATGCTCCGCTGTTTCTTGTCTTCCCTGTAATTATAGAAAAAGATATAGACATTATTTTAAATTGTTATGTTTATTGGAATATTGTAAACGTAAATCAATTTTACCTGTTTTGTCTCGTCTTTGTTCCAGTGTAGTATCTCTTTTATTACCTGTTTTTCCGTCGTCTTCACTCGAGTCTACTACTTATCTGTATTGTTATTTCTGCAAGTGCTTGTCTCTTTTTATTTAGTATATTTCCTCTTATTTTCCACGCAAAGCACCTGCATTGTTTACCTTTTCTCTTTATCTATTCCTCAATTGACTACGTGTTGCAACAGTGCACTTTCTGAATTTTCGATCTCATTTCTTTAACCCCTTCTTCCCCCCCCCCCCCCCCATTGTTATTTTCGTAATTAGTGCGGTTCTCCGACACCCCACTACAAAATTATTACAATCTGTGATAAAAATCTTCGGCGGCAACGGTGCTGACAATTGATTATCGGTTTCAAATCGACTTTCAAATCAGCATCAGTTGCCGCCAAAATGCTAGTCTTCGCATAAATCAACTACGCCCCCTATAAACTGCCCGCCCACATGTACATGCTACATTCCTAGTCGTCTGCCCTCAGCAGGCGGCAAGGGTAGTGGAGGGGACTGAAGACCACATACCGCATAACAGCCAACAAAACATCAAGTTGACGAACTCACAGGGGATTGCAAATCAAATTTTTAAGTTAGGGAGAATTACATAGGGAAGAGACAGCATACTTTCGAGCGTGGCCCCACTTTACTTTCTTGACTCACACCACACACACACACACACTTGCCAACCACTATTATTCATTTCGCGCCAGAGCGGCTTTGACGAGTCCCCCCCCTCCCCCTCTTGACAATTCGTTTTTTTGGAGCCTTTTGCCCCGATCGTGGAGTGGTCTCGAGTCTGGGTCTCTGTCCAAATGAAAAGTCGTGTCGTGAACGTTGTGGAGTCGAGACGTGTTCCAGGTTTAGTTTAGTCCCTCCGTCAAAGTGCCGAATATTTTGTGTCTCTCTTTTTCCATTTTCCCTTCCCCCCCCAACCTGCTGGCTGCGGGCCTATTTCGAGGTTACAAGTGTTTCGTTGCTGCAGTATTATATGTTTGTAAAGTTTATTGTGCCATCAAATGTACTAGTGTGTTTGAAGTGTCGTTTAAAGTTTAATTGTAAAACAAACACAAAAATGTACATAAATTAAATTAAGACATATACTGCCCACAAATATTAATAAAGCAACGCGCTTGGTTGCTGGCGGCTCACACCCCAGCCTCTCAGCCCCTCCCCTGTGGAGCACTGAGAGCCCTCAACCCAAAGCGGGTATATATTGAAAAAAAAAATAAAAATAAAAAAACTGTGTGAAGAATTGGGCTTGACAAAAACTCCACTCGCGTCGGTCGAAAAATTTATTACCAAATCCAACCAAAGCCAATCCAGCGCAGCTATGCCACGCGGATCCACTGCCAGAAGAGGACGACGACGACGAGGACCACACGGCGTCACAGCCAGGGATCGCCCCAAATCAGCCATTTCCACTGCCAGCTCCGACAGCGCCGCCGACGGCGAAGCCAGCGCCGACAGCGCAGCGACCGGCACCGTGGCAAACGCAGCGATACTGAGACGCCAATCCACCGACTCCGCCACCTGGTTGGAGGCACTTCCTCCAATTCCTGGACCGGCTCCAGCCACCATTACCGGGTATGTGAGGATCACATACCATGCCGACACCACCATCACGGCCACTCCGGCCACAAGCCCCATCCCCGACCCCGACCTGCCCTGCCCCAACAGCTGGGCGGCCATTCCCAATCTCACCAGCCAGGAGCAGTTCCAGATCGGCGACTGGGTGGAGGCGGTCCATACCCAGGAACGCCAGCAGCAGCAGCAGCAGCAGCAGACCATCAGCAGCAGCAGCGGTAGTCGCCGGCTTGAGGCATTGGCGGCAGCGGCAGCGGCAGCGGCGTCAGCCAAAGCACCGCAATGTCAAGCCAAGCCAAGCCAAGCGGTAACAAGCGCGCCAATAATTCCGCTTCCCACACTCCAACACACACAGACACGTATCGATGCACCGTATGCCGATGCATCGTGTGGAGAGAGCCGGAAACAGCAAGGAGCGAGAGAAGGCGCAAAGAGAGAGCGGGTAACGACCTCGTACCAGCGACAGTACGAGAGGGCACTCGAGCAGCCTCTGCACGAACAGCAGCCAACAAAAGATTCGTGTTCGAGTGCCCGTTCGGGAGCGAGTTCGAACTCGAACCACAGCCATGGCACAAACCCCGCTCGATCGGCCACAGCAGCGGTTCCAAATGCAATGCACACAGCCAATACCACAACCACAACCACAAATACAATGATGACATACATCAGCAGACAAACAGCGACATCAAACACAAAAACGACAACTACAATTACGTCGGCAGCCAGACGACGATGCCTGTTAACAGCAATGTTAACAGGCGGACCCCCCCACCACCACCGCCAGAGGAACATCAGCAGCAGCAGCAAACACATCAACAGCAACAACAACATCAGCCAACGGCAACAAACACAGCCAATACCGATGATATCCCATCCACCTCTGCTGCAGCGGCCCGTTCGCCACTGAAGCGCGTCCGCGCCGAGGTGGATGATGATGACGATGATGATGACAGTGATGTTATGGTTGTTGAGTTTGATGACGACGATGACGACGACAATTTGGATGCCAATCATGCATCGGCCAAACGACGACTCCGGGAAAGTACCAACCAACAGGCTAGCAAATCCCATATCCCCCAAATTCAAAACCATCCCCATCACCAACAATCAAACCAGCAACAACATCAGCGGACAATTACACAAAATGCCCCTGCCCCCGCCCCTGCCCCTGCCACTGCCAATGCCAATGCTCCACTAGCTCTACCTCACTCACCTGCAAATGCAACTAGTAGTTGCGGCACAGGAACCCACACAGCCAGCTCAAACGCCAGCCAATCCCTGGCGCGGACAGCAGCAGCAGCAGGCAGCATGGACGCCACTCAATGTCTCCTCTCCTGGGCGACGAAGAGGACAACAACATCAGCAGAAGCAGCAGCAGCCAATTGTAGCATACAACGTACAGGTTCTAGGAGCTAATATTAGCTAAACGGGAGTAGGAAGTACGCGCTGGCTTCGGCTTTTGTCTCTGGTCGGCGGGGTGTGGGCATGGAGGATATTTTACTACCCATTTAGAGCTCTGGCAAATGGTCGAGATAAGAATTTATATAAAAAATTAAATCGCGTACGAGTAGGGAATGGATACTAGGAAACGGGATACCGGGGGTCAAAGGGACAGATCAGCATGGATACGTAAACGAAGAAGATCACCGGTCAGATCTTTGTCGGCTGCGGTATCGCCCATTGGCGAGAACGCCCACCCTACCATGATCCTTCAGGGCCACCTATTAACAATCAGGATCCCTCCAACAAAGACTGCGGTGGGTCACATCTCCGTCAGACGAGGTTGCATGGTTCCGATATAAGATATTTAGCCTTGGTTCATTTCCAAACTAACTTTATTTAAGCAATCCATAGTTCTTCATTTAAATTCCTATGAAACCTAACGCTAATAGAATTTAGTCTCTAATATAATCCTGCTATTCGATATTGTCTTACATTTATAGGGTATTACTATACAGCATATACTGGGGAAAGAATATCATAGGGGCGAGGTAGGGTATAATGATCTTAAATCTATAAAAATGATTAGTACTAGGTATATATAAATGCACGAGCTAGGTTATGTGTTCATCATAGGAACAAGAAAACTTCAAACTTCATTACGTAAACTTGGTCAGTGCCAAAACCAGACAAAAATAGGGTATATGGAAAATCGCTTAAAGGCATGAGTAATATGTGTATAAAACCGTGATCATGTTTGAAGACCAACGAATAGTCACCGCACATTCATTCTTTTCAGATGGCTTACTTGGTTCAGGATAATCACTTACGATACGATTAATAGCTTCGACTCCCACGCAGAAAGATCTTTCGTTGTGTGTTGGATGAGATGATTTGATGGGTGGAGGAGTATGATGATGTGTGTGATTGTGATGAGTATCTGCATAGATGATGAGATGAATGCGTGGCAACCAAAATCAAAAAACTGTAAAAATAATCGGTATTAATACACTACTCATTTGTTCAAGTTCGATTTAGCCCATGGATAGGAATTCCCGTTTTGTTTATACCGGATTTAATTGGCTGTTGCAAATTTTTTTCGTATCAAAAGAACGTAGTTAAACAGAAAGCGGATAAAAAAAACAGGGTTTCGCATATCGGGTCTAATGTCGAAAGAAAGATAGAAAATATAACTAAATCCGAGGCGGGGTCGATGCTTCCCGGCTGGAGACCGAGTTCCTACTCGAGGTCTGAAGGTGGCACACGATTGTACCGGGCGCCGGAAAATTCTGCTGCTTCCGATGCCAAGGGTCAATGACCGCGATCCATCTGCGGCGTGAGGTTAGGTACACCCGCACACTTGATGGCTCGTGGGGCGACTGGTGTATTTGAAGAGTCAGTCAGATCATCCCCATGGGTCGAACGGGTCCCGGCGACGCTTGCAGAGCCCACCGATCGGGTTTACTGGAGGAGCAAGTCCATGCCCTCGGCTACCGCCTCATCCGAATGTCAAACGGTGGGGGTTTAACCGGTGGTACGGGCACGAGGCCAATAGAGGTCTCCGGGAATAACCAATCCGTAACTTCTAGACCAGCGTTTCAATACGTAGATACTAGTGGTGCTAATCCTACGCGGAAAAAACAGAACATTTTTCAACGGGTCGCTGTAGCTGGGTGGATAATTACCTCAACAGAATTGCACCACTGTTTTGAAAAATTTTAGTACACTGTGGGCGCTCGTTTTCCAAATGGTCGAACGGCTGCCCCAGTATTGGCAATATATAACTGGCGCGTCGACTCAAATTAAATGATCACTTTGAGCCGCACTTGGCACTTGCACTAGGCTTTGACTTTGGCTTGACCTTGGTTTAGCGAACTGGGTCAGCTCTACAAGACTTCTTTTTCCACTGCCGGTCACTCTGACGGTCACGAGGAGAAAAAGAAAGAGGCTGGGACGGCTAAGTACAGCAACCCACGTTTTTTTCCACACTTTCTATGGTCTTCTTCTGTTATACAGAATCCAGACACAGCAATATTTCATAAAATATAGTGCATGGCAGAAAAATTGCATATCAAAGCGTTGCCGCTTGGTCGCAAAACAGCTGTTGATAAGCTTTATCAAAGCTCAAAAGATCTTCAACTCGAATTTTTTTTTCGGCCTAGTTTTATGCTGTAATTTTGGGAGTTAGCCGTGGGTAATTACAATACAAGAAGGCACGACAAGCGTCGAATATTACACCCCCCCGCTGAAATCACACTTTGGGGTCTTGCTAACCAAAGCGTGATCCACACTTGGAGTGCTGAATACGATTTATTGTTTAATATCTTTTGCGTGATATTTACCAATAAAGCGACCCTGGAAATCTTCCAGCTCGTAGTAGCTGTTCCCGAGTCTTTTCTTAATGCGGGTTTTCCGAAACGTAGGTGCCAGTTTCGCATTAAAGCCTTTCACAAAACTACTCTGGTCAAAATTTCGTCTATAAACTTCTTCACCCACTTGAAAGTTTACTTCTCGGCTTCGAAGATTATAGATATTTTCGTTGCGAACATGCTGCTGTTTCATTGCTTCTGCAGCGGTCTTGCGAATTAGCTCGAAGGAATCGTCGCGATCGAAGACTACAGTTCGGTCCTCCAACATACTGAGGTTCCGTAGGAGTTGATAAGTGGAACCGCCAGTGATCATGTTTTGGCCAAAAGCAACACGATATGGGCTACTTTTGACGGCTGCATGCACGCTGGACCGTAACGCACACGTAATGAAGCTAATCTGCTCATCCCAATTGGATTGATCGGGCTTAATGTAAGCTTTGATAGCAGCGAGTACCGAGCGATTTACCCGCTCTGAGGCATTGGCTTGTGGAGCGTAGGCGGTGGTGTACGAATGTCGAGGGCATGACCGTGTACTGATACAACGGGCGCCCTGGGATTGTAAACGCCGTTTTTTCACGCGCGCTTGCTTCCAGCGGAATTTGCCAATAGGCATCCTTCAAATCGATGCTTGAGATGAACTCAGCTCGAGGAAGCCGACTGAGAATGCCATCGATCAATGGCATGGGATAAGCGTTCTTAACAGTGACTTCGTTAAGTTTCCGACTGTCGATGCATAATCGCACCTTTCCAGGTTTACGAACGAGGACCACGGGTGACGACCATGCGCTATCTGATTCTTCGATAACTCCAAGGGCTAACATTCGGTCTACCTCTACGTACATCAGCCTTTCTACGGCTGGAGACACGGCATAATGTCGTTGTTTTATTGCCTTAGCGTTGCCCACTTCAATTTCGTGCGACAGCCAGCCCGTTTTTCCCAGACCTTGCTTCGCAAAAGAGGGAAATAAGTTGACCGTCTCTGCTAACTGAGCTTGCTGCTGCTTCGACAAACACACATGTAACGTACTATCGAATGTTAAGCCTGACAACTCTGGACTGGATGATTTATGGGCTAGAAAAGCAGGTAACAAATTAAAACGAGACCAAAAGTCTATGCCTAGATATACATAGGTCTTGCGCCAAGGATGGGACTACAAACAGTTTCAATACTTTCTTCTGGCCTTGAAAACCCACTTCGGTGGTGACCTTGCCAATTATTGGCTGGCTCTGCCCATCCGCCGTGCGTACTGCTGCTCTCACAGGCTTGATCGGGTTCGGATTCTGAACCAGGTCGGCCGCAAACTTCCCACCTATGCAACTTATGGATGCGCCGGTATCCCTCAGTCCACTGAGCGTCCTTCCCAGTACGGTGACTTCCGCATAGGGTCGCCAGTCCTTGGACGTATTAACGACTGACTCCAATACGTTAGAGCGCTCGTTTTTGCCAGTTTGCCGATATTGGAGCAATCGCTTTCGAGATCGAGTCGGTAGTTGAATTCTCTCCCCACTTGGGGTTAAAATACAAGTGTGTGACGGCATGTCTGGGAGTTTTTGTAAGTCCGGGAGTAATGGAACTGTCAAAACGTCCATTAATTGGTGTTCGTTGCTTTCGAACTGTTTGGTTTGCGTGCACCTGTCGATTGTGCACGGCTTGACGAGTTTTTTTGGATCGTTGCACCTAGAGCACGACGGTTTATACGTATCCCGTTTGCCACAGCCGTAACAAAAGACGGTGCAATCACCGACGCAGTCTTGATACCGATGCCCCTGACAACCACAGTTCCAACAGGAAAGGGTTACTGCAGCGATATCTAGCGATCGGTTTCATCGACCTCATCGCCTTCCTGGTCTGTCTGCACCACAATTTCATGCACCTGTCGTCGTATAGGAATACGCTTCGGCTCAGCGCTGCCCATAGGCTTAGCCACTGCTTGCAAAAAACGTTCGCGAGTACGCACTATGTTGCGCAATTGTGCTACTGACAGAATGGGAATGTATAAAATTTCATGTTGGATATCGGCCAAGAGATTCGACTTTAGCACTTCCAACAGCGACATTTCGGACATGGGGTTGACTAGTTTATCGGACAAGGTTACAATGGCTTCGTAAAATGTATCAAATAGTTCGTGCGGCTTCTGCTTTCGTTGCACTATTGCCGTACGAATTTCTAGGTCGGTACGCCCATCTCTAAATCGAGTTTTTAGGGCTGTACTTAACTGCGGCCAGGTCACGGAGGGTACGCTTTTATGGTAACGCCAAAACCACTCGCTAGCACTGGCTTCAAATAAATAAATGGCGTTTCTGGCCACTATGTCGAGATTACCCTCTAAGGTAGTCTCGATCATGCTCTCGTTGAATACGGACGCGTTCCAACATCGCTGTGAAAGACTTTGCAAAAGCAATAAAAACGGACAAGTGGCAACAACAAACAACTTACTTGTGCGAAAACGTTTAAGCGCGCGGTACTCGTGAAACTAAGTGCCGCTCGTGAATCTAAGCGCGCAGTACCAGTGGGACTAAGCGCCGCTCGGGTTCCTTAGCGCGCGGTACTCGTGTGGCCCCCGTCGCTCGCGGGCCCCCAAAGCGGGCGCGACCTACGGTCAGTGCACGCGCCTACAGACTAGACCTCAACTTCGTCTGGGTTAAACGCCCAAATCTACCTGACTTAAAAATGGAACTACGTTCATCTAAGTCCCTTACTAAAGTCTCTCGTAGCATTAACAAACCGTCAACTGCTGATCCAATGAGTTCTGCTACTGCCTCAGCTCTTAAAGCCCAGCTCACTTCAGAACTGACAATACTTAATTCTACGCAAAAGCAAGTTAACGACCAACGTGCTACGGATGGTCCCAATAACATTCCCCACTACCATGCCCCACAGCCAACTGACGACCCTCATGTTTCTTGGCAGGACAGAGGAGAAGATCTCCCTCCTCCAAAAATGAAACTTCACTCAACTGAACGCAGTCTCCCAAGTAGTCGAAACCCTTCTTTCGCAAACTACTATGCGCCACTCGCGGACACTGACGACCCAACTACCGACGGTACCGAAGATATGGACCTCAGCCCTCACAAGGAGTGTAATGAATCCCCTATAACCAAACGCAACCCTCTGCCTCCTCCAATCATCATACCCGGGGTAAACAACATCGCAATGTTCTGGTCAATGCTGGATACGTTGGCAAGCCCCGAAAATTACCGTATAAAAACAAGCACTGGAGGACAAATTAGACTCCTATGCAACGACTGTTGAGTTGAGCCCGCAAAATCGCCTCCGCGTTGATGGCTAAAGGCGTTCTCAGTCATAGCTACCAGTTGAAAGAAGAACGGTCATATAGAGTAGTTATCAAAAATCTTCACCACTCCACCCCAACTGATTATATTAAGCAAGATCTCATGGCCAAGGGGCATCTAGCCCGATTCATCCACAATCCTCTTAACAGAGTGACCAAGAAGCAGCTCAGCTTATTTTTCGTGGACTTAGAGCCAAATGAAAATAATAAAGAGATTTTCAAAGTATCAGACCTCTGCAGACAAAAGATAACTGTTGAGCAGCCACAACGCAAACAGGAGATATCACAGTGTCACCGTTGTCAAGAATACGAACACACCAAAAGATATTGCAACAAAAAATTTGTTTGTGTTAAATGCGGGGGTCCGCATGCCACCATAGAATGCTCAAAGCCACAAGACGTCGAGCCCAAGTGTGCCAACTGTCTTGGCTCCCACACTGCCAATTATAGAGGTTGTAGGGTCTACCAACAGCTTCTATTGAAATTGTACCCACAACCACGACAGGTAAATTGGGAAAACACTCATCAGGCGCAACCTAGGGGAAAGAATACTTCCGGGCGCACCCAGAAAAACTCTCGCTCGCTCTCGAGAAGCAGCAGACAGAGAGACATGCCACGCAACGATATGTCCATTTCCCAGCCAAAAAGTCAGGAAAAACATATATCCTATGCTGAAGTCGCTAGAGGAGCCCAGCACCGATCAAGGAGTATAGCAAGAGAACCAGGAAACCGGAACCCATCCCGTACTCGTACCCAACCAGAATCACCTCACAACACGCCTCTTGAGAACAAGCTAATGAATCTTGCAGATAAGCTAGACCAATTCATGCTAATGCAAAACAGGCTTATGAAAATGCAAGAGCAGATCCTCAACATTCTCTCAGCCACTAGCCTCTCAAAATGCCTTACCGTATAGGTATTTGGAATGCGTCGGGCATAGCCAACAAAAGCCTAGAACTCAAAAACTTCATTGCATCGAATCAAATCGACATAATGCTTCTCTCGGAAACGCACTTCTGCAGCAGAACAACATTCAAACTAATAGGATACGAACTCTATACTGCAAATCATCCCTCCGATAGTTTCAGAGGAGGATCTGCTATCCTCATCCGCAGCAGCCTCAAGCACTTCCCAACCAACCCCATTACAGATGCCCAAATTCAAGCCGCTAACATGGTGCTAAGCACCTCTCTAGGAGAAACAACTATCTCGGCTATCTACTGTCCTCCTGCTACCTTATGGACAAGTTCTCAGTTCCGCTCTTTATTATCTAGTTTTGGGCCAAAATACATTGCAGCTGGGGACTGGAATGCGAAGCACCAATGGTGGGGAAACCCTCGCTCCTGCCCTAGAGGTCGCGAAATCCACGACTATATAGTCTAAAGTGGAGCCAACATTCTTGCCACTGGCTCTGCAACCCACTACTCATACGACTCCAACAGATCGCCTAGTGCCTTGGATTTCGCTATCTACAAAGGCGTTCCCCATAGATTCCTGCACATACAAGCGAACTTCGACCTTCCCTCCGATCACCTACCGCTTCTCATAGAAATGCACTTATCCCCTGTCATCTACCCCACTAAACAAAAGCTCCTGCACAGTCGAGCAAACATTGAGATTTTTCAAACCCATTTGGAAGATCACATCCGACTTAACGGGAGATTCGAGTCTCCAGAAGACATTGACGCGGCTGTACGCTCGCTTAATAGCCTCATCCAGGAAGCAGCTCTCTCCGCAGAACCACCCACGTCCGAGGAGCGCTCGACCCGACCTGCTGCATCACCTGACCCTCACATCGAAAACCTTGTGCGTATCAAGAGAAGACTAAGGAAAGCTTTCATAAGAACTCACGACCCAGACACTAAAGCTCAGATGCACAGAGCGGGCAGAAACTTAAAAAAGGCCCTCGCTGAGAAAAGCAGCAAACACTTCGACGAAATGCTAAAAAAAGCCGATACAACCGAAAGTAGCCAGGTCAATCTCTGGAAACTCACCCGTGGCATCAAGAGGCAGCCACTGTGCAGCTTTCCATTAAGAAACGACAACGGTACCTGGGTGAAGTCTGACTTGGAAAAAGCAGAAGCGTTCGCTAGAAATTTAGAGACCAGATTCACTCCAGCCGATGTAGCACCTCAAGATCACACGCGAGCACTCTCCTGGTACTTAGAAGCGCCCCTACAGATGTCGATACCAACCAAGCCAGTTTCACCTTCTGAAGTCCAAGCGGAAATAAAAGCTCTTGTGAACAACAACGAAGCTCCTGGGCACGATTTAATAGATGCCCGCATCGCAAAACTGCTTCCACGCAAGGGAGTTATGTTTCTAGTTGCACTCTACAACGCCATCCTTCGCATCGGCCACTTCCCCACCCAATGGAAGTGTGCAATGATTGTGATGATACTAAAGCCAGGTAAACCAACGTCAGCCCTAGAGTCATACAGACCAATAAGCCTACTGCCAGTTTTCTCCAAGATATTCGAAAGAATATTCTTGAGCAGAATGGTGGCAGAAAGCTGCGTCAAGGAAGCTATTCCACAGCACCAATTCGGTTTCAGAAGACAGCACGGGACTCCGGAACAAGTACACAGAGTGGCTCAACACATCCTCAACGCTTATGAAACTAAGCAATACTGCTCAGGGGTGTTTCTCGACGTGAAACAAGCTTTCGACAAAGTCTGGCACAAGGGACTTTTATATAAATTAAAGATTCTACTACCCGCCCCCCAGTATTCAGACATAAAGTCATTTTTGGGAGAAAGAACGTTTATTGTCACAATCAAGGACGCTATTTCAGACATAAAAATTATCAGAGCTGGAGTTCCACAAGGCAGCGTCCTTGGGCCAATCCTGTACACATTGTTTACACGCGACATGCCGCTACCGCACGTCAACCCAAGCAACTTCCTGGTCGCCACTTACGCTGACGATACTGCTATTCTTTCGTCATCCACCTGCTACAGAGCCGTTGCTGAACAACTTCAAATCTACCTCGAATCCGTGGAAAAATGGGCAAAAAAATGGAACATCACAATTAACGAAACAAAGTCAGTTAACGTAAATTTTACTCTAAGAAGCAAGCACCCACCAGACCTAACCTTCAACGGAAATATAATTCCGCGCAAGAGCAGTCACTGCTACCTCGGTGTCCACTTCGATAAAAGCCTAACTTGGGGACCGCATATCAGAGCTACAGTCATCAAATGTCAAAACAAACTCAAAAAGTTGCACTGGCTCATGAACTCAAAAAGTAAGCTTCCCCTACGCAATAAAGTCATATAGTACAAGGCAACAATAATCCCTATATGGACATATGCCATTCAAGTCTGGGGATGTGCAGCGAAGACGCATCTGAATAAAATCAGAGTCATGCAAGCGAAGGCTCTAAGGGCGATGACAGGTGCCCCGTGGTTTGTTCGGACCACAATGCTGGAAAGAGATCTCCTCATCCCAAAAATTGGAGATCAAATAAACGATCATAGCAGTCGATACAACGATAGGCTCATTAACCATCCAAATGAAACAGCTAGAGGATTACTGCACCCCCAAATCCCACGCAGACTCAAACGTCTCCACCCATCGAACATAAAAAATAGAAAATGTATATATAAACCTAATCATTAAACTCTTATAATATGTAGTAAGCCAATGTAAATATCACTAATATTAGATCATAGTTTAAGTAAAGCTGATTTCTAATAAAATAAAAAAAATAAAATTTAAAAAAAAAACCCTCTAAGGTCTGTTTGGTTAACGCTTCTATCCGATATATGAAATCTTCCACCGACATGGACGAATTTCCGGAAAACCGCACCTTCCATCCTGCGATTATTTGTCCAATCCTATCGGGTCGTAGTCCCGCTATCTGTTGGGATCCCCATGGGGTTACCGAGACAGCCGAATCATTAGCCTGATTTATCGGGGCACCGACGGACTCTCGAGTTGGTATGTGGAACAACTGTTCGAAGGTTTGGTTTTCTCCACTAGGCTGTGAAGATCCAGCAGCTTGGTCATTCGGCGGCTGTACCGTTGGACTTGCCAAACGTTGGAATCCTATTTCCATAGTCTGAGTCATATGAGTCATGGCTTGAGACAACAACCCGATTTGACCCATAGCGTCCGTCAACGCCTGTGCCATTTGAGCCAAGCCTGGGCTTGCTTCATTCGCTGGCTCGCTACTCGGAACTGGCATGATTGAAACACCGACTTCAGTTAGACCAACAGAAGGTAAATTTTCAGTATTCGCAGCTGGAGCTGCTGTCACACGCTGTGATCTGGTTCTCATTAGAAGCTGAGAAGACTCTACATTGGAGGCGGATGCCTGCGCTACGGCTAATTCCTCCGCTAAGCTAGGAGCGGATGATTGTAAGGGCTTGTTGCACGCCGGGCACACGGTCTTTGCACCTCTTCTCGTATTAAAACAAACTAAATGAAATACGTGGTTACAACTTGTTCTTAAAAGCTGTGTCCGATATTCTACCTGTCTTACGCAAATACAGCAGATAATATCGGAATGGTCGTTTGGATCAATCTCGTCAAAACTCCCATTTAATGACATCCTATCCTAATTTGACTAATATATGATTTTCTGTTCTACTCTTGATTATTAACTTTTAACGATCGATATATCTACTCTGTATCCACAAAATTCGGAAACCATGCACCCTTCGTCTAATAGGAATGTGCCCCCCACTGACTCTGGTGATATTATTAACGATCGACAATCATTACAATGAGTCATCGGATGAACTGGGACCGTTCGGTAGATCTACACCACTGACGGATATCCGAGCAATCCGCAACCCTGACAAACCGATGCCCCTCTACTTATACTGTAGGTCGCAAAAACACAAAAAAGTTCTGGATCGCGGACCACCAAATTGTCCAGAACCACAGTACAGCAGAGCCATTCCACCTACGTCTGTCAAACACAAAAAAAACGGAACAACAATAGAAAAACTGAAGAAGAAGACATAGTTTATGCTGACCCAGGAAATATACCATCTCCGATTCTATTGCCTTCGTTCGCGGGCAGGCCGTAGCTCTAAGCCACTGACTAACCTGATCCAGGCCAAAACGGCAGACAATGATCAGCAACGGTATGGACAAGTTCGTCCCCCAAACATCACGCTCCCACCTTTGTGGGTAGGCAGTAGAGATAATCCACTTTGAAACCTAATCCGACAGAAAAATTGGAACGCGCTATTTAGCAGAGTGGCCTATCCGGCCAGATACTACAGGTTCGTTGCTATGCCTAGTAAGCTGATTAACCTCGAGCGCGGGGCTTTAAGTCCTGTTAGCAACTGCTACGCAATCCAGCTACTCGAAGTCAATCCCCCAGACAATGCACGACCATGCATATCTCTTGGGAATTAATGGATAAAGGAATAAGTCTTATGACACTGCCTTGAGATGCAGCTCGCATTGGTGTTGATGACTTTATACAAATTTTCTTGGTCGGGGCACGCCGAAGAAGGGCCCCACGTTGGGCGCCAAAATTTTTATATGTGTATAGTTCTTAAAAAACGTTCTTAAAACCCTGCCATAAAATCGGGACAGACTTTTCGAACCCATTTCCATTTAAAATTGGTCTTTACCTGTAGCATACAACGTACAGGTTCTAGGAGCTGATATTAGCTAAACGGGAGTAGGAAGTACGTGCTGGCTTCGGCTTTTGTCTCTGGTCGGCGGGTGTGGGCATGGAGGATATTTTACTACCCATTTAGAGCTCTGGCAAATGGTCGAGATAAGAATTTATATAAAAAATTAAGTCGCGTACGAGTAGGGAATGGATACTAGGAAACGGGATACCGGGGGTCAAAGGGACAGATCAGCATGGATACGTAAACGAAGAAGATCACCGGTCAGATCTTTGTCGGCTGCGGTATCGCCCATTGGCGAGAACGCCCACCCTACCATGATCCTTCAGGGCCACCTATTAACAATCAGGATCCCTCCAACAAAGACTGCGGTGGGTCACATCTCCGTCAGACGAGGTTGCATGGTTCCGATATAAGATATTTAGCCTTGGTTCATTTCCAAACTAACTTTATTTAAGCAATCCATAGTTCTTCATTTAAATTCCTATAAAACCTAACGCTAATAGAATTTAGTCTCTAATATAATCCTGCTATTCGATATTGTCTTACATTTGTAGGGTATTACTATACAGCATATACTGGGGAAAGAATATCATAGGGGCGAGGTAGGGTATAATGATCTTAAATCTATAAAAATGATTAGTACTAGGTATATATAAATGCACGAGCTAGGTTATGTGTTCATCATAGGAACAAGAAAACTTCAAACTTCATTACGTAAACTTGGTCAGTGCCAAAACCAGACAAAAATAGGGTATATGGAAAATCGCTTAAAGGCATGAGTAATATGTGTATAAAACCGTGATCATGTTTGAAGACCAACGAATAGTCACCGCACATTCATTCTTTTCAGATGGCTTACTTGGTTCAGGATAATCACTTACGATACGATTAATAGCTTCGACTCCCACGCAGAAAGATCTTTCGTTGTGTGTTGGATGAGATGATTTGATGGGTGGAGGAGTATGATGATGTGTGTGATTGTGATGAGTATCTGCATAGATGATGAGATGAATGCGTGGCAACCAAAATCAAAAAACTGTAAAAATAATCGGTATTAATACACTACTCATTTGTTCAAGTTCGATTTAGCCCATGGATAGGAATTCCCGTTTTGTTTATACCGGATTTAATTGGCTGTGGCAAATTTTTTTCGTATCAAAAGAACGTAGTTAAACAGAAAGCGGATAAAAAAAACAGGGTTTCGCATATCGGGTCTAATGTCGAAAGAAAGATAGAAAATATAAATAAATCCGAGGCGGGGTCGATGCTTCCCGGCTGGAGACCGAGTTCCTACTCGAGGTCTGAAGGTGGCGCACGATTGTACCGGGCGCCGGAAAATTCTGCTGCTTCCGATGCCAAGGGTCAATGACCGCGATCCATCTGCGGCCTGAGGTTAGGTACACCCGCACACTTGATGGCTCGTGGGGCGACTGGTGTATTTGAAGAGTCAGTCAGATCATCCCCATGGGTCGAACGGGTCCCGGCGACGCTTGCAGAGCCCACCGATCGGGTTTACTAGAGGAGCAAGTCCATGTCCTCGGCTACCGCCTCATCCGAATGTCAAACGGTGGGGGTTTAACCGGTGGTACGGGCACGTGGCCAATAGAGGTCTCCGGGAATAACCAATCCGTAACTTCTAGACCAGCGTTTCAAGACGTAGATACTAGGGGTGCTAATCCTACGCGGAAAGAACAGAACATTTTTCAACGGGTCGCTGTAGCTGGGTGGATAATTACCTCAACAGAATTGCACCACTATTTTGAAAAAGTTTAGTACACTGTGGGCGCTCGTTTTCCAAATGGTCGAACGGCTGCCCCAGTATTGGCAATATATAACTGGCGCGTCGACTCAAATTAAATGATCACTTTGAGCCGCACTTGGCACTTGCACTAGGCTTTGACTTTGGCTTGACCTTGGTTTAGCGAACTGGGTCAGCTCTACAAGACTTCTTTTTCCACTGCCGGTCACTCTGACGGTCACGAGGAGAAAAAGAAAGAGGCTGGGACGGCTAAGTACAGCAACCCACGTTTTTTTCCACACTTTCTATGGTCTTCTTCTGTTATACAGAATCCAGACACAGCAATATTTCATAAAATATAGTGCATGGCAGAAAAATTGCATATCAAAGCGTTGCCGCTTGGTCGCAAAACAGCTGTTGATAAGCTTTATCAAAGCTCAAAAGATCTTCAACTGGAATTTTTTTTTCGGCCTAGTTTTATGCTGTAATTTTGGGAGTTAGCCGTGGGTAATTACAATACAAGAAGGCACGACAAGAGTCGAATATTACACAATACAGTTAAAAAAACAGACGCCTGCTGCCTCTGGCCCACGCCCGGGCGACGACGTCAAGAGCAGCCATTGAGCCGTTCCCAGGCACCACAACAGCATCAGCTACAGCAGCTGCAACAGCAGCCGCAGCGCGAACAACAACAGCGACAGCAGCAGCAGCAGCAGTTTGCCATCAACCGCTCCCGGCAGAAGATGCAGCCGAAACGCCAATCTTTCGTGGGATCCTGCAGCCAGGCACTGTTGGAGAATACGCAGATGATAACGCGATTGGAAAAGAGGCTGGAAGTGATGATGTCACTACTCACCTCGCTCATCCAATCCCAGGCAGTGACGGCAACTCCAGCAGTTCCAGAAACATCGGAAAATCCACCAACAATGGCAGCAGCAACAGTGGTTGCCCCAGCTCCAGCAGCCAGGCGGTCAAAGAAACCATCACGATCAGAGCCACCACAAAAAACGTTAGGGCCAACGCCAGCCGCCATTCCAGAGACGGATCCTGAAATGGATGAAGAAAATGATGACGATGAGATGTGGACAGATGACGACTCCATGGATGACATTAAGGCCTACGCCCGCAACATGAGGTACCATCTTGACAACCAGATATCCTGAAACACTGTGTACTAATTGGACACATCTCTGCCACTGCATTGGATTAAATGACAAATGCATATCACTCGCATGCCACAACAAAAATGAACAACGGACGCTGCCGCCATCAAAGCATTCAGAGTGCCATGTATACCTGGAATGGAAATACACACACACACACTCACATCCATTACACTTGGGCGGCCGGACCTGTGCCGTTCGAGTTATGCGTGTCGTTGTCCGCCATTGCCCACAGCTGGTGGCCGGACCAGTGCCACTCGCTCTACATTAGGGCCACAATTGCCGACGCACACACACACTCACATCCATTTCACTTTGGCGGCCGGACCCGTGTCGTTAGAGTTATGTGTGTCGTGTCCGCCATCGTCCTTAGTTGGTGGCCGGACCAGTGCCACTCGCTCTACATTAGGGCCACAATTGCCGACGCACACACACACTCACATCCATTTCACTTTGGCGGCCGGACCCGTGTCGCCACAGTAATATGTGTGCCGTCTACTCCTGGCTCCCAGCTGGTGGCCGGACCAGTGCCACTGGTTCTCCAAGAGGGCAGCCACAGCCACAACGACGACGAGGTGCTAATTGCACCTTCTTCTGACGACGCCAATTTCGACGACCAGGGGGACGACGGGGTCGGCCGGTATGCAACGCAATGTCTTTACAAGCATTGTGTTTTGCTATGCCGGCCGATGCTCCGCTGTTTCTTGTCTTCCCTGTAATTATAGAAAAAGATATAGACATTATTTTAAATTGTTATGTTTATTGTAATATTGTAAACGTAAATCAATTGTACCTGTTTTGTCTCGTCTTTGTTCCAGTGTAGTATCTCTTTTATTACCTGTTTTTCCGTCGTCTTCACTCCAGTCTACTACTTATCTGTATTGTTATTTCTGCAAGTGCTTGTCTCTTTTTATTTAGTATATTTCCTCTTATTTTCCACGCAAAGCACCTGCATTGTTTTCCTTTTCTCTTTATCTATTCCTCAATTGACTACGTGTTGCAACACTGCACTTTCTGAATTTTCGATCTCATTTCTTTAACACCTTCTTCCCCCCCCCCCATTGTTATTTTCGTAATTAGTGCGGTTCTCCGACACCCCACTACAAAATTATTACAATCTGTGATAAATCTTCGGCGGCAGCGGTGCTGACAATTGATTATCGGTTTCAAATCGACTTTCAAATCAGCATCAGTTGCCGCCACACCACCACTACGGCCTAAATTGAGCCAAAAATGCTAGTCTTCGCATAAAACAACTACGCCCCCTATAAACTGCCCGCCCACATGTACATGCTACATTCCTAGTCGTCTGCCCTCAGCAGGCGGCAAGGGTAGTAGAGGGGACTGAAGACAACATACCGCATTACAGCCAACAAAACATCAAGTTGACGAACTCACAGGGGATTGCAAATCAAATTTTAAGTTAGGGAGAATTACAAAGAAGAGACAGCATACTTTTGAGCGTGGCCCCACTTCACTTTCTTGACTCACACCACACACACACACACACTTGCAAATGGAAAGTCGTGTCGTGAACGTTGTGGAGTCGAGACGTGTCTGAGGTTTAGTCCCTCCGTCAAAGTGCCGAATATTTTGTCCCTCTCTTTTTCTTTTTCCCTTCCCCCCCCCCCCCCCCCCCCATCACCACCCCCTCTGGCTGCGGGCCTATTTCGAGGTTACAAGTGTTTCGTTGCTGCAGATTATATGTTTGTAAATTAATGTGCCATCAAATGTACTAGTGTGTGTTTGAGTGTCGTTTAAAGTTGAATTGTAAAACAAACACAAAAATGTACATAAATTAAATTAAGACATATACTGCCCACAAATATTAATAAAGCAACGCGCTTGGTTGCTGGCGGCTCACACCCCAGCCTCTCAGCCCCTCCCCTGTGGAGCACTGAGAGCCCTCAACCCAAAGAGGCTCGTTGCCTGTTGCTCGTTTGAGAAGTCGAAAGGGTTACCCAGGAGACGGAAAAGCCGGAAAAAGATACGAGAAATGCCTGCAAAGAAAAAACTTGAAGGCAAAGCTAAAGGTAAAGGAAGTACTCGGTTCTGCGGCCATCGGACAGTCGTAACTCATTTCTCATTTCGTCTCATTTCAGCCGGGAGTATACCGGGGGATACAGGAGCTGTGGCAACCGCGACTATGGTTCGGCGCCAAATGCCGCCGCGCGCCTGCAAGAGCAAGAGCCAGAGCGCCGCCAGGCCCAGTCTTAGTCCCAGCCGCCTGGCCAAGAAGCCCAGCCTGACGCCGACCACCGGTTCTCAGGCGCCATCGCAGACCATCGCAAAGTCGAGGCCCACCGGTCTCGAGACGATTTTTGAACGGCCCGGCAATGAGGACGACGGGCCCACCAGCAGCCATGCCGTGGCATTCGGCGAGTGCCAGCGCCGCGTCCTCGCCCTGGGTACGGGCGAAAAAAAAAGAACCCTGTCGCAGAAGAGCTGCCTGAAGGTGCGCAACACCTTGGGCGAACGCAGCACCCGGCACATGATGACACTGCGGGCGTCCCGCACTACTTTGGACAGCGTAATGCTCGGGGGCTCGGACGATGAAGGCGAGTCGGTCGGAGTCGCTCCCGTAGCTGCTCCCGAAGTCGTTCCCGCTGGAGGAAATGCCGGTACAAATCAGCCGGCACCATTCGTGCTGCGCACCAGCAGGAGGCTCAAGAGTCTGCCTCCGTTTTAGATTGTTGCACCTTCCACCCTCCAAATGAAAGAAAAAGAATAAAGAAGAGAAAAGCAAAGAAAAGAAAAACCCTCTACAGAATGTCTCTTTTGCTCTCATTGTAAATTGAAGCGCCTCTTTCGGCGGAACCTACCCAAAGAGCGGAAAGCGGAGATCAATTAGAATTGTGAACCCCAAAGCGAGCGATTGATACGATACACTCACGAGTACTCATGCCCAAGCCCGAGTACTCTGTCCAGCATCCACATCGGGGAATCAACATAAATGGGTGGCTACGCGGACGGTGTTCCAGCAGTCGCGCTTGGGCGGTCCGAGTGAGCAGTAACGGATCTTCTGCAGAAATCAGTGCATAGATACAGTATCTAAAGGATCAAAGTGTTGAAAATCAATTAAAAGGTGATCATCCATCCCACGACAAGGAGAGGGGCAGGGGCGAATGGCGCCACACAGATTTCTGTACGGGCCTCTGAAAGGGAATCGAATCGAATCGCTCCAAATTGGCGTTGGAATGTCCAATAATAAGCGGTAGATTCTATTACTCGTTAACCCCGCGGGTCATTGAGAGAGAACTATGGCAAAAGATACAAAGTAGCTGCTGTACCCTTGCCACAGCCACAGATGCAGATACATGCCTCTGAGAGTGTGGCAGTAATTGAATTAACCTTTGCGTGCCGTCTGTCTCTGTCCGTGTCTGTGAATAAATCGCGGGTCTTGGCTCGAGTAACACTATTCCTCCGTCCTTCGTCGTACCGATAGATGGATGAGGCTTCTGGCACGACGACAACCGATGGCAAGTCCCTGGATGAGGCGCCGGTGGCCGCAGGACTGGAGCCCACACAGCCGATCGGCTTCCCGCAGCTCTTCCGCTTCTCCACCTGCGGGGAGATCGCGTGGCTCTTCTTTGGGTTCCTCATGTGCTGCGTCAAGGCGTTGACCCTGCCCGCAGTGGTCATCATTTACAGCGAGTTCACAGCAGTGAGTACCGGGCACAGATACTCCCGCAGATGCAGATTCAGATACTCCAACCACAATCTCTCTCCCTTCGATCCTCGATTCCGTAGCCCTCTCCGCAGCCACGAACATCACCACGCTGTCGTTTCCCTTCACGATGGCCAACAGCAGCGGCGGCGGGTACACCATTCCCACGGGGACCCTGAGCATCCTTCCCATCGCGGCGAACGCCCAGCTGCCGACCATCACGACAACGGCCAGGGGCTACGAGCCCAATGACGTCATCACCACGATCCCCGTCTCGCTCTCCATTCAGCGCTTCCCCTCGTCCCTGTCCATCGTGGACCTGGCCCAGGAGCAGGACGGCTACAGCAACAGTGGCTCCAGCAACGGCATGACCGTGGGCCGGGTGCGGGCGGCGGCGGCGGCATCACCACCACGGCCCTCCTGTCCGTGAAGCCCCTGAACGGCAGCGGCAACGGCAACATTTCGCGGAACAACAGCTTCAGTCTGAGCTTCAACCTGCAGGACCCCACAGTGCGCTCCTCGGTGCGTTCGGCAGGAGCCCCCACAGTGGATACAGTGGACAACTCTTCTTCCGGTGGCACGATCGCCCTGCCCAGAGCGGCGCCACGGCAACGGCCACGAGTGCTACCTCAACCCTCGCCAAACACAGTCCCGAGGCCAAGACAGGAGAGGTCTATGTCTGAGCGGAGGAACAGGACACCTATTCCGACCCATCCACTGGATTATAGCTTTCGTCGTAGGTTTAAGCACCCCCTTCCAGAACCACTGATACGATATTATCATCTAGGAAAGAGAACAAAACAAGAGTAATCCTCTCTTCGGATTGTACATACATATGCACACAACAATATACATACATATATAGCCCACAGACGATATCGTATCGTAATGGATCGTATCGTACGGCACACGCGAGTCTTTCTCGATAGTTGGGCGAATAAATTACGAATAAAATCTTTACCAAGAGAATCTCCATTATATTACCCGTGCAAACATTGGACCGTGTAAATACTTTGGAACCCTCCCCCTCCCCTCCCCCTCTCCACAAAAAACATAATAAGTGATATGCGATTATTGTATGTGTTTTTTTTTTTTTGTTCAAGCTATAAAATTTGTGCATCTTTAGTATTAATGTGGAACCAATCCATGTAGAGGATGGTAGAAGAACACAGATCTAAGAAATTCTAGGCTCCTTTGTACAGATACAGATACAGTTACAGATGATCGACGAGGCAGATGAAGCGGTGTGACACGTCGGGCGACTAACGAGCCCCTTAACTTGTTTGCCGCCCAACTAAACTGTTAAAAATTCTTAATTAACGCCAATAAGGAATACATTAAAATGCCGACGCCAAGCCAAGCAGCCATTTTCCCAACTCGCCCCACACACATTCTCATTCCCCTTCCCAACCACTACCGACAAGCTTTATTTCCTCTTTCTCACCAATGTAAATTAAAATTCTGTGCGCCACTAAACATATATTCAAATCACAAACCACAAAGAGAATCATAAAACACAAAGATTTCTTAAACCACACACAACTACTGTCAACACGGCTTCGCCTGTGTAAAGTGCGGTGGTTTCGTCCACCGCACCCAGCTCAATGCGAAAATTGCGGCGGCTTAACAACTTCTGTCAACGCGGCTTCGTCTGTGTAAAGTGCGGTGGTTTCGTCCACCGCACCCAGCTAAATGCCAAAGTTGCGGCGGTTTAACAACTTCTGTCAACGCGACTTCGTCTGTGTAAAGTGCGGTGGTTTCGTCCACCGCACCCAGCTAAATGCCAAAGTTGCGGCGGTACGCACCCATCCAACTACAGGGCCTATGCTGATGCTGATATGAGGATCAGCCTTGCGCCGCCACTTATATGAAGCCCGCTCCGAGGACGGGAACGGACTGAAAAGACGCAATCCATTGTAAAAGAAAACACATGTTAATGTTAAGTCTAGTGTTACCTTAACTTTCTTTACTCAAAATACTTGCATAAAAAAATACCGAATACCTACCACTACTGTAACTAGTGTTACCTTCCCATTGTTCAGCCAAAAACACTGCAACTACATGTAAAATGTAAAATATGGCATGTATTATTTGAATTTAGTACATATACAAATAAGTAGATGGCATATAGGAGCGGTGGCGCTGGAGTTCCTCGGCTGCTGTTTCCCCTCCTTGTAGCGTGGGTATTGGGATCGCTCTCGGCTACCATTTCCCCTTCGTGTGACAAAGGTATGGGATCGCTCCAGCCCTGGCACTCTCTTGGCTGCGATTTCCCCTTCGTGTGACGTCGGTATTAATGCTAGTGATGCTCGTCGGGGTTCCTGTGGGATCTGGTTCCGTTGTTGCTCCCCCCATTGTTTTAAGTGAAAAACTCTCTCTCAGTTTCGCGACGGCGGCCTCTCTCTCGGTCTCCCTTGTAGGCGTTGGCTTCGGGCTGGCCGGGGAGAGTTGTTGATCACATCGGCGTCACTGGTCGGAGTGGGAGAGATCCGACTATTCCCCTCTTCGTGGCTCTTGTTCTGGCTGCTGCTTCTCCTTCGTGTAGCGTGGGTATTGGGATCGCTCTCTCTCTCGGCTGCTGTTTCCACTCCTTGTAGCGTGGGTATTGAGACTCAATACATCACCGAAATGCTGGCCAGCCATGGACACACGGCCACTTTTGTACGCGGTATGACACGTCGGGCGACTAACGAGCCCCTTAACTTGTTTGCCGCCCAACTAAACTGTTAAAAATTCTTAATTAACGCCAATAAGGAATACATTAAAATTCCGACGCCAAGCCAAGCAGCCATTTTCCCAACTCGCCCCACCAACACATACATTCCCCTTCCCAACCACTACCGACAAGCTTTATTTCCTCTTTCTCGCCAATGTAAATTAAAATTCTGTGCGCCACTAAACATATATTCAAATCACAAACCACAAAGAGAATCATAAAACACAAAGATTTCTTAAACCACACACAACTACTGTCAACGCGGCTTCGCCTGTGTAAAGTGCGGTGGTTTCGTCCACCGCACCCAGCTAAATGCGAAAATTGCGGCGGTTTAACAACTTCTGTCAACGCGGCTTCGTCTGTGTAAAGTGCGGTGGTTTCGTCCACCGCACCCAGCTAAATGCCAAAGTTGCGGCGGTTTAACAACTTCTGTCAACGCGGCTTCGTCTGTGTAAAGTGCGGTGGTTTCGTCCACCGCACCCAGCTAAATGCCAAAGTTGCGGCGGTACGCACCCAGCCAACTACAGGGCCTATGCTGATGCTGATATGAGGATCAGCCTTGCGCCGCCACTTATATGAAGCCCGCTCCGAGGACGGGAACGGACTGAAAAGACGCAATCCATTGTAAAAGAAAACACATGTTAATGTTAAGTCTAGTGTTACCTTAACTTTTGTAAGGAAGCGATCCTGGGCTGGGGTACATATCTCAGTCTACTCCAGGGTCGAAATTACAGCAATATTTATAATTTGCCGGGACTCCGTATTTCGGACCGACGATGGGGGACGGGGCCGCAGTCCCGCGGACGGGGGCGATCGTAGCGTGGGACGGGGCAGTTGGTTTCACCGAGAACATTCCGGTTATCGCCGAATAGCGCCTTCAGGGCCCCACCGAACTCAGAATCAATACGGAGGTCTTTACTATGCGATAATACCGACAGGTGTCGCCGAGAGTACCTAGGCTATCGCCGGACAGTACTTACGGGACCCCGCCGGCCTGAGAGTTACTACGATGCGGAAAAGGGGACTATGCTATGCGGGAATACCGACAAGTATCGCCGAGAGTACCTGGGCTATCGCCGGACGGTACTTACGGGACCCTGTCGGCCTAAGAATTACTACGACGCGGAAAGGGGACTTTGCTATGCCGAAATACCGGCAAGTATCGCCGAGAGTACCTAGGCTATCGCCGGACGGTACTCACGGGACCCTGTCGGCCTAAGAATTACTACGACGCAGAAAGGGGAACTTTGCTATGCGGGAATACCGACAAGTATCGCCGAGAGTACCTAGGCTATCGCCGGACGGTACTTACGGGACCATGTCGGCCTAAGAATTACTACGACGCGGAAAGGGGAACTTTGCTATGCGGAAATACCGACAAGTATCGCCGAGAGTACCTAGGCTATCGCCGGACGGTACTTACGGGACCCTGTCGGCCTAAGAATTACTACGACGCGGAAAGGGGAACTTTGCTATGCGGAAATACCGACAAGTATCGCCGAGAATGCCTAGGCAATCGCCGGATAGCACTTACGGGACGCCGCCGAACTAAGAATTACTACGGGGGTCGGGGATATCGACAGGCATCGCCGAGAATGCCTAGGCAATCGCCGGATAGCACTTACGGGACGCTGTCGAACTAAGAATTACTACGGGGGTCGGGGGTACCGCTTAGGCAATCGCCGGATAGCACTCACGGGACACTATCGGGCTAAACATTACGGCGAAAATCTTTATCATACGGGGCAGGTATGCATATCACTCGCATGCCACAACAAAAAGGAACAACGGACGCTGCCGCCATCAAAGCCATTAAATAAAACATAAACGAATAAAAATGCTGCCATACACACTTGCAAAATCATACGGCCTGACAAATTCAAATCGAATGCAGTGCGTTGGTGATTGCTAGAATAGCCAAAAACAGACACACACACATAAACACCCATTACACTTGGGCGGCCGGACCTGTGCCGTTCGAGTTATGTGTGTCGTGTCCGCCATCGTCCTTAGTTGGTGGCCGGATCCAGTGCCATGGCATTCAGAGTGCCCTATGGTCCTGGAAAAGGAAAAATCCATCAGCCACACATACGATTAAAAAGGGCTCTCAAAATACTTACCGCCAGCCATTCAGACACACACACATACAAACATCCATTACACTGGGGCGGCCGGACCTGTGCCGTTCGAGTTATGTGTGTCGTGTCCGCCATCGTCCTTAGTTGGTGGCCGGACCAGTGCCACTCGCTCTACATTAGGGCCACAATTGCCGACGCACACACACACTCACATCCATTTCACTTTGGCGGCCGGACCCGTGTCGCCACAGTAATATGTGTGCCGTCTACTCCTGGCTCCCAGCTGGTGGCCGGACCAGTGCCACTGGTTCTCCAAGTGGGCAGCCACAGCCACAACGACGACGAGGTGCTAATTGCACCTACTTCTGACGACTTCGGACGACGCCAATTTCGACGACCAGGGGGACGACGGGGTCGGCCGGTATGCAACGCAATGTCTTTACAAGCATTGTGTTTTGCTATGCCGGCCGATGCTCCGCTGTTTCTTGTCTTCCCTGCAATTATAGAAAAAAAAGATATAGACATTATTTTAAATTGTTATGTTTATTGTAAAATTGTAAACGTAAATCAATTGTACCTGTTTTGTCTCGTCTTTGTTCCAGTGTAGTATCTCTTTTATTACCTGTTTTTCCGTCGTCTTCACTCCAGTCTACTACTTATCTGTATTGTTATTTCTGCAGGTGCTTGTCTCTTTTTTATTTTAGTGTATTTCCTCTTATTTTCCACGCAAAGCACCTGCATTGTTTACCTGTTTCTCTTTATCTATTCCTCAATTGACTACGTGTTACAACACTGCACTTTCTGAATTTTCGATCTCATTTCTTTAACCCCTTCTTCCCCCCCCCCCCCCCCCATTGTTATTTTCGTAATTAGTGCGGTTCTCCGACACCCCACTACAAAAATATTACAATCTGTGATAAAAATCTTCGGCGGCAACGGTGCTGACAATTGATTATCGGTTTCAAATCGACTTTCAAATCAGCATCAGTTGCCGCCACACCACCATCACTACGGCCTAAATTGAGCCAAAAATGCTAGTCTTCGCATAAAACAATTACGCCCCCTATAAACTGCCCGCCCACATGTACATGCTACATTCCTAGTCGTCTGCCCTCAGCAGGCGGCAAGGGTAGTAGAGGGGACTGAAGACCACACACCGCATTACAGCCAACAAAACATCAAGTTGACGAACTCACAGGGGATTGCAAATCAAATTTTAAGTTAGGGAGAATTACAAAGAAGAGACAGCATACTTTCGAGCGTGGCCCCACTTTACTTTCTTGACTCACACCACACACACACACACACACACACTTGACACACATGCGAATTTTTCGAGTGCGGACGCGCCAAACAGCTGCTCTGCGAGACACAGACAAATCGCGAAAGATACCTGGAAAAAAATACCCGAAATTAGCTCAAGCTCTTGCTGACACCGCGTGCTCACCTGGGAGGATCGAGTCTCACCCCGACTGGCTTCTGATCCGGGCTGCGCGTTGCACTTCCACGGTCACCCAAAGGGGGCAGGGGCGCTGGGGCCCACCGTGAGTGCTTTGGACGGCGCTTTTCACTCGTCACTTGGAGATTCCCACCTTTTTTCATCCTTTCTCTCCTTTGGGCCGGTTCTCCCGTTCTTCTTCTTCACTCCAGGCCTCGCAGCTGATCGACTGGGGTACCAGGGCTGGATAGTGCAGGCCACTAACCAGCTGATCGACTGCAGTGCGGTGAAGGGGCACTAGGTGCCATAGCATCCAGCCCTCGACAGAGACCGCTGCGGAAGATAACTGCGCCCACAGCAGCTAGCTTCTGTCAGCGACCGCACCTGAGGGAAGGTACTGCCTAACTCCTAGGCGGGATCACTTGCAAACCGCACATACACCTACGCATAAGTTCCATCCCAAATTCACACGCGTGGAGGAATCCCGTGGCCGGGGCGCGGACCCTGGAGGCCCTGAGAGATGTTCCCCCGAATCCTGCTTCGCCGGTGGCACACTTGGCCGACGAAGCAAAATTCGCTACAAGCCAAGGAGCAATGGCTTTCCAAAAAGCCTCAAAGGTGGCCCGAACACCGCCACAAGCAGCTTTAACACCGCCAATCAAGCAGAGCTCGTTGCACAGCTTTGCCAGTGGGGCCACGCAGGACGGCGGCAAGGGACCTGATACTCTGAAGAGGCCGAGGGACCCCCCTACACCATCGAGTAGCGGGAGAAAAACCCCCCCCAAGCGAAGCAGGAACTGCTTACAGGACATAGACGAGATTGGCGCAATCCTGGACGACCTACTCTACCAGATGAACGAGAAGGGCCAGAGGTCGATCAACATGGCCATCAAGAAGATGGTAGCACGCATGAAGGAGTTGCAAGTGGAAATCAAATCCCATCAGCAGGCGCCAGAGGATAAAAGGGCAGCGCCAGGAGGATGCCAGTGCCATGATCACACTGCAGGCCCAACTGGCCCCCTACCCAGGATGACCAAGCCCAGTGCGACTAAGGCGACGCAAACGGCATCAGGAGCCCACAAGAGCGAAGCAAAACCCCGAACTGAGGAGAAGAGCGCACGCGAAAGCCCCAGGCAAGGACACCAAGCTGACGCCACTCGACAAGAGGAAACCAAGATGCAGTGCGGCAAGGCGGAAGACACCAACCCTACACAGAAGTGGAGTGAGGTGAGAGGCAGGCGTGCGAAACGCAAGCAGACAGGCCGCAGTGCTGGTCAAATGCACCAAGGAGGCATCATACGCCGACATCCTCAAACTGGTGAAGGCAGCACCAACGCTCCAGAGCCTCAAAAACAAGGTTCAGGGCATCAGGAAGACAGCCTCGGGCGAGCTGCTTCTAAGGATGCAACAATCCTCAGACCCCGCCACCCAGGAGCTGCAGATGGCCATCCAGGCAGCGCTTGGGGACAAGGCAGCCGTGAAGGCCATGCAGGAGACAGTCGCGGTTGAGGTACTCAACATAGACGAGCTCACGACAGGCGACGAGGTATGTGAGGCCATAGCTGCAGCGATCGACGGCGACTTAACACAAGGAGCAGTGCCGTACATGCGGAAAGCATATGGCGCAACGCAGGTAGCTACGCTGAACCTTCAGCCCGCACTCGCAAAGAAGCTCCTGGAGCTCGGAAAAGTTCGAATCGGCTGGGTTGTCTGCCGCGTGCGGCAACAAATGTGGTGGGGAGGGGCACAAGCACAACCAGTGCAACAACCCGCCAATGTGCATACTATGCGCTGGCAAGCCAGGAGACGTCCGCTCAGCGGCCCACTCGGCCCTCAGCCGCAGCTGCCCTGAGTATAAGAAGGCACTAGCAAAACTGGTTGATGGTTAAGCTCCTGCAGCTCAACCTAAACCACTGCCGAGCTGCTCAGGATCTGTTGGCGCAAACAGTCCTGGAGCAGAAGATCGACATAGCGCTACTCAGCGAGCCGTACGGCAAAAAACACGAAGGAGTCTGGCAGCAAAGCTCAGACGGAGGAGCAGCAATCTGGAGCTGTGGCCCACAACCAGGCCAGCTTACCCACAGAGCATCCAGAGTGGGATATGTGAGAGCTAAGCACAGCGGCACTTTTGTCTACAGCTGCTACATAGCACCAAGGTTCACGCAGCAGGAGTATGAGGCGATCATCAGCAACATCGCTAACGACGCACGAGGCAAATCGCCGGTCCTGATAGCGGGCGACTTTAACGCCTGGGCCACGACTTGGGGCAGCGCCAAGAACACACCCCGTGGGACATCGCTCCTGGACGAGTTTGCAAGCCTGAACGTCTGTCTCCTCAACACAGGAACCACACCAACGTTCAGCAAAGCAGGGCGGGAGTCTATTATAGACCTCACCTTGGCAAGCCCAGAGCTCGCACGCCACGCGAAGTGGCAAGTGCTGAGTGCTTACACCCATAGCGACCACTTAGCCGTAATGACGGAAACCTTTGCACCCAGGAACACAACAAGGATACAGCGGGCGCTCCAGGCCGGGTACAAGGAGGAAAGCCTGAGCAGAGCCGCGCTCCTCTCGTCAGCAGAAAACCTAAGCGCCGCCGGGGATGCTGAAGCATCCGCGCTTGCCGTTTACAGGACCGTCAAAGCGGCCTGTGATGCAGCCATGAAAAAAAGAAAGATCGGAGGAAGCAGGCACCGGCCAGTACCGTGGTGGAATGAGCACATTGCCAAGGCCAGGAGGGAGTGCTGCGCAGCTCGGCGTGCCTACCAGCGAGCAAGAGGCTCCGCCCAATTTGGCAGAAATGGCGCGGCATTCAAGGCCAAAAGAAAAGAGCTGAAGGAGGCCATCAGAAGCAGCAAACTCAAATGCTTCAAGGAGCTCTGCGATGCGGCCGATGCGGAACCTTTTGGTGGAGCATACAAACTAGTCATGGGGAGATTAAACAGACAGCCTATGCCCAAGGATCCGGTGCATATGAGAGAGATAGTCGGCACCCTATTCCCTAGACAACCACCCTTACAAGAGGAAGCTAGGCTAGAAGGAGCTAGCCTGAGGGACACCACCACCATCATCACTGCCAGAGAAGTACTGGAGGCCACGGGTAAGCTGAAGATCGGAAAAGCGGCAGGTCCAGATGGAGTCCCTAATGCAGCACTAAAATGCATAACTAGAGCCCATCCGGAAGCATTCGCCACAATGTACACCCAGTGCCTAGCGGAGCGGACAGTCCCACGAGCATGGAAACGGCAAAGGCTGGTTCTGATACCCAAGCCAGGCAAAGAGCTCAACGACCCATCGTCATACCGGCCGCTGTGCATGCTGGATACCATGGGCAAGATTTTCGAGAGGATGGTATGTAACCGACTGGAGGCGGAACTGGCTGAGCGTCGCGGACTTTCCGACCTCCAATTCGGGTTCCGCAAGCAGAGGAGCACCACTGACGCCATCGAGATGGTGACAAACCTTGCCAGGGAAGCCATGGCAGGAACGCGATGGGCTGGAGGCGACAAAAAGTACTGCCTAGTATGTACACTAGACGTACGAAACGCCTTCAACTCTGCCAGCTGGAAGAGCATCCTAGAGGCCCTGACCAGGAGGGGTATATCTGAGCAAATCACACGGACTCTGCGAAGCTATTTCACGGACCGCGTCCTGATCTACGACACGGAAGAAGGAGCAGAACATCACCAAATCACCGGAGGCGTCCCACAGGCCTCGGTCCTAGGGCCGATACTGTGGAACGTGACGTATGACGATATCCTGCGGCTTACATTACCGGAAGGGTGCACCCTGGTGGGCTTCGCCGACGACATAGCACTGGTGACAGTGTCGAAACACGTAAGAGACGTAGAGGAGAAAACCAACGTAGCAGTCGGGATGATAGTGGCCTGGCTCGCAGCCAACGGGCTAGCATTGGCGGATAAGAAGACGGAGGCTGTGCTAATGAGCAGCAGAAAAAAGGTCGAGCAGGCATGCGTGAGAGTCGGTAGCACGATCATCAGGACCAAGGGGTAATGATGGACCAGAGGCTGAACTTCAAGTCCCACCTGGAATACGCCAGCGCAAAAGCGACTGCAGCAACGGCGGCCATAAGCAGGATGATGGCCAATACAGGGGGACCACGGCAGCGTAGCAGGCAGCTCATCGCTGGGGTGGTCACCTCCATAATCTTATATGGATCAGCAGTGTGGGCACCAGCAATGATGGTTTCCACATACAGCAGAGACTGCAGAAGCGCATACCGACGCTGTGCCCTGAGGGTTACATGCTGCTTCCGGACGGTGTCTGAAGACGCCGCACTTATTGTGGCAGGCATGGTCCCACTGGATCTCCTGGCAGCTGAGCGGCAGAGCGGAGTGGAGGTAGCCAGCGAGCGGCGAGAGCGCACTATAGCCCAGTGGCAACGGCCCTGGGACCAAGACGTCTCCTTCCCCAGCTTAGCCCATGGCTGCGAAGAAGGCACGGCCAAATGGACCATTATTTGGGCCAACTGCTGACGGGGCATGGCTGCTCCAAGCAGTACCTGCATCGCTTTAGGCATGCTGACGACCCGTGTAGCAGCTGCTGCGGGCCTGGAGTCGACGAGGATGCAGAGCACGTCTTCTTTGTATGCCCCGCTTCTCGCAAGAACGAACGAGGCTAGGGGAGACGCTTGCAGAAGTGAGTGTGGACACCCTCACCGACCAGATGCTAGCCGATGAGCAATCTTGGAACGCGGTCGCCTACATGGCAGCAAGCGTGATCAAGGAGCTGCGCAGGCTGGAGCGAAGCCGGACAAACTAAGCCAGAAGGATGACCCCACAGCCCGCACCGCGAAGTAATGCCTAGCGGCAGTCCCGCGGGAGCAAAGTTTATTGTGCCATCAAATGTACTAGTGTGTGTTTGAAGTGTCGTTTAAAGTTTAATTGTAAAACAAACACAAAAATGTACATAAATTAAATTAAGACATATACTGCCCAAAAAAATATTAATAAAGCAACGCGCTTGGTTGCTGGCGGCTCACACCCCAGCCTCTCAGCCACTCCCCTGTTAGAGCACCGAGAGCCCTCAACCCAAAGCGGGTATATATTGAAAAAAATAAAAATAAAAAACTGTGTGAATAATTTGGCTTGACAAAAACTCCACTCGCGTCGGTCGAAAAATTTATTACCAAATCCAACCAAAGCCAATCCAGCGCAGCTATGCCACGCGGATCCACTGCCAGAAGAGGACGACGACGACGAGGACCACACGGCGTCACAGCCAGGGATCGCCCCAAATCAGCCATTTCCACTGCCAGCTCCGACAGCGCCGCCGACAGCGAAGCCAGCGCCGACAGCGCAGCCACCGGCACCGTGGCAAACGCAGCGATACTGAGACGCCAATCCACCGACTCCGCCACCTGGTTGGAGGCACTTCCTCCAATTCCTGGACCGGCTCCAGCCACCATTACCGGGTATGTGAGGACCACATACCATGCCGACACCACCATCACGGCCACTCCGGCCACAAGCCCCATCCCCGACCCCGACCTGCCCTGCCCCAACAGCTGGGCGGCCATTCCCAATCTCACCAGCCAGGAGCAGTTCCAGATCGGCGACTGGGTGGAGGCGGTCCATACCCAGGAACGCCAGCAGCAGCAGCAGCAGACCATCAGCAGCAGCAGCGGTAGTCGCCAGCTTGAGGCATTGGCGGCGTCGGCAGCGGCAGCGGCGTCAGCCAAAGCACCGCAATGTCAAGCCAAGCCAAGCCAAGCGGTACCAAGCGCGCCAATAATTCCGCTTCCCACCCTCCAACACACACAGACACGTATCGATGCACCGTATGCCGATGCATCGTGTGGAGAGAGCCGGAAACAGCAAGGAGCGAGAGAAGGCGCAAAGAGAGAGCGGGTAACGACCACGTACCAGCGACAGTACGAGAGGGCACTCGAGCAGCCTCTGCACGAACAGCAGCCAACAAAAGATTCGTGTTCGAGTGCCCGTTCGGGAGCGAGTTCGAACTCGAACCACAGCCATGGCACAAACCCCGCTCGATCGGCCACAGCAGCGGTTCCAAATGCAATGCACACAGCCAATACCACAACCACAACCACAAAAACAATGATGACATACATCAGCACACAAACAGCGACATCAAACACAAAAACGACAACTACGATTACGTCGGCAGCCAGACGACGATGCCTGCTAACAGCAATGTTAACAGGCGGACCCCCACCCCCCGCCGCCAGAGGAACATCAGCAGCAGCAGCAAACACATCAACAACAACAACAACATCAGCCAACGGCAACAAACACAGCCAATACCGATGATATCCCATCCACCTCTGCTGCAGCAGCGGCCCGTTCGCCACTGAAGCGCGTCCGCGCCGAGGTGGATGATGATGATGACGATGATGACAGTGATGTTATGGTTGTTGAGTTTGATGACGATAATGACGACGACAACTTGGATGCCAATCATGCATCGGCCAAACGACGACTCCGGGAAAGTACCAACCAACAGGCAAGCAAATCCCATATCCCCCTAATTCAAAACCATCCCTATCATCACCAACAATCAAACCAGCAACAACATCAGCGGACAATTACACAAAATGCCCCTGCCCCCGCCCCTGCCCCTGCCCCTGCCACTGCCACTGCCAATGCTCCACTAGCTCTACCTCACTCACCTGCAAATGCAACTAGTAGTTGCGGCACAGGAACCCACAGCAGCAGCAGCGGCGGCGGCGTTGGGCTGCTCCAGCTGCCCTCCCTGAGTATGCCCAATGCCAGACAAATTCGGATGCTGCAGCGACAGCACCAACCAACAACAATTATTCCCCCCCCCCATCATTCTGCCAGCTGTCCCCGACATTATGCCCATTCTGGACAAGCTGCAGAATGACCCGAGGGTGGGCAACAGTAGCTATCACACCAAGCTCATCAGCCGCAATGGTGTCCGTATCCAGGCCCGCGACATGGCTACCAGGGATGCCATCATGGCAATCCTGGGCGATGGCGGCGGCAACGAGGCGATGACTGGCCACTACACACACCAGCACAAGAGTGACCGTGGGCTACGGATCGTCGTGCGAGATCTCCACCACTCCATAAGCACCCAACTAATAACAAATCAGATGGCCGAACTGGGCTATTCAGTTAAATTTATTAGAGCCATTAAAGCGAGATCCGATGGACAGCCACTCGACCAGTTCGAGTTGGAGATAGCCCCCAAGCCGGATGAAAGCCACCACGATGTCCTCCAATTAACCCAGCTGGGCAACCAGTTGGTGATCGTTGAGAGGCAGGCCAAGCCGGTGGACCCAGCCCAGTGCCCTACAGATGTCAGGCTTTTGGGCACACCCGCACCTACTGCAGGCGTTCATTCGTCTGTATGAAGTGTGCGGGTGCCCACGCGTCCACGGCATGTGCCAAGCCAAGGGCAGACGCCCCTAAATGCGCCAATTGCCAGGGCGCCCACATCAGCGCCTACAAGGGATGTCCGGCATTCAAGGCAGCAAGGGGCCGCCTTCTGTCGCACCGAGTGGCCATGCAGGAGTTGCGTCGCAAGCGCAGCTCGCTTCTGCAGCCATTGCCAGAGCAGCAGCCACCAGCAAAAACAACACCAGCATATCCAGGGCGCCGACAGCAGCAGCAGCAACAGCCAGCTCAAACGCCAGCCAATCCCTGGCGCGGACAGCAGCAGCAGCAGGCAGCATGGACGCCACTCAATGTCTCCTCTCCTGGGCGACGAAGAGGACAATAACATCAGCAGAAGCAGAAGCAGCAGCAGCCAATTCAGACAAAAAAACAGACACCTGCTGCCTCTGGCCCACGCACTGGGCGACGACGTCCAGAGCAGCCATTGAGCCGTTCCCAGGCACCACAACAGCAGCAGCTACAGCAGCTGCAACAGCAGCCGCAGCGCGAACAACAACAGCGACAGCAGCAGCAGCAGTTTGCCAACAACCGCTCCCGGCAGAAGATGCAGCCGAAACGCCAATCTTTCGAGGGATCCTGCAGCCAGGCACTGTTGGAGAATACGCAGAGGATGACGCGATTGGAAAAGAGGCTGGAAGTGATGATGTCACTACTCACCTCGCTCATCCAATCCCAGGCAGTGACGGCAACTCCAGCAGTTCCAGAAACATCGGAAAATCCACCAACAATGGCAGCAGCAACAGTGGTTGCCCCACCACGATCACAGCCACCACAAAAAACGTTAGGGCCAACGCCAGCCGCCATTCCAGAGACGGATCCTGAAATGGATGAAGAAAATGATGACGATGAGATGTGGACAGATGACGACTCCATGGATGACATTAAGGCCTACTCCCGCAACATGAGGTACCATCTTGACAACCAGATATCCTGGAACGCTGTGTACTAATTGGACACATCTCTGCCACTGCATTGGATTAAATGACAAATGCATATCACTCGCATGCCACAACAAAAATGAACAACGGACGCTGCCGCCATCAAAGCATTCAGAGTGCCATGTGTACCTGGAATGGAAATACACACACACACACAAACATCCATTTCACTTGGGCGGCCGGACCTGTGCCGTTCGAGTTATGTGTGTCGTGTCCGCCATCGTCCTTAGTTGGTGGCCGGATCCAGTGCCATGGCATTCAGAGTGCCCTATGGTCCTGGAAAAGGAAAAAAATCCATCAGCCACACATACGAAAAAAAAGGGCTCTCAAAATACTTACCGCCAGCCATTCAGACACACACACACAAACACTTGGGCGGCCGGACCTGTGCCGTTCGAGTTATGTGTGTCGTTGTCCGCCATTGCCCACAGCTGGTGGCCGGACCAGTGCCACTCGCTCTACATTAGGGCCACAATTGCCGACGCACACACACACAAACATCCATTACACTTGGGCGGCCGGACCTGTGCCGTTCGAGTAGGTGTGTCGTTGTCCGCCATTGCCCACAGCTGGTGGCCGGACCAGTGCCACTCGCTCTACATTAGGGCCACAATTGCCGACGCACACACACACTCACATCCATTTCACTTTGGCGGCCGGACCCGTGTCGCCACAGTTATATGTGTGCCGTCTACTCCTGGCTCCCAGCTGGTGGCCGGACCAGTGCCACTGGTTCTCCAAGAGGGCAGCCACAGCCACAACGACGACGACGAGGTGCTAATTGCACCTACTTCTGACGACTTCGGATGACGCCAATTTCGACGACCAGGGGGGACGACGGGGTCGGCCGGTATGCAACGCAATGTCTTTACAAGCATTGTGTTTTGCTATGCCGGCCGATGCTCCGCTGTTTCTTGTCTTCCCTGCAATTATAGAAAAAAAAGATATAGACATTATTGTAAATTGTTATGTTTATTGTAAAATTGTAAACGTAAATCAATTGTACCTGTTTTGTCTCGTCTTTGTTCCAGTGTAGTATCTCTTTTATTACCTGTTTTTCCGTCGTCTTCACTCCAGTCTACTACTTATCTGTATTGTTATTTCTGCAAGTGCTTGTCTCTTTTTTATTTTAGTGTATTTCCTCTTATTTTCCACGCAAAGCACCTGCATTGTTTACCTGTTTCTCTTTATCTATTCCTCAATTGACTACGTGTTACAACACTGCACTTTCTGAATTTTCGATCTCATTTCTTTAACCCCTTCTTCCCCCCCCCCCCCCCATTGTTATTTTCGTAATTAGTGCGGTTCTCCGACACCCCACTACAAAAATATTACAATCTGTGATAAAAATCTTCGGCGGCAACGGTGCTGACAATTGATTATCGGTTTCAAATCGACTTTCAAATCAGCATCAGTTGCCGCCACACCACCATCACTACGGCCTAAATTGAGCCAAAAATGCTAGTCTTCGCATAAAACAATTACGCCCCCTATAAACTGCCCGCCCACATGTACATGCTACATTCCTAGTCGTCTGCCCTCAGCAGCCGGCAAGGGTAGTAGAGGGGACTGAAGACCACACACCGCATTACAGCCAACAAAACATCAAGTTGACGAACTCACAGGGGATTGCAAATCAAATTTTAAGTTAGGGAGAATTACAAAGAAGAGACAGCATACTTTCGAGCGTGGCCCCACTTTACTTTCTAGACTCACACCACACACACACACACACACACTTGACACACTATTACACACACTTGACGAGTCCTCTCCCCCCTCTTGACAATTCGTACTTTTGGAGCCTTTTGCCCCGATCGTGGAGTGGTCTCGAGTCTGGGTCTCTGTCCAAACAAAAAGTCGTGTCGTGAACGTTGTGGAGTCGAGACGTGTTCGAGGTTTAGTTTAGTCCCTCCGTCAAAGTGCCGAATATTTTGTGTCTCTCTCTTTTTCCCTAGCCCCCCCCCACCCCCCTGCTGGCTGCGGGCCTATTTCGAGGTTACAAGTGTTTCGTTGCTGCAGTATTATATGTTTGTAAAGTTTATTGTGCCATCAAATGTACTAGTGTGTGTTTGAAGTGTCGTTTAACGTTTAATTGTAAAACAAACACAAAAATGTACATAAATTAAATTAAGACATATACTGCCCAACAAAATATTAATAAGGCAACGCGCTTGGTTGCTGGCGGCTCACACCCCAGCCTCTCAGCCCCTCCCTTGCTGGAGCACTGAGAGCGCTCAACCCAAAGCGGGTATATATTGAAAAAAAAAAAATAAAAAACTGTGTGAATAATTTGGCTTGACAAAAACTCCACTCGCGTCGGTCGAAAAATTTATTACCAAACCCACCCAAAGCCAATCCAGCGCAGCTATGCCACGCGGATCCACTGCCAGAAGAGGACGACGACGACGAGGACCACACGGCGTCACAGCCAGGGATCGCCCCAAATCAGCCATTTCCACTGCCAGCTCCGACAGCGCCGCCGACAGCGAAGCCAGCGCCGACAGCGCAGCCACCGGCACCGTGGCAAACGCAGCGATACTGAGACGCCAATCCACCGACTCCGCCACCTGGTTGGAGGCACTTCCTCCAATTCCTGGACCGGCTCCAGCCACCATTGCCGGGTATGTGAGGACCACATACCATGCCGACACCACCATCACGGCCACTCCGGCCACAAGCCCCATCCCCGACCCCGACCTGCCCTGCCCCAACAGCTGGGCGGCCATTCCCAATCTCACCAGCCAGTAGCAGTTCCAGATCGGCGACTGGGTGGAGGCGGTCCATACCCAGGAACGCCAGCAGCAGCAGCAGCAGACCATCAGCAGCAGCAGCGGTAGTCGCCGGCTTGAGGCATTGGCGGCGTCGGCAGCGGCAGCGGCGTCAGCCAAAGCACCGCAATGTCAAGCCAAGCCAAGCCAAGGGGTACCAAGCGCGCCAATAATTCCGCTTCCCACACTCCAACACACACAGACACGTATCGATGCACCGTATGCCGATGCATCGTGTGGAGAGAGCCGGAAACAGCAAGGAGCGAGAGAAGGCGCAAAGAGAGAGCGGGTAACGACCACGTACCAGCGACAGTACGAGAGGGCACTCGAGCAGCCTCTGCACGAACAGCAGCCAACAAAAGATTCGTGTTCGAGTGCCCGTTCGGGAGCGAGTTCGAACTCGAACCACAGCCATGGCACAAACCCCGCTCGATCGGCCACAGCAGCGGTTCCAAATGCAATGCACACAGCCAATACCACAACCACAACCACAAATACAATGATGACATACATCAGCACACAAACAGCGACATCAAACACAAAAACGACAACTACGATTACGTCGGCAGCCAGACGACGATGCCTGCTAACAGCAATGTTAACAGGCGGACCCCCCCCCCACCACCGCCGCCAGAGGAACATCAGCAGCAGCAGCAAACACATCAACAACAACAACAACATCAGCCAACGGCAACAAACACAGCCAATACCGATGATTACACAGACGAAGCCGCGTTGACAGAAGTTGTTAAACCGCCGCAACTTTGGCATTTAGCTGGGTGCGGTGGACGAAACCACCGCACTTTACACAGACGAAGCCGCGTTGACAGAAGTTGTTAAACCGCCGCAATTTTCGCATTTAGCTGGGTGCGGTGGACGAAACCACCGCACTTTACACAGGCGAAGCCGCGTTGACAGTAGTTGTCTGTGGTTTAAGAAATCTTTGTGTTTTATGATTCTCTTTGTGGTTTGTGATTTGAATATATGTTTAGTGGCGCACAGAATTTTAATTTACATTGGCGAGAAAGAGGAAATAAAGCTTGTCGGTAGTGGTTGGGAAGGGGAATGTGAATGTGTGTGGGGCGAGTTGGGAAAATGGCTGCTTGGCTTGGCGTCGGCATTTTAATGTATTCCTTATTGGCGTTAATTAAAAATTTTTAACAGTTTAGTTGGGCGGCAAACAAGTTAAGGGGCTCGTTAGTCGCCCGACGTGTCACACCGCTTCATCTGCCTCGTCGATCATCTGTAACTGTATCTGTATCTGTACAAAGGAGCCTAGAATTTCTTAGATCTGTGTTCTTCTACCATCCTCTACATGGATTGGTTCCACATTAATCCTAAAGATGCACAAATTTTATAGCTTGAACAAAAAAAAAAAACACATACAATAATCGCATATCACATATTATGTTTTTTGTGGAGAGGGGGAGGGGGAGGGGGAGGGTTCCAAAGTATTTACACGGTCCAATGTTTGCACGGGTAATATAATGGAGATTCTCTTGGTAAAGATTTTATTCGTAATTTATTCGCCCAACTATCGAGAAAGACTCGCGTGTGCCGTACGATACGATCCATTACGATACGATATCGTCTGTGGGCTATTGACGTGTGCATATGTATGTACAATCCGAAGAGAGGATTACTCTTGTTTTGTTCTCTTTCCTAGATGATAATATCGTATCAGTGGTTCTGGAAGGGGGTGCTTAAACCTACGACGAAAGCTATAATCCAGTGGATGGGTCGGAATAGGTGTCCTGTTCCTCCGCTCAGACATAGACCTCTCCTGTCTTGGCCTCGGGAATGTGTTTGGCGAGGGTTGAGGTAGCACTCGTGGCCGTTGCCGTGGCGCCGCTCTGGGGCAGGGCGATCGTGCCACCGGATGAAGAGTTGTCCACTGTATCCACTGTGGGGGCTCCTGCCGAACGCACCGAGGAGCGCACTGTGGGGTCGTGCAGGTTGAAGCTCAGACTGAAGCTGTTGTTCCGCGAAATGTTGCCGTTGCCGCCGTTCAGGGGCTTCACGGACAGGAGGGCCGTGGTGGTGATGCCGCCGCCGCCGCCCGCACCCGGCCCCACGGTCATGCCGTTGCTGGAGCCACTGTTGCTGTAGCCGTCCTGCTCCTGGGCCAGGTCCACGATGGACAGGGACGAGGGGAAGCGCTGAATGGAGAACGAGACGGGGATCGTGGTGATGACGTCATTGGGCTCGTAGCCACTGGCTGTTGTCGTGATGGTCGGCAGCTGGGCGTTCGCCGCTATGGGAAGGATGCTCAGGGTCCCCGTGGGAATGGTGTACCCGCCGCCGCTGCTGTTGGCCATGGTGAAGGGAAACGACAGCGTGGTGATGTTCGTGGCAGCGGAGAGGGCTACGGAATCGAGAATCGAAGGGAGAGAGATTGTGGTTGGAGTATCTGAATCTGCATCTGCGGGAGTATCTGTGCCCGGTACTCACTGCTGTGAACTCGCTGTAAATGATGACCACTGCGGGCAGGGTCAACGCCTTGACGCAGCACATGAGGAACCCAAAGAAGAGCCACGCGATCTCCCCGCAGGTGGAGAAGCGGAAGAGCTGCAGGAAGCCGATCGGCTGTGTGGGCTCCAGTCCTGCGGCCACCGGCGCCTCATCCAGGGACTTGCCATCGGTTGTCGTCGTGCCAGAAGCCTCGTCCTTCTATCGGTACGACGAAGGACGGAGGAATAGTGTTACTCGAGCCAAGACCCGCGATTTATTCACAGACACGGACAGAGACAGACGGCACGCAAAGGTTAATTCAATTACTGCCACACTCTCAGAGGCATGTATCTGTATCTGTGGCTGTGGCAAGGGTACAGCAGCTACTTTGTATCTTTTGCCATAGTTCTCTCTCATTGACCCGCGGGGTTAACGAGTAATAGAATCTACCGTTTATTATTGGACATTCCAACGCCAATTTGGAGCGATTCGATTCGATTCCCTTTCAGAGGCCCGTACAGAAATCTGTGTGGCGCCATTCGCCCCCTGCCCCTCTCCTTGTCGTGGGATGGATGATCACCTTTTAATTGATTTTCAACACTTTGATCCTTCAGATACTGTATCTATGCACTGATTTCTGCAGAAGATCCGTTACTGCTCACTCGGACCGCCCAAGCGCGACTGCTGGAACACCGTCCGCGGAGCCACCCATTTATGTTGATTCCCCGATGTGGATGCTGGACAGAGTACTCGGGCTTGGGCATGAGTACTCGTGAGTGTATCGTATCAACCGCTCGCTTTGGGGTTCACAATTCTAATTGATCTCCGCTTTCCGCTCTTGGGGTAGGTTCCGCCGAAAGAGGCGCTTCAATTTACAATGAGAGCAAAAGAGACATTCTGTAGAGGGTTTTTCTTTTCTTTGCTTTTCTTTTCTTTATTCTTTTTCTTTCATTTGGAGGGTGGAAGGTGCAACAATCTAAAACGGAGGCAGACTCTTGAGCCTCCTGCTGGTGCGCAGCACGAATGGTGCCGGCTGATTTGTACCGGCATTTCCTCCAGCGGGAACGACTTCGGGAGCAGCTACGGGAGCGACTGCGGGAGCGACTCCGACCGACTCGCCTTCATCGTCCGAGCCCCCGAGCATTACGCTGTCCAAAGTAGTGCGGGACGCCCGCAGTGTCATCATGTGCCGGGTGCTGCGTTCGCCCAAGGTGTTGCGCACCTTCAGGCAGCTCTTCTGCGACAGGGTTCTTTGTTTTTCGCCCGTATCCAGGGCGAGGACGCGGCGCTGGCACTCGCCGAATGCCACGGCATGGCTGCTGGTGGGCCCGTCGTCCTCATTGCCGGGCCGTTCAAAAATTGTCTCTAGACCGGTGGGCCTCGACTTTGCGATGGTCTGCGATGGCGCCTGAGAACCGGTGGTCGGCGTCAGGCTGGGCTTCTTGGCCAGGCGGCTGGGACTAAGACTGGGCCTGGCGGCGCTCTGGCTCTTGCTCTTGCAGGCGCGCGGCGGCATTTGGCGCCGAACCATAGTCGCGGTTGCCACAGATCCTGTATCCCCCGGTATACTCCCGGCTGAAATGAGACGAAATGAGAAATGAGTTACGACTGTCCGATGGCCGCAGAACCGAGTACTTCCTTTACCTTTAGCTTTGCCTTCAAGTTTTTTCTTTTCAGGCATTTCTCGTATCTTTTTCCGGCTTTTCCGTCTCCTGGGTAAACCTTTCGACTTCTCAAACGAGCAACGAGCAACGAGCCTCTTTGGGTTGAAGGCTCTCAGTGCTCCACAGGGGAGGGGCTGAGAGGCTGGGGTGTGAGCCGCCAGCAACCAAGCGCGTTGCTTTATTAATATTTGTGGGCAGTATATGTCTTAATTTAATTTATGTACATTTTTGTGTTTGTTTTACAATTCAACTATTGAGTCTCAATACCCACGCTACAAGGAGTGGAAACAGCAGCCGAGAGAGAGAGCGATCCCAATACCCACGCTACACGAAGGAGAAGCAGCAGCCAGAACAAGAGCCACGAAGAGGGGAATAGTCGGATCTCTCCCACTCCGACCAGTGACGCCGATGTGATCAACAACTCTCCCCGGCCAGCCCGAAGCCAACGCCTACAAGGGAGACCGAGAGAGAGGCCGCCGTCGCGAAACTGAGAGAGAGTTTTTCATTTAAAACAATGGGGGGAGCAGCACCGGAACCAGATCCCACAGGAACCACGACGAGCATCACTAGCATTAATACCGACGTCACACGAAGGGGAAATCGCAGCCAAGAGAGAGCCAGGGCTGGAGCGATCCCATACCTTTGTCACACGAAGGGGAAATGGTAGCCGAGAGCGATCCCAATACCCACGCTACAAGGAGGGGAAACAGCAGCCGAGGAACTCCAGCGCCACCGCTCCTATACGCCGTCTACTTATTTGTATATGTACTAAATTCAAATAATACATGCCATATTTTACATTTTACATGTAGTTGCAGTGTTTTTGGCTGAACAATGGGAAGGTAACACTAGTTACAGTAGTGGTAGGTATTCGGTATTTTTTACGCAAGTATTTTGAGTAAAGAAAGTTAAGGTAACACTAGACTTAACATTAACATGTGTTTTCTTTTACAATGGATTGCGTCTTTTCAGTCCGTTCCCGTCCTCGGAGCGGGCTTCATATAAGTGGCGGCGCAAGGCTGATCCTCATATCAGCATCAGCATAGGCCCTGTAGTTGGATGGGTGCGTACCGCCGCAACTTTGGCATTTAGCTGGGTGCGGTGGACGAAACCACCGCACTTTACACAGACGAAGCCGCGTTGACAGAAGTTGTTAAACCGCCGCAACTTTGGCATTTAGCTGGGTGCGGTGGACGAAACCACCGCACTTTACACAGACGAAGCCGCGTTGACAGAAGTTGTTAAACCGCCGCAATTTTCGCATTTAGCTGGGTGCGGTGGACGAAACCACCGCACTTTACACAGGCGAAGCCGCGTTGACAGTAGTTGTGTGTGGTTTAAGAAATCTTTGTGTTTTATGATTCTCTTTGTGGTTCGTGATTTGAATATATGTTTAGTGGCGCACAGAATTTTAATTTACATTGGCGAGAAAGAGGAAATTAAGCTTGTTGGTAGTGGTTGGGAAGGGGAATGTGAATGTGTGTGGGGCGAGTTGGGAAAATGGCTGCTTGGCTTGGCGTCGGCATTTTAATGTATTCCTTATTGGCGTTAATTAAGAATTTTTAACAGTTTAGTTGGGCGGCAAACAAGTTAAGGGGCTCGTTAGTCGCCCGACGTGTCACACCGCTTCATCTGCCTCGTCGATCATCTGTAACTGTATCTGTATCTGTACAAAGGAGCCTAGAATTTCTTAGATCTGTGTTCTTCTACCATCCTCTACATGGATTGGTTCCACATTAATCCTAAAGATGCACAAATTGTATAGCTTGAACAAAAAAAAAAACACATACAATAATCGCATATCACATATTATGTTTTTTGTGGAGAGGGGTAGGGGGAGGGGGAGGGGAGGGTTCCAAAGTATTTACACGGTCCAATGTTTGCACGGGTAATATAATGGAGATTCTCTTGGTAAAGATTTTATTCGAAATTTATTCGCCAACTATCGAGAAAGACTCGCGTGTGCCGTACGATACGATCCATTACGATACGATATCGTCTGTGGGCTATATATGTATGTATATTGATGTGTGCATATGTATGTACAATCCGAAGAGAGAATTACTCTTGTTTTGTTCTCTTTCCTAGATGATAATATCTAATCAGTGGTTCTGGAAGGGGGTGCTTAAACCTACGACGAACGCTATAATCCAGTGGATGGGTCGGAATAGGTGTCCTGTTCCTCCGCTCAGACATAGACCTCTCCTGTCTTGGCCTCGGGACTGTTTTTGGCGAGGGTTGAGGTAGCACTCGTGGCCGTTGCCGTGGCGCCGCTCTGGGGCAGGGCGATCGTGCCACCGGATGAAGGTGGTGATGCCGCCGCCGCCGCCCGCACCCGGCCCCACGGTCATGCCGTTGCTGGAGCCACTGTTGCTGTAGCCGTCCTGCTCCTGGGCCAGGTCCACGATGGACAGGGACGAGGGGAAGCGCTGAATGGAGAGCGAGACGGGGATCGTGGTGATGACGTCATTGGGCTCGTAGCCACTGGCCGTTGTCGTGATGGTCGGCAGCTGGGCGTTCGCCGCGATGGGAAGGATGCTCAGGGTCCCCGTGGGAATGGTGTACCCGCCGCCGCTGCTGTTGGCCATCGTGAAGGGAAACGACAGCGTGGTGATGTTCGTGGCAGCGGAGAGGGCTACGGAATCGAGAATCGAAGGGAGAGAGATTGTGGTTGGAGTATCTGAATCTGCATCTGCGGGAGTATCTGTGCCCGGTACTCACTGCTGTGAGCTCGCTGTAAATGATGACCACTGCGGGCAGGGTCAACGCCTTGACGCAGCACATGAGGAACCCAAAGAAGAGCCACGCGATCTCCCCGCAGGTGGAGAAGCGGAAGAGCTGCAGGAAGCCGATCGGCTGTGTGGGCTCCAGTCCTGCGGCCACCGGCGCCTCATCCAGGGACTTGCCATCGGTTGTCGTCGTGCCAGAAGCCTCGTCCATCTATCGGTACGACGAAGGTCGGAGGAATAGTGTTACTCGAGCCAAGACCCGCGATTTATTCACAGACACGGCCATAGACAGACGGCACGCAAAGGTTAATTCAATTACTGCCACACTCTCAGAGGCATGTATCTGTATCTGTGGCTGTGGCAAGGGTACAGCAGCTACTTTGTATCTTTTGCCATAGTTCTCTCTCATTGACCCGCGGGGTTAACGAGTAATAGAATCTACCGTTTATTATTGGACATTCCAACGCCAATTTGGAGCGATTCGATTCGATTCCCTTTCAGAGGCCCGTACAGAAATCTGTGTGGCGCCATTCGCCCCCTGCCCCCTCTCCTTGTCGTGGGATGGATGATCACCTTTTAATTGATTTTCAACACTTTGATCCTTCAGATACTGTATCTATGCACTGATTTCTGCAGAAGATCCGTTACTGCTCACACGGACCGCCCAAGCGCGACTGCTGGAACACCGTCCGCGGAGCCACCCATTTATGTTGATTCCCCGATGTGGATGCTGGACAGAGTAATCGGGCTTGGGCATGAGTACTCGTGAGTGTATCGTATCAATCGCTCGCTTTGGGGTTCACAATTCTAATTGATCTCCGCTTTCCGCTCTTGGGGTAGGTTCCGCCGAAAGAGGCGCTTCAATTTACAATGAGAGCAAAAGAGACATTCTGTAGAGGGTTTTTCTTTTCTTTGCTTTTCTTTTCTTTATTCTTTTTCTTTCATTTGGAGGGTGGAAGGTGCAACAATCTAAAACGGAGGCAGACTCTTGAGCCTCCTGCTGGTGCGCAGCACGAATGGTGCCGGCTGATTTGTACCGGCATTTCCTCCAGCGGGAACGACTTCGGGAGCAGCTACGGGAGCGACTGCGGGAGCGACTCCGACTCGCCTTCATCGTCCGAGCCCCGAGCATTACGCTGTCCAAAGTAGTGCGGGACGCCCGCAGTGTCATCATGTGCCGGGTGCTGCGTTCGCCCAAGGTGTTGCGCACCTTCAGGCAGCTCTTCTGCGACAGGGTTCTTTTTTTTTCGCCCGTACCCAGGGCGAGGACGCGGCGCTGGCACTCGCCGAATGCCACGGCATGGCTGCTGGTGGGTCCGTCGTCCTCATTGCCGGGCCGTTCAAAAATCGTCTCGAGACCGGTGGGCCTCGACTTTGCGATGGTCTGCGATGGCGCCTGAGAGCCGGTGGTCGGCGTCAGGCTGGGCTTCTTGGCCAGGCGGCTGGGACTAAGACTGGGCCTGGCGGCGCTCTGGCTCTTGCTCTTGCAGGCGCGCGGCGGCATTTGGCGCCGAACCATAGTCGCGGTTGCCACAGATCCTGTATCCCCCGGTATACTCCCGGCTGAAATGAGAGGAAATGAGAAATGAGTTACGACTGTCCGATGGCCGCAGAACCGAGTACTTTCTTTACCTTTAGCTTTGCCTTCAAGTTTTTTCTTTGCAGGCATTTCTCGTATCTTTTTCCGTCTCCTGGGTAAACCTTTCGACTTCTCAAACGAGCAACGAGCCTCTTTGGGTTGAAGGCTCTCAGTGCTCCACAGAGGAGGGGCTGAGAGGCTGGGGTGTGAGCCGCCAGCAACCAAGCGCGTTGCTTTATTAATATTTGTGGGCAGTATATGTCTTAATTTAATTTATGTACATTTTTGTGTTTGTTTTACAATTCAACTATTGAGTCTCAATACCCACGCTACAAGGAGTGGAAACAGCAGCCGAGAGAGAGAGCGATCCCAATACCCACGCTACACGAAGGAGAAGCAGCAGCCAGAACAAGAGCCACGAAGAGGGGAATAGTCGGATCTCTCCCACTGCGACCAGTGACGCCGATGTGATCAACAACTCTCCCCGGCCAGCCCGAAGCCAACGCCTACAAGGGAGACCGAGAGAGAGGCCGCCGTCGCGAAACTGAGAGAGAGTTTTTCACTTAAAACAATGGGGGGAGCAACACCGGAACCAGATCCCACAGGAACCACGACGAGCATCACTAGCATTAATACCGACGTCACACGAAGGGGAAATCGCAGCCAAGAGAGAGCCAGGGCTGGAGCGATCCCATACCTTTGTCACACGAAGGGGAAATGGTAGCCGAGAGCGATCCCAATACCCACGCTACAAGGAGGGGAAACAGCAGCCGAGGAACTCCAGCGCCACCGCTCCTATACGCCGTCTACTTATTTGTATATGTACTAAATTCAAATAATACATGCCATATTTTACATTTTACATGTAGTTGCAGTGTTTTTGGCTGAACAATGGGAAGGTAACACTAGTTACAGTAGTGGTAGGTATTCGGTATTTTTTATGCAAGTATTTTGAGTAAAGAAAGTTAAGGTAACACTAGACTTAACATTAACATGTGTTTTCTTTTACAATGGATTGCGTCTTTTCAGTCCGTTCCCGTCCTCGGAGCGGGCTTCATATAAGTGGCGGCGCAAGGCTGATCCTCATATCAGTATCAGCATAGGCCCTGTAGTTGGATGGGTGCGTACCGCCGCAACTTTGGCATTTAGCTGGGTGCGGTGGACTAAACCACCGCACTTTACACAGACGAAGCCGCGTTGACAGAAGTTGTTAAACCGCCGCAATTTTCGCATTTAGCTGGGTGCGGTGGACGAAACCACCGCACTTTACACAGGCGAAGCCGCGTTGACAGTAGTTGTGTGTGGTTTAAGAAATCTTTGTGTTTTATGATTCTCTTTGTGGTTCGTGATTTGAATATATGTTTAGTGGCGCACAGAATTTTAATTTACATTGGCGAGAAAGAGGAAATTAAGCTTGTTGGTAGTGGTTGGGAAGGGGAATGTGAATGTGTGTGGGGCGAGTTGGGAAAATGGCTGCTTGGCTTGGCGTCGGCATTTTAATGTATTCCTTATTGGCGTTAATTAAGAATTTTTAACAGTTTAGTTGGGCGGCAAACAAGTTAAGGGGCTCGTTAGTCGCCCGACGTGTCACACCGCTTCATCTGCCTCGTCGATCATCTGTAACTGTATCTGTATCTGTACAAAGGAGCCTAGAATTTCTTAGATCTGTGTTCTTCTACCATCCTCTACATGGATTGGTTCCACATTAATCCTAAAGATGCACAAATTGTATAGCTTGAACAAAAAAAAAAACACATACAATAATCGCATATCACATATTATGTTTTTTGTGGAGAGGGGTAGGGGAGGGGGAGGGGGAGGGTTCCAAAGTATTTACACGGTCCAATGTTTGCACGGGTAATATAATGGAGATTCTCTTGGTAAAGATTTTATTCGAAATTTATTCGCCCAACTATCGAGAAAGACTCGCGTGTGCCGTACGATACGATCCATTACGATACGATATCGTCTGTGGGCTATATATGTATGTATATTGATGTGTGCATATGTATGTACAATCCGAAGAGAGAATTACTCTTGTTTTGTTCTCTTTCCTAGATGATAATATCTAATCAGTGGTTCTGGAAGGGGGTGCTTAAACCTACGACGAAAGCTATAATCCAGTGGATGGGTCGGAATAGGTGTCCTGTTCCTCCGCTCAGACATAGACCTCTCCTGTCTTGGCCTCGGGACTGTTTTTGGCGAGGGTTGAGGTAGCACTCGTGGCCGTTGCCGTGGCGCCGCTCTGGGGCAGGGCGATCGTGCCACCGGATGAAGGTGGTGATGCCGCCGCCGCCGCCCGCACCCGGCCCACGGTCATGCCGTTGCTGGAGCCACTGTTGCTGTAGCCGTCCTGCTCCTGGGCCAGGTCCACGATGGACAGGGACGAGGGGAAGCGCTGAATGGAGAGCGAGACGGGGATCGTGGTGATGACGTCATTGGGCTCGTAGCCACTGGCCGTTGTCGTGATGGTCGGCAGCTGGGCGTTCGCCGCGATGGGAAGGATGCTCAGGGTCCCCGTGGGAATGGTGTACCCGCCGCCGCTGCTGTTGGCCATCGTGAAGGGAAACGACAGCGTGGTGATGTTCGTGGCAGCGGAGAGGGCTACGGAATCGAGAATCGAAGGGAGAGAGATTGTGGTTGGAGTATCTGAATCTGCATCTGCGGGAGTATCTGTGCCCGGTACTCACTGCTGTGAGCTCGCTGTAAATGATGACCACTGCGGGCAGGGTCAACGCCTTGACGCAGCACATGAGGAACCCAAAGAAGAGCCACGCGATCTCCCCGCAGGTGGAGAAGCGGAAGAGCTGCAGGAAGCCGATCGGCTGTGTGGGCTCCAGTCCTGCGGCCACCGGCGCCTCATCCAGGGACTTGCCATCGGTTGTCGTCGTGCCAGAAGCCTCGTCCATCTATCGGTACGACGAAGGACGGAGGAATAGTGTTACTCGAGCCAAGACCCGCGATTTATTCACAGACACGGACATAGACAGACGGCACGCAAAGGTTAATTCAATTACTGCCACACTCTCAGAGGCATGTATCTGTATCTGTGGCTGTGGCAAGGGTACAGCAGCTACTTTGTATCTTTTGCCATAGTTCTCTCTCATTGACCCGCGGGGTTAACGAGTAATAGAATCTACCGTTTATTATTGGACATTCCAACGCCAATTTGGAGCGATTCGATTCGATTCCCTTTCAGAGGCCCGTACAGAAATCTGTGTGGCGCCATTCGCCCCCTGCCCCCTCTCCTTGTCGTGGGATGGATGATCACCTTTTAATTGATTTTCAACACTTTGATCCTTCAGATACTGTATCTATGCACTGATTTCTGCAGAAGATCCGTTACTGCTCACACGGACCGCCCAAGCGCGACTGCTGGAACACCGTCCGCGGAGCCACCCATTTATGTTGATTCCCCGATGTGGATGCTGGACAGAGTAATCGGGCTTGGGCATGAGTACTCGTGAGTGTATCGTATCAATCGCTCGCTTTGGGGTTCACAATTCTAATTGATCTCCGCTTTCCGCTCTTGGGGTAGGTTCCGCCGAAAGAGGCGCTTCAATTTACAATGAGAGCAAAAGAGACATTCTGTAGAGGGTTTTTCTTTTCTTTGCTTTTCTTTTCTTTATTCTTTTTCTTTCATTTGGAGGGTGGAAGGTGCAACAATCTAAAACGGAGGCAGACTCTTGAGCCTCCTGCTGGTGCGCAGCACGAATGGTGCCGGCTGATTTGTACCGGCATTTCCTCCAGCGGGAACGACTTCGGGAGCAGCTACGGGAGCGACTGCGGGAGCGACTCCGACTCGCCTTCATCGTCCGAGCCCCCGAGCATTACGCTGTCCAAAGTAGTGCGGGACGCCCGCAGTGTCATCATGTGCCGGGTGCTGCGTTCGCCCAAGGTGTTGCGCACCTTCAGGCAGCTCTTCTGCGACAGGGTTCTTTTTTTTTCGCCCGTACCCAGGGCGAGGACGCGGCGCTGGCACTCGCCGAATGCCACGGCATGGCTGCTGGTGGGTCCGTCGTCCTCATTGCCGGGCCGTTCAAAAATCGTCTCGAGACCGGTGGGCCTCGACTTTGCGATGGTCTGCGATGGCGCCTGAGAGCCGGTGGTCGGCGTCAGGCTGGGCTTCTTGGCCAGGCGGCTGGGACTAAGACTGGGCCTGGCGGCGCTCTGGCTCTTGCTCTTGCAGGCGCGCGGCGGCATTTGGCGCCGAACCATAGTCGCGGTTGCCACAGATCCTGTATCCCCCGGTATACTCCCGGCTGAAATGAGACGAAATGAGAAATGAGTTACGACTGTCCGATGGCCGCAGAACCGAGTACTTTCTTTACCTTTAGCTTTGCCTTCAAGTTTTTTCTTTGCAGGCATTTCTCGTATCTTTTTCCGTCTCCTGGGTAAACCTTTCGACTTCTCAAACGAGCAACGAGCCTCTTTGGGTTGAAGGCTCTCAGTGCTCCACAGAGGAGGGGCTGAGAGGCTGGGGTGTGAGCCGCCAGCAACCAAGCGCGTTGCTTTATTAATATTTGTGGGCAGTATATGTCTTAATTTAATTTATGTACATTTTTGTGTTTGTTTTACAATTCAACTATTGAGTCTCAATACCCACGCTACAAGGAGTGGAAACAGCAGCCGAGAGAGAGAGCGATCCCAATACCCACGCTACACGAAGGAGAAGCAGCAGCCAGAACAAGAGCCACGAAGAGGGGAATAGTCGGATCTCTCCCACTGCGACCAGTGACGCCGATGTGATCAACAACTCTCCCCGGCCAGCCCGAAGCCAACGCCTACAAGGGAGACCGAGAGAGAGGCCGCCGTCGCGAAACTGAGAGAGAGTTTTTCACTTAAAACAATGGGGGGAGCAACACCGGAACCAGATCCCACAGGAACCACGACGAGCATCACTAGCATTAATACCGACGTCACACGAAGGGGAAATCGCAGCCAAGAGAGAGCCAGGGCTGGAGCGATCCCATACCTTTGTCACACGAAGGGGAAATGGTAGCCGAGAGCGATCCCAATACCCACGCTACAAGGAGGGGAAACAGCAGCCGAGGAACTCCAGCGCCACCGCTCCTATACGCCGTCTACTTATTTGTATATGTACTAAATTCAAATAATACATGCCATATTTTACATTTTACATGTAGTTGCAGTGTTTTTGGCTGAACAATGGGAAGGTAACACTAGTTACAGTAGTGGTAGGTATTCGGTATTTTTTATGCAAGTATTTTGAGTAAAGAAAGTTAAGGTAACACTAGACTTAACATTAACATGTGTTTTCTTTTACAATGGATTGCGTCTTTTCAGTCCGATCCCGTCCTCGGAGCGGGCTTCATATAAGTGGCGGCGCAAGGCTGATCCTCATATCAGCATCAGCATAGGCCCTGTAGTTGGATGGGTGCGTACCGCCACAACTTTGGCATTTAGCTGGGTGCGGTGGACGAAACCACCGCACTTTACACAGACGAAGCCGCGTTGACAGAAGTTGTTAAGCCGCCGCAACTTTGGCATTTAGCTGGGTGCGGTGGACGAAACCACCGCACCTTACACAGACGAAGCCGCGTTGACAGAAGTAGTTAAACCGCCGCAATTTTCGCATTTAGCTGGGTGCGGTGGACGAAACCACCGCACTTTACACAGGCGAAGCCGCGTTGACAGTAGTCGTTAGTCTGTGGTTTAAGAAATCTTTGTGTTTTATGATTCTCTTTGTGGTTTGTGATTTGAATATATGTTTAGTGGCGCACAGAATTTTAATTTACATTGGCGAGAAAGAGGAAATAAAGCTTGTCGGTAGTGGTTGGGAAGGGGAATGTGAATGTGTGTGGGGCGAGTTGGGAAAATGGCTGCTTGGCTTGGCGTCGGCATTTTAATGTATTCCTTATTGGCGTTAATTAAGAATTTTTAACAGTTTAGTTGGGCGGCAAACAAGTTAAGGGGCTCGTTAGTCGCCCGACGTGTCACACCGCTTCATCTGCCTCGTCGATCATCTGTAACTGTATCTGTATCTGTACAAAGGAGCCTAGAATTTCTTAGATCTGTGTTCTTCTACCATCCTCTACATGGATTGGTTCCACATTAATCCTAAAGATGCACAAATTTTATAGCTTGAACAAAAAAAAAAAAAACACATACAATAATCGCATATCACATATTATGTTTTTTGTGGAGAGGGGCAGGGGGAGGGTTCCAAAGTATTTACACGGTCCAATGTTTGCACGGGTAATATAATGGAGATTCTCTTGGTAAAGATTTTATTCGTAATTTATTCGCCCAACTATCGAGAAAGACTCGCGTGTGCCGTACGATACGATCCATTACGATAGGATATCGTCTGTGGGCTATATATGTATGTATATTGATGTGTGTATGTACAATCCGAAGAGAGGATTACTCTTGTTTTGTTCTCTTTCCTAGATGATAATACCGTATCAGTGGTTCTGGAAGGGGGTGCTTAAACCTACGACGAAAGCTATAATAAGTCGGAATAGGTGTCCTGTTCCTCCGCTCAGACATAGACCTCTCCTGTCTTGGCCTCGGGAATGTGTTTGGCGAGGGTTGAGGTAGCACTCGTGGACGTTGCCGTGGCGCCGCTCTGGGGCAGGGCGATCGTGCCACCGGATGAAGAGTTGTCCACTGTATCCACTGTGGGGGCTCCTGCCGAACGCACCGAGGAGCGCACTGTGGGGTCCTGCAGGTTGAAGCTCAGACTGAAGCTGTTGTTCCGCGAAATGTTGCCGTTGCCGCTGCCGTTCAGGGGCTTCACGGACAGGAGGGCCGTGGTGGTAATGCCGCCGCCGCCGCCCGCCCCCGGTCCCACGGTCATGCCGTTGCTGGAGCCACTGTTGCTGTAGCCGTCCTGCTCCTGGGCCAGGTCCACGATGGACAGGGACGAGGGGAAGCGCTGAATGGAGAGCGAGACGGGGATCGTGGTGATGACGTCATTGGGCTCGTAGCCACTGGCTGTTGTCGTGATGGTCGGCAGCTGGGCGTTCGCCGCGATGGGAAGGATGCTCAGGGTCCCCGTGGGAATGGTGTACCCGCCGCCGCTGCTGTTGGCCATCGTGAAGGGAAACGACAGCGTGGTGATGTTCGTGGCAGCGGAGAGGGCTACGGAATCGAGAATCGAAGGGAGAGAGATTGTGGTTGGAGTATCTGAATCTGCATCTGCGGGAGTATCTGTGCCCGGTACTCACTGCTGTGAACTCGCTGTAAATGATGACCACTGCGGGCAGGGTCAACGCCTTGACGCAGCACATGAGGAACCCAAAGAAGAGCCACGCGATCTCCCCGCAGGTGGAGAAGCGGAGGAGCTGCAGGAAGCCGATCGGCTGTGTGGGCTCCAGTCCTGCGGCCACCGGCGCCTCATCCAGGGACTTGCCATCGGTTGTCGTCGTGCCAGAAGCCTCGTCCATCTATCGGTACGACGAAGGACGGAGGAATAGTGTTCCTCGAGCCAAGACCCGCGATTTATTCACAGACACGGACAGAGACAGACGGCACGCAAAGGTTAATTCAATTACTGCCACACTCTCAGAGGCATGTATCTGTATCTGTGGCTGTGGCAAGGGTACAGCAGCTACTTTGTATCTTTTGCCATAGTTCTCTCTCATTGACCCGCGGGGTTAACGAGTAATAGAATTTACCGTTTATTATTGGACATTCCAACGCCAATTTGGAGCGATTCGATTCGATTCGATTCCCTTTCAGAGGCCCGTACAGAAATCTGTGTGGCGCCATTCGCCCCTGCCCCCTCTCCTTGTCGTGGGATGGATGATCACCTTTTAATTGATTTTCAACACTTTGATCCTTCAGATACTGTATCTATGCACTGATTTCTGCAGAAGATCCGTTACTGCTCACTCGGACCGCCCAAGCGCGACTGCTGGAACACCGTCCGCGGAGCCACCCATTTATGTTGATTCCCCGATGTGGATGCTGGACAGAGTACTCGGGCTTGGGCATGAGTACTCGTGAGTGTATCGTATCAATCGCTCGCTTTGGGGTTCACAATTCTAATTGATCTCCGCTTTCCGCTCTTGGGGTAGGTTCCGCCGAAAGAGGCGCTTCAATTTACAATGAGAGCAAAAGAGACATTCTGTAGAGGGTTTTTCTTTTCTTTGCTTTTCTTTTCTTTATTTTTTTTCCTTCATTTGGAGGGTGGAAGGTGCAACAATCTAAAACGGAGGCAGACTCTTGAGCCTCCTGCTGGTGCGCAGCACGAATGGTGCCGGCTGATTTGTACCGGCATTTCCTCCAGCGGGAACGACTTCGGGAGCAGCTACGGGAGCGACTGCGGGAGCGACTCCGACCGACTCGCCTTCATCGTCCGAGCCCCCGAGCACTACGCTGTCCAAAGTAGTGCGGGACGCCCGCAGTGTCATCATGTGCCGGGTACTGCGTTCGCCCAAGGTGTTGCGCACCTTCAGGCAGCTCTTCTGCGACAGGGTTCTTTTTTTTTCGCCCGTACCCAGGGCGAGGACGCGGCGCTGGCACTCGCCGAATGCCACGGCATGGCTGCTGGTGGGCCCGTCGTCCTCATTGCCGGGCCGTTCAAAAATCGTCTCGAGACCGGTGGGCCTCGACTTTGCGATGGTCTGCGATGGCGCCTGAGAACCGGTGGTCGGCGTCAGGCTGGGCTTCTTGGCCAGGCGGCTGGGACTAAGACTGGGCCTGGCGGCGCTCTGGCTCTTGCTCTTGCAGGCGCGCGGCGGCATTTGGCGCCGAACCATAGTCGCGGTTGCCACAGCTCCTGTATCCCCCGGTATACTCCCGGCTGAAATGAGACGAAATGAGAAATGAGTTACGACTGTCCGATGGCCGCAGAACCGAGTACTTCCTTTACCTTTAGCTTTGCCTTCAAGTTTTTTCTTTGCAGGCATTTCTCGTATCTTTTTCCGGCTTTTCCGTCTCCTGGGTAAACCTTTCGACTTCTCAAACGAGCAACGAGCAACGAGGCTCTTTGGGTTGAGGGCTCTCAGTGCTCCACAGGGGAGGGGCTGAGAGGCTGGGGTGTGAGCCGCCAGCAACCAAGCGCGTTGCTTCATTAATATTTTTTTGGGCAGTATATGTCTTAATTTAATTTATGTACATTTTTGTGTTTGTTTTACAATTAAACTTTAAACGACACTTCAAACACACACTAGTACATTTGATGGCACAATAAACTTTACAAACATATAATACTGCAGCAACGAAACACTTGTAACCTCGAAATAGGCCCGCAGCCAGAAGGGTTGGGGGGGGGAAGGGAAAAAGAGAGAGACACAAAATATTCGGCACTTTGACGGAGGGACTAAACTAAACCTCGAACACGTCTCGACTCCACAACGTTCACGACACGACTTTTCCTTTGGACAGAGACCCAGACTCGAGACCAATCCACGATCGGGGCAAAAGGCTCCAAAAGTACGAATTGTCAAGAGGGGGAGGGGGGACTCGTCAAGTGTGTGTAATAGTGTGTCAAGTGTGTGTGTGTGTGTGTGTGGTGTGAGTCAAGAAAGTAAAGTGGGGCCACGCTCAAAAGTATGCTGTCTCTTCCCTTTGTAATTCCCCTAACTTAAAAATTTGATTTGCAATCCCCTGTGAGTTCGTCAACTTGATGTTTTGTTGGCTGTAATGCGGTGTGTGGTCTTCAGTCCCCTCTACTACCCTTGCCGCCTGCTGAGGGCAGACGACTAGGAATGTATCATGTACATGTGGGCGGGCAGTTTATAGGGGGCGTAATTGTTTTATGCGAAGACTAGCATTTTTGGCTCAATTTAGGCCGTAGTGGTGGTGGTATGGCGGCAACTGATGCTGATTTGAAAGTCGATTTGAAACCGATAATCAATTGTCAGCACCGTTGCCGCCGCAGATTTTTATCACAGATTGTAATAATTTTGTAGTGGGGTGTCGGAGAACCGCACTAATTACGAAAATAACAATGGGGGGGGGGGGGGAAGAGGGGGTTAAAGAAATGAGATCGAAAATTCAGAAAATGCAGTGTTGCAACACGTAGTCAATTGAGGAATAGATAAAGAGAAAAGGTAAACAATGCAGGTTCTTTGCGTGGAAAATAAAAAAAAAAGAGACAAGCACTTGCAGAAATAACAATACAGATAAGTAGTAGACTGGAGTGAAGACGACGGAAAAACAGGTAATAAAAGAGATACTACACTGGAACAAAGACGAGACAAAACAGGTACAATTGATTTACGTTAACAATATTACAATAAACATAACAATTTAAAATAATGTCTATATCTTTTTTTTTTCTATAATTACAGGGAAGACAAGAAACAGCGGAGCATCGGCCGGCTTAGCAAAACACAATGCTTGTAAAGACATTGCGTTGCATACCGGCCGACCCCGTCGTCCCCCTGATCATCGAAATTGGCGTCATCCGAAGTCGTCAGAAGTAGGTGCAATTAGCACCTCGTCGTCGTCGTTGTGGCTGTGGCTGCCCTCTTGGAGAACCAGTGGCACTGGTCCGGCCACCAGCTGGGAGCCAGGAGTAGACGGCACACATTTTACTGTGGCGACACGGGTCCGGCCGCCAAAGTGAAATGGATGTGAGTGTGTGTGTGCGTCGGCTATTGTGGCCCTAATGTAGAGCGAGTGGCACTGGTCCGGCCACCAGCTGGGAGCCAGGAGTAGATGGCACACATTTTACTGTGGCGACACGGGTCCGGCCGCCAAAGTGAAATGGATGTGAGTGTGTGTGTGCGTCGGCAATTGTGGCCCTAATGTAGAGCGAGTGGCACTGGTCCGGCCACCAGCTGTGGGCAATGGCGGACAACGACACACCTACTCGAACGGCACAGGTCCGGCCGCCCAAGTGTAATGGATGTTTGTGTGTGTGTGTATTTCCATTCCAGGTACACATGGCACTCTGAATGCCACGGCACCTGGTTCCAGCAACCAGTTGAGGGCAATGGCGGACATGACACACCTACTCGAACGGCACAGGTCCGGCCGCCCAAGTGTAATGGATGTTTGTGTGTGTGCGTCTGTGTAGCGGAGAGTATTGTCGGTGTCATTTTAATCGTAATTGCAGCTGATTAATTTCTTGCTTTTCCTTTCCAGCTCCTTTGGCACTCTGAATGCCGTTGGCACTGGATCCGGCCACCAACTAAGGTCGATGGCGGCCACGACACACCTACTCGAACGGCACAGGTCCGGCCGCCCAAGTGTAATGGGTGTTTGTGTGTGTGTGTGTATTTCCATTCCAGGTACACATGGCAATCTGAATGTTTTGATGGCGGCAGCGTCCGTTGTTCATTTTTGTTGTGGCATGCGAGTGATATGCATTTGTCATTTAATCCAATGCAGTGGCAGAGATGTGTCCAATTAGTACACAGCGTTCCAGGATATCTGGTTGTCAAGATGGTACCTCATGTTGCGGGCGTAGGCCTTAATGTCATCCATGGAGTCGTCATCTTTCCACATCTCATCGTCATCATTTTCTTCATCCATTTCAGGATCCGTTTCTGGAATGGCGGCTGGCGTTGGCCCTAACGTTTTTTGTGGTGGCTGTGATCGTGGTGGTTTCTTTGACCGCCTGGCTGCTGGAGCTGGGGCAACCACTGTTGCTGCTGCCATTGTTGGTGGATTTTCCGATTTAACTGCAACTGCTGGAGTTGCCGTCACTGCCTGGGATTGGATGAGCGAGGTGAGTAGTGACATCGGCACTTCCAGCCTCTTTTCCAATCGCGTCATCCTCTGCGTATTCTCCAACAGTGCCTGGCTGCAGGATCCCTCGAAAGATTGGCGTTTCGGCTGCATCTTCTGCCGGGAGCGGTTGTTGGCAAACTGCTGCTGCTGCTGCTGCTGCTGTCGCTGTTGTTGTTCGCGCTGCGGCTGCTGTTGCAGCTGCTGTAGCTGCTGCTGTTGTGGTGCCTGGGAACGGCTCAATGGCTGCTCTGGACGTCGTCGCCCAGTGCGTGGGCCAGAGGCAGCAGGCGTCTGTTTTTTTGTCTGAATTGGCTGCTGCTGCTTCTGCTTCTGCTGATGTTGTTGTCCTCTTCGTCGCCCAGGAGAGGAGACATTGAGTGGCGTCCATGCTGCCTGCTGCTGCTGCTGTCCGCGCCAGGGATTGGCTGGCGTTTGAGCTGGCTGTTGCTGCTGCTGCTGTCGGCGCCCTGGATGTGCTGGTGTTGTTTTTGCTGGTGGCTGCTGCTCTGGCAATGGCTGCAGAAGCGAGCTGCGCTTGCGACGCAACTCCTGCATGGCCACTCGGTGCGACAGAAGGCGGCCCCTTGCTGCCTTGAATGCCGGACATCCCTTGTAGGCGCTGATGTGGGCGCCCTGGCAATTGGCGCATTTAGGGGCGTCTGCCCTTGGCTTGGCACATGCCGTGGACGCGTGGGCACCCGCACACTTCATACAGACGAATGAACGCCTGCAGTAGGTGCGGGTGTGCCCAAAAGCCTGACATCTGTGGCACTGGGCTGGGTCCACTGGCTTGGCCTGCCTCTCAACGATCACCAACTAGTTGCCCAGCTGGGTTAATTGGAGGACATCGTGGTGGCTTTCATCCGGCTTGGGGGCTATCTCCAACTCGAACTGGTCGAGTGGCTGTCCATCGGATCTCGCTTTAATGGCTCTAATAAATTTAACTGAATAGCCCAGTTCGGCCATCTGATTTGTTATTAGTTGGGTGCTTGTGGAGTGGTGGAGATCTCGCACGACGATCCGTAGCCCACGGTCACTCTTGTGCTAGTGTGTGTAGTGGCCAGTCATCGCCTCGTTGCCGCCGCCATCGCCCAGGATTGCCATGATGGCATCCCTGGTAGCCATGTCGCGGGCCTGGATACGGACACCATTGCGGCTGATGAGCTTGGTGTGATAGCTACTGTTGCCCACCCTCGGGTCATTCTGCAGCTTGTCCAGAATGGGCATAATGTCGGGGACAGCTGGCAGAATGATGGGGGGGGGGGGGAATAATTGTCGTTGGTTGGTGCTGTCGCTGCAGCATCCGAATTTGTCTGGCATTGGGCATACTCAGGGAGGGCAGCTGGATCAGCCCAACGCCGACGCCGCTGCTGCTGCTGTGGGTTCCTGTGCCGCAACTACTAGTTGCATTTGCAGGTGAGTGAGGTAGAGCTAGTGGAGCATTGGCAGTGGCAGGGGCAGGGGCAGGGGCAGGGGCGGGGGCGGGGGCAGGGGCATTTTGTGTAATTGTCCGCTGATGTTGTTGCTGGTTTGATTGTTGGTGATGATGGGGATGGTTTTGAATTTGGGGGATATGGGCTTTGCTTGCCTGTTGGTTGGTACTTTCCCGGAGTCGTCGTTTGGCCGATGCATGATTGGCATCCAAATTGTCGTCGTCATCGTCGTCATCAAACTCAACAACCATGACATCACTGTCATCATCATCGTCATCATCATCAACCTCGGCGCGGACGCGCTTCAGTGGCGAACGGGCCGCTGCAGCAGAGATGGATGGGATATCATCGGTATTGGCTGTGTTTGTTGCCGTTGGCTGATGTTGTTGTTTTTGATGTTGATGTGTTTGCTGCTGCTGATGTTCCTCTGGCGGCGGTGGTGGGGGGGGGTCCGCCTGTTAACATTGCTGTTAACAGGCATCGTCGTCTGGCTGCCGACGTAATTGTAGTTGTCGTTTTTGTGTTTGATGTCGCTGTTTGTGTGCTGATGTATGTCATCATTGTTTTTGTGGTTGTGGTTGTGGTATTGGCTGTGTGCATTGCATTTGGAACTGCTGCTGTGGCCGATCGAGCGGGGTTTGTGCCATGGCTGCGGTTCGAGTTCGAACTCTCTCCCGAACGGGCACTCGAACACGAATCTTTTGTTGGCTGCTGTTCGTGCAGAGGCTGCTCGAGTGCCCTCTCGTACTGTCGCTGGTACGAGGTCGTTACCCGCTCTCTTTTCGCCTTCTCTCGCTCCTTGCTGTTTCCGGCTCTCTCCACACCATGCATCGGCATACGGTGCATCGATACGTGTCTGTGTGTGTTGGAGTGTGGGAAGCGGAATTATTGGCGCGCTTGGTACCGCTTGGCTTGGCTTGGCTTGACATTGCGGTGCTTTGGGTTAAGGGCTCTCAGTGCTCCAACAGGGGAGGGGCTGAGAGGCTGGGGTGTGAGCCGCCAGCAACCAAGCGCGTTGCTTTATTAATATATATATATTTTTTTTTTTTTTTCGGCAGTATATGTCTTGATTTAATTTATGTACATTTTTGTGTTTGTTTTACAATACAACTTTAAATGACACTCAAACACACACTAGTACATTTGATGGCACAATAAACTTTACAAACAGATAATACTGCAGCAACGAAACACTTGTAACCTCGAAATAGGCCCGCAGCCAGCGGGGGGGGGAGAAAGGGAAAAAGAGAGACACTAAATATTCGGCACTTTGACGGAGGGACTTAACTAAACCTCGAACACGTCTCGACTCCACAACGTTCACGACACGACTTTTCCTTTGGACAGAGACCCAGACTCGAGACCAATCCACGATCGGGGCAAAAGGCTCCAAAAGTACGAATTGTCAAGAGGGGGGAGGGGGGACTCGTCAAGTGTGTGTAATAGTGTGTCAAGTGTTTTTTTTTTTTTTTTTCTGTATTAACTCTTAATTTTTTTAAATTTTATAAGCCTGGGACTTAACTAAAGCTAGACAGGGAGCTGTATTAAGTTGGAGAGACCGGCAAGAAGTTCCGGGTATCTGCGGGACGGCCGCAAAGCATTGCTTCGCAGGGACCATGGTTCCTCCTAGCCACTCTCGTTCCTTCGGCGCTCGCACCTACGCAGCTCCTTCATGGCGCCGGCTGCAAAGTGGCTCCAGGCCGACCATACCATGGGGTCTTCCACAATCTTCTCGATCAGGTTGTTCGGCGTGAGCTGCCCGCCGGCGGCTCGCCACAACTCCTCCCTAATAAGTGAGAAGCGCCCACATTGAAAAATGATGTGCTCAGCGTCTTCAGTGGCGTCGCCGCACCACGAGCAGTTCGGTGTGTCAAGTGTGTGTGTGTGTGTGTGTGGTGTGAGTCAAGAAAGTAAAGTGGGGCCACGCTCGAAAGTATGCTGTCTCTTCTTTGTAATTCTCCCTAACTTAAAACTTGATGTTTTGTTGGCTGTAATGCGGTGTGTGGTCTTCAGTCCCCTCTACTACCCTTGCCGCCTGCTGAGGGCAGACGACTAGGAATGTAGCATGTACATGTGGGCGAGCAGTTTATAGGGGGCGTAATTGTTTTATGCGAAGACTAGCATTTTTGGCTCAATTTAGGCCGTAGTGATGGTGGTGTGGCGGCAACTGATGCTGATTTGAAAGTCGATTTGAAACCGATAATCAATTGTCAGCACCGTTGCCGCCGAAGATTTTTATCACAGATTGTAATATTTTTGTAGTGGGGTGTCGGAGAACCGCACTAATTACGAAAATAACAATGGGGGGAAGAAGGGTTAAAGAAATGAGATCGAAAATTCAGAAAGTGCAGTGTTGCAACACGTAGTCAATTGAGGAATAGATAAAGAGAAAAAGGTAAACAATGCAGGTGCTTTGCGTGGAAAATAAGAGGAAATACACTAAAATAAAAAAGAGACAAGCACTTGCAGAAATAACAATACAGATAAGTAGTAGACTGGAGTGAAGACGACGGAATAACAGGTAATAAAAGAGATACTACACTGGAACAAAGACGAGACAAAACAGGTACAATTGATTTACGTTTACAATTTTACAATAAACATAACAATTGAAAATAATGTCTATATCTTTTTTTTCTATAATTACAGGGAAGACAAGAAACAGCGGAGCATCGGCCGGCATAGCAAAACACAATGCTTGTAAAGGCATTGCGTTGCATACCGGCCGACCCCGTCGTCCCCCCTGGTCGTCGAAATTGGCGTCGTCCGAAGTCGTCAGAAGTAGGTGCAATTAGCACCTCGTCGTCGTTGTGGCTGTGGCTGCCCTCTTGGAGAACCAGTGGCACTGGTCCTGGGAGCCAGGAGTAGACGGCACACATATTACTGTGGCGACACGGGTCCGGCCGCCAAAGTGAAATGGATGTGAGTGTGTGTGTGCGTCGGCAATTGTGGCCCTAATGTAGAGCGAGTGGCACTGGTCCGGCCACCAGTTGTGGGCAATGGCGGACAACGACACACATAACTCGAACGGGACAGGTCCGGCCGCCCAAGTGTAATGGGTGTTTGTGTGTGTGTGCGTCGGCAATTGTGGCCCTAATGTAGAGCGAGTGGCACTGGTCCGGCCACCAGCTGTGGGCAATGGCGGACAACGACACACCTACTCGAACGGCACAGGTCCGGCCGCCCAAGTGTAATGGATGTTTGTGTGTGTGTTTTTTTTTTTTTTTTTTTTTATTGGGAAAACAATTTATATTTATAAAATAACAATTATGGCTGGGAAGGGGTGGGGGGGGGGGGTCCGCTCCCGCGGGACTGCCGCTAGGCATTACTTCGCGGTGCGGGCTGTGGGGTCATCCTTCTGGCTTAGTTTGTCCGGCTTCGCTCCAGCCTGCGCAGCTCCTTGATCACGCTTGCTGCCATGTAGGCGACCGCGTTCCAAGATTGCTCATCGGCTAGCATCTGGTCGGTGAGGGTGTCCACACTCACTTCTGCAAGCGTCTCCCCTAGCCTCGTTCGTTCTCGCAAGAAGCGGGGGCATACAAAGAAGACGTGCTCTGCATCCTCGTCGACTCCAGGCCCGCAGCAGCTGCAATACGGGTCGTCAGCATGCCTAAAGCGATGCAGGTACTGCTTGAAGCAGCCATGCCCCGTCAGCAGTTGGCCCAAATAATGGTCCATTTGGCCGTGCCTTCTTCGCAGCCATGGGCTAAGCTGGGGAAGGAGACGTCTGGTCCACCTCCCTTTTGCCGCTTGGTCCCAGCGCCGTTGCCACTGGGCTATAGTGCGCTCTCGCCGCTCGCTGGCTACCTCCACTCCGCTCTGCCGCTCAGCTGCCAGGAGATCCAGTGGGACCATGCCTGCCACAATAAGTGCGGCGTCTTCAGACACCGTCCGGAAGCAGCATGTAACCCTCAGGGCACAGCGTCGGTATGCGCTTCTGCAGTCTCTGCTGTATGTGGAAACCATCATTGCTGGTGCCCACACTGCTGATCCATATTAGATTATGGAGGTGACCACCCCAGCGATGAGCTGCCTGCTACGCTGCCGTGGTCCCCCTGTATTGGCCATCATCCTGCTTATGGCCGCCGTTGCTGCAGTCGCTTTTGCGCTGGCGTATTCCAGGTGGGCCTTGAAGTTCAGCCTCTGGTCCATCATTACCCCTAGGTACTTTAGCGCAGGCTTGGTCCTGATGATCGTGCTACCGACTCTCACGCATGCCTGCTCGACCTTTTTTCTGCTGCTCATTAGCACAGCCTCCGTCTTCTTCTCCGCCAATGCTAGCCCGTTGGCTGCGAGCCAGGCCACTATCATCCCGACTGCTACGTTGGTTTTCTCCTCTACGTCTCTTACGTGTTTCGACACTGTCACCAGTGCTATGTCGTCGGCGAAGCCCACCAGGGTGCACCCTTCCGGTAATGTAAGCCGCAGGATATCGTCATACATCACGTTCCACAGTATCGGCCCTAGGACCGAACCCTGTGGGACGCCTCCGGTGATTTGGTGATGTTCTGCTCCTTCTTCCGTGTCGTAGATCAGGACGCGGTCCGTGAAATAGCTTCGCAGAGTCCGTGTGATTTGCTCAGATATACCCCTCCTGGTCAGGGCCTCTAGGATGCTCTTCCAGCTGGCAGAGTTGAAGGCGTTTCGTACGTCTAGTGTACATACTAGGCAGTACTTTTTGTCGCCTCCAGCCCATCGCGTTCCTGCCATGGCTTCCCTGGCAAGGTTTGTCACCATCTCGATGGCGTCAGTGGTGCTCCTCTGCTTGCGGAACCCGAATTGGAGGTCGGAAAGTCCGCGACGCTCAGCCAGTTCCGCCTCCAGTCGGTTACATACCATCCTCTCGAAAATCTTGCCCATGGTATCCAGCATGCACAGCGGCCGGTATGACGATGGGTCGTTGAGCTCTTTGCCTGGCTTGGGTATCAGAACCAGCCTTTGCCGTTTCCATGCTCGTGGGACTGTCCGCTCCGCTAGGCACTGGGTGTACATTGTGGCGAATGCTTCCGGATGGGCTCTAGTTATGCATTTTAGTGCTGCATTAGGGACTCCATCTGGACCTGCCGCTTTCCCGATCTTCAGCTTACCCGTGGCCTCCAGTACTTCTCTGGCAGTGATGATGGTGGTGGTGTCCCTCAGGCTAGCTCCTTCTCCCCTAGCTTCCTCTTGTAAGGGTGGTTGTCTAGGGAATAGGGTGCCGACTATCTCTCTCATATGCACCGGATCCTTGGGCATAGGCTGTCTGTTTAATCTCCCCATGACTAGTTTGTATGCTCCACCAAAAGGTTCCGCATCGGCCGCATCGCAGAGCTCCTTGAAGCATTTGAGTTTGCTGCTTCTGATGGCCTCCTTCAGCTCTTTTCTTTTGGCCTTGAATGCCGCGCCATTTCTGCCAAATTGGGCGGAGCCTCTTGCTCGCTGGTAGGCACGCCGAGCTGCGCAGCACTCCCTCCTGGCCTTGGCAATGTGCTCATTCCACCACGGTACTGGCCGGTGCCTGCTTCCTCCGATCTTTCTTTTTTTCATGGCTGCATCACAGGCCGCTTTGACGGTCCTGTAAACGGCAAGCGCGGATGCTTCAGCATCCCCGGCGGCGCTTAGGTTTTCTGCTGCCGAGAGGAGCGCGGCTCTGCTCAGGCTTTCCTCCTTGTACCCGGCCTGGAGCGCCCGCTGTATCCTTGTTGTGTTCCTGGGTGCAAAGGTTTCCGTCATTACGGCTAAGTGGTCGCTATGGGTGTAAGCACTCAGCACTTGCCACTTCGCGTGGCGTGCGAGCTCTGGGCTTGCAAAGGTGAGGTCTATAATAGACTCCCGCCCTGCTTTGCTGAACGTTGGTGTGGTTCCTGTGTTGAGGAGACAGACGTTCAGGCTTGCAAACTCGTCCAGGAGCGATGTCCCACGGGGTGTGTTCTTGGCGCTGCCCCAAGTCGTGGCCCAGGCGTTAAACTCGCCCGCTATCAGGACCGGCGATTTGCCTCGTGCGTCGTTAGCGATGTTGCTGATGATCGCCTCATACTCCTGCTGCGTGAACCTTGGTGCTATGTAGCAGCTGTAGACAAAAGTGCCGCTGTGCTTAGCTCTCACATATCCCACTCTGGATGCTCTGTGGGTAAGCTGGCCTGGTTGTGGGCCACAGCTCCAGATTGCTGCTCCTCCGTCTGAGCTTTGCTGCCAGACTCCTTCGTGTTTTTTGCCGTACGGCTCGCTGAGTAGCGCTATGTCGATCTTCTGCTCCAGGACTGTTTGCGCCAACAGATCCTGAGCAGCTCGGCAGTGGTTTAGGTTGAGCTGCAGGAGCTTAACCATCAACCAGTTTTGCTAGTGCCTTCTTATACTCAGGGCAGCTGCGGCTGAGGGCCGAGTGGGCTGCTGAGCGGACGTCTCCTGGCTTGCCAGCGCATAGTATGCACATTGGCGGGTTGTTGCACTGGTTGTGCTTGTGCCCCTCCCCACCACATTTGTAGCATGCATTGCTTGACACAGGCCGCTTGGATCTGCACCTGGCTGCAGTGTGTCCATAGGCCATGCACTTGAAGCAGCGGGTTGGCGCAATCCGTTGCCGCACGCGGCAGACAACCCAGCCGATTCGAAGTTTTCCGAGCTCCAGGAGCTTCTTTGCGAGTGCGGGCTGAAGGTTCAGCGTAGCTGCTGAGGGCAGACGACTAGGAATGTATCATGTACATGTGGGCGGGCAATTTATAGGGGGCGTAATTGTTTTATGCGAGGACTAGCATTTTGGGCTCAATTTAGGCCGTAGTGGTGGTGGTAAGGCGGCAACTGATGCTGATTTGAAAGTCGATTTGAAACCGATAATCAATTGTCAGCACCGTTGCCGCCGAAGATTTTTATCACAGATTGTAATAATTTTGTAGTGGGGTGTCGGAGAACCGCACTAATTACGAAACTAACAATGGGGTGGGGGGGGGAGAAGGGGTTAAAGAAATGAGATCGAAAATTCAGAAAATGCAGTGTTGCAACACGTAGTCAATTGAGGAATAGATAAAGAGAAAAGGTAAACAATGCAGGTGCTTTGCGTGGAAAATAAAAAAAAGAGACAAGCACTTGCAGAAATAACAATGCGGGTAAGTAGTAGACTGGAGTGAAGACGACGGAAAAACAGGTAATAAAAGAGATACTACACTGGAACAAAGACGAGACAAAACAGGTACAATTGATTTACGTTAACAATATTACAATAAACATAACAATTTAAAATAATGTCTATATCTTTTTTTTTCTATAATTACAGGGAAGACAAGAAACAGCGGAGCATCGGCCGGCATAGCAAAACACAATGCTTGTAAAGACATTGCGTTGCATACCGGCCGACCCCGTCGTCCCCCCTGATCATCGAAATTGGCGTCATCCGAAGTCGTCAGAAGTAGGTGCAATTAGCACCTCGTCGTCGTCGTTGTGGCTGTGGCTGCCCTCTTGGAGAACCAGTGGCACTGGTCCGGCCACCAGCTGGGAGCCAGGAGTAGACGGCACACATATTACTGTGGCGACACGGGTCCGGCCGCCAAAGTGAAATGGATGTGAGTGTGTGTGTGCGTCGGCAATTGTGGCCCTAATGTAGAGCGAGTGGCACTGGTCCGGCCAGCAGCTGGGAGCCAGGAGTAGATGGCACACATTTTACTGTGGCGACACGGGTCCGGCCGCCAAAGTGAAATGGATGTGAGTGTGTGTGTGCGTCGGCAATTGCGGCCCTAATGTAGAGCGAGTGGCACTGGTCCGGCCACCAGCTGTGGGCAATGGCGGACAACGACACATATAACTCGAACGGCACAGGTCCGGCCGCCCAAGTGTAATGGGTGTTTGTGTGTGTGTGCGTCGGCAATTGTGGCCCTAATGTAGAGCGAGTGGCACTGGTCCGGCCACCAGCTGGGAGCCAGGAGTAGATGGCACACATTTTACTGTGGCGACACGGGTCCGGCCGCCAAAGTGAAATGGATGTGAGTGTGTGTGTGCGTCGGCAATTGCGGCCCTAATGTAGAGCGAGTGGCACTGGTCCGGCCACCAGCTGTGGGCAATGGCGGACAACGACACACCTACTCGAACGGCACAGGTCCGGCCGCCCAAGTGTAATGGATGTTTGTGTGTGTGTGTGTATTTCCATTCCAGGTACACATGGCACTCTGAATGCCACGGCATCTGGTTCCAGCAACCAGTTGAGGGCAATGGCGGACATGACACACCTACTCGAACGGCACAGGTCCGGCCGCCCAAGTGTAATGGATGTTTGTTTATTAAATTTTATAAGCCTGGGACTTAACTAAAGCTAGACAGGGAGCTGTATTGAGTTGGAGAGACCGGCAGGAAGTTCCGGGTCTCTGCGGGACGGCCGCAAAGCATTGCTTCGCAGGGACCATGGTTCCTCCTAGCCACTCTCGTTCCTACGGCGCTCGCACCTACGCAGCTCCTTCATGGCGCCGGCTGCAAAGTTGCTCCAGGCCGACCATACCATGGGGTCTTCCACAATCTTCTCGATCAGGTTGTTCGGCGTGAGCTGCCCGCCGGCGGCTCGCCACAACTCCTCCCTAATAAGTGAGAAGCGCCCGCATTGAAAAATGATGTGCTCAGCGTCTTCAGTGGCGTCGCCGCACCACGAGCAGTTCGGCGAGTTCTCGTGGCCGAACCTCCAAAGGTAATGGCTGAAGCAGCCGTGTCCGCTCAGAAGCTGTGTGGAATGGAAATTGACCACACCGTGTCGCCTGCCGATCCAATATCGGACATACGGAATCAGGCGGTGTGTCCACCGTCCTTTATCAGAGCCGTCCCAGCGGCTTTGCCATGCTCTGAGGCTTCCTTCACGGGCCTGCTTGCGCGCGTCTCTCCTTGCCGCGCCGGCCCGGATGGCCTCGGCCACGGCCCTCTCCTCAAGCACCAGAAGGTCAATTGGAAGGACACCCGCCAGGACTAGGGCAGCGTCGTCGGATATGGTCCGAAAGCCGCAGCAGATCCGGAGCGCGCAGAGGCGATGAGTGGCTTTTACGCCCCTAGCGTAGCTGGCAACTTTAATTCCATCCGCCCATACGTCTGCTGCATAGGTCATGGCTGAGCGGACTACACTGGTCAGCAGAATCCTCCTCTCCTGCTTCGGGCCACGGGTGTTCAGCAGTATTCGGAACAGCGCCCGACTCGTGTTTGCCGCTTTCTCCTGGACGTAGCTTAGGTGTTCACGGAAACTGAGCCTGGTGTCGATCATCACGCCCAGATACCGAATGGCTCGTTTCGACGATAGTCTCTGGTCGCCAACCCTGATGTGAGCGGTCTCCACAGTCGAACGGGTGCTCACCAATACTGCCTCGGTTTTATGAGCGGCTATCTCTAGTCCCGCAGAGCGGAGCCAGTCTGCAATCAGCTGGATTGCGGTGTCACAATTTGCTTCGACGACGTCCAGGTGCTTGGCCACCACCGTCAGGGCGACATCATCTGCGTAGCAGGTTAGCTGACATCCGCCTGGAAGAGCTAATCTCATGACTCCATCGTAGGCAATGTTCCATAATAGGGGACCCATCACTGATCCTTGGGGAACTCCTGCCGTTATGCCGTGAGTCTGCGCGCCGGCCTCCGTATTATACTCCAGCAGTCTTCCCGCGAAGTAGCTCCTTACGATTGCCTGAAGGTATTGGGGTACACCGCGCCGGTTAAGTGAGTCCAGGATGCACTCCCACTTCACCGTATTGAAGGCGTTCCTGATGTCTAGGGTGACAATCAGGCAGTATTCCTTCTTGCCGCCCTTCCATCGAGTTCCCTCCACTGCCTTGGAGGCTATGTCAACTACCCTGCCTATGGCGTCCACCGTTGACCTCCCACTCCTGAAGCCGTATTGGTTTGGTGAAAGTCCCCCAGCATCCTCGACGGCGTTGTCTAGTCTTCTACGGATTATCTGTTCCAGAGTCTTCCCCAGCGAGTCGATTAAGCAAATCGGTCGAAACGAGGAGGGATCGTCCGGCGGCTTTCCTGGCTTTGGCAAGAGCACCAGGTGTTGCAACTTCCACTGCGGCGGAAATAGTCCTTCCCGCAGGCACTGCGTGAATGCCTTAGCAAACTCGTGCGGGTTGTATGCCATCGCCAGTTTTACCGCACGGTTGGGGATTCCATCAGGGCCTGGAGCCTTCTTGGCCTTTAAGCTTTGGGCCAGGGCGACGATTTCGTCCTCCGTGACCGGTTCGACCGAGTATGCAGGCTGGTGTGCGACGGCACTGCTGGCAAGACCGTGAGCCCCGGATGGGAACAATGCCTCAACAATCGTCCGCAACTGGTCTGGGTCAGACGGCGACCCCGCGTTGCTGCCATGAATTCGCTTCATTACCGTCTTGTAGGCACGTCCCCACGGATCCTTCTCGGCTGAGTCGCAAAGCTGCAGGAAGCACTCCCTCTTGCTCTCCTTGATGGCGTTCTTTAGGGCTTTTCTAGCTCCGCAGTACTCCGCCTGTAGCCTTGGCCAGCTAGTGCCACTCCTTCTGCGAGCCCGTTGATATCGCCTTCTAGCTGACAGGCAAGTGCGTCTGGCCTCCTGGATCTCGTCATTCCACCAATAGGTCGGCGATTGCTTACCCTTGAATGGCCTCTTGCGACTCATACTGGCATCGCATGCGAGCAGTAGGGACTCCAGAAGCTGGTTGACCATCTGTTGAGCTGAGCCTCCGACCTCCATATTCCTCAGCGCCTCCAAGAACCTTGGAATCCGCATTGATTCGGGATTGTAGGCTGCTCTCCGGTTTGTCTGCGTTGCCCTGGTCAGTCTGCAACCACCTTCTCCGCCTATCGAGAACACCACTGCCTCGTGGTCGCTGGCCGTATAGTGGTTCCCCAGGCGCCAGGTGGACAGAGGGGAAAGGCTGCTAGAGGCGAATGTAAGGTCGATGACTGACCCAGAGCCACCCCTGTTGAAGGTATTCGCGGTCCCCTGATTCAGCAATGCTACGTCCAACGCAGCGAAGGCCTCAAGCAGTACGTGTCCCTTGTATATGGCGTCCGAGCTGCTGCTTCTGGAGATGTCACTGCCCCACTCCTGGGCCCAAGCATTGAAGTCGCCAGCAATCACATTTGGTTTGTGGTGCCTGGCGTCGTCGGCCAATTCGTCCATCGCCGCAGCGAAGCTATGACGGCTCAAGCTTGGGGGGAGATAGCAGCTGTAAATCCATAAGTTCCCCAGTTTTGCCCTGACGAAATGTCGGAACTCAGCGCACACTGAGGGCCGCAGAGGAGGCTTACCACAAGCCCATATTGCTGCTTTTCCTGAGGAGCTTTGGACCCAGAATCCATCCTCGGGGGAAATGTATGGTTCGCTAATTATTGCAACGTCCGATCTCATTTCACGCACCGACTGAGAGAGCAGATCTGTGGCAGCCTCGCAATGGTTTAGGTTTATTTGGTAAAACCTAACCATGTCCAGCGTTTTGACTTGCCTTCTCTTTGGGTGCCATGGGGCACCTGTGGCTACCAGCTACGTGTGAGTGGGGCTTGCCCTTTCCGACACAGAGGAAGCATTTTGCCTCATTGTGGCAGTCGCTTATCTTGTGCTCCTCAGACCCACAGCGGAAGCACCACCCGCTTCTGTCTACAGAGCTTTTGCAATTAAGTGCAACGTGGCCGATCTCAAGGCACCTGAAGCACTTTAACGGCAGATTTCGCTCCCGTATGCGGCAGACGGACCATGCCACTTTAACCTTACCAACGGATAGCGCCTTCGTCGCAAGGGTCGCCGGCAGGCAAATAATAGCCCGCTGGGTACCACCAAAGCCTGGGCGCAAACTCTTAATGGCGTCCACATCGAGTGTAATCCCCATTTGCTCGCTGAAGGCCTTCCTCACGTCCTCCGAGGTAGCCATCTCATCCAAGTCGAGCATCTCTAGCCTCGTCTGCTGGGTGAGTGCTCGCGCCTCCGCCTTGCCTCCTAGGACAGTGCCTATGTCCTCGCGAAGCAGCTGCGCGGTCTCCTTCGAGGCGTCTTTGAGCTCCAATAGAAGAGCACCTTTGGCTGTTCGCTTCACTCTGCTCACACTCTCGCCGACCTTCTTCATCTTCTCGCTCTGGTTGCGGGTGACGAGGTTAAGGATCTCCGCGTAAGTCATTTCCCCTTTTGGCTCGATGATAATAACATCCGGACGGGGCCTTGGCTTCCGGGCGTGCGCTCTGCTCTTCACCTTCTCCCATTCACCTTCGGTAGGTGCAGCTGATTCGGTCTTCCTTGCCGGTTGTTCGCGGGACTGCAACGTGGGATGGCCACTCATGTTGTTTCTCCTCTTCGGCGAGCTCCTCGTCGGCTTGTCCAGCTTCCTTTTCGGCGCATCGCGTTGAGGGGAGCACTGCGTCTCCTGATCACGCCGCTCCACCCTCTCCTTCCTCTGAAACTTTGCGTCGAAGCTGTGAAGCGCGGACTTTTGCATCCTCACCACGTTCTGCGCCAACTCTTTCATCTCCTTGTTGAGATAACGGGCGTCCCTCAGCATCTTCGCCAATTCCGTCGACTTTTCTACCAGCGAAGCCAGGATCGACCGCAGATCTCCGTCGGCCTTTGGTCCTGTACCGCTTTTGTCTGTGGAAGCACTGCTGAAGTCAAAGGGATTGACAGGGACTTCTGCTGGTGCAGACACAGTCAGTGCTGGCAGCACTCTAAGGGGCGCCTTAAGTGGAGTTCCGGTACCAAGGCTTAGCTGGGCCGGCTTCTCAACTGCCTGCTCCCTGGGCCAAATGCCTCGGGGCGTCTGCCACTGTGGTGGGGAACGCTGCAGGCTAGTTCTCCTCTCAAAGACCCGCTTTTCCTCCTCCTCCATTCTTCCTGTTTGTAACTGCCAAATACGATTTTGAAATTAGAAATTTAAAATTTAAAATTTAAAATTTGAAATTTGGGGCCCGCGCGATTTTCCGCTTGGCGCTCAACTTTCAAACTGGTTGGCCCTATCTGGCAACCCTATGACTCTCCTACGCTGTCCGGCAACTCCGTGCTGTAAGCACCTCTGCTCGATCAGCTGATCCGTGAATATAAATCGAGGCAAGTGAAGCGATTTGAGTGAGAGTTGTTTTTATTTTCCTACCACCAACACGATGGATAGAGAAATGCGCCAAAACCAACGATCACCCCCCCTGGCCTATCTGCACGTCTGCGTTTGCCCCTGCAACCAACTGGGAAGTCTCCGCCGCCAGCCACCATGCGCAGTGAGTACGGGACGCTGAAAGCCTGACTTGAGCCGTCTTCTGTTTTGATTCCAGGCGTGATACGGATTTTGTTTGTAGAAAAACTCGGAGCTCGCTTGCAAACACGACCGCACTTGGAAACTCAAACTCAATCTGAGCTCTAATGGATGTTTGTGTGTGTGCGTCTGTGTAGCGGAGAGTATTGTCGGTGTCATTTTAATCGTAATTGCAGCTGATTAATTTCTTGCTTTTCCTTTCCAGCTCCTTTGGCACTCTGAATGCCGTTGGCACTGGATCCGGCCACCAACTAAGGACGATGGCGGACACGACACACCTACTCGAACGGCACAGGTCCGGCCGCCCAAGTGTAATGGGTGTTTGTGTGTGTGTGTGTATTTCCATTCCAGGTACACATGGCACTCTGAATGCTTTGATGGCGGCAGCGTCCGTTGTTCATTTTTGTTGTGGCATGCGAGTGATATGCATTTGTCATTTAATCCAATGCAGTGGCAGAGATGTGTCCAATTAGTACACAGCGTTCCAGGATATCTGGTTGTCAAGATGGTACCTCATGTTGCGGGCGTAGGCCTTAATGTCATCCATGGAGTCGTCATCTTTCCACATCTCATCGTCATCATTTTCTTCATCCATTTCAGGATCCGTCTCTGGAATGGCGGCTGGCGTTGGCCCTAACGTTTTTTGTGGTGGCTGTGATCGTGGTGGTTTCTTTGACCGCCTGGCTGCTGGAGCTGGGGCAACCACTGTTGCTGCTGCCATTGTTGGTGGATTTTCCGATTTAACTGCAACTGCTGGAGTTGCCGTCACTGCCTGGGATTGGATGAGCGAGGTGAGTAGTGACATCGTCACTTCCAGCCTCTTTTCCAATCCGTCATCCTCTGCGTATTCTCCAACAGTGCCTGGCTGCAGGATCCCTCGAAAGATTGGCGTTTCGGCTGCATCTTCTGCCGGGAGCGGTTGTTGGCAAACTGCTGCTGCTGCTGCTGCTGCTGTCGCTGTTGTTGTTCGCGCTGCGGCTGCTGTTGCAGCTGCTGTAGCTGCTGCTGGTGTGGTGCCTGGGAACGGCTCAATGGCTGCTCTGGACGTCGTCGCCCAGTGCGTGGGCCAGAGGCAGCAGGCGTCTGTTTTTTTGTCTGAATTGGCTGCTGCTGCTTCTGCTTCTGCTGATGTTGTTGTCCTCTTCGTCGCCCAGGAGAGGAGACATTGAGTGGCGTCCATGCTGCCTGCTGCTGCTGCTGTCCGCGCCAGGGATTGGCTGGCGTTTGAGCTGGCTGTTGCTGCTGCTGCTGTCGGCGCCCTGGATGTGCTGGTGTTGTTTTTGCTGGTGGCTGCTGCTCTGGCAATGGCTGCAGAAGCGAGCTGCGCTTGCGACGCAACTCCTGCATGGCCACTCGGTGCGACAGAAGGCGGCCCCTTGCTGCCTTGAATGCCGGACATCCCTTGTAGGCGCTGATGTGGGCGCCCTGGCAATTGGCGCATTTAGGGGCGTCTGCCCTTGGCTTGGCACATGCCGTGGACGCGTGGGCACCCGCACACTTCATACAGACGAATGAACGCCTGCAGTAGGTGCGGGTGTGCCCAAAAGCCTGACATCTGTGGCACTGGGCTGGGTCCATCGGCTTGGCCTGACTCTCAACGATCAACAACTGGTTGCCCAACTGGGGTAATTGGAGGACATCGTGGTGGCTTTCATCCGGCTTGGGGGCTATCTCCAACTCGAACTGGTCGAGTGGCTGTCCATCGGATCTCGCTTTAATGGCTCTAATAAATTTAACTGAATAGCCCAGTTCGGCCATTTGATTTGTTATTAGTTGGGTGCTTGTGGAGTGGTGGAGATCTCGCACGACGATCCGTAGCCCACGGTCACTCTTGTGCTAGTGTGTGTAGTGGCCAGTCATCGCATCCCTGGTAGCCATGTCGCGGGCCTGGATACGGACACCATTGCGGCTGATGAGCTTGGTGTGATAGCTACTGTTGCCCACCCTCGGGTCATTCTGCAGCTTGTCCAGAATGGGCATAATGTCGGGGACAGCTGGCAGAATGATGGGGGGGGAATAATTGTTGTTGGTTGGTGCTGTCGCTGCAGCATCCGAATTTGTCTGGCATTGGGCATACTCAGGGAGGGCAGCTGGAGCAGCCCAACGCCGCCGCCGCTGCTGCTGCTGTGGGTTCCTGTGCCGCAACTACTAGTTGCATTTGCAGGTGAGTGAGGTAGAGCTAGTGGAGCATTGGCAGTGGCAGGGGCAGGGGCAGGGGCAGGGGCGGAGGCGGGGGCAGGGGCATTTTGTGTTATTGTCCGCTGATGTTTTTGCTGGTTTGATTGTTGGTGATGATGGGGATGGTTTTGAATTTGGGGGATATGGGATTTGCTTGCCTGTTGGTTGGTACTTTCCCGGAGTCGTCGTTTGGCCGATGCATGACTGGCATCCAAATTGTCGTCGTCATCGTCGTCATCAAACTCAACAACCATAACATCACTGTCATCATCATCGTCATCATCATCAACCACGGCGCGGACGCGCTTCAGTGGCGAACGGGCCGCTGCAGCAGAGGTGGATGGGATATCATCGGTATTGGCTGTGTTTGTTGCCGTTGGCTGATGTTGTTGTTTTTGATGTTGATGTGTTTGCTGCTGCTGATGTTCCTCTGGCGGCGGTGGTGGGGGGGGTCCGCCTGTTAACATTGCTGTTAACAGGCATCGTCGTCTGGCTGCCGACGTAATTGTAGTTGTCGTTTTTGTGTTTGATGTCGCTGCTTGTGTGCTGATGTATGTCATCATTGTATTTGTGGTTGTGGTTGTGGTATTGGCTGTGTGCATTGCATTTGGAACCGCTGCTGTGGCCGATCGAGCGGGGTTTGTGCCATGGCTGCGGTTCGAGTTCGAACTCTCTCCCGAACGGGCACTCGAACACGAATCTTTTGTTGGCTGCTGTTCGTGCAGAGGCTGCTCGAGTGCCCTCTCGTACTGTCGCTGGTACGAGGTCGTTACCCGCTCTCTTTGCGCCTTCTCTCGCTCCTTGCTGTTTCCGGCTCTCTCCACACCATGCATCGGCATACGGTGCATCGATACGTGTCTGTGTGTGTTGGAGTGTGGGAAGCGGAATTATTGGCGCGCTTGGTACCGCTTGGCTTGGCTTGGCTTGACATTGCGGTGCTTTGGGTTAAGGGCTCTCAGTGCTCCAACAGGGGAGGGGCTGAGAGGCTGGGGTGTGAGCCGCCAGCAACCAAGCGCGTTGCTTTATTAATATATATATTTTTTTTTTTTTTTCGGCAGTATATGTCTTGATTTAATTTATGTACATTTTTGTGTTTGTTTTACAATACAACTTTAAATGACACTCAAACACACACTAGTACATTTGATGGCACAATAAACTTTACAAACAGATAATACTGCAGCAACGAAACACTTGTAACCAAACACTTGTGGGCAGCCACAGCCACAACGACGACGAGGTGCTAATTGCACCTACTTCTGACGACTTCGGACGACGCCAATTTCGACGACCAGGGGGGACGACGGGGTCGGCCGGTATGCAACGCAATGTCTTTACAAGCATTGTGTTTTGCTATGCCGGCCGATGCTCCGCTGTTTCTTGTCTTCCCTGTAATTATAGAAAAAGATATAGACATTATTTTAAATTGTTATGTTTATTGTAAAATTGTAAACGTAAATCAATTGTACCTGTTTTGTCTCGTCTTTGTTCCAGTGTAGTATCTCTTTTATTACCTGTTTTTCCGTCGTCTTCACTCCAGTCTACTACTTATCTGTATTGTTATTTCTGCAAGTGCTTGTCTCTTTTTTATTTTAGTGTATTTCCTCTTATTTTCCACGCAAAGCACCTGCATTGTTTACCTTTTTCTCTTTATCTATTCCTCAATTGACTACGTGTTGCAGCACTGCACTTTCTGAATTTTCGATCTCATTTCTTTAACCCCTTCTTCCCCCCCATTGTTATTTCGTAATTAGTGCGGTTCTCCGACACCCCACCACAAAAATATTACAATCTGTGATAAAAATCTTCGGCGGCAACGGTGCTGACAATTGATTATCGGTTTCAAATCGACTTTCAAATCAGCATCAGTTGCCGCCACACCACCATCACTACGGCCTAAATTGAGCCAAAAATGCTAGTCTTCGCATAAAACAATTACGCCCCTATAAACTGCCCGCCCACATGTACATGCTACATTCCTAGTCGTCTGCCCTCAGCAGGCGGCAAGGGTAGTAGAGGGGACTGAAGACCACACACCGCATTACAGCCAACAAAACATAAAGTTGACGAACTCACAGGGGATTGCAAATCAAATTTTAAGTTAGGGAGAATTACAAAGAAGAGACAGCATACTTTCGAGCGTGGCCCCACTTTACTTTCTTGACTCACACCACACACACACACACACTTGACACACCCGCGAATTTTTCGAGTGCGGACGCGCCAAACAGCTGCTCTGCGAGACACAGACAAATCGCGAAAGATACCTGGAAAAAAATACCCGAAATTAGCTCAAGCTCTTGCTGACACCGCGTGCTCACCTGGGAGGATCGAGTCTCACCCCGACTGGCTTCAGATCCGGGCTGCGCGTTGCACTTCCACGGTCACCCAAAGGGGCCAGGGGCGCTGGGGCCCACCGTGAGTGCTTTGGACGGCGCTTTTCACTCGTCACTTGGAGATTCCCACCTTTTTTCATCCTTTCTCTCCTTTGGGCCGGTTCTCCCGTTCTTCTTCTTCACTCCAGGCCTCGCAGCTGATCGACTGGGGTACCAGGGCTGGATAGTGCAGGCCACTAACCAGCTGATCGACTGCAGTGCGGTGAAGGGGCACTAGGTGCCAAAGCATCCAGCCCTCGACAGAGCCCGCTGCGAAGGATAACTGCGCCCACAGCAGCTAGCTTCTGTCAGCGACCGCACCTGAGGGAAGGTACTGCCTAACTCCTAGGCGGGATCACTTGCAAACCGCACATACACCTACGCATAAGTTCCATCCCAAATTCACACGCGTGGAGGAATCCCGTGGCCGGGGCGCGGACCCTGGAGGCCCTGAGAGATGTTCCCCCGAATCCTGCTTCGCCGGTGGCACACTTGGCCGACGAAGCAAAATTCGCTACAAGCCAAGGAGCAATGGTGGCCAAGGGCCCGAACACCGCCACAAGCAGCTTTAACACCGCCAATGAAGCAGAGGTCGTTGCACAGCTTTGCCAGTGGGGCCACGCAGGACGGCGGCAAGGGCACTGATACTCTGAAGAGGCCGAGGGACCCCCTACACCATCGAGTAGCGGGAGAAAAACCCCCCCCCAAGCGAAGCAGGAACTGCTTACAGGACATAGACGAGATTGGCGCAATCCTGGACGACCTACTCTACCAGATGAACGAGAAGGGCCAGAGGTCGATCAACATGGCCATCAAGAAGATGGTAGCACGCATGAAGGAGTTGCAAGTGGAAGTCAAATCCCATCTGCAGGCGCCAGAGGATAAAAGGGCAGCGCCAGGAGGATGCCAGTGCCATGATCACACTGCAGGCCCAACTGGCCCCCCACCCAGGATGACCAAGCCCAGTGCGACTAAGGCGACGCAAACGGCATCAGGAGCCCACAAGAGCGAAGCAAAACCCCGAACTGAGGAGAAGAGCGCGCGCGGAAGGCCCAGGCAAGGACACCAAGCTGACGCCACTCGACAAGAGGAAACCAAGATGCAGTGCGGCAAGGCGGAAGACACCAACCCTACACAGAAGTGGAGTGAGGTGAGAGGCAGGCGTGCGAAACGCAAGCAGACAGGCCGACCAGACGCAGTGCTGGTCAAATGCACCGAGGAGGCATCATACGCCGACATCCTCAAACTGGTGAAGGCAGCACCAACGCTCCAGAGCCTCAAAAACAAGGTTCAGGGCATCAGGAAGACAGCCTCGGGCGAGCTGCTTCTAAGGATGCAACAATCCTCAGACCCCGCCACCCAGGAGCTGCAGATGGCCATCCAGGCAGCGCTTGGGAACAAGGCAGCCGTGAAGGCCATGCAGGAGACAGTCGCGGTTGAGGTACTCAACATAGACGAGCTCACGACAGGCGACGAGGTATGTGAGGCCATAGCTGCAGCGATCGACGGCGACTTAACACAAGGAGCAGTGCCGTACATGCGGAAAGCATATGGCGCAACGCAGGTAGCTACGCTGAACCTTCAGCACGCACTCGCAAAGAAGCTCCTGGAGCTCGGAAAAGTTCGAATCGGCTGGGTTGTCTGCCGCGTGCGGCAACGGATTGCGCCAACCCGCTGCTTCAAGTGCATGGCCTATGGACACACTGCAGCCAGGTGCAGATCCAAGCGGCCTGTGTCAAGCAATGCATGCTACAAATGTGGTGGGGAGGGGCACAAGCACAACCAGTGCAACAACCCGCCAATGTGCATACTATGCGCTGGCAAGCCAGGAGACGTCCGCTCAGCAGCCCACTCGGCCCTCAGCCGCAGCTGCCCTGAGTATAAGAAGGCACTAGCAAAACTGGTTGATGGTTAAGCTCCTGCAGCTCAACCTAAACCACTGCCGAGCTGCTCAGGATCTGTTGGCGCAAACAGTCCTGGAGCAGAAGATCGACATAGCGCTACTCAGCGAGCCGTACGGCAAAAAACACGAAGGAGTCTGGCAGCAAAGCTCAGACGGAGGAGCAGCAATCTGGAGCTGTGGCCCACAACCAGGCCAGCTTACCCACAGAGCATCCAGAGTGGGATATGTGAGAGCTAAGCACAGCGGCACTTTTGTCTACAGCTGCTACATAGCACCAAGGTTCACGCAGCAGGAGTATGAGGCGATCAACAGCAACATCGCTAACGACGCACGAGGCAAATCGCCGGTCCTGATAGCGGGCGACTTTAACGCCTGGGCCACGACTTGGGGCAGCGCCAAGAACACACCCCGTGGGACATCGCTCCTGGACGAGTTTGCAAGCCTGAACGTCTGTCTCCTCAACACAGGAACCACACCAACGTTCAGCAAAGCAGGGCGGGAGTCTATTATAGACCTCACCTTTGCAAGCCCAGAGCTCGCACGCCACGCGAAGTGGCAAGTGCTGAGTGCTTACACCCATAGCGACCACTTAGCCGTAATGACGGAAACCTTTGCACCCAGGAACACAACAAGGATACAGCGGGCGCTCCAGGCCGGGTACAAGGAGGAAAGCCTGAGCAGAGCCGCGCTCCTCTCGGCAGCAGAAAACCTAAGCGCCGCCGGGGATGCTGAAGCATCCGCGCTTGCCGTTTACAGGACCGTCAAAGCGGCCTGTGATGCAGCCATGAAAAAAAGAAAGATCGGAGGAAGCAGGCACCGGCCAGTACCGTGGTGGAATGAGCACATTGCCAAGGCCAGGAGGGAGTGCTGCGCAGCTCGGCGTGCCTACCAGCGAGCAAGAGGCTCCGCCCAATTTGGCAGAAATGGCGCGGCATTCAAGGCCAAAAGAAAAGAGCTGAAGGAGGCCATCAGAAGCAGCAAACTCAAATGCTTCAAGGAGCTCTGCGATGCGGCCGATGCGGAACCTTTTGGTGGAGCATACAAACTAGTCATGGGGAGATTAAACAGACAGCCTATGCCCAAGGATCCGGTGCATATGAGAGAGATAGTCGGCACCCTATTCCCTAGACAACCACCCTTACAAGAGGAAGCTAGGCTAGAAGGAGCTAGCCTGAGGGACACCACCACCATCATCACTGCCAGAGAAGTACTGGAAGCCACGGGTAAGCTGAAGATCGGAAAAGCTAGTGGAGCATTGGCAGTGGCAGTGGCAGTGGCAGTGGCAGGGGCAGGGGCAGGGGCGGGGGCAGGGGCATTTTGTGTAATTGTCCGCTGATGTTGTTGCTGGTTTGATTGTTGGTGATGATAGGGATGGTTTTGAATTAGGGGGATATGGGATTTGCTTGCCTGTTGGTTGGTACTTTCCCGGAGTCGTCGTTTGGCCGATTTTGCTCCCGCGGGACTGCCGCTAGGCATTACTTCGCGGTGCGGGCTGTGGGGTCATCCTTCTGGCTTAGTTTGTCCGGCTTCGCTCCAGCCTGCGCAGCTCCTTGATCACGCTTGCTGCCATGTAGGCGACCGCGTTCCAAGATTGCTCATCGGCTAGCATCTGGTCGGTGAGGGTGTCCACACTCACTTCTGCAAGCGTCTCCCCTAGCCTCGTTCGTTCTTGCGAGAAGCGGGGGCATACAAAGAAGACGTGCTCTGCATCCTCGTCGACTCCAGGCCCGCAGCAGCTGCTACACGGGTCGTCAGCATGCCTAAAGCGATGCAGGTACTGCTTGGAGCAGCCATGCCCCGTCAGCAGTTGGCCCAAATAATGGTCCATTTGGCCGTGCCTTCTTCGCAGCCATGGGCTAAGCTGGGGAAGGAGACGTCTGGTCCACCTCCCTTTTGCCGCTTGGTCCCAGGGCCGTTGCCACAGGGCTATAGTGCGCTCTCGCCGCTCGCTGGCTACCTCCACTCCGCTCTGCCGCTCAGCTGCCAGGAGATCCAGTGGGACCATGCCTGCCACAATAAGTGCGGCGTCTTCAGACACCGTCCGGAAGCAGCATGTAACCCTCAGGGCACAGCGTCGGTATGCGCTTCTGCAGTCTCTGCTGTATGTGGAAACCATCATTGCTGGTGCCCACACTGCTGATCCATATAAGATTATGGAGGTGACCACCCCAGCGATGAGCTGCCTGCTACGCTGCCGTGGTCCCCCTGTATTGGCCATCATCCTGCTTATGGCCGCCGTTGCTGCAGTCGCTTTTGCGCTGGCGTATTCCAGGTGGGCCTTGAAGTTCAGCCTCTGGTCCATCATTACCCTTGGTCCTGATGATCGTGCTACCGACTCTCACGCATGCCTGCTCGACCTTTTTTCTGCTGCTCATTAGCACAGCCTCCGTCTTCTTCTCCGCCAATGCTAGCCCGTTGGCTGCGAGCCAGGCCAACGACATAGCACTGGTGACAGTGTCGAAACACGTAAGAGACGTAGAGGAGAAAACCAACGTAGCAGTCGGGATGATAGTGGTATCATCCCGACTGCTACGTTGGTTTTCTCCTCTACGTCTCTTACGTGTTTCGACACTGTCACCAGTGCTATGTCGTCGGCGAAGCCCACCAGGGTGCACCCTTCCGGTAATGTAAGCCGCAGGATATCGTCATACGTCACGTTCCACAGTATCGGCCCTAGGACCGAGGCCTGTGGGACGCCTCCGGTGATTTGGTGATGTTCTGCTCCTTCTTCCGTGTCGTAGATCAGGACGCGGTCCGTGAAATAGCTTCGCAGAGTCCGTGTGATTTGCTCAGATATACCCCTCCTGGTCAGGGCCTCTAGGATGCTCTACCAGCTGGCAGAGTTGAAGGCGTTTCGTACGTCTAGTGTACATACTAGGCAGTACTTTTTGTCGCCTCCAGCCCATCGCGTTCCTGCCATGGCTTCCCTGGCAAGGTTTGTCACCATCTCGATGGCGTCAGTGGTGCTCCTCTGCTTGCGGAACCCGAATTGGAGGTCGGAAAGTCCGCGACGCTCAGCCAGTTCCGCCTCCAGTCGGTTACATACCATCCTCTCGAAAATCTTGCCCATGGTATCCAGCATGCACAGCGGCCGGTATGACGATGGGTCGTTGAGCTCTTTGCCTGGCTTGGGTATCAGAACCAGCCTTTGCCGTTTCCATGCTCGTGGGACTGTCCGCTCCGCTAGGCACTGGGTGTACATTGTGGCGAATGCTTCCGGATGGGCTCTAGTTATGCATTTTAGTGCTGCATTAGGGAATCCATCTGGACGGACACTAGCTCTACCTCACTCACCTGCAAATGCAACTAGTAGTTGCGGCACAGGAACCCACAGCAGCAGCAGCGGCGGCGGCGTTGGGCTGCTCCAGCTGCCCTCCCTGAGTATGCCCAATGCCAGACAAATTCGGATGCTGCAGCGACAGCACCAACCAACAACAATTATTCCCCCCCCCCCATCATTCTGCCAGCTGTCCCCGACATTATGCCCATTCTGGACAAGCTGCAGAATGACCCGAGGGTGGGCAACAGTAGCTATCACATTGTTATTTCTGCAAGTGCTTGTCTCTTTTTTATTTTAGTGTATTTCCTCTTATTTTCCACGCAAAGCACCTGCATTGTTTACCTGTTTCTCTTTATCTATTCCTCAATTGACTACGTGTTACAACACTGCACTTTCTGAATTTTCGATCTCATTTCTTTAACCCCTTCTTCCCCCCCATTGTTATTTTCGTAATTAGTGCGGTTCTCCGACACCCCACTACAAAAATATTACAATCTGTGATAAAAATCTTCGGCGGCAACGGTGCTGACAATTGATTATCGGTTTCAAATCGACTTTCAAATCAGCATCAGTTGCCGCCACACCACCATCACTACGGCCTAAATTGAGCCAAAAATGCTAGTCTTCGAATAAAACAATTACGCCCCCTATAAACTGCCCGCCCACATGTACATGCTACATTCCTAGTCGTCTGCCCTCAGCAGGCGGCAAGGGTAGTAGAGGGGACTGAAGACCACACACCGCATTACAGCCAACAAAACATCAAGTTGACGAACTCACAGGGGATTGCAAATCAAATTTTAAGTTAGGGAGAATTACAAAGAAGAGACAGCATACTTTCGAGCGTGGCCCCACTTTACTTTCTTGACTCACACCACACACACACACACACACACTTGACACACTATTACACACACTTGACGAGTCCTCTCCCCCCTCTTGACAATTCGTACTTTTGGAGCCTTTTGCCCCGATCGTGGAGTGGTCTCGAGTCTGGGTCTCTGTCCAAACAAAAAGTCGTGTCGTGAACGTTGTGGAGTCGAGACGTGTTCGAGGTTTAGTTTAGTCCCTCCGTCAAAGTGCCGAATATTTTGTGTCTCTCTCTTTTTCCCTTCCCCCCCCCCCCCCTGCTGGCTGCGGGCCTATTTCGAGGTTACAAGTGTTTCGTTGCTGCAGTATTATATGTTTGTAAAGTTTATTGTGCCATCAAATGTACTAGTGTGTGTTTGAAGTGTCGTTTAAAGTTTAATTGTAAAACAAACACAAAAATGTACATAAATTAAATTAAGACATATACTGCCCAACAAAATATTAATAAAGCAACGCGCTTGGTTGCTGGCGGCTCACACCCCAGCCTCTCAGCCCCTCCCTTGCTGGAGCACTGAGAGCGCTCAACCCAAAGCGGGTATATATTGAAAAAAAAAAATAAAAAACTGTGTGAATAATTTGGCTTGACAAAAACTCCACTCGCGTCGGTTGAAAAATTTATTACCAAATCCAACCAAAGCCAATCCAGCGCAGCTATGCCACGCGGATCCACTGCCAGAAGAGGACGACGACGACGAGGACCACACGGCGTCACAGCCAGGGATCGCCCCAAATCAGCCATTTCCACTGCCAGCTCCGACAGCGCCGCCGACAGCGAAGCCAGCGCCGACAGCGCAGCCACCGGCACCGTGGCAAACGCAGCGATACTGAGACGCCAATCCACCGACTCCGCCACCTGGTTGGAGGCACTTCCTCCAATTCCTGGACCGGCTCCAGCCACCATTGCCGGGTATGTGAGGACCACATACCATGCCGACACCACCATCACGGCCACAAGCCCCATCCCCGACCCCGACCTGCCCTGCCCCAACAGCTGGGCGGCCATTCCCAATCTCACCAGCCAGTAGCAGTTCCAGATCGGCGACTGGGTGGAGGCGGTCCATACCCAGGAACGCCAGCAGCTGCAGCAGCAGACCATCAGCAGCAGCAGCGGTAGTCGCCGGCTTGAGGCATTGGCGGCGTCGGCAGCGGCAGCGGCGTCAGCCAAAGCACCGCAATGTCAAGCCAAGCCAAGCCAAGGGGTACCAAGCGCGCCAATAATTCCGCTTCCCACACTCCAACACACACAGACACGTATCGATGCACCGTATGCCGATGCATCGTGTGGAGAGAGCCGGAAACAGCAAGGAGCGAGAGAAGGCGCAAAGAGAGAGCGGGTAACGACCACGTACCAGCGACAGTACGAGAGGGCACTCGAGCAGCCTCTGCACGAACAGCAGCCAACAAAAGATTCGTGTTCGAGTGCCCGTTCGGGAGCGAGTTCGAACTCGAACCACAGCCATGGCACAAACCCCGCTCGATCGGCCACAGCAGCGGTTCCAAATGCAATGCACACAGCCAATACCACAACCACAACCACAAATACAATGATGACATACATCAGCACACAAACAGCGACATCAAACACAAAAACGACAACTACGATTACGTCGGCAGCCAGACGACGATGCCTGTTAACAGCAATGTTAACAGGCGGACCCCCCCCACCACCGCCGCCAGAGGAACATCAGCAGCAGCAGCAAACACATCAACAACAACAACAACATCAGCCAACGGCAACAAACACAGCCAATACCGATGATTACACAGACGAAGCCGCGTTGACAGAAGTTGTTAAACCGCCGCAACTTTGGCATTTAGCTGGGTGCGGTGGACGAAACCACCGCACTTTACACAGACGAAGCCGCGTTGACAGAAGTTGTTAAACCGCCGCAATTTTCGCATTTAGCTGGGTGCGGTGGACGAAACCACCGCACTTTACACAGGCGAAGCCGCGTTGACAGTAGTTGTCTGTGGTTTAAGAAATCTTTGTGTTTTATGATTCTCTTTGTGGTTTGTGATTTGAATATATGTTTAGTGGCGCACAGAATTTTAATTTACATTGGCGAGAAAGAGGAAATAAAGCTTGTCGGTAGTGGTTGGGAAGGGGAATGTGAATGTGTGTGGGGCGAGTTGGGAAAATGGCTGCTTGGCTTGGCGTCGGCATTTTAATGTATTCCTTATTGGCGTTAATTAAGAATTTTTAACAGTTTAGTTGGGCGGCAAACAAGTTAAGGGGCTCGTTAGTCGCCCGACGTGTCACACCGCTTCATCTGCCTCGTCGATCATCTGTAACTGTATCTGTATCTGTACAAAGGAGCCTAGAATTTCTTAGATCTGTGTTCTTCTACCATCCTCTACATGGATTGGTTCCACATTAATCCTAAAGATGCACAAATTTTATAGCTTGAACAAAAAAAAAAAACACATACAATAATCGCATATCACATGTTATGTTTTTTGTGGAGAGGGGGAGGGGGAGGGGGAGGGTTCCAAAGTATTTACACGGTCCAATGTTTGCACGGGTAATATAATGGAGATTCTCTTGGTAAAGATTTTATTCGTAATTTATTCGCCCAACTATCGAGAAAGACTCGCGTGTGCCGTACGATACGATCCATTACGATACGATATCGTCTGTGGGCTATTGATGTGTGCATATGTATGTACAATCCGAAGAGAGGATTACTCTTGTTTTGTTCTCTTTCCTAGATGATAATATCGTATCAGTGGTTCTGGAAAGGGGTGCTTAAACCTACGACGAAAGCTATAATCCAGTGGATGGGTCGGAATAGGTGTCCTGTTCCTCCGCTCAGACATAGACCTCTCCTGTCTTGGCCTCGGGACTGTGTTTGGCGAGGGTTGAGGTAGCACTCGTGGCCGTTGCCGTTGCCGTGGCGCCGCTCTGGGGCAGGGCGATCGTGCCACCGGATGAAGAGTTGTCCACTGTATCCACTGTGGGGGCTCCTGCCGAACGCACCGAGGAGCGCACTGTGGGGTCGTGCAGGTTGAAGCTCAGACTGAAGCTGTTGTTCCGCGAAATGTTGCCGTTGCCGCTGCCGTTCAGGGGCTTCACGGACAGGAGGGCCGTGGTGGTGATGCCGCCGCCGCCGCCCGCACCCGGCCCCACGGTCATGCCGTTGCTGGAGCCACTGTTGCTGTAGCCGTCCTGCTCCTGGGCCAGGTCCACGATGGACAGGGACGAGGGGAAGCGCTGAATGGAGAACGAGACGGGGATCGTGGTGATGACGTCATTGGGCTCGTAGCCACTGGCTGTTGTCGTGATGGTCGGCAGCTGGGCGTTCGCCGCGATGGGAAGGATGCTCAGGGTCCCCGTGGGAATGGTGTACCCGCCGCCGCTGCTGTTGGCCATCGTGAAGGGAAACGACAGCGTGGTGATGTTCGTGGCAGCGGAGAGGGCTACGGAATCGAGAATCGAAGGGAGAGAGATTGTGGTTGGAGTATCTGAATCTGCATCTGCGGGAGTATCTGTGCCCGGTACTCACTGCTGTGAACTCGCTGTAAATGATGACCACTGCGGGCAGGGTCAACGCCTTGACGCAGCACATGAGGAACCCAAAGAAGAGCCACGCGATCTCCCCGCAGGTGGAGAAGCGGAAGAGCTGCAGGAAGCCGATCGGCTGTGTGGGCTCCAGTCCTGCGGCCACCGGCGCCTCATCCAGGGACTTGCCATCGGTTGTCGTCGTGCCAGAGGCCTCGTCCATCTATCGGTACGACGAAGGACGGAGGAATAGTGTTACTCGAGCCAAGACCCGCGATTTATTCACAGACACGGACAGAGACAGACGGCACGCAAAGGTTAATTCAATTACTGCCACACTCTCAGAGGCATGTATCTGTATCTGTGGCTGTGGCAAGGGTACAGCAGCTACTTTGTATCTTTTGCCATAGTTCTCTCTCATTGACCCGCGGGGTTAACGAGTAATAGAATCTACCGTTTATTATTGGACATTCCAACGCCAATTTGGAGCGATTCGATTCGATTCCCTTTCAGAGGCCCGTACAGAAATCTGTGTGGCGCCATTCGCCCCCTGCCCCCTCTCCTTGTCGTGGGATGGATGATCACCTTTTAATTGATTTTCAACACTTTGATCCTTCAGATACTGTATCTATGCACTGATTTCTGCAGAAGATCCGTTACTGCTCACTCGGACCGCCCAAGCGCGACTGCTGGAACACCGTCCGCGCAGCCATCCATTTATGTTGATTCCCCGATGTGGATGCTGGACAGAGTACTCGGGCTTGGGCATGAGTACTCGTGAGTGTATCGTATCAACCGCTCGCTTTGGGGTTCACAATTCTAATTGATCTCCGCTTTCCGCTCTTGGGGTAGGTTCCGCCGAAAGAGGCGCTTCAATTTACAATGAGAGCAAAAGAGACATTCTGTAGAGGGTTTTTCTTTTCTTTGCTTTTCTTTTCTTTATTCTTTTTCTTTCATTTGGAGGGTGGAAGGTGCAACAATCTAAAACGGAGGCAGACTCTTGAGCCTCCTGCTGGTGCGCAGCACGAATGGTGCCGGCTGATTTGTACCGGCATTTCCTCCAGCGGGAACGACTTCGGGAGCAGCTACGGGAGCGACTGCGGGAGCGACTCCGACCGACTCGCCTTCATCGTCCGAGCCCCCGAGCATTACGCTGTCCAAAGTAGTGCGGGACGCCCGCAGTGTCATCATGTGCCGGGTGCTGCGTTCGCCCAAGGTGTTGCGCACCTTCAGGCAGCTCTTCTGCGACAGGGTTCTTTGTTTTTCGCCCGTATCCAGGGCGAGGACGCGGCGCTGGCACTCGCCGAATGCCACGGCATGGCTGCTGGTGGGCCCGTCGTCCTCATTGCCGGGCCGTTCAAAAATCGTCTCGAGACCGGTGGGCCTCGACTTTGCGATGGTCTGCGATGGCGCCTGAGAACCGGTGGTCGGCGTCAGGCTGGGCTTCTTGGCCAGGCGGCTGGGACTAAGACTGGGCCTGGCGGCGCTCTGGCTCTTGCTCTTGCAGGCGCGCGGCGGCATTTGGCGCCGAACCATAGTCGCGGTTGCCACAGATCCTGTATCCCCCGGTATACTCCCGGCTGAAATGAGACGAAATGAGAAATGAGTTACGACTGTCCGAGTACTTTCTTTACCTTTAGCTTTGCCTTCAAGTTTTTTCTTTGCAGGCATTTCTCGTATCTTTTTCCGTCTCCTGGGTAAACCTTTCGACTTCTCAAACGAGCAACGAGCAACGAGCCTCTTTGGGTTGAAGGCTCTCAGTGCGGGGAGGGGCTGAGAGGCTGGGGTGTGAGCCGCCAGCAACCAAGCGCGGTTGCTTTATTAATATTTGTGGGCAGTATATGTCTTAATTTAATTTATGTACATTTTTGTGTTTGTTTTACAATTCAACTATTGAGTCTCAATACCCACGCTACAAGGAGTGGAAACAGCAGCCGAGAGAGAGAGCGATCCCAATACCCACGCTACACGAAGGAGAAGCAGCAGCCAGAACAAGAGCCACGAAGAGGGGAATAGTCGGATCTCTCCCACTCCGACCAGTGACGCCGATGTGATCAACAAACTCTCCCGGCCAGCCCGAAGCCAACGCCTACAAGGGAGACCGAGAGAGAGGCCGCCGTCGCGAAACTGAGAGAGAGTTTTTCATTTAAAACAATGGGGGGAGCAGCACCGGAACCAGATCCCACAGGAACCACGACGAGCATCACTAGCATTAATACCGACGTCACACGAAGGGGAAATCGCAGCCAAGAGAGAGCCAGGGCTGGAGCGATCCCATACCTTTGTCACACGAAGGGGAAATGGTAGCCGAGAGCGATCCCAATACCCACGCTACAAGGAGGGGAAACAGCAGCCGAGGAACTCCAGCGCCACCGCTCCTATACGCCGTCTACTTATTTGTATATGTACTAAATTCAAATAATACATGCCATATTTTACATTTTACATGTAGTTGCAGTGTTTTTGGCTGAACAATGGGAAGGTAACACTAGTTACAGTAGTGGTAGGTATTCGGTATTTTTTATACAAGTATTTTGAGTAAAGAAAGTTAAGGTAACACTAGACTTAAAATTAACATGTGTTTTCTTTTACAATGGATTGCGTCTTTTCAGTCCGTTCCCGTCCTCGGAGCGGGCTTCATATAAGTGGCGGCGCAAGGCTGATCCTCATATCAGCATCAGCATAGGCCCTGTAGTTGGATGGGTGCGTACCGCCGCAACTTTGGCATTTAGCTGGGTGCGGTGGACGAAACCACCGCACTTTACACAGACGAAGCCGCGTTGACAGAAGTTGTTAAACCGCCGCAACTTTGGCATTTAGCTGGGTGCGGTGGACGAAACCACCGCACTTTACACAGACGAAGCCGCGTTGACAGAAGTTGTTAAACCGCCGCAATTTTCGCATTTAGCTGGGTGCGGTGGACGAAACCACCGCACTTTACACAGGCGAAGCCGCGTTGACAGTAGTTGTGTGTGGTTTAAGAAATCTTTGTGTTTTATGATTCTCTTTGTGGTTTGTGATTTGAATATATGTTTAGTGGCGCACAGAATTTTAATTTACATTGGCGAAAAAGAGGAAATTAAGCTTGTCGGAAGTGGTTGGGAAGGGGAATGTGAATGTGTGTGGGGCGAGTTGGGAAAATGGCTGCTTGGCTTGACGTCGGCATTTTAATGTATTCCTTATTGGCGTTAATTAAGAATTTTTAACAGTTTAGTTGGGCGGCAAACAAGTTAAGGGGCTCGTTAGTCGCCCGACGTGTCACACCGCTTCATCTGCCTCGTCGATCATCTGTAACTGTATCTGTATCTGTACAAAGGAGCCTAGAATTTCTTAGATCTGTGTTCTTCTACCATCCTCTACATGGATTGGTTCCACATTAATCCTAAAGATGCACAAATTTAATAGCTTGAACAAAAAAAAAAAAACACATACAATAATCGCATATCACATATTATGTTTTTTGTGGAGAGGGGGAGGGGGAGGGCTCCAAAGTATTTACACGGTCCAATGTTTGCACGGGTAATATAATGGAGATTCTCTTGGTAAAGATTTTATTCGTAATTTATTCGCCCAACTATCGAGAAAGACTCGCGTGTGCCGTACGATACGATCCATTACGATACGATATCGTCTGTGGGCTATATATGTATGTATATTGATGTGTGCATATGTATGTACAATCCGAAGAGAGGATTACTCTTGTTTTGTTCTCTTTCCTAGATGATAATATCGTATCAGTGGTTCTGGAAGGGGGTGCTTAAACCTACGACGAAAGCTATAATCCAGTGGATGGGTCGGAATAGGTGTCCTGTTCCTCCGCTCAGACATAGACCTCTCCTGTCTTGGCCTCGGGACTGTTTTTGGCGAGGGTTGAGGTAGCACTCGTGGCCGTTGCCGTGGCGCCGCTCTGGGGCAGGGCGATCGTGCCACCGGATGAAGAGTTGACCACTGTATCCACTGTGGGGGCTCCTGCCGAACGCACCGAGGAGCGCACTGTGGGGTCCTGCAGGTTGAAGCTCAGACTGAAGCTGTTGTTCCGCGAAATGTTGCCGTTGCCGCTGCTGTTCAGGGGCTTCACGGACAGGAGGGCCGTGGTGGTGATGCCGCCGCCGCCGCCCGCACCCGGCCCCACGGTCATGCCGTTACTGGAGCCACTGTTGCTGTAGCCGTCCTGCTCCTGGGCCAGGTCCACGATGGACAGGGACGAGGGGAAGCGCTGAATGGAGAGCGAGACGGGGATCGTGGTGATGACGTCATTGGGCTCGTAGCCACTGGCCGTTGTCGTGATGGTCGGCAGCTGGGCGTTCGCCGCGATGGGAAGGATGCTCAGGGTCCCCGTGGGAATGGTGTACCCGCCGCCGCTGCTGTTGGCCATCGTGAAGGGAAACGACAGCGTGGTGATGTTCGTGGCAGCGGAGAGGGCTACGGAATCGAGAATCGAAGGGAGAGAGATTGTGGTTGGAGTATCTGAATCTGCATCTGCGGGAGTATCTGTGCCCGGTACTCACTGCTGTGAGCTCGCTGTAAATGATGACCACTGCGGGCAGGGTCAACGCCTTGACGCAGCACATGAGGAACCCAAAGAAGAGCCACGCGATCTCCCCGCAGGTGGAGAAGCGGAAGAGCTGCAGGAAGCCGATCGGCTGTGTGGGCTCCAGTCCTGCGGCCACCGGCGCCTCATCCAGGGACTTGCCATCGGTTGTCGTCGTGCCAGAAGCCTCGTCCATCTGTCGGTACGACGAAGGACGGAGGAATAGTGTTACTCGAGCAAAGACCCGCGATTTATTCACAGACACGGACAGAGACAGACGGCACGCAAAGGTTAATTCAATTACTGCCACACTCTCAGAGGCATGTATCTGTATCTGTGGCTGTGGCAAGGGTACATCAGCTACTTTGTATCTTTTGCCATAGTTCTCTCTCATTGACCCGCGGGGTTAACGAGTAATAGAATCTACCGTTTATTATTGGACATTCCAACGCCAATTTGGAGCGATTCGATTCGATTCCCTTTCAGAGGCCCGTACAGAAATCTGTGTGGCGCCATTCGCCCCCTGCCCCCTCTCCTTGTCGTGGGATGGATGATCACCTTTTAATTGATTTTCAACACTTTGATCCTTCAGATACTGTATCTATGCACTGATTTCTGCAGAAGATCCGTTACTGCTCACTCGGACCGCCCAAGCGCGACTGCTGGAACACCGTCCGCGGAGCCACCCATTTATGTTGATTCCCCGATGTGGATGCTGGACAGAGTAATCGGGCTTGGGCATGAGTACTCGTGAGTGTATCGTATCAATCGCTCGCTTTGGGGTTCACAATTCTAATTGATCTCCGCTTTCCGCTCTTGGGGTAGGTTCCGCCGAAAGAGGCGCTTCAATTTACAATGAATGCAAAAGAGACATTCTGTAGAGGGTTTTTCTTTTCTTTGCTTTTCTTTTCTTTATTCTTTTTCTTTCATTTGGAGGGTGGAAGGTGCAACAATCTAAAACGGAGGCAGACTCTTGAGCCTCCTGCTGGTGCGCAGCACGAATGGTGCCGGCTGATTTGTACCGGCATTTCCTCCAGCGGGAACGACTTCGGGAGCAGCTACGGGAGCGACTGCGGGAGCGACTCCGACCGACTCGCCTTCATCGTCCGAGCCCCCGAGCATTACGCTGTCCAAAGTAGTGCGGGACGCCCGCAGTGTCATCATGTGCCGGGTGCTGCGTTCGCCCAAGGTGTTGCGCACCTTCAGGCAGCTCTTCTGCGACAGGGTTCTTTGTTTTTCGCCCGTACCCAGGGCGAGGACGCGGCGCTGGCACTCGCCGAATGCCACGGCATGGCTGCTGGTGGGTCCGTCGTCCTCATTGCCGGGCCGTTCAAAAATCGTCTCGAGACCGGTGGGCCTCGACTTTGCGATGGTCTGCGATGGCGCCTGAGAACCGGTGGTCGGCGTCAGGCTGGGCTTCTTGGCCAGGCGGCTGGGACTAAGACTGGGCCTGGCGGCGCTCTGGCTCTTGCTCTTGCAGCCGCGCGGCGGCATTTGGCGCCGAACCATAGTCGCGGTTGCCACAGATCCTGTATCCCCCGGTATACTCCCGGCTGAAATGAGACGAAATGAGAAATGAGTTACGACTGTCCGAGTACTTTCTTTACCTTTAGCTTTGCCTTCAAGTTTTTTCTTTGCAGGCATTTCTCGTATCTTTTTCCGTCTCCTGGGTAAACCTTTCGACTTCTCAAACGAGCAACGAGCAACGAGCCTCTTTGGGTTGAAGGCTCTCAGTGCTCCACAGGGGAGGGGCTGAGAGGCTGGGGTGTGAGCCGCCAGCAACCAAGCGCGTTGCTTTATTAATATTTGTGGGCAGTATATGTCTTAATTTAATTTATGTACATTTTTGTGTTTGTTTTACAATTCAACTATTGAGTCTCAATACCCACGCTACAAGGAGTGGAAACAGCAGCCGAGAGAGAGAGCGATCCAATACCCACGCTACACGATGGAGAAGCAGCAGCCAGAACAAGAGCCACGAAGAGGGGAATAGTCGGATCTCTCCCACTCCGACCAGTGACGCCGATGTGATCAACAACTCTCCCCGGCCAGCCCGAAGCCAACGCCTACAAGGGAGACCGAGAGAGAGGCCGCCGTCGCGAAACTGAGAGAGAGTTTTTCACTTAAAACAATGGGGGGAGCAACAACGGAACCAGATCCCACAGGAACCACGACGAGCATCACTAGCATTAATACCGACGTCACACGAAGGGGAAATCGCAGCCAAGAGAGAGCCAGGGCTGGAGCGATCCCATACCTTTGTCACACGAAGGGGAAATGGTAGCCGAGAGCGATCCCAATACCCACGCTACAAGGAGGGGAAACAGCAGCCGAGGAACTCCAGCGCCACCGCTCCTATACGCCGTCTACTTATTTGTATATGTACTAAATTCAAATAATACATGCCATATTTTACATTTTACATGTAGTTGCAGTGTTTTTGGCTGAACAATGGGAAGGTAACACTAGTTACAGTAGTGGTAGGTATTCGGTATTTTTTATGCAAGTATTTTGAGTAAAGAAAGTTAAGGTAACACTAGACTTAACATTAACATGTGTTTTCTTTTACAATGGATTGCGTCTTTTCAGTCCGTTCCCGTCCTCGGAGCGGGCTTCATATAAGTGGCGGCGCAAGGCTGATCCTCATATCAGCATCAGCATAGGCCCTGTAGTTGGATGGGTGCGTACCGCCGCAACTTTGGCATTTAGCTGGGTGCGGTGGACGAAACCACCGCACTTTACACAGACGAAGCCGCGTTGACAGAAGTTGTTAAACCGCCGCAACTTTGGCATTTAGCTGGGTGCGGTGGACGAAACCACCGCACTTTACACAGACGAAGCCGCGTTGACAGAAGTTGTTAAACCGCCGCAATTTTCGCATTTAGCTGGGTGCGGTGGACGAAACCACCGCACTTTACACAGGCGAAGCCGCGTTGACAGTAGTTGTGTGTGGTTTAAGAAATCTTTGTGTTTTATGATTCTCTTTGTGGTTTGTGGTTTGTGATTTAAATATATGTTTAGTGGCGCACAGAATTTTAATTTACATTGGCGAGAAAGAGGAAATAAAGCTTGTCGGTAGTGGTTGGGAAGGGAATGTGAATGTGTGTGGGGCGAGTTGGGAAAATGGCTGCTTGGCTTGGCGTCGGCATTTTAATGTATTCCTTATTGGCGTTAATTAAGAATTTTTAACAGTTTAGTTGGGCGGCAAACAAGTTAAGGGGCTCGTTAGTCGCCCGACGTGTCACACCGCTTCATCTGCCTCGTCGATCATCTGTAACTGTATCTGTATCTGTACAAAGGAGCCTAGAATTTCTTAGATCTGTGTTCTTCTACCATCCTCTACATGGATTGGTTCCACATTAATCCTAAAGATGCACAAATTTAATAGCTTGAACAAAAAAAAAAAAACACATACAATAATCGCATATCACATATTATGTTTTTTGTGGAGAGGGGAGGGGGAGGGGGAGGGTTCCAAAGTATTTACACGGTCCAATGTTTGCACGGGTAATATAATGGAGATTCTCTTGGTAAAGATTTTATTCGTAATTTATTCGCCCAACTATCGAGAAAGACTCGCGTGTGCCGTACGATACGATCCATTACGATACGATATCGTCTGTGGGCTATATATGTATGTATATTGATGTGTGCATATGTATGTACAATCCGAAGAGAGGATTACTCTTGTTTTGTTCTCTTTCCTAGATGATAATATCGTATCAGTGGTTCTGGAAGGGGGTGCTTAAACCTACGACGAAAGCTATAATCCAGTGGATGGGTCGGAATAGGTGTCCTGTTCCTCCGCTCAGACATAGACCTCTCCTGTCTTGGCCTCGGGACTGTGTTTGGCGAGGGTTGAGGTAGCACTCGTGGCCGTTGCCGTTGCCGTGGCGCCGCTCTGGGGCAGGGCGATCGTGCCACCGGATGAAGAGTTGTCCACTGTATCCACTGTGGGGGCTCCTGCCGAACGCACCGAGGAGCGCACTGTGGGGTCCTGCAGGTTGAAGCTCAGACTGAAGCTGTTGTTCCGCGAAATGTTGCCGTTGCCGCTGCGTTCAGGGGCTTCACGGACAGGAGGGCCGTGGTGGTGATGCCGCCGCCGCCGCCCGCACCCGGCCCCACGGTCATGCCGTTGCTGGAGCCACTGTTGCTGTAGCCGTCCTGCTCCTGGGCCAGGTCCACGATGGACAGGGACGAGGGAAGCGCTGAATGGAGAGCGAGACGGGGATCGTGGTGATGACGTCATTGGGCTCGTAGCCACTGGCCGTTGTCGTGATGGTCGGCAGCTGGGCGTTCGCCGCGATGGAAGGATGCTCAGGGTCCCCGTGGGAATGGTGTACCCGCCGCCGCTGCTGTTGGCCATCGTGAAGGGAAACGACAGCGTGGTGATGTTCGTGGCAGCGGAGAGGGCTACGGAATCGAGAATCGAAGGGAGAGAGATTGTGGTTGGAGTATCTGAATCTGCATCTGCGGGAGTATCTGTGCCCGGTACTCACTGCTGTGAACTCGCTGTAAATGATGACCACTGCGGGCAGGGTCAACGCCTTGACGCAGCACATGAGGAACCCAAAGAAGAGCCACGCGATCTCCCCGCAGGTGGAGAAGCGGAAGAGCTGCAGGAAGCCGATCGGCTGTGTGGGCTCCAGTCCTGCGGCCACCGGCGCCTCATCCAGGGACTTGCCATCGGTTGTCGTCGTGCCAGAAGCCTCGTCCATCTATCGGTACGACGAAGGACGGAGGAATAGTGTTACTCGAGCCAAGACCCGCGATTTATTCACAGACACGGACAGAGACAGACGGCACGCAAAGGTTAATTCAATTACTGCCACACTCTCAGAGGCATGTATCTGTATCTGTGGCTGTGGCAAGGGTACAGCAGCTACTTTGTATCTTTTGCCATAGTTCTCTCTCATTGACCCGCGGGGTTAACGAGTAATAGAATCTACCGTTTATTATTGGACATTCCAACGCCAATTTGGAGCGATTCGATTCGATTCCCTTTCAGAGGCCCGTACAGAAATCTGTGTGGCGCCATTCGCCCCCCCTCTCCTTTCGTGGATATGATACCTTTTAATGATTTTCAACACTTTGATCCTTCAGATACTGTATCTATGCACTGATTTCTGCAGAAGATCCGTTACTGCTCACTCGACCGCCCAGCGCGACTGCTGAACACCGTCGCGAGCCACCCATTTATGTTGATTCCCCGATGTGGATGCTGACAGAGTATCGGCTGGCATGAGTATCGTGAGTGTATCGTATCAATCGCTCGCTTTGGGGTTCACAATTCTAATTGATCTCCGCTTTCCGCTCTTGGGGTAGGTTCCGCCGAAAGAGGCGCTTCAATTTACAATGAGAGCAAAAGAGACATTCTGTAGAGGGTTTTTCTTTTCTTTGCTTTTCTTTTCTTTATTCTTTTTCTTTCATTTGGAGGGTGGAAGGTGCAACAATCTAAAACGGAGGCAGACTCTTGAGCCTCCTGCTGGTGCGCAGCACGAATGGTGCCGGCTGATTTGTACCGGCATTTCCTCCAGCGGGAACGACTTCGGGAGCAGCTACGGGAGCGACTCCGACCGACTCGCCTTCATCGTCCGAGCCCCGAGCATTACGCTGTCCAAAGTAGTGCGGGACGCCCGCAGTGTCATCATGTGCCGGGTGCTGCGTTCGCCCAAGGTGTTGCGCACCTTCAGGCAGCTCTTCTGCGACAGGGTTCTTTTTTTTTCGCCCGTACCCAGGGCGAGGACGCGGCGCTGGCACTCGCCGAATGCCACGGCATGGCTGCTGGTGGGCCCGTCGTCCTCATTGCCGGGCCGTTCAAAAATCGTCTCGAGACCGGTGGGCCTCGACTTTGCGATGGTCTGCGATGGCGCCTGAGAACCGGTGGTCGGCGTCAGGCTGGGCTTCTTGGCCAGGCGGCTGGGACTAAGACTGGGCCTGGCGGCGCTCTGGCTCTTGCTCTTGCAGGCGCGCGGCGGCATTTGGCGCCGAACCATAGTCGCGGTTGCCACAGATCCTGTATCCCCCGGTATACTCCCGGCTGAAATGAGACGAAATGAGAAATGAGTTACGACTGTCCGATGGCCGCAGAACCGAGTACTTCCTTTACCTTTAGCTTTGCCTTCAAGTTTTTTCTTTGCAGGCATTTCTCGTATCTTTTTCCGTCTCCTGGGTAAACCTTTCGACTTCTCAAACGAGCAACGAGCAACGAGCCTCTTTGGGTTGAGGGCTCTCAGTGCTCCACAGGGGAGGGGCTGAGAGGCTGGGGTGTGAGCCGCCAGCAACCAAGCGCGTTGCTTTATTAATATTTGTGGGCAGTATATGTCTTAATTTAATTTATGTACATTTTTGTGTTTGTTTTACAATTCAACTATTGAGTCTCAATACCACGCTACAAGGAGTGGAAACAGCAGAGAGAGAGCATCCCTAGCACAGAGGAGAAGCAGCAGCCAGAACAAGAGCCACGAAGAGGGAATAGTCGGATCTCTCCACTCCGACCAGTGACGCCGATGTGATCAAAACTCTCCCCGGCCAGCCGAAGCCAACGCTACAAGGAGACGAGAGAGAGCCGCCGTCGCGAAACTGAGAGAGAGTTTTTCATTTAAAACAATGGGGGGAGCAACACGAACAGATCCACAGGAACCACGACGAGCATCACTAGCATTAATACGACGTCACACGAAGGGAAATCGCAGCCAAGAGAGAGCAGGCTGGAGCGATCCATACTTTGTCACAGAAGGGGAAATGGTAGCAGAGCGATCCCAATACCCACGCTACAAGGAGGGGAAACAGCAGCCGAGGACTCCAGCGCACCGCTCCTATACGCATCTACTTATTTGTATATGTACTAATTCAAATAATACATGCCATATTTACTTTTATGTAGTTGCAGTGTTTTTTGCTGAACAATGGAAGGTACACTAGTTACAGTAGTGGTAGGTATTGCGGTATTTTTTTATGCAAGTATTTTGAGTAAAGAAGTTAAGGTAACACTAGACTTACCATTAACATGTGTTTTCTTTACATGGATTGCGTCTTAATTCAGTCGTTCCGTCCTCGGAGCGGGCTTCATATAAGTGGGGCGCAAGCTGATCCTCATATCAGTAATAGCATGCCCTGTAGTTGGAATGGGTGCGTACGAGCAACTTTGGCATTTAGCATGGGTGCGGTGGACGAAAACGACTTTACACAGACGAAGCCGTTGACAGAATTGTTAAGGCAATCGCATTTAGCTGGGTGCGGTGGACGAAACACGCACTTTACAAAGACGAAGCCGCGTTGACAGACGTAGTAATGGTGTAGGTTACAAGAAATCTTTGTAGTTTAATGATTCTACTTTGTGGTTGTGATTTGAATATATGTTTAGTGGACGCACAGAATTTAATTTACATGGCGAGCAAAAGGAAATAAAGCTTGTCGTAGTGTTGAAGCGGAATGTGTGTGCGAGTTGAAAATGGCTGCTTGGCTGCGTGTTTTTTAATGTATTCTTATTGCGTTAATTAAGAAGATAACAGTGTAGCTGGCCGGCAAACAAAGTTAAGGGCTCGTTAGTCGCACGACGTGTCACACGTTCATCGCTCGTCGATCACTGTAACTGTTCTGTATCTGTCAAAGGAGCTAGAATTCTAGATCTGTGTTCTTCTAGCATCCACATGGTGGTCCACATTAATCTAGATGCGGACAATTTTATAGCTGAACAAAAAAAAAAAACACATACATAATCGCATATCACATATTAATGTTTTTTTGTGTGAGAGTGAGTTTGAGGGTATTCTAGCAAGATACACGGTTCAATGTTTGCACGGGTATGATATTGCAATTCTTTGGTAGATTTTTTCGTTATTTTTAATTAATGCGCTTGATGGCGGCTAGCGTCCGTTGTTACATTTCGTCTGTGGCATTGCGAGTGATATGCATTACCTGTGCGTATGATACAATTTTCGCCGAATGATTAGCCCGATAGTGTCCCGTGAGTGCTATCGGCGATTGCTAAGCGCTCTCGCGATACGCGTGTATCCGAGTAGTAATTCTTAGTTCGCAGCGTCCCGTAAGTGCTATCCGGCTGATTGCTAGGCATTCTGGCGATGCCTGTCGTATCGCCGACCTCCCGTAGTAATTCTAGTTCGGGTCCGTAAGTGCACGGCGATTGCCTAGGTGCATCTCGGCGATACTTCGCTAGAGTACCGCGAGTAATCTTAGGCGACGGTCCCGAATACCCACGCTAGCATCCGATACGGACGATAGCATGCATGCCGAGTAATCCAAGCAGCCACGAAGAGTGGCGAAGTAGTTCTGGCGATCTCTACCCAGCAAAGTCCCGACGCTCAGTAGAAGCAGGCCGAAGGCCGAAGTAGTCGGATCTCTCCCACTCCGACCAGTGACGCCGATGTGATCAACAACTCTCCCCGGCCAGCCCGAAGCCAACGCCTACAAGGGAGACCGAGAGAGAGGCCGCCGTCGCGAAACTGAGAGAGAGTTTTTCATTTAAAACAATGGGGGGAGCAACACCGAAACCAGATCCCACAGGAACCACGACGAGCATCACTAGCATTAATACCGACGTCACACGAAGGGGAAATCGCAGCCAAGAGAGAGCCAGGGCTGGAGCGATCCCATACCTTTGTCACACGAAGGGGAAATGGTAGCCGAGAGCGATCCCAATACCCACGCTACAAGGAGGGGAAACAGCAGCCGAGGAACTCCAGCGCCACCGCTCCTATACGCCATCTACTTATTTGTATATGTACTAAATTCAAATAATACATGCCATATTTTACATGTAGTTGCAGTGTTTTTCGCTGAACAATGGGAAGGTAACACTAGTTACAGTAGTGGTAGGTATTCGGTATTTTTTATGCAAGTATTTTGAGTAAAGAAAGTTAAGGTAACACTAGACTTAACATTAACATGTGTTTTCTTTTACAATGGATTGCGTCTTTTCAGTCCGTTCCCGTCCTCGGAGCGGGCTTCATATAAGTGGCGGCGCAAGGCTGATCCTCATATCAGTATCAGAATAGGCCCTGTAGTTGGATGGGTGCGTACCGCCGCAACTTTGGCATTTAGCTGGGTGCGGTGGACGAAACCACCGCACTTTACACAGACGAAGCCGCGTTGACAGAAGTTGTTAAACCGCCGCAATTTTCGCATTTAGCTGGGTGCGGTGGACGAAACCACCGCACTTTACACAGGCGAAGCCGCGTTGACAGTAGTTGTGTGTGGTTCAAGAAATCTTTGTGTTTTATGATTCTCTTTGTGGTTTGTGATTTGAATATATGTTTAGTGGCGCACAGAATTTTAATTTACATTGGCGAGAAAGAGGAAATAAAGCTTGTCGGTAGTGGTTGGGAAGGGAATGTGTGTGGGGCGAGTTGGGAAAATGGCTGCTTGGCTTGGCGTCGGCATTTTAATGTATTCCTTATTGGCGTTAATTAAGAATTTTTAACAGTTTAGTTGGGCGGCAAACAAGTTAAGGGGCTCGTTAGTCGCCCGACGTGTCACACCGCTTCATCTGCCTCGTCGATCATCTGTAACTGTATCTGTATCTGTACAAAGGAGCCTAGAATTTCTTAGATCTGTGTTCTTCTACCATCCTCTACATGGATTGGTTCCACATTAATCCTAAAGATGCACAAATTTTATAGCTTGAACAAAAAAAAAAAAAAACACATACAATAATCGCATATCACATATTATGTTTTTTGTGGAGAGGGGGAGGGGGAGGGTTCCAAAGTATTTACACGGTCCAATGTTTGCACGGGTAATATAATGGAGATTCTCTTGGTAAAGATTTTGTTCGTAATTTATTCGCCCAACTATCGAGAAAGACTCGCGTGTGCCGTACGATACGTTCCATTACGATACGATATCGTCTGTGGGCTATATATGTATGTATATTGATGTGTGCATATGTATGTACAATCCGAAGAGAGGATTACTCTTGTTTTGTTCTCTTTCCTAGATGATAATATCGTATCAGTGGTTCTGGAAGGGGGTGCTTAAACCTACGACGAACGCTATAATCCAGTGGATGGGTCGGAATAGGTGTCCTGTTCCTCCGCTCAGACATAGCCTCTCCTGTCTTGGCCTCGGGACTGTGTTTGGCGAGGGTTGAGGTAGCACTCGTGGCCGTTGCCGTTGCCGTGGCGCCGCTCTGGGGCAGGGCGATCGTGCCACTGGATGAAGAGTTGTCCACTGTATCCACTGTGGGGCTCCTGCCGAACGCACCGAGGAGCGCACTGTGGGGTCCTGCAGGTTGAAGCTCAGACTGAAGCTGTTGTTCCGCGAAATGTTGCCGTTGCCGCTGCCGTTCAGGGGCTTCACGGACAGGAGGGCCGTGGTGGTGATGCCGCCGCCGCCGCCCGCACCCGGCCCCACGGTCATGCCGTTGCTGGAGCCACTGTTGCTGTAGCCGTCCTGCTCCTGGGCCAGGTCCACGATGGACAGGGACGAGGGGAAGCGCTGAATGGAGAGCGAGACGGGGATCGTGGTGATGACGTCATTGGGCTCGTAGCCACTGGCCGTTGTCGTGATGGTCGGCAGCTGGGCGTTCGCCGCGATGGGAAGGATGCTCAGGGTCCCCGTGGGAATGGTGTACCCGCCGCCGCTGCTGTTGGCCATCGTGAAGGGAAACGACAGCGTGGTGATGTTCGTGGCAGCGGAGAGGGCTACGGAATCGAGAATCGAAGGGAGAGAGATTGTGGTTGGAGTATCTGAATCTGCATCTGCGGGAGTATCTGTGCCCGGTACTCACTGCTGTGAACTCGCTGTAAATGATGACCACTGCGGGCAGGGTCAACGCCTTGACGCAGCACATGAGGAACCCAAAGAAGAGCCACGCGATCTCCCCGCAGGTGGAGAAGCGGAAGAGCTGCAGGAAGCCGATCGGCTGTGTGCGCTCCAGTCCTGCGGCGACCGGCGCCTCATCCAGGGACTTGCCATCGGTTGTCGTCGTGCAAGAAGCCTCGTCCATCTATCGGTACGACGAAGGACGGAGGAATAGTGTTACTCGAGCCAAGACCCGCGATTTATTCACAGACACGGACAGAGACAGACGGCACGCAAAGGTTAATTCAATTACTGCCACACTCTCAGAGGCATGTATCTGTATCTGTGGCTGTGGCAAGGGTACAGCAGCTACTTTGTATCTTTTGCCATAGTTCTCTCTCATTGACCCGCGGGGTTAACGAGTAATAGAATCTACCGTTTATTATTGGACATTCCAACGCCAATTTGGAGCGATTCGATTCGATTCCCTTTCAGAAATCTGTGTGGCGCCATTCGCCCCCTGCCCCCTCTCCTTGTCGTGGGATGGATTATCACCTTTTAATTGATTTTCAACACTTTGATCCTTCAGATACTGTATCTATGCACTGATTTCTGCAGAAGATCCGTTACTGCTCACTCGGACCGCCCAAGCGCGACTGCTGGAACACCGTCCGCGGAGCCACCCATTTATGTTGATTCCCCGACGTGGATGCTGGACAGAGTACTCGGGCTTGGGCATGAGTACTCGTGAGTGTATCGTATCAATCGCTCGCTTTGGGGTTCACAATTCTAATTGATCTCCGCTTTCCGCTCTTGGGGTAGGTTCCGCCGAAAGAGGCGCTTCAATTTACAATGAGAGCAAAAAGACATTCTGTAGAGGGTTTTTCTTTTCTTTGCTTTTCTTTTCTTTATTCTTTTTCTTTCATTTGGAGGGTGGAAGGTGCAACAATCTAAAACGGAGGCAGACTCTTGAGCCTCCTGCTGGTGCGCAGCACGAATGGTGCCGGCTGATTTGTACCGGCATTTCCTCCAGCGGGAACGACTTCGGGAGCAGCTACGGGAGCGACTGCGGGAGCGACTCCACCGACTCGCCTTCATCGTCCGAGCCCCCGAGCATTACGCTGTCCAAAGTAGTGCGGGACGCCCGCAGTGTCATCATGTGCCGGGTGCTGCGTTCGCCCAAGGTGCTGCGCACCTTCAGGCAGCTCTTCTGCGACAGGGTTCTTTTTTTTTCGCCCGTACCCAGGGCGAGGACGCGGCGCTGGCACTCGCCGAATGCCACGGCATGGCTGCTGGTGGGCCCGTCGTCCTCATTGCCGGGCCGTTCAAAAATCGTCTCGAGACCGGTGGGCCTCGACTTTGCGATGGTCTGCGATGGCGCCTGAGAACCGGTGGTCGGCGTCAGGCTGGGCTTCTTGGCCAGGCGGCTGGGACTAAGACTGGGCCTGGCGGCGCTCTGGCTCTTGCTCTTGCAGGCGCGCGGCGGCATTTGGCGCCGAACCATAGTCGCGGTTGCCACAGATCCTGTATCCCCCGGTATACTCCCGGCTGAAATGAGACGAAATAAGAAATGAGTTACGACTGTCCGATGGCCGCAGAACCGAGTACTTCCTTTACCTTTAGCTTTGCCTTCAAGTTTTTTCTTTGCAGGCATTTCTCGTATCTTTTTCCGTCTCCTGGGTAAACCTTTCGACTTCTCAAACGAGCAACGAGCAACGAGCCTCTTTGGGTTGAGGGCTCTCAGTGCTCCACAGGGGAGGGGCTGAGAGGCTGGGGTGTGAGCCGCCAGCAACCAAGCGCGTTGCTTTATTAATATTTGTGGGCAGTATATGTCTTAATTTAATTTATGTACATTTTTGTGTTTGTTTTACAATTCAACTATTGAGTCTCAATACCCACGCTACAAGGAGTGGAAACAGCAGCCGAGAGAGAGAGCGATCCCAATACCCACGCTACACGAAGGAGAAGCAGCAGCCAGAACAAGAGCCACGAAGAGGGGAATAGTCGGATCTCTCCCACTCCGACCAGTGACGCCGATGTGATCAACAACTCTCCCCGGCCAGCCCGAAGCCAACGCCTACAAGGGAGACCGAGAGAGAGGCCGCCGTCGCGAAACTGAGAGAGAGTTTTTCATTTAAAACAATGGGGGAGCAACACCGGAACCAGATCCCACAGGAACCACGACGAGCATCACTAGCATTAATACCGACGTCACACGAAGGGGAAATCGCAGCCAAGAGAGAGCCAGGGCTGGAGCGATCCCATACCTTTGTCACACGAAGGGGAAATGGTAGCCGAGAGCGATCCCAATACCCACGCTACAAGGAGGGGAAACAGCAGCCGAGGAACTCCAGCGCCACCGCTCCTATACGCCATCTACTTATTTGTATATGTACTAAATTCAAATAATACATGCCATATTTTACATGTAGTTGCAGTGTTTTTGGCTGAACAATGGGAAGGTAACACTGGTAGGTATTCGGTATTTTTTTATGCAAGTATTTTGAGTAAAGAAAGTTAAGGTAACACTAGACTTACCATTAACATGTGTTTTCTTTTACAATGGATTGCGTCTTTTCAGTCCGTTCCCGTCCTCAGAGCGGGCTTCATATAAGTGGCGGCGCAAGGCTGATCCTCATATCAGTATCAGCATAGGCCCTGTAGTTGGATGGGTGCGTACCGCCGCAACTTTGGCATTTAGCTGGGTGCGGTGGACGAAACCACCGCACTTTGCACATACGAAGCCGCGTTGACAGAAGTTGTTAAACCGCCGCAACTTTGGCATTTAGCTGGTTGCGGTGGACGAAACCACCGCACTTTACACAAACGAAGCCGCGTTGACAGAAGTTGTTAAACCGCCGCAATTTTCGCATTTAGCTGGGTGCGGTGGACGAAACCACCGCACTTTACACAGGCGAAGCCGCGTTGAAATCTTTGTGTTTTATGATTCTCTTTGTGGTTTGTGATTTGAATATATGTTTAGTGGCGCACAGAATTTTAATTTACATTGGCGAGAAAGAGGAAATAAAGCTTGTCGGTAGTGGTTGGGAAGGGGAATGTGAATGTGTGTGGGGCGAGTTGGGAAAATGGCTGCTTGGCTTGGCGTCGGCATTTTAATGTATTCCTTATTGGCGTTAATTAAGAATTTTTAACAGTTTAGTTGGGCGGCAAACAAGTTAAGGGGCTCGTTAGTCGCCCGACGTGTCAAACCGCTTCATCTGCCTCGTCGATCATCTGTAACTGTATCTGTATCTGTACAAAGGAGCCTAGAATTTCTTAGATCTGTGTTCTTCTACCATCCTCTACATGGATTGGTTCCACATTAATCCTAAAGATGCACAAATTTTATAGCTTGAACAAAAAAAAAAAAAAAAAACACATACAATAATCGCATATCACATATTATGTTTTTTGTGGAGAGGGGGAGGGTTCCAAAGTATTTACACGGTCCAATGTTTGCACGGGTAATATATTGGAGATTCTCTTGGTAAAGATTTTATTCGTAATTTATTCGCCCAACTATCGAGAAAGACTCGTGTGTGCCGTACGAAACGATCCATTACGATACGATATCGTCTGTGGGCTATATATGTATGTATATTGATGTGTGCATATGTATGTACAATCCGAAGAGAGGATTACTCTTGTTTTGTTCTCTTTCCTAGATGATAATATCGTATCAGTGGTTCTGGAAGGGGGTGCTTAAACCTACGACGAACGCTATAATCCAGTGGATGGGTCGGAATAGGTGTCCTGTTCCTCCGCTCAGACATAGACCTCTCCTGTCTTGGCCTCGGGACTGTGTTTGGCGAGGGTTGAGGTAGCACTCGTGGCCGTTGCCGTTGCCGTGGCGCCGCTCTGGGGCAGGGCGATCGTGCCACCGGATGAAGAGTTGTCCACTGTATCCACTGTGGGACTCCTGCCGAACCCACCGAGGAGCGCACTGTGGGGTCCTGCAGGTTGAAGCTCAGACTGAAGCTGTTGTTCCGCGAAATGTTGCCGTTGCCGCTGCCGTTCAGGGGCTTCACGGACAGGAGGGCCGTGGTGGTGATGCCGCCGCCGCCGCCCGCACCCGGCCCCACGGTCATGCCGTTGCTGGAGCCACTGTTGCTGTAGCCGTCCTGCTCCTGGGCCAGGTCCACGATGGACAGGGACGAGGGGAAGCGCTGAATGGAGAGCGAGACGGGGATCGTGGTGATGACGTCATTGGGCTCGTAGCCACTGGCCGTTGTCGTGATGGTCGGCAGCTGGGCGTTCGCCGCGATGGGAAGGATGCTCAGGGTCCCCGTGGGAATGGTGTACCCGCCGCCGCTGCTGTTGGCCATCGTGAAGGGAAACGACAGCGTGGTGATGTTCGTGGCAGCGGAGAGGGCTACGGAATCGAGAATCGAAGGGAGAGAGATTGTGGTTGGAGTATCTGAATCTGCATCTGCGGGAGTATCTGTGCCCGGTACTCACTGCTGTGAACTCGCTGTAAATGATGACCACTGCGGGCAGGGTCAACGCCTTGACGCAGCACATGAGGAACACAAAGAAGAGCCACCCGATCTCCCCGCAGGTGGAGAAGCGGAAGAGCTGCAGGAAGCCGATCGGCTGTGTGGGCTCCAGTCCTGCGGACTGTGCAGCACGAATGGTGCCGGCTGATTTGTACCGGCATTTCCTCCAGCGGGAACGACTTCGGGAGCAGCTACGGGAGCGACTGCGGGAGCGACTCCGACCGACTCGCCTTCATCGTCCGAGCCCCCGAGCATTACGCTGTCCAAAGTAGTGCGGGACGCCCGCAGTGTCATCATGTGCCGGGTGCTGCGTTCGCCCAAGGTGTTGCGCACCTTCAGGCAGCTCTTCTGCGACAGGGTTCTTTTTTTTTCGCCCGTACCCAGGGCGAGGACGCGGCGCTGGCACTCGCCGAATGCCACGGCATGGCTGCTGGTGGGCCCGTCGTCCTCATTGCCGGGCCGTTCAAAAATCGTCTCGAAACCGGTGGGCCTCGACTTTGCGATGGTCTGCGATGGCGCCTGAGAACCGGTGGTCGGCGTCAGGCTGGGCTTCTTGGCCAGGCGGCTGGGACTAAGACTGGGCCTGGCGGCGCTCTGGCTCTTGCTCTTGCAGGCGCGCGGCGGCATTTGGCGCCGAACCATAGTCGCGGTTGCCACAGATCCTGTATCCCCCGGTATACTCCCGGCTGAAATGAGACGAAATGAGAAATGAGTTACGACTGTCCGATGGCCGCAGAACCGAGTACTTCCTTTACCTTTAGCTTTGCCTTCAAGTTTTTTCTTTGCAGGCATTTCTCGTATCTTTTTCCGTCTCCTGGGTAAACCTTTCGACTTCTCAAACGAGCAACGAGCAACGAGCCTCTTTGGGTTGAGGGCTCTCAGTGCTCCACAGGGGAGGGGCTGAGAGGCTGGGGTGTGAGCCGCCAGCAACCAAGCGCGTTGCTTTATTAATATTTGTGGGCAGTATATGTCTTAATTTAATTTATGTACATTTTTGTGTTTGTTTTACAATTCAACTATTGAGTCTCAATACCCACGCTACAAGGAGTGGAAACAGCAGCCGAGAGAGAGAGCGATCCCAATACCCACGCTACACGAAGGAGAAGCAGCAGCCAGAACAAGAGCCACGAAGAGGGGAATAGTCGGATCTCTCCCACTCCGACCAGTGACGCCGATGTGATCAACAACTCTCCCCGGCCAGCCCGAAGCCAACGCCTACAAGGGAGACCGAGAGAGAGGCCGCCGTCGCGAAACTGAGAGAGAGTTTTTCATTTAAAACAATGGGGGGAGCAACACCGGAACCAGATCCCACAGGAACCACGACGAGCATCACTAGCATTAATACCGACGTCACACGAAGGGGAAATCGCAGCCAAGAGAGAGCCAGGGCTGGAGCGATCCCATACCTTTGTCACACGAAGGGGAAATGGTAGCCGAGAGCGATCCCATTACCCACGCTACAAGGAGGGGAAACAGCAGCCGAGGAACTCCAGCGCCACCGCTCCTATACGCCATCTACTTATTTGTATATGTACTAAATTCAAATAATACATGCCATATTTTACATTTTACATGTAGTTGCAGTGTTTTTGGCTGAACAATGGGAAGGTAACACTAGTTACAGTAGTGGTAGGTATTCGGTATTTTTTATGCAAGTATTTTGAGTAAAGGAAGTTAAGGTAACACTAGACTTACCATTAACATGTGTTTTCTTTTACAATGGATTGCGTCTTTTCAGTCCGTTTCCGTCCTCAGAGCGGGCTTCATATAAGTGGCGGCGCAAGGCTGATCCTCATATCAGTATCAGCATAGGCCCTGTAGTTGGATGGGTGCGTACCACCGCAACTTTGGCATTTAGCTGGGTGCGGTGGACGACACCACCGCACTTTACACATACGAAGCCGCGTTGACAGAAGTTGTTAAACCGCCGCAACTTTGGCATTTAGCTGGTTGCGGTGGACGAAACCACCGCACTTTACACAAACGAAGCCGCGTTGACAGAAGTTGTTAAACCGCCGCAATTTTCGCATATAGCTGGGTGCGGTGGACGAAACCACCGCACTTTACACAGGCGAAGCCGCGTTGACAGTAGTTGTGTGTGGTTTAAGAAATCTTTGTGTTTTATGATTCTCTTTGTGGTTTGTGATTTGAATATATGTTTAGTGGCGCACAGAATTTTAATTTACATTGGCGAGAAAGAGGAAATAAAGCTTGTCGGTAGTGGTTGGGAAGGGAATGTGTGTGGGGCGAGTTGGGAAAATGGCTGCTTGGCTTGGCGTCGGCATTTTAATGTATTCCTTATTGGCGTTAATTAAGAATTTTTAACAGTTTAGTTGGGCGGCAAACAAGTTAAGGGGCTCGTTAGTCGCCCGACGTGTCACACCGCTTCATCTGCCTCGTCGATCATCTGTAACTGTATCTGTATCTGTACAAAGGAGCCTAGAATTTCTTAGATCTGTGTTCTTCTACCATCCTCTACATGGATTGGTTCCACATTAATCCTAAAGATGCACAAATTTTATAGCTTGAACAAAAAAAAAAAAAACACATACAATAATCGCATATCACATATTATGTTTTTTGTGGAGAGGGGGAGGGTTCCAAAGTATTTACACGGTCCAATGTTTGCACGGGTAATATAATGGAGATTCTCTTGGTAAAGATTTTATTCGTAATTTATTCGCCCAACTATCGAGAAAGACTCGCGTGTGCCGTACGATACGATCCATTACGATACGATATCGTCTGTGGGCTTATATATGTATGTATATTGATGTGTGCATATGTATGTACAATCCGAAGAGAGGATTACTCTTGTTTTGTTCTCTTTCCTAGATGATAATATCGTATCAGTGGTTCTGGAAGGGGGTGCTTAAACCTACGACGAAAGCTATAATCCAGTGGATGGGTCGGAATAGGTGTCCTGTTCCTCCGCTCAGACATAGCCCTCTCCTGTCTTGGCCTCGGGACTGTGTTTGACGAGGGTTGAGGTAGGACTCGTGGCCGTTGCCGTTGCCGTGGCGCCGCTCTGGGGCAGGGCGATCGTGCCACCGGATGAAGAGTTGTCCACTGTATCCACTGTGGGGGCTCCTGCCGAACGCACCGAGGAGCGCACTGTGGGGTCCTGCATGTTGAAGCTCAGACTGAAGCTGTTGTTCCGCGAAATGTTGCCGTTGCCGCTGCCGTTCAGGGGCTTCACGGACAGGAGGGCCGTGGTGGTGATGCCGCCGCCGCCGCCCGCACCCGGCCCCACGGTCATGCCGTTGCTGGAGCCACTGTTGCTGTAGCCGTCCTGCTCCTGGGCCAGGTCCACGATGGACAGGGACTAGGGGAAGCGCTGAATGGAGAGCGAGACGGGGATCGTGGTGATGCCGTCATTGGGCTCGTAGCCACTGGCCGTTGTCGTGATGGTCGGCAGCTGGGCGTTCGCCGCGATGGGAAGGATGCTCAGGGTCCCCGTGGGAATGGTGTACCCGCCGCCGCTGCTGTTGGCCATCGTGAAGGGAAACGACAGCGTGGTGATGTTCGTGGCAGCGGAGAGGGCTACGGAATCGAGAATCGAAGGGAGAGAGATTGTGGTTGGAGTATCTGAATCTGCATCTGCGGGAGTATCTGTGCCCGGTACTCACTGCTGTGAACTCGCTGTAAATGATGACCACTGCGGGCAGGGTCCACGCCTTGAGGTACCCAAAGAAGAGCCACGCGATCTCCCCGCAGGTGGAGAAGCGGAAGAGCTGCAGGAAGCCGATCGGCTGTGTGGGCTCCAGTCCTGCGGCCACCGGCGCCTCATCCAGGGACTTGCCATCGGTTGTCGTCGTGCCAGAAGCCTCGTCCATCTATCGGTACGACGAAGGACGGAGGAATAGTGTTACTCGAGCCAAGACCCGCGATTTATTCACAGACACGGACAGAGACAGACGGCACGCAAAGGTTAATTCAATTACTGCCACACTCTCAGAGGCATGTATCTGTATCTGTGGCTGTGGCAAGGGTACAGCAGCTACTTTGTATCTTTTGCCATAGTTCTCTCTCATTGACCCGCGGGGTTAACGCGTAATAAAATCTACCGTTTATTATTGGACATTCCAACGCCAATTTGGAGCGATTCGATTCGATTCCCTTTCAGAGGCCCGTACAGAAATCTGTGTGGCGCCATTCGCCCCCTGCCCCCTCTCCTTGTCGTGGGATGGATGATCACCTTTTAATTGATTTTCAACACTTTGATCCTTCAGATACTGTATCTATGCACTGATTTCTGCAGAAGATCCGTTACTGCTCACTCGGACCGCCCAAGCGCGACTGCTGGAACACCGTCCGCGGAGCCACCCATTTATGTTGATTCCCCGATGTGGATGCTGGACAGAGTACTCGGGCTTGGGCATGAGTACTCGTGAGTGTATCGTATCAATCGCTCGCTTTGGGGTTCACAATTCTAATTGATCTCCGCTTTCCGCTCTTGGGGTAGGTTCCGCCGAAAGAGGCGCTTCAATTTACAATGAGAGCAAAAGAGACATTCTGTAGAGGGTTTTTCTTTTCTTTGCTTTTCTTTTCTTTATTCTTTTTCTTTCATTTGGAGGGTGGAAGGTGCAACAATCTAAAACGGAGGCAGACTCTTGAGCCTCCTGCTGGTGCGCAGCACGAATGGTGCCGGCTGATTTGTACCGGCATTTCCTCCAGCGGGAACGACTTCGGGAGCAGCTACGGGAGCGACTGCGGGAGCGACTCCGACCGACTCGCCTTCATCGTCCGAGCCCCCGAGCATTACGCTGTCCAAAGTAGTGCGGGACGCCCGCAGTGTCATCATGTGCCGGGTGCTGCGTTCGCCCAAGGTGTTGCGCACCTTCAGGCAGCTCTTCTGCGACAGGGTTCTTTTTTTTTCGCCCGTACCCAGGGCGAGGACGCGGCGCTGGCACTCGCCGAATGCCACGGCATGGCTGCTGGTGGGCCCGTCGTCCTCATTGCCGGGCCGTTCAAAAATCGTCTCGAGACCGGTGGGCCTCGACTTTGCGATGGTCGGCGATGGCGCCTGAGAAGCGGTGGTCGGCGTCAGGCTGGGCTTCTTGGCCAGACGGCTGGGACTAAGACTGGGCCTGGCGGCGCTCTGGCTCTTGCTCTTGCAGGCGCGCGGCGGCATTTGGCGCCGAACCATAGTCGCGGTTGCCACAGATCCTGTATCCCCCGGTATACTCCCGGCTGAAATGAGACGAAATGAGAAATGAGTTACGACTGTCCGATGGCCGCAGAACCGAGTACTTCCTTTACCTTTAGCTTTGCCTTCAAGTTTTTTCTTTGCAGGCATTTCTCGTATCTTTTTCCGTCTCCTGGGTAAACCTTTCGACTTCTCAAACGAGCAACGAGCAACAAGCCTCTTTGGGTTGAGGGCTCTCAGTGCTCCACAGGGGAGGGGCTGAGAGGCTGGGGTGTGAGCCGCCAGCAACCAAGCGCGTTGCTTTATTAATATTTGTGGGCAGTATATGTCTTAATTTAATTTATGTACATTTTTGTGTTTGTTTTACAATTCAACTATTGAGTCTCAATACCCACGCTACAAGGAGTGGAAACAGCAGCCGAGAGAGAGAGCGATCCCAATACCCACGCTACACGAAGGAGAAGCAGCAGCCAGAACAAGAGCCACGAAGAGGGGAATAGATTGATCTCTCCCACTCCGACCAGTGACGCCGATGTGATCAACAACTCTCCCCGGCCAGCCCGAAGCCAACGCCTACAAGGGAGACCGAGAGAGAGGCCGCCGTCGCGAAACTGAGAGAGAGTTTTTCATTTAAAACAATGGGGGGAGCAACACCGAAACCAGATCCCACAGGAACCACGACGAGCATCACTAGCATTAATACCGACGTCACACGAAGGGGAAATCGCAGCCAAGAGAGAGCCAGGGCTGGAGCGATCCATACCTTTGTCACACGAAGGGGAAATGGTAGCCGAGAGCGATCCCAATACCCACGCTACAAGGAGGGGAAACAGCAGCCGAGGAACTCCAGCGCCACCGCTCCTATACGCCATCTACTAATTTGTATATGTACTAAATTCAAATAATACATGCCATATTTTACATGTAGTTGCAGTGTTTTTGGCTGAACAATGGGAAGGTAACACTAGTTACAGTAGTGGTAGGTATTCGGTATTTTTTTATGCAAGTATTTTGAGTAAAGAAAGTTAAGGTAACACTAGACTTACCATTAACATGTGTTTTCTTTTACAATGGATTGCGTCTTTTCAGTCCGTTCCCGTCCTCGGAGCGGGCTTCATATAAGTGGCGGCGCAAGGCTGATCCTCATATCAGTATCAGCATAGGCCCTGTAGTTGGATGGGTGCGTACCGCCGCAACTTTGGCATTTAGCTGGGTGCGGTGGACGAAACCACCGCACTTTACACAGACGAAGCCGCGTTGACAGAAGTTGTTAAACCGCCGCAATTTTCGCATTTAGCTGGGTGCGGTGGACGAAACCACCGCACTTTACACAGGCGAAGCCGCGTTGACAGAAGTTGTTAAACCGCCGCAATTTTCGCATATAGCTGGGTGCGGTGGACGAAACCACCGCACTTTACACAGGCGAAGCCGCGTTGACAGTAGTTGTGTGTGGTTTAAGAAATCTTTGTGTTTTATGATTCTCTTTGTGGTTTGTGATTTGAATATATGTTTAGTGGCGCACAGAATTTTAATTTACATTGGCGAGAAAGAGGAAATAAAGCTTGTCGGTAGTGGTTGGGAAGGGAATGTGTGTGGGGCGAGTTGGGAAAATGGCTGCTTGGCTTGGCGTCGGCATTTTAATGTATTCCTTATTGGCGTTAATTAAGAATTTTTAACAGTTTAGTTGGGCGGCAAACAAGTTAAGGGGCTCGTTAGTCGCCCGACGTGTCACACCGCTTCATCTGCCTCGTCGATCATCTGTAACTGTATCTGTATCTGTACAAAGGAGCCTAGAATTTCTTAGATCTGTGTTCTTCTACCATCCTCTACATGGATTGGTTCCACATTATTCCTAAAGATGCACAAATTTTATAGCTTGAACAAAAATAAAAAACACATACAATAATCGCATATCACATATTATGTTTTTTGTGGAGAGGGGGAGGGGGAGGGTTCCAAAGTATTTACACGGTCCAATGTTTGCACGGGTAATATAATGGAGATTCTCTTGGTAAAGATTTTATTCGTAATTTAATCGCCCAACTATCGAGAAAGACTCGCGTGTGCCGTACGATACGATCCATTACGATACGATATCGTCTGTGGGCTATATATGTATGTATATTGATGTGTGCATATGTATGTACAATCCGAAGAGAGGATTACTCTTGTTTTGTTCTCTTTCCTAGATGATAATATCGTATCAGTGGTTCTGGAAGGGGGTGCTTAAACCTACGACGAAAGCTATAATCCAGTGGATGGGTCGGAATAGGTGTCCTGTTCCTCCGCTCAGACATAGACCTCTCCTGTCTTGGCCTCGGGACTGTGTTTGGCGAGGGTTGAGGTAGCACTCGTGGCCGTTGCCGTTGCCTTGGCGCCGCTCTGGGGCAGGGCGGTCGTGCCACCGGATGAAGAGTTGTCCACTGTATCCACTGTGGGGGCTCCTGCCGAACGCACCGAGGAGCGCACTGTGGGGTCCTGCAGGTTGAAGCTCAGACTGAAGCTGTTGTTCCGCGAAATGTTGCCGTTGCCGCTGCCGTTCAGGGGCTTCACGGACAGGAGGGCCGTCGTGGTGATGCCGCCGCCGCCGCCCGCACCCGGCCCCACGGTCATGCCGTTGCTGTAGCCGTCCTGCTCCTGGGCCAGGTCCACGATGGACAGGGACGACAGGGACAGCGAGACGGGGATCGTGGTGATGACGTCATTGGGCTCGTAGCCACTGGCCGGTGTCGTGATGGTCGGCAGCTGGGCGTTCGCCGCGATGGGAAGGATGCTCAGGGTCCCCGTGGGAATGGTGTACCCGCCGCCGCTGCTGTTGGCCATCGTGAAGGGAAACGACAGCGTGGTGATGTTCGTGGCAGCGGAGAGGGCTACGGAATCGAGAATCGAAGGGAGAGAGATTGTGGTTGGAGTATCTGAATCTGCATCTGCGGGAGTATCTGTGCCCGGTACTCACTGCTGTGAACTCGCTGTAAATGATGACCACTGCGGGCAGGGTCAACGCCTTGACGCAGCACATGAGGAACCCAAAGAAGAGCCACGCGATCTCCCCGCAGGTGGAGAAGCGGAAGAGCTGCAGGAAGCCGATCGGCTGTGTGCGCTCCAGTCCTGCGGCGACCGGCGCCTCATCCAGGGACTTGCCATCGGTTGTCGTCGTGCAAGAAGCCTCGTCCATCTATCGGTACGACGAAGGACGGAGGAATAGTGTTACTCGAGCCAAGACCCGCGATTTATTCACAGACACGGACAGAGACAGACGGCACGCAAAGGTTAATTCAATTACTGCCACACTCTCAGAGGCATGTATCTGTATCTGTGGCTGTGGAAAGGGTACAGCAGCTACTTTGTATCTTTTGCCATAGTTCTCTCTCATTGACCCGCGGGGTTAACGAGTAATAGAATCTACCGTTTATTATTGGACATTCCAACGCCAATTTGGAGCGATTCGATTCGATTCCCTTTCAGAGGCCCGTACAGAAATCTGTGTGGCGCCATTCGCCCCCTGCCCGTGTATCGTATCAATCGCTCGCTTTGGGGTTCAATATTCTAATTGATCTCCGCTTTCCGCTCTTGGGGTAGGTTCCGCCGAAAGAGGCGCTTCAATTTACAATGAGAGCAAAAGAGACATTCTGTAGAGGGTTTTTCTTTTCTTTGCTTTTCTTTTCTTTATTCTTTTTCTTTCATTTGGAGGGTGGAAGGTGCAACAATCTAAAACGGAGGCAGACTCTTGAGCCTCCTGCTGGTGCGCAGCACGAATGGTGCCGGCTGATTTGTACCGGCATTTCCTCCAGCGGGAACGACTTCGGGAGCAGCTACGGGAGCGACTCCGACCGACTCGCCTTCATCGCCCGAGCCCCCGAGCATTACGCTGTCCAAAGTAGTGCGGGACGCCCGCAGTGTCATCATGTGCCGGGTGCTGCGTTCGCCCAAGGTGTTGCGCACCTTCAGGCAGCTCTTCTGCGACAGGGTTCTTTTTTTTTCGCCCGTACCCAGGGCGAGGACGCGGCGCTGGCACTCGCCGAATGCCACGGCATGGCTGCTGGTGGGCCCGTCGTCCTCATTGCCGGGCCGTTCAAAAATCGTCTCGAGACCGGTGGGCCTCGACTTTGCGATGGTCTGCGATGGCGCCTGAGAACCGGTGGTCGGCGTCAGGCTGGGCTTCTTGGCCAGGCGGCTGGGACTAAGACTGGGCCTGGCGGCGCTCTGGCTCTTGCTCTTGCAGGCGCGCGGCGGCATTTGGCGCCGAACCATAGTCGCGGTTGCCACAGATCCTGTATCCCCCGGTATACTCCCGGCTGAAATGAGACGAAATGAGAAATGAGTTACGACTGTCCGATGGCCGCAGAACCGAGTACTTCCCTTACCTTTAGCTTTGCCTTCAAGTTTTTTCTTTGCAGGCATTTCTCGTATCTTTTTCCGTCTCCTGGGTAAACCTTTCGACTTCTCAAACGAGCAACGAGCAACGAGCCTCTTTGGGTTGAGGGCTCTCAGTGCTCCACAGGGGAGGGGCTGAGAGGCTGGGGTGTGAGCCGCCAGCAACCAAGCGCGTTGCTTTATTAATATTTGTGGGCAGTATATGTCTTAATTTAATTTATGTACATTTTTGTGTTTGTTTTACAATTCAACTATTGAGTCTCAATACCCACGCTACAAGGAGTGGAAACAGCAGCCGAGAGAGAGAGAGCGATCCCAATACCCACGCTACACGAAGGAGAAGCAGCAGCCAGAACAAGAGCCACGAAGAGGGGAATAGTAGGATCTCTCCCACTCCGACCAGTGACGCCGATGTGATCAACAACTCTCCCCGGCCAGCCCGAAGCCAACGCCTACAAGGGAGACCGAGAGAGAGGCCGCCGTCGCGAAACTGAGAGAGAGTTTTTCATTTAAAACAATGGGGGGAGCAACACCGAAACCAGATCCCACAGGAACCACGACGAGCATCACTAGCATTAATACCGACGTCACACGAAGGGGAAATCGCAGCCAAGAGAGAGCCAGGGCTGGAGCGATCCCATACCTTTGTCACACGAAGGGGAAATGGTAGCCGAGAGCGATCCCAATACCCACGCTACAAGGAGGGGAAACAGCAGCCGAGGAACTCCAGCGCCACCGCTCCTATACGCCATCTACTTATTTGTATATGTACTAAATTCAAATAATACATGCCATATTTTACATGTAGTTGCAGTGTTTTTCGCTGAACAATGGGAAGGTAACACTAGTTACAGTAGTGGTAGGTATTCGGTATTTTTTTATGCAAGTATTTTGAGTAAAGAAAGTTAAGGTAACACTAGACTTACCATTAACATGTGTTTTCTTTTACAATGGATTGCGTCTTTTCAGTCCGTTCCCGTCCTCGGAGCGGGCTTCATATAAGTGGCGGCGCAAGGCTGATCCTCATATCAGTATCAGCATAGGCCCTGTAGTTGGATGGGTGCGTACCGCCGCAACTTTGGCATTTAGCTGGGTGCGGTGGACGAAACCACCGCACTTTACACAGACGAAGCCGCGTTGACAGAAGTTGTTAAACCGCCGCAATTTTCGCATTTAGCTGGGTGCGGTGGACGAAACCACCGCACTTTACACAGGCGAAGCCGCGTTGACAGTAGTTGTGTGTGGTTCAAGAAATCTTTGTGTTTTATGATTCTCTTTGTGGTTTGTGATTTGAATATATGTTTAGTGGCGCACAGAATTTTAATTTACATTGGCGAGAAAAAGGAAATAAAGCTTGTCGGTAGTGGTTGGGAAGGGAATGTGTGTGGGGCGAGTTGGGAAAATGGCTGCTTGGCTTGGCGTCGGCATTTTAATGTATTCCTTATTGGCGTTAATTAAGAATTTTTAACAGTTTAGTTGGGCGGCAAACAAGTTAAGGGGCTCGTTAGTCGCCCGACGTGTCACACCGCTTCATCTGCCTCGTCGATCATCTGTAACTGTATCTGTATCTGTACAAAGGAGCCTAGAATTTCTTAGATCTGTGTTCTTCTACCATCCTCTACATGGATTGGTTCCACATTAATCCTAAAGATGCACAAATTTTATAGCTTGAACAAAAAAAAAAAAAACACATACAATAATCGCATATCACATATTATGTTTTTTGTGGAGAGGGGAGGGGGAGGGGAGGGTTCCAAAGTATTTACACGGTCCAATGTTTGCACGGGTAATATAATGGAGATTCTCTTGGTAAAGATTTTGTTCGTAATTTATTCGCCCAACTATCGAGAAAGACTCGCGTGTGCCGTACGATACGTTCCATTACGATACGATATCGTCTGTGGGCTATATATGTATGTATATTGATGTGTGCATATGTATGTACAATCCGAAGAGAGGATTACTCTTGTTTTGTTCTCTTTCCTAGATGATAATATCGTATCAGTGGTTCTGGAAGGGGGTGCTTAAACCTACGACGAACGCTATAATCCAGTGGATGGGTCGGAATAGGTGTCCTGTTCCTCCGCTCAGACATAGCCCTCTCCTGTCTTGGCCTCGGGACTGTGTTTGGCGAGGGTTGAGGTAGCACTCGTGGCCGTTGCCGTTGCCGTGGCGCCGCTCTGGGGCAGGGCGATCGTGCCACTGGATGAAGAGTTGTCCACTGTATCCACTGTGGGGGCTCCTGCCGAACGCACCGAGGAGCGCACTGTGGGGTCCTGCAGGTTGAAGCTCAGACTGAAGCTGTTGTTCCGCGAAATGTTGCCGTTGCCGCTGCCGTTCAGGGGCTTCACGGACAGGAGGGCCGTGGTGGTGATGCCGCCGCCGCCGCCCGCACCCGGCCCCACGGTCATGCCGTTGCTGGAGCCACTGTTGCTGTAGCCGTCCTGCTCCTGGGCCAGGTCCACGATGGACAGGGACGAGGGGAAGCGCTGAATGGAGAGCGAGACGGGGATCGTGGTGATGACGTCATTGGGCTCGTAGCCACTGGCCGTTGTCGTGATGGTCGGCAGCTGGGCGTTCGCCGCGATGGGAAGGATGCTCAGGGTCCCCGTGGGAATGGTGTACCCGCCGCCGCTGCTGTTGGCCATCGTGAAGGGAAACGACAGCGTGGTGATGTTCGTGGCAGCGGAGAGGGCTACGGAATCGAGAATCGAAGGGAGAGAGATTGTGGTTGGAGTATCTGAATCTGCATCTGCGGGAGTATCTGTGCCCGGTACTCACTGCTGTGAACTCGCTGTAAATGATGACCACTGCGGGCAGGGTCAACGCCTTGACGCAGCACATGAGGAACCCAAAGAAGAGCCACGCGATCTCCCCGCAGGTGGAGAAGCGGAAGAGCTGCAGGAAGCCGATCGGCTGTGTGCGCTCCAGTCCTGCGGCGACCGGCGCCTCATCCAGGGACTTGCCATCGGTTGTCGTCGTGCAAGAAGCCTCGTCCATCTATCGGTACGACGAAGGACGGAGGAATAGTGTTACTCGAGCCAAGACCCGCGATTTATTCACAGACACGGACAGAGACAGACGGCACGCAAAGGTTAATTCAATTACTGCCACACTCTCAGAGGCATGTATCTGTATCTGTGGCTGTGGCAAGGGTACAGCAGCTACTTTGTATCTTTTGCCATAGTTCTCTCTCATTGACCCGCGGGGTTAACGAGTAATAGAATCTACCGTTTATTATTGGACATTCCAACGCCAATTTGGAGCGATTCGATTCGATTCCCTTTCAGAAATCTGTGTGGCGCCATTCGCCCCTGCCCCCTCTCCTTGTCGTGGGATGGATTATCACCTTTTAATTGATTTTCAACACTTTGATCCTTCAGATACTGTATCTATGCACTGATTTCTGCAGAAGATCCGTTACTGCTCACTCGGACCGCCCAAGCGCGACTGCTGGAACACCGTCCGCGGAGCCACCCATTTATGTTGATTCCCCGACGTGGATGCTGGACAGAGTACTCGGGCTTGGGCATGAGTACTCGTGAGTGTATCGTATCAATCGCTCGCTTTGGGGTTCACAATTCTAATTGATCTCCGCTTTCCGCTCTTGGGGTAGGTTCCGCCGAAAGAGGCGCTTCAATTTACAATGAGAGCAAAAAAGACATTTTGTAGAGGGTTTTTCTTTTCTTTGCTTTTCTTTTCTTTATTCTTTTTCTTTCATTTGGAGGGTGGAAGGTGCAACAATCTAAAACGGAGGCAGACTCTTGAGCCTCCTGCTGGTGCGCAGCACGAATGGTGCCGGCTGATTTGTACCGGCATTTCCTCCAGCGGGAACGACTTCGGGAGCAGCTACGGGAGCGACTGCGGGAGCGACTCCCACCGACTCGCCTTCATCGTCCGAGCCCCCGAGCATTACGCTGTCCAAAGTAGTGCGGGACGCCCGCAGTGTCATCATGTGCCGGGTGCTGCGTTCGCCCAAGGTGCTGCGCACCTTCAGGCAGCTCTTCTGCGACAGGGTTCTTTTTTTTTCGCCCGTACCCAGGGCGAGGACGCGGCGCTGGCACTCGCCGAATGCCACGGCATGGCTGCTGGTGGGCCCGTCGTCCTCATTGCCGGGCCGTTCAAAAATCGTCTCGAGACCGGTGGGCCTCGACTTTGCGATGGTCTGCGATGGCGCCTGAGAACCGGTGGTCGGCGTCAGGCTGGGCTTCTTGGCCAGGCGGCTGGGACTAAGACTGGGCCTGGCGGCGCTCTGGCTCTTGCTCTTGCAGGCGCGCGGCGGCATTTGGCGCCGAACCATAGTCGCGGTTGCCACAGATCCTGTATCCCCCGGTATACTCCCGGCTGAAATGAGACGAAATAAGAAATGAGTTACGACTGTCCGATGGCCGCAGAACCGAGTACTTCCTTTACCTTTAGCTTTGCCTTCAAGTTTTTTCTTTGCAGGCATTTCTCGTATCTTTTTCCGTCTCCTGGGTAAACCTTTCGACTTCTCAAACGAGCAACGAGCAACGAGCCTCTTTGGGTTGAGGGCTCTCAGTGCTCCACAGGGGAGGGGCTGAGAGGCTGGGGTGTGAGCCGCCAGCAACCAAGCGCGTTGCTTTATTAATATTTGTGGGCAGTATATGTCTTAATTTAATTTATGTACATTTTTGTGTTTGTTTTACAATTCAACTATTGAGTCTCAATACCCACGCTACAAGGAGTGGAAACAGCAGCCGAGAGAGAGAGCGATCCCAATACCCACGCTACACGAAGGAGAAGCAGCAGCCAGAACAAGAGCCACGAAGAGGGGAATAGTCGGATCTCTCCCACTCCGACCAGTGACGCCGATGTGATCAACAACTCTCCCCGGCCAGCCCGAAGCCAACGCCTACAAGGGAGACCGAGAGAGAGGCCGCCGTCGCGAAACTGAGAGAGAGTTTTTCATTTAAAACAATGGGGGGAGCAACACCGGAACCAGATCCCACAGGAACCACGACGAGCATCACTAGCATTAATACCGACGTCACACGAAGGGGAAATCGCAGCCAAGAGAGAGCCAGGGCTGGAGCGATCCCATACCTTTGTCACACGAAGGGGAAATGGTAGCCGAGAGCGATCCCAATACCCACGCTACAAGGAGGGGAAACAGCAGCCGAGGAACTCCAGCGCCACCGCTCCTATACGCCATCTACTTATTTGTATATGTACTAAATTCAAATAAAACATGCCATATTTTACATGTAGTTGCAGTGTTTTTGGCTGAACAATGGGAAGGTAACACTAGTTACAGTAGTGGTAGGTATTCGGTATTTTTTTATGCAAGTATTTTGAGTAAAGGAAGTTAAGGTAACACTAGACTTACCATTAACATGTGTTTTCTTTTACAATGGATTGCGTCTTTTCAGTCCGTTCCCGTCCTCAGAGCGGGCTTCATATAAGTGGCGGCGCAAGGCTGATCCTCATATCAGTATCAGCACAGGCCCTGTAGTTGGATGGGTGCGTACCGCCGCAACTTTGGCATTTAGCTGGGTGCGGTGGACGAAACCACCGCACTTTGCACATACGAAGCCGCGTTGACAGAAGTTGTTAAACCGCCGCAACTTTGGCATTTAGCTGGTTGCGGTGGACGAAACCACCGCACTTTACACAAACGAAGCCGCGTTGACAGAAGTTGTTAAACCGCCGCAATTTTCGCATTTAGCTGGGTGCGGTGGACGAAACCACCGCACTTTACACAGGCGAAGCCGCGTTGGCAGTAGTTGTGTGTGGTTTAAGAAATCTTTGTGTTTTATGATTCTCTTTGTGGTTTGTGATTTGAATATATGTTTAGTGGCGCACAGAATTTTAATTTACATTGGCGAGAAAGAGGAAATAAAGCTTGTCGGTAGTGGTTGGGAAGGGGAATGTGAATGTGTGTGGGGCGAGTTGGCATTTTAATGTATTCCTTATTGGCGTTAATTAAGAATTTTTAACAGTTTAGTTGGGCGGCAAACAAGTTAAGGGCTCGTTAGTCGCCCGACGTGTCACACCGCTTCATCTGCCTCGTCGATCGTCTGTAACTGTAGCTGTATCTGTACAAAAGAGCCTAGCATTGTGGTGTGTGGTTTAAGAAATCTTTGTGTTTTGTGATTCTCTTTGTGGTTTGTGATTTGAATATATGTTTAGTGGCGCACAGAATTTTAATTTACATTGGCGAGAAAGAGGAAATAAAGCTTGTCGGTGGTGGTTGGGAAGGGGAATGTGAATGTGTGTGGGGCGAGTTGGGAAAATGGCTGCTTGGCTTGGCGTCGGCATTTTAATGTATTCCTTATTGGCGTTAATTAAGAATTTTTAACAGTTTAGTTGGGCGGCAAACAAGTTAAGGGGCTCGTTAGTCGCCCGACGTGTCAAACCGCTTCATCTGCCTCGTCGATCATCTGTAACTGTATCTGTATCTGTACAAAGGAGCCTAGAATTTCTTAGATCTGTGTTCTTCTACCATCCTCTACATGGATTGGTTCCACATTAATCCTAAAGATGCACAAATTTTATAGCTTGAACAAAAAAAAAAAAAAAACGCATACAATAATCGCATATTACATATTATGTTTTTTGTGGAGAGGGGGAGGGGGAGGGTTCCAAAGTATTTACACGGTCCAATGTTTGCACGGGTAATATAATGGAGATTCTCTTGGTAAAGATTTTGTTCGTAATTTATTCGCCCAACTATCGAGAAAGACTCGCGTGTGCCGTACGATACGATCCATTACGATACGATATCGTCTGTGGGCTATATATGTATGTATATTGATGTGTGCATATGTATGTACAATCCGAAGAGAGGATTACTCTTGTTTTGTTCTCTTTCCTAGATGATAATATCGTATCAGTGGTTCTGGAAGGGGGTGCTTAAACCTACGACGAAAGCTATAAATGGTTCCGCGAAATGTTGCCGTTGCCGCTGCCGTTCAGGGGCTTCACGGACAGGAGGGCCGTGGTGGTGATGCCGCCGCCGCCTCCCGCTCCCGGCCCCACGGTCATGCCGTTGCTGGAGCCACTGTTGCTGTAGCCGTCCTGCTCCTGGGCCAGGTCCACGATGGACAGGGACGAGGGGAAGCGCTGAATGGAGAGCGAGACGGGGATCGTGGTGATGACGTCATTGGGCTCGTAGCCACTGGCCGTTGTCGTGATGGTCGGCAGCTGGGCGTTCGCCGCGATGGGAAGGATGCTCAGGGTCCCCGTGGGAATGGTGTACCCGCCGCCGCTGCTGTTGGCCATCGTGAAGGGAAACGACAGCGTGGTGATGTTCGTGGCAGCGGAGAGGGCTACGGAATCGAGAATCGAAGGGAGAGAGATTGTGGTTGGAGTATCTGAATCTGCATCTGCGGGAGTATCTGTGCCCGGTACTCACTGCTGTGAACTCGCTGTAAATGATGACCACTGCGGGCAGGGTCAACGCCTTGACGCAGCACATGAGGAACCCAAAGAAGAGCCACGCGATCTCCCCGCAGGTGGAGAAGCGGAAGAGCTGCAGGAAGCCGATCGGCTGTGTGGGCTCCAGTCCTGCGGCCACCGGCGCCTCATCCAGGGACTTGCCATCGGTTGTCGTCGTGCCAGAAGCCTCGTCCATCTATCGGTACGACGAAGGACGGAGGAATAGTGTTACTCGAGCCAAGACCCGCGATTTATTCACAGACACGGACAGAGACAGACGGCACGCAAAGGTTAATTCAATTACTGCCACACTCTCAGAGGCATGTATCTGTATCTGTGGCTGTGGCAAGGGTACAGCAGCTACTTTGTATCTTTTGCCATAGTTCTCTCTCATTGACCCGCGGGGTTAACGAGTAATAGAATCTACCGTTTATTATTGGACATTCCAACGCCAATTTGGAGCGATTCGATTCGATTCCCTTTCAGAGGCCCGTACAGAAATCTGTGTGGCGCCATTCGCCCCCTGCCCCCTCTCCTTGTCGTGGAATGGATGATCACCTTTTAATTGATTTTCAACACTTTGATCCTTCAGATACTGTATCTATGCACTGATTTCTGCAGAAGATCCGTTACTGCTCACTCGGACCGCCCAAGCGCGACTGCTGGAACACCGTCCGCGGAGCCAGCCATTTATGTTGATTCCCCGATGTGGATGCTGGACAGAGTACTCGGGCTTGGGCATGAGTACTCGTGAGTGTATCGTATCAATCGCTCGCTTTGGGGTTCACAATTCTAATTGATCTCCGCTTTCCGCTCTTGGGGTAGGTTCCGCCGAAAGAGGCGCTTCAATTTACAATGAGAGCAAAAGAGACATTCTGTGGAGGGTTTTTCTTTTCTTTGCTTTTCTTTTCTTTATTCTTTTTCTTTCATTTGGAGGGTGGAAGGTGCAACAATCTAAAACGGAGGCAGACTCTTGAGCCTCCTGCTGGTGCGCAGCACGAATGGTGCCGGCTGATTTGTACCGGCATTTTCTCCAGCGGGAACGACTTCGGGAGCAGCTACGGGAGCGACTCCGTCCGACTCGCCTTCATCGTCCGAGCCCCCGAGCATTACGCTGTCCAAAGAAGTGCGGGACGCCCGCAGTGTCATCATGTGCCGGGTGCTGCGTTCGCCCAAGGTGTTGCGCACCTTCAGGCAGCTCTTCTGCGACAGGGTTCTTTTTTTTTCGCCCGTACCCAGGGCGAGGACGCGGCGCTGGCACTCGCCGAATGCCACGGCATGGCTGCTGGTGGGCCCGTCGTCCTCATTGCCGTTCAAAAATCGTCTCGAGACCGGTAGGCCTCGACTTTGCGATGGTCTGCGATGGCGCCTGAGAACCGGTGGTCGGCGTCAGGCTGGGCTTCTTGGCCAGGCGGCTGGGACTAAGACTGGGCCTGGCGGCGCTCTGGCTCTTGCTCTTGCAGGCGCGCGGCGGCATTTGGCGCCGAACCATAGTCGCGGTTGCCACAGATCCTGTATCCCCCGGTATACTCCCGGCTGAAATGAGAAATGAGTTACGACTGTCCGATGGCCGCAGAACCGAGTACTTCCTTTACCTTTAGCTTTGCCTTCAAGTTTTTTCTTTGCAGGCATTTCTCGTATCTTTTTCCGGCTTTTCCGTCTCCTGGGTAAACCTTTCGACTTCTCAAACGAGCAACGAGCAACGAGCCTCTTTGGGTTGAGGGCTCTCAGTGCTCCACAGGGGAGGGGCTGAGAGGCTGGGGTGTGAGCCGCCAGCAACCAAGCGCGTTGCTTTATTAATATTTGTGGGCAGTATATGTCTTAATTTAATTTATGTACATTTTTGTGTTTGTTTTACAATTCAACTATTGAGTCTCAATACCCACGCTACAAGGAGTGGAAACAGCAGCCGAGAGAGAGAGCGATCCCAATACCCACGCTACACGAAGGAGAAGCAGCAGCCAGAACAAGAGCCACGAAGAGGGGAATAGTCGGATCTCTCCCACTCCGACCAGTGACGCCGATGTGATCAACAACTCTCCCCGGCCAGCCCGAAGCCAACGCCTACAAGGGAGACCGAGAGAGAGGCCGCCGTCGCGAAACTGAGAGAGAGTTTTTCATTTAAAACAATGGGGGGAGCAACACCGGAACCAGATCCCACAGGAACCACGACGAGCATCACTAGCATTAATACCGACGTCACACGAAGGGGAAATCGCAGCCAAGAGAGAGCCAGGGCTGGAGCGATCCCATACCTTTGTCACACGAAGGGGAAATGGTAGCCGAGAGCGATCCCAATACCCACGCTACAAGGAGGGGAAACAGCAGCCGAGGAACTCCAGCGCCACCGCTCCTATACGCCATCTACTTATTTGTATATGTACTAAATTCAAATAAAACATGCCATATTTTACATTTTACATGTAGTTGCAGTGTTTTTGGCTGAACAATGGGAAGGTAACACTAGTTACAGTAGTGGTAGGTATTCGGTATTTTTTTATGCAAGTATTTTGAGTAAAGGAAGTTAAGGTAACACTAGACTTACCATTAACATGTGTTTTCTTTTACAATGGATTGCGTCTTTTCAGTCCGTTCCCGTCCTCAGAGCGGGCTTCATATAAGTGGCGGCGCAAGGCTGATCCTCATATCAGTATCAGCATAGGCCCTGTAGTTGGATGGGTGCGTACCGCCGCAACTTTGGCATTTAGCTGGGTGCGGTGGACGAAACCACCGCACTTTGCACATACGAAGCCGCGTTGACAGAAGTTGTTAAACCGCCGCAACTTTGGCATTTAGCTGGTTGCGGTGGACGAAACCACCGCACTTTACACAAACGAAGCCGCGTTGACAGAAGTTGTTAAACCGCCGCAATTTTCGCATTTAGCTGGGTGCGGTGGACGAAACCACCGCACTTTACACAGGCGAAGCCGCGTTGGCAGTAGTTGTGTGTGGTTTAAGAAATCTTTGTGTTTTATGATTCTCTTTTGTGGTTTGTGATTTGAATATATGTTTAGTGGCGCACAGAATTTTAATTTACATTGGCGAGAAAGAGGAAATAAAGCTTGTCGGTAGTGGTTGGGAAGGGGAATGTGAATGTGTGTGGGGCGAGTTGGCATTTTAATGTATTCCTTATTGGCGTTAATTAAGAATTTTTAACAGTTTAGTTGGGCGGCAAACAAGTTAAGGGGCTCGTTAGTCGCCCGACGTGTCACACCGCTTCATCTGCCTCGTCGATCGTCTGTAACTGTATCTGTATCTGTACAAAAGAGCCTAGCATTGTGGTGTGTGGTTTAAGAAATCTTTGTGTTTTATGATTCTCTTTGTGGTTTGTGATTTGAATATATGTTTAGTGGCGCACAGAATTTTAATTTACATTGGCGAGAAAGAGGAAATAAAGCTTGTCGGTAGTGGTTGGGAAGGGGAATGTGAATGTGTGTGGGGCGAGTTGGGAAAATGGCTGCTTGGCTTGGCGTCGGCATTTTAATGTATTCCTTATTGGCGTTAATTAAGAATTTTTAACAGTTTAGTTGGGCGGCAAACAAGTTAAGGGGCTCGTTAGTCGCCCGACGTGTCAAACCGCTTCATCTGCCTCGTCGATCATCTGTAACTGTATCTGTATCTGTACAAAGGAGCCTAGAATTTCTTAGATCTGTGTTCTTCTACCATCCTCTACATGGATTGGTTCCACATTAATCCTAAAGATGCAAAAATTTTATAGCTTGAACAAAAAAAAAAAAACACATACAATAATCGCATATCACATATTATGTTTTTTGTGGAGAGTGGGAGGGGGAGGGGGACGGTTCCAAAGTATTTACACGGTCCAATGTTTGCACGGGTAATATAATGGAGATTCTCTTGGTAAAGATTCGTAATTTATTCGCCCAACTATCGAGAAAGACTCGCGTGTGCCGTACGATACGATCCATTACGATACGATATCGTCTGTGGGCTATATATGTATGTATATTGATGTGTGCATATGTATGTACAATCCGAAGAGAGGATTACTCTTGTTTTGGTCTCTTTCCTAGATGATAATATCGTATCAGTGGTTCTGGAAGGGGGGGCTTAAACCTACGACGAAAGCTATAATCCAGTGGATGGGTCGGAATAGGTGTCCTGTTCCTCCGCTCAGACATAGACCTCTCCTGTCTTGGCCTCGGGACGGTGTTTGGCGAGGGTTGAGGTAGCACTCGTGGCCGTTGCCGTTGCCTTGGCGCCGCTCTGGGGCAGGGCGGTCGTGCCACCGGATGAAGAGTTGTCCACTGTATCCACTGTGGGGGCTCCTGCCGAACGCACCGAGGAGCGCACTGTGGGGTCCTGCAGGTTGAAGCTCAGACTGAAGCTGTTGTTCCGCGAAATGTTGCCGTTGCCGCTGCCGTTCAGGGGCTTCACGGACAGGAGGGCCGTGGTGGTGATGCCGCCGCCGCCGCCCGCACCCGGCCCCACGGTCATGCCGTTGCTGGAGCCACTGTTGCTGTAGCCGTCCTGCTCCTGGGCCAGGTCCACGATGGACAGGGACGAGGGGAAGCGCTGAATGGAGAGCGAGACGGGGATCGTGGTGATGACGTCATTGGGCTCGTAGCCACTGGCCGTTGTCGTGATGGTCGGCAGCTGGGCGTTCGCCGCGATGGGAGAGAGATTGTGGTTGGAGTATCTGAATCTGCATCTGCGGGAGTATCTGTGCCCGGTACTCACTGCTGTGAAATCGCTGTAAATGATGACCACTGCGGGCAGGGTTAACGCCTTGACGCAGCACATGAGGAACCCAAAGAAGAGCCACGCGATCTCCCCGCAGGTGGAGAAGCGGAAGAGCTGCAGGAAGCCGATCGGCTGTTTGGGCTCCAGTCCTGCGGCCACCGGCGCCTCATCCAGGGACTTGCCATCGGTTGTCGTCGTGCCAGAAGCCTCGTCCATTTATCGGTACGACGAAGGACGGAGGAATAGTGTTACTCGAGCCAAGACCCGCGATTTATTCACAGACACGGACAGAGACAGACGGCACCCAAAGGTTAATTCAATTACTGCCACACTCTCAGAGGCATGTATCTGTATCTGTGGCTGTGGCAAGGGTACAGCAGCTACTTTGTATCTTTTGCCATAGTTCTCTCTCATTGACCCGCGGGGTTAACGAGTAATAGAATCTACCGTTTATTATTGGACATTCCAACGCCAATTTGGAGCGATTCGATTCGATTCCCTTTCAGAGGCCCGTACAGAAATCTGTGTGGCGCCATTCGCCCCCTGCCCCCTCTCCTTGTCGTGGGATGGATGATCACCTTTTAATTGATTTTCAACACTTTGATCCTTCAGATACTGTATCTATGCACTGATTTCTGCAGAAGATCCGTTACTGCTCACTCGGACCGCCCAAGCGCGACTGCTGGAACACCGTCCGCGGAGCCACCCATTTATGTTGATTCCCCGATGTGGATGCTGGACAGAGTACTCGGGCTTGGGCATGAGTACTCGTGAGTGTATCGTATCAATCGCTCGCTTTGGGGTTCACAATTCTAATTGATCTCCGCTTTCCGCTCTTGGGGTAGGTTCCGCCGAAAGAGGCGCTTCAATTTACAATGAGAGCAAAAGAGACATTCTGTAGAGGGTTTTTCTTTTCTTTGCTTTTCTTTTCTTTATTCTTTTTTCTTTCATTTGGAGGGTGGAAGGTGCAACAATCTAAAACGGAGGCAGACTCTTGAGCCTCCTGCTGGTGCGCAGCACGAATGGTGCCGGCTGATTTGTACCGGCATTTCCTCCAGCGGGAACGACTTCGGGAGCAGCTACGGGAGCGACTCCAACCGACTCGCCTTCATCGTCCGAGCCCCCGAGCATTACGCTGTCCAAAGTAGTGCGGGACGCCCGCAGTGTCATCATGTGCCGGGTGCTGCGTTCGCCCAAGGTGTTGCGCACCTTCAGGCAGCTCTTCTGCGACAGGGTTCTTTTTTTTTCGCCCGTACCCAGGGCGAGTACGCGGCGCTGGCACTCGCCGAATGCCACGGCATGGCTGCTGGTGGGCCCGTCGTCCTCATTGCCGGACCGTTCAAAAATCGTCTCGAGACCGGTGGGCCTCGACTTTGCGATGGTCTGCGATGGCGCCTGAGAACCGGTGGTCGGCGTCAGGCTGGGCTTCTTGGCCAGGCGGCTGGGAGCAACGAGCAACGAGCAACGAGCAACGAGCCTCTTTGGGTTGAGGGCTCTCAGTGCTCCACAAAATATTCGGCACTTTGACGGAGGGACTAAACCTCAGACACGTCTCGACTCCACAACGTTCACGACACGACTTTCCATTTGCAAGTGTGTGTGTGTGTGTGTGGTGTGAGTCAAGAAAGTGAAAAGGGGCCACGCTCAAAAGTATGGTGTCTCTTCTTTTTAATTCTCCCTAACTTAAAATTTGATTTGCAATCCCCTGTGAGTTCGTCAACTTGATGTTTTGTTGGCTGTAATGCGGTATGTGGTCTTCAGTCCCCTCTACTACCCTTGCCGCCTGCTGAGGGCAGACGACTAGGAATGTAGCATGTACATGTGGGCGGGCAGTTTATAGGGGCGTAGTTTTTTTATGCGAAGACTAGCATTTTTGGCTCAATTTAGGCCGTAGTGGTGGTGTGGCGGCAACTGATGCTGATTTGAAAGTCGATTTGAAACCGATAATCAATTGTCAGCACCGTTGCCGCCGAAGATTTATCACAGATTGTAATAATTTTGTAGTGGGGTGTCGGAGAACCGCACTAATTACGAAAATAACAATGGGGGGGGGGGGGGGGGGGGGTGAAGAAGGGGTTAAAGAAATGAGATCGAAAATTCAGAAAGTGCAGTGTTGCAACACGTAGTCAATTGAGGAATAGATAAAGAGAAAAGGTGAACAATGCAGGTGCTTTGCGTGGAAAATAAGAGGAAATATACTAAATAAAAAGAGACAAGCACTTGCAGAATTAACAATACAGCTAAGTAGTAGACTGGAGTGAAGACGACGGAAAAACAGGTAATAAAAGAGATACTACACTGGAACAAAGACGAGACAAACCAGGTACAATTGATTTACGTTTACAATATTACAATAAACATAACAATTTAAAATAATGTCTATATCTTTTTCTATAATTACAGGGAAGACAAGAAACAGCGGAGCATCGGCCGGCATAGCAAAGCACAATGCTTGTAAAGACATTGCGTTGCATACCGGCCGACCCCGTCGTCCCCCCTGGTCGTCGAAATTGGCGTCGTCCGAAGTCGTCAGAAGTAGGTGCAATTAGCACCTCGTCGTCGTTGTGGCTGTGGCTGCCCTCTTGGAGAACCAGTGGCACTGGTCCGGCCACCAGCTGGGAGCCAGGAGTAGACGGCACACATATTACTGTGGCGACACGGGTCCGGCCGCCAAAGTTAAATGGATGTGAGTGTGTGTGTGCGTCGGCAATTGTGGCCCTAATGTAGAGCGAGTGGCACTGGTCCGGCCACCAACTAAGGACGATGGCGGACACGACACACATAACTCGAACGGCACAGGTCCGGCCGCCCAAGTGTAATGGATGTTTGTGTGTGTGTGTCTGAATGGCTGGCGGTTAGTATTTTGAGAGCCCTTTTTAATCGTATGTGTGGCTGATGGATTTTTCCTTTTCCAGGACCATAGGGCACTCTGAATGCCATGGCAGATGATCCGGCCACCAACTAAGGACGATGGCGGACACGACACACATAACTCGAACGGCACAGGTCCGGCCGCCCAAGTGCAATGGGTGTTTGTGTGTGTGTGTAACGTGCAACGAGTCCTGTTCGAAAACGGGCGTTACGATTTGAGAGAGCTGGGCACGCTAATAATCATCCGGCTCTAGCTCGTCGGCTTTGGGGGTGGAGTTGTTGCTCCCTCAGATCAACCCAGACTCGAGGCTTCAATTACCAATAATATTGCCAGAATTTAGCGTGCTGCGACTTGTGCTAGAACGGTAGATTTGACGAGAAGAAGATACGAAGCTAAAGAGGATAGAGAACAGGAAGAGAGAGGGAAGCGAAAGGAAAGAAGGATAAAGAGGAAAGGGAAGTGAGAACCAAGGAAAACGGAGAGACATCGGTGTATATGTCCGCAGTTGTTATGCGGAGTCTGAACCCACCCTGCCTTTGGTCATCCTCACGGAATAGCCGTTCTTCGATGACCCCTTTTGACCTTTTACGAAAACGCGCGAGATAGCATTGAGTCCATTTTGTTCTTTTATCTAAACTTCAACATTATTTCCTCAACACAAAAATTAAATCCGATATGGCAACATAGTAAATGATCTTAATAACTACTAAAAATAGGTGATTCGTAATGGTTGGGTATATAAAGATATTTGATAATGTATTGAGTATATATATAATAAGACTGTAATTCGAGTTAAATTCTAATTATATTCATAAATTTCGCTTTTCGCATAACATGGGAAAATCATTGAATACTTTAAGTTCGTTACTTTCGCTTTTCGCACAAATGTGGAAAAATCATTAAATCTTTTAACTTCGGAATGCGTCGAAAATCAAAGAGGCGGTCTGGCTGACAAAACGTGATCTCCTATGCGGAGTTCAGTCGATGACTGGATGCAGATGGCATCTCTAATTAGCCAACGATCAGATCGCTCAAGGCAAAGCCTCAATAGGCAGGGGCCAGAGGTTTCAAATTCGCGAGGTTGGGCAAGGATCATTTGGTTTTCAAAACTACGTACATTTCAACTTTTGGAAGGTATGCTTACTCACTCACTGTTCAATTTCCAACGACGAAAGATTGATCTTCCGGCGTAGGCTGAAAACAAGCGTTAATTCGGAAAGGTGGTTTACAGTACGAAGACTCTATCTCTTGCTACAACTCAGAATTCCCAACTTCGACCTACTCCTTGTATGTGGAGCCACAGAACTTTTGGGGGAATTTTCTCCCTGACAATTCAATCCGAACTTAACTGACAACAATAGCTTGTGAATATTTGTAAAGATTGCTTAAGCATGATATGAGTTTAACGAATGTGTAACGAAAATGAATTAAACTAGCGATGTCTTAACAATACTTATAACTGCAAATTCTGAACACATTTCCCGAACTCCCAGGGGGAACTTGAACGTTAATGAGGTTGGCTGATAATTATTCTTCATGAATATACAAATTTTGTGAGATTTTTATACTTTAAACATTAGGATGGTAATAGACGAGGCTAGCCCCCGCTGAACCCTATGATTTGGTGAACTGTGCTCCCTGAAGCTGCTGGAAGAGGAATCCTGGACAGAGTCGGGGCGAAGAGGACAGCCGAAGGCGCAGAATTCTGCCTCTGTTTGGCCGACGATTGGGCAACCAGGAAGACGATGGCCGCAGTTGGCTTCATCACTGCAGCATGGTCTGCGCTCGGGCAACCGAGAAAACGAAGGCCGCAGGTGGCTTTAGCATTGCAGCATCCCTGATTTGCTCCTGCTTCTTCTTCACGCGCCTTGGCGCGCGCTGCTGTTTAACCCTGTCTAGGGTGCTCCTCGCAGGCGAAGGGTCCCAAGCGGAAAGGCGTTTGCTTATTCCAGCCCCCGGCTGACTGCGCTCTGCGGCTTACTTAGCCGGCGACTGGACGATGGGGTGCGTTTAAATAGCGTGGGTCGCTGCCCCACGCAATAAGCGAAAGACCGTCCGGTCTTTGAAGCTGTGGCGTCTTTCCTCCGAGCAGGATCTGTCGCGAGACTCCCGTGCCCCGTCACTCCACTTGTACGAGCAAGGGAATCAGCGGTTGCGTGAGCTGCAGAAAATCAGATGAAAACCTGTTCTGTGGATTTTTCCAATCGCACTCACCCAAAATATCGCGATCAACCGAAAGGTATGTCTTTTCCGTACCGTGTCGAGTTGTTTCACAATGGAATTTTCCTATGATGGCACTTCTTACAAAATCTCGACGAGATCTTTAACCGGAAAAGGAATTTGACATGGCCTGTCAGATGTCCAAAGCATCTCTGCGCGTTAACAGGTCAAAGTAACCCTGCGCCTGTTAACAGGTCAAAGTAACCCTGTGCCTGTCAAAGGGTGGCAGCATGCATCCCTGGCCCCGAGATCGATATCATGGTCTTACCTTTCAATTTTTCTTTCAAATCTTAGCCGATTAATCCTTCCCGCCAAACCTATCGACTTCTTCTACGTCGCTTCAGGCCCGCTACAAAGCCCCCCCACCAGATCAGACTAGGGGTGGTTACATCTCCTAGGCTGATACCGCATGAAGCGACTTATCATTGTCGTATGTCCTTTGCGTGGTAGTTCCCCAAAGATCGTCCTTGCAAGTCTTCCAATTCATAATACGCACCGCCAAGCTTTCTTCGAACTCGAGCCTTCACAAACGCTTGTCCGAATTTGGCACTGTACCCTGTTTGGAAGCAGCTTTGCTTGAAGTTCCTCCGGAACACTTCCTGACCTACGGCGAAATCTACTTGTCTTGAGCGCAGGTTGTATCACTTCTCGTTTTGATCGTGCATCTTCTGCATTTGTACACAGGCGCCCTTGCGTATGATTTCAAGCGAGTCGGGTCTGTTGAATACCAAGGATCGATCGTCTAGTAACTTTAATTTCCTGAGTAGCGAATATGTCGACCCGGCTGTAACGAGTAACGAAGAGAATCTTCGCACGATGAAGCTGGTGGTCGGCTAACTGAGAAGGAGTACGCGCTCGCTTCCACGGCTGATCTCTGGTCGGAAATGGGGATGGGTTCTTTGGGGTAACCCTCCAGTTAGGTTGCTTCGCTCCTGCTGGTATTATTTTATTAAAATTCGCGTACTCTTTTTGGTAATGGGAGGGGGACAGACAAGGAAAGGATCGTTAGGGGTACGGAAAGTATAGTGGGGCAAAGATAGTGCAGAGAAGGAGTAGGGATCTACCACCGCGGCGGACATCTCTGTTTTGCTGGCACGGAGTCGTGCCACGCCCACCCTACCATGATCCTGAAGCCGCCCCTCATAATATCAGGATCCCTGGAGTGTCCGGTATTGGTCATCCTATTTCGCTCACGAGCGGCATGGTTCCCCCAAATGCGGTAACGTCTAGCACATATTCATCTTAACAATCATTTTATTAGAAACTATATTCAGATACTATATTCATGTTACAAGAAAAAAGAAACACTAACCGAGAACTCCAAGACAAGGCTAAATGGACAAAAGGAGGAACGAAAAGCGTCACAAGAGATATAGCTATTATTACTAGGGAATATTTAGATAAATAAATACGATAAGTGTAAATAGTTATAAGTGCATATACGATATTTTATAGTGCGATATAAACTAATGATTTTTCCTTAGATAGAAAGATAATACTATAGCGCAATATAGGTACACATGTCCCAGCACATCGGCTTCAGGGAGTAGTTGGACATACTATTCGTTCTACCAAGCGTATTGTAAAGGCAGAAGGCCAATCAGCTGTGACTACTTTAAAAGTGTGAGGTCAACGACCGACAAACAGCTCTAGCAAAAAAGAACGAAGCTTTTGCCACGCTCGCGGAATTTTGGGAGGCAATAAAATGTAATGTTGTTGGTATATTATAAAGCTCACTCAGTTCTTGTTTGTGTTCCCGCGGCGAAAGATCTTTCGTAGCTGGGCGTGTGGCTGTGTGTGGGTGCATTAAACTTTTACCTGCAAACCAAAAACAAAATCGTACAGCGCGTGCTGCATGGCATAAGCTCGCGGAGGGGACCCGGCCGAGCGGACGCTTTTAAGCTCAAACTTTTAAGCTTTTATCAAATGCATTTTCAAAGTTTCCATGTGTTGGTGGGTTTTTTTTCTGGTTTTTTTTTTTCTGTTACAATTAACACTAAGTATATCCAACTACACAAAAACAGACATATCAACGGACTGCGAGGTTCAAGGGAATGCGAGTCACGGTGGGATCTTACTGGCCTCAGTGGCTTTCAGTGGGCGGTGTATACATATGTATGTGAGCACATCTCTTACAGTTTTCATTCAGCCTACATAATGACACTAACGTGCACATAAGACAAAAGCTGGCCTCCACTGCACTTTAAATAAACGTTTGGAACAGTAAGGCCGAATCACGAGAAGAACAAGAGAGGCGATACCACTAGGGGTCGCCGGGAGGTTATGTACACACGTGGTGCACTATTTTTTCCCGCCCGGTAGGAACATTTAAGCGGCTTCGGGCCTACGCTGACTGCAAGCACCGGTTTCCGTTTCTTGGCCCGGTTTTGAATGCGAAACGGTTACGCCACTTCGCCGCACTAAGCCCGTTCAGACGGCTGTCCTCGTCTCGCGCAGCCAAAGTTCACTGCCCGCGACTTGGTGGATCAGCTGGTTCGTAGTGCGGGGGCTTAAAGCTCGGACTGCAGCTTTTGGATAATTCCCAAACTAAGTGCCGATTCTAATGTGGAATTTGAAAATACTGATCAGGCTACTTTTTCTAACAGTTACTCCATGCACATATTTACCCGGTTGGAACTGGCACTGCGAAAATAGGGGGATGGGGTTGAGGTGCTAATTCCTTCTTTCTCCAGTGTTTTTTTTTTTTTTTTGTGTTGGGCTGCTCACCTCCAAGCGGAAACTACAGAGAAAGTCGGAAAATCTAACTTCGAGGCTCCTAGCACTGTCGAAGGCCGGTACTCACGTTTTCGATTAGAGCCCAATCTGCTTTCTTGGGTTCTTTTTTCCCGATCGAGTGCACTTTGGTTTCACACCACGGTTATTTACGGCGGTTTAATTTTATTTTTATTATTTTTTTTTTCTCACCGCGCAACTGAATGCTTGTACGGCCACGAGGAGAAAGAAAGATTTGGGCGGATCTACTGACCAACAAAAATTTTGTTCTCCGGATCTGCCTTTGCACGATCCTTCGCCATTCACCTTGAATGGTTATGGACATGGTGGGGAGATTTTTGTTCGTTTTTAAGCATATTCTTAATGTCAACCCTAGATGGCGCTAGCCCTCACACGACCAGGAACATTTAACATGTAACACCACAACAAGAAATTAAGCCAACCTAACTATACACTAACTATGGGGACTAAACTTAATAATTAATAAGTATCTCGGTGAGGTGTGATATATACTTGTATAAATAATATAATATATATAAATATATTTATATATATATTATGTACATAAATATATAAATTGTACAAATACCATCGGGCATACTTTCAGGCGAAGAACACAAATATGCTTTCCTATCCGCCCGACAAGCGACCACTACAAATCCCCCCGGCCAAGATCACACTTTGGTGTTAATCACATCAAAGGGTGATAGACGCTTGGAGGAAAACCGTTAACCTGTATTAGGATGGTCACTGCTTTATGTCTTTAGCGTGGTATTTTCCAATAAGTCTACCTTGGGGATCTTCCAACTCGTAATAACTGTGACCAAGCCTACGTTTTATTCTAGCTTTTACAAAAGTAGGAGCTAATTTTGCGCTGAAACCTTTAACGAAATTGCTCTGCTGAAAGTTGCGTCTGTAGACCTCCTGGCCAACTTTGAACGCCACTTCACGACTTCGAAGGTTGTACTGCTGTTCGTTTCGTTGGTGTTGTTTTTGTATTGTTCGTTGGGCTGTTTTTCGAATCACATCAAACGAATCTTCCCGACCAAAACTCACGGTACGATCTTCTAAAACCTGCAAATTTCGTAAGAGCTGATAGGTGTCTCCATTGGTGATCATGTGCTGTCCAAATGCAACCCGATAGGGGCTGTCGTTTAGGGCTGAATGCAGACTAGATCGTAAGGCACAACTAATAGAACTAAGCTGCTCATCCCAATTAGTTTGATCTGGCTTGATGTAAGCTTTAATGGCGGCAATAACGGATCTGTTAACGCGTTCCGATGCGTTGGCTTGAGGTGCGTACACAGCCGTATAAAAATGCTGCACATTGTACTTTTTCAACAGCGAATTGAAGTGATGGGACTTAAATTGTACTCCATTGTCGGACACAACCACTTCGGGTACCCCGAAGCAATGGAATAGGTCCTCTTCCATGAATCGAGTTATCGCCTCCGCTGTAAATTTCTTTACGGGTTTTAAAAACGGATATTTTGAAATAAGGTCCAAAACAACGAAGATACCGATATTTCCGGATTTGCTTCGTGGATACGGACCCAGGAAATCCACAAACAACTTCTGAAACACTCGTTGAGCTTCCTTCACTGGAGCTAATGGGGGTCGTAACGAACGATTCGGGTACTTGGTGCACTTGCAGACCGAACAGCTGTTTATGAACGCTCTCACATCGGTTACTAAACTTGGCCAATAATAATAACGTCGAACTCTCTCCAACGTTTTATTAATGCCGCTATGAGCTGCTAGCGACTGTTCGTGACTCTGTTTTAGTACATCGGACACCAGCTCCGTTGGAACCCACAGCTTCCAACACAGGTCGTCAGCGATCTGATCAGCAGCCGCGTGTTCTGCTCGCCGATATATGAGATTATCGATCACCTTAATGTCTGGCATCTGTGTCTGGTTGCCTTTAATTTTTCGAATTAGTTCCAAATATTCTGCCGACTTGAAGCAATCAGACTGCAGGTCTACCAATCCATCGCAGCTGAATGCCGATAGATCTTCGGTGTGCACCCGCGACAGAGCATCTGGGACAACATTTTGGCTACCTTTGCGGTGGAAAATTTTGAAGTTGAACCCCTGCAATTTGAGAGCCCATCTTGCCAATCTAGAACTTAGGTCCGATTGTGACATCACCGATCGTGGCACTGGAAACTCCCGAATAGCAGCAACTTTTTCGGGATCCGTTTGTATCATCCCATACCCTATCACGTGGCCCAGGTATTTCACTTCCTTCAGGCAAAATTTGCTCTTCTCTACGTTTATCGTCAGTCCAGCTTGAGACAGTCGGTCGGCCAGCGCTTTCAACACGGACATGTGCTTCTCGAAGGACTCCGAAATCACCAATAAGTCGTCGAGATAAATGAAAATCTCATTTCGCAAAGATGGTGGGATAACTTTATCCATCAGTTTGGACATGGTCTGTGGGGCATTGCATAAACCAAACGGCATCACCGTGAATTGATATAGCGGCCTCCCAGGCACAGCAAAAGCCGTCTTCTCCCGAGCCCTTGGAGTAAGCGGAAGCTGCCAGTAAGCATCTTTAAGATCGATGCTTGAAATGAACTGCGCTTTTGGAAGTCTACTTAAAATGCCATCAATGAGGGGCATAGGGTAAGCATTTTTGACTGTTACTCCGTTAACTTTCCGGCTATCAAGGCAAAGGCGAACCTTACCTGGCTTACGCACAATTACTACCGGGGAAGACCACGGGCTATCTGATTCTTCAATCACCCCAAGGCCTAACATTCGGTCCAACTCTTCGTATATACATTTTTCGACTGCAGGCGACACTGCGTAGTGGCGTTGTTTTATGGGCCGAGTCTCGGAAATTTCTATGTCATGTGTAAGCCAGTTTGTCTTTCCTAATCCTTTTTCGGCAAACGAAGGGAACATCTGTACTATCGCTACTAGTTCCTTCTGCTGTAATTCCGACAAAGGTATTTGCATCGGGTTGTCGTTTGGAATTTCCACGAAAGCAAATGAGTGTGGAGATCCTACCTAGAATAACTTGCTTTTTCCCATCTGCGGTTCGCACGGCTGACTTCATCGGCTTGACCTCAGGGTTTGTTCGAGATAACTCTTCTGCAAATTTACCCCCAAGGCAGCTGATTGAGGCGCCTGTGTCCATTAATCCACTTATCGTCTTGCCAAACAGAGTGACATTGGCGTAGGGTCGTAGGTCAGTGATATTACTAATAACAGAGGCTAATAATGCTCTGCGCGCATTTTTACTCTGCGTGCGGAACAGCTTCCTACGCTTACGGTCTCGAGTTTTGCTAGGCGCAGGGGTCGTTTCCTGATCGTCGTCCTGTACTGGTATCATAGTGGTCGTTATCATGTCAGGAGGTAGCGGGAGTGAGCTTGACGTAGCCCCGGTTACTCCGTATTCGTTGCCTTCGACACTAACTTGCGTGCACTCGATATCGGTGCACGAGCCAACTCGTTTTTTGACGAGCTACATTTTTGGCACGATGGTTTATATGTGTCCCGCTTACCACATCCATAACAGAATACTTTACGCTCTGCTTCGCACTCTTGATATCGGTGGCCTTGTTTATTGCAATTCCAGCAAGAAAGCGTCATCGCGTCGATATCAAAAGTGTCAGCTTCTTCCGAATCGGCTTCTGCCAGACCTTCTGTATGGAGGGACATTTCGTTCACCTGATTGCGAGGAACAAATCGTCGAGTAGCCGGGATTGGCTTAGCAGTATTTTCGATGAACCTTTCACGCTTGCGGACCACTTGTCGCAACTGCACAATGTTCGGTATGGGCACATATAAAATCTCATGTTGTATCTCATTGAGCAGATTTGCTCGCAACACCTCTAACAAGGACTGCTCGGTCATCGGCTGCACGAGCTTGTCTGCAAGCGCCACTATGGCCTCATAAAAACTGTCAAACGGTTCGTAGACTTTCTGCTTCCTCTGGGTGATCGCGGTTCTGATTTCTAAATCTGTTCTGCCGTCCGAAAACTGCGATCTCAGAGCAATACAGAGATCAATCCGGCGCACTCTTGGTACGCTTTTATGATACCTCCAGTACCATTCACCCGCGCTTCCTTCGAACAGGTTGCTCGCGTAGCGAGATAACAATTCAAAATTGCTATCTAATGTCTGGCTGGTCAGAGCTTCGACGCGATACAAAAAATCATCTATTGACATAGAAGAGCGCACTGAGAATCTCAACTTCCAGTTCGCGATTATCTGGCTAATCCGATCCGCGCGCAACTGATGTGATTGCTGCGACTCGGGTGGGGCTGACAAGTTAGTCGGTCGCTCGGACGCTGAGTTTGGCAATGCTGCGTTTTCCCTGGCGGATAACCTAAAGAGTTGCTCAAAGGATTGATTTGACCTAACGGGAGAGGACTGCCTATGGGCTGGGTGTACCCTTTCCGTTGGAACTGGAGCTGCATTCTGGAGCGACAATCTTTGAAACCCCGCTTCAATCGCGTTAGCTAGCATTTGAGTGTGCTGTGCTAGTGCGGCTGACACTGCGTCCGCAATGGTCTGTTGCAAGCTACCATCCGTGGCTGGCAGACCCGTTCGAGCTGCTGAAGCTGACACCACTGCTGCCGCAGAGTTTGGCGGTTGGCCTCTAGGACGATCTGGAGCGGCCATTGGACCGGACACGCTAGGCCCTTCGGGTTGGCTAACACTTCGGACCCCACTCTGCATATTGGCAGCGGATAATTGGTTTTGCTGTGATTTAAGTGTTTTCGAACGGGATCTGGTCACTGCAACTGCCCCTGGTTGGCTGCCCGAGGCTTGAGCTGCTTCTAGTTCTTCTGCCAAATTAAGGGTCGATTTGCTCAGCGCAGTTCTGCACACTGGACAGACATTCTTATTTCCTGAACGTGCACTAAAGCAGGTGTGATGGAAATAATGGTTACAGCTGGTAGCTAATAGTTGGCCTGGGTATTCGACTTCTTGCGTGCATACACAGCAAAAGGTTTCGCTCTCTTTTGGCTGAATCCTATAATCCGGGCTTCGGTCTACCGGCATTGTAAAGTTATCCTATATATTAACTAGCTTTAAGCACGTTCCTATAAATCTAGTTCAGACAAATATTAACAAAAAAAGAAACAATAATAACGGGGAAAGCAAAAAAAACGATCTTTGATAGAGATTTTGGGGGAAACCATGCAACCCTTTCCCTCCGAAAGGTTGCCAATAACTATGCGTGGTAGAGCGAAAAAGGGGGAAATAAAGAAAAGGTATCTTCGGCAATCGTGACCCAAGTAGTAGCTCTAGGCCCCTTCCTGTCTGCGGCGAACGCCTAAACATAGGGACGGACGACGTTCTTGCCCGCGTGCCCATACCAGGATCACGACGGTGTTCGCCAGCCGCCCATCGAAGAAACATTACCGAAGCGGTTACGGGGAGTTTGTAATAGTCTCTGCGTGCTACGACCTATACCTTTTTCGCAGCCATTATCGGTCCGGGCCGGAAACGTAGCACGAAGAAACGCACCAGCACCAGGGGTACCACGTTCGGCCGGCGATAACCTGCTGTATAAAACGGCGCACGAATAGACCAATCACTAGAAAGTAGAGAGAGAAACAAAAGACGGAGGCACCCTAATAACTCCGATTCGAGTTGAGCGGCAACAAAAAATAATTTTGATTCTTCTAGCTGACTCCGGTGACAACTGAACCAAAGCTACCCAAGGTACCTGTCAATTTCCAAGGGATACGGGCGAATGTATTCACTAATATGCTTCTGTATAGCGGCAGGTCGTAGATTTACTCCACTAATAACCCTGTGTCCAGCCAACTTCCACATACCAGTGAATCCATCTAGATTTCACTGCTATGGCATATACTGCTCGGCAATAAAGCTATGGTGAAGCTATTATCGATTCCAGAGCAGCTTACCATCGAGCAAGGGTTATGGATCATACTCCGATGCGGGCTAACCGTTATCGGAAACTAATAAGCATCCACTATCACAGGATCCAATTCCAGGACAAAAGGAAGGCTTTAAGGAAGGGGGGTGGGAAACAGGGAACAAAAGTCTTAAGCCAGTGCATGACTATGCACTGCTCGCAGGTGTTATGGACTTTCTCAACAATTTTTCTGCTTCGGGGTCAAGTTTGGCTGGGGTCACACACAACCATATAAGTTAATGTAACTCCGCTTTGTAACGTTTACAATTACGTCAAACCTGACCTTCAGGCCTTTCGGCCCCACGTTGGGCGCCAAATAAAATAAATATTACTGTAACGAGTAACGAAGAGAATCTTCGCACGATGAAGCTGGTGGTCGGCTAACTGAGAAGGAGTACGCGCTCGCTTCCACGGCTGATCTCTGGTCGGAAATGGGGATGGGTTCTTTGGGGTAACCCTCCAGTTAGGTTGCTTCGCTCCTGCTGGTATTATTTTATTAAAATTCGCGTACTCTTTTTGGTAATGGGAGGGGGACAGACAAGGAAAGGATCGTTAGGGGTACGGAAAGTATAGTGGGGCAAAGATAGTGCAGAGAAGGAGTAGGGATCTACCACCGCGGCGGACATCTCTGTTTTGCTGGCACGGAGTCGTGCCACGCCCACCCTACCATGATCCTGAAAGAGCCAATAATAATATCAGGATCCCTGGAGTGTCCGGTATTGGTCATCCTATTTCGCTCACGAGCGGCATGGTTCCCCCAAATGCGGTAACGTCTAGCACATATTCATCTTAACAATCATTTTATTAGAAACTATATTCAGATACTATATTCATGTTACAAGAAAAAAGAAACACTAACCGAGAACTCCAAGACAAGGCTAAATGGACAAAAGGAGGAACGAAAAGCGTCACAAGAGATATAGCTATTATTACTAGGGAATATTTAGATAAATAAATACGATAAGTGTAAATAGTTATAAGTGCATATACGATATTTTATAGTGCGATATAAACTAATGATTTTTCCTTAGATAGAAAGATAATACTATAGCGCAATATAGGTACACATGTCCCAGCACATCGGCTTCAGGGAGTAGTTGGACATACTATTCGTTCTACCAAGCGTATTGTAAAGGCAGAAGGCCAATCAGCTGTGACTACTTTAAAAGTGTGAGGTCAACGACCGACAAACAGCTCTAGCAAAAAAGAACGAAGCTTTTGCCACGCTCGCGGAATTTTGGGAGGCAATAAAATGTAATGTTGTTGGTATATTATAAAGCTCACTCAGTTCTTGTTTGTGTTCCCGCGGCGAAAGATCTTTCGTAGCTGGGCGTGTGGCTGTGTGTGGGTGCATTAAACTTTTACCTGCAAACCAAAAACAAAATCGTACAGCGCGTGCTGCATGGCATAAGCTCGCGGAGGGGACCCGGCCGAGCGGACGCTTTTAAGCTCAAACTTTTAAGCTTTTATCAAATGCATTTTCAAACTTTCCATGTGTTGGTGGGTTTTTTTCTGGTTTTTTTTTTTCTGTTACAATTAACACTAAGTATATCCAACTACACAAAAACAGACATATCAACGGACTGCGAGGGTCAAGGGAATGCGAGTCACGGTGGGATCTTACTGGCCTCAGTGGCTTTCAGTGGGCGGTGTATACATATGTATGTGAGCACATCTCTTACAGTTTTCATTCAGCCTACATAATGACACTAACGTGCACATAAGACAAAAGCTGGCCTCCACTGCACTTTAAATAAACGTTTGGAACAGTAAGGCCGAATCACGAGAAGAACAAGAGAGGCGATACCACTAGGGGTCGCCGGGAGGTTATGTACACACGTGGTGCACTATTTTTTCCCGCCCGGTAGGAACATTTAAGCGGCTTCGGGCCTACGCTGACTGCAAGCACCGGTTTCCGTTTCTTGGCCCGGTTTTGAATGCGAAACGGTTACGCCACTTCGCCGCACTAAGCCCGTTCAGACGGCTGTCCTCGTCTCGCGCAGCCAAAGTTCACTGCCCGCGACTTGGTGGATCAGCTGGTTCGTAGTGCGGGGGCTTAAAGCTCGGGCTGCAGCTTTTGGATAATTCCCAAACTAAGTGCCGATTCTAATGAGGAATTTGAAAATACTGATCAGGCTACTTTTTCTAACAGTTACTCCATGCACATATTTACCCGGTTGGAACTGGCACTGCGAAAATAGGGGGATGGGGTTGAGGTGCTAATTCCTTCTTTCTCCAGGTGTTTTTTTTTTTTTTTGTGTTGGGGCTGCTCACCTCAAAGCGGAATCTACAGAGAAAGTCGGAAAATCTAACTTCGAGGCTCCTAGCACTGTCGAAGGCCGGTACTCACGTTTTCGATTAGAGCCCAATATGCTTTCTTGGGTTCTTTTTTCCCGATCGAGTGCACTTTGGTTTCACACCACGGTTATTTACGGCGGTTTAATTTTATTTTTATTATTTTTTTTTTCTCACCGCGCAACTGAATGCTTGTACGGCCACGAGGAGAAAGAAAGATTTGGGCGGATCTACTGACCAACAAAAATTTTGTTCTCCGGATCTGCCTTTGCACGATCCTTCGCCATTCACCTTGAATGGTTATGGACATGGTGGGGAGATTTTTGTTCGTTTTTAAGCATATTCTTAATGTCAACCCTAGATGGCGCTAGCCCTCACACGACCAGGAACATTTAACATGTAACACCACAACAAGAAATTAAGCCAACCTAACTATACACTAACTATGGGGACTAAACTTAATAATTAATAAGTATCTCGGTGAGGTGTGATATATACTTGTATAAATAATATAATATATATAAATATATTTATATATATATTATGTACATAAATATATAAATTGTACAAATACCATCGGGCATACTTTCAGGCGAAGAACACAAATATGCTTTCCTATCCGCCCGACAAGCGACCACTACACGGCGGTGACCATATGCTGGCCAAACACCATGTAGTACGGGGTAGTCCCTATACTAGCATGAGACGCGGATCTTAGCGCACATGAAATGCGACTTAGGTGCTTGTCCCAATCCTTCTGATCGGTTCGTAGGTACGCCCTGATCCCGCTAATCACTGACCGGTTCACACGCTCAGAGGCGTTCGCTTGCGGTGAATGCACGGCCGTTAAAGTGTGTGTTATTTCAAACCGACTTAAAAGCTTTCGAAACGTTTCGGATCGGAGCTGGGATCCATTATCAGATACGATTGTTTCGGGAACACCAAACGAGATACTTAACCACCACGTCAGCGCTTATTTTCTTGACGGGCTTCAGGAAGATGTATTTCGAGAAGTGGTCCAGTACGATAAAAATGCCTATGTTTCCGCCTCTCGACCTGGGATAAGGTCCCAGGAAATCCACGAACAGTCTTTGAAAGAACCGCTGACTCTCCGGCGCTTTCCCTAACGGAGGTCGAAGAACATAATTCGGGGCTTTGGTCGTCTTACACACGAGACAAGCATTGACGTGTGCTTTTACGTCGGATACTAGACCAGGCCAGAAATAATGTCGCCTTATGCGTTCAATAGTCTTGTGGATTCCTCCGTGGGACGCTAACGAATTGTCGTGAGCGCGCGCAAGCACGTCGGGAACCATTATCTTTGGTATCCACAGCTTCCAAGCGTACTCGTCGTGAACTTGTTCTCCGGTCAGATGTTCAGCGCGACGGTACACAAATCCCTTATCCGTTTTTAAGTCAGGCAGCTGGTCCTGGTTAGCCTGGACCTTCTGTACTAAATCCGTATATTCGGACGATAAGAAGTGTTTAGAAGATAAATCGACCAACGACCCATCAGGTGAATCCAAAGCTGCTACTTCAGCTTCGTTGACCCGGGACAAAAAATCGGGTACTACGTTCTGCGCACCTTTACGATGTTCGATCTTGAATCGATACCTCTGCAGAGCAATGGCCCAACGAGCTAACCGGGAACTTATATCTGTGTTGGACATAAGCCATTTTAACGAGGCGTGTTCGGTTATGATCGTGAACTCATGACCTTCCACGTATGCTCTGAAGTTCTTCAAAGATACTATTGCCGCCAAGCATTCCTGCTCCGTCACAGTGTAATTACATTGCGCTCTGTTCAACTTCTTTGAAACGAAGGCAATAGGGCATTCGTCTCCCTCTTTGGACAACTGTACTAATACTCCTCCCACTCCTGTTTTGCTGGCGTCGCAATGAATGTAGAAAGGTTTTGTAAAATCTGGACTTCTCAGTACCGGGGCTTCACAGAGACATTGCTTCAAGGCGTCAAAAGCTTTTACCGCTTCATCCGTCAAAGTGAATTTCCGTTTGGTGGTCATGACGTCCGTTAATGGAGCAGAGAGCGAAGCGAAATTTGGTACGAATTTACGATACCATCCACATAAACCCATAAAACTTCTCAGTCCCTTTAGAGTTTTGGGTAAGGGATAACTGGTGATCGCCTTGATCTTCTCGGGATCTGTCCGGATACCCCCATCTCCTATGACATGACCTAGGTAACGCACTCGTCGCATGCAAAAATGACTTTTAGCAATATTGATCGTCAATCCTGCTTGTTTCAGATGCCTAGATATCTCTGACAAAACCTCTAGGTGCTTTTCAAAATTCGAGGAAACAACTAATAAATCGTCTAAATAAACGAATACTTCGTTCCGCAACCGGGCTGGAACTACTTTATCCATTAAGCGAGACATGGTGCTGGTGGCATTACACAATCCAAACGGCATTACCTTGAATTGGTACAGAGGCCTACCCGGAACCGTAAACGCGGTCTTATCACGAGACTTGAGCTGTAACGGTACTTGCCAGTAGGCCTCCTTCAAATCGAGACTCGTGATGTATTCTGGCTTCGGCAGTCAGCTAAGAATGCCACTAATCTGAGGCAAAGGATAAGCGTCCTTTTCTGTGAAACCGTTTACCTTTCGACAATCTAAGCAGATCCGAACCTTTCCGGGCTTAGTAACCATTACTATCGGTGAGGACCACGGACTGTCCGATTCCTCAATCACACCTAACTGTAACATCCGGTCTATTTCGGTATACATGGCCTTTTCAACGGCTGGCGAAACAGGAAAATGCCTTTGTTTTACTGGCTTGGCATTTCCTACGTCGATCACGTGTGTGATTAAGTTCGTTTTACCTAAGCCATTTACAGCGAACGAGGGATAAGCGTCTATGACCTTGGACAGTTGGTCCTTTTGGGTTCTGGTTAACGAATGTTGTTCCTCACTATCTTTCGTTGGCGGAGCGTCTATTTCTGATACCCGCAACCTACTAGGCAGTAAATCGTATAAATTCCAGAAATCAATTCCGAGATATAGGTCATGTTTCAATGAAGGAATCAAATAAATCTCTAGTGACTTTTTATCACCTCCGTATTCGATGTCTATCCTCATTTTCCCTGCTATCCGTTGTGCTCTTCCATTAGCCTTTTCCGTGATTCTCTTGTAAGGAATGTTTCCACACATCACTTCGCTCGCTAAGTTACCTCCTATACAGCTGATGGACGCTCCTGAATCCAGCAAACCGTATACTGTGCGGTCTAACAGTTGAATCGGTAAAAACGGACGAGGATCTCTAGCCATTTCAGAGAGAGCGCTTAGATACGCCACACCTGATTTACTCTTCTTTACTTCTTGCCAGAATCGAATCATTCGCTTCTTTCCCCGAGATTTATTCTTCCCTACGGTCTCTGGTAATTCACAGCCAGTTAAAATTTTTTTTGATCCGAGTTTGCAATCCAACGCTAAATCATTGTTGCTTTTTTGAAAGTCCGGTGTAATCATCAGTGATGTCACTGTTGTTGGCTCCGAAGTTTATCGGTGTTTGTGCCTTGATGGCGAAGCACACTCGAAGTCTTCAGTTTGTACTGCGACTTCGGCGTGCTGGACTTGGAGTTTTTTGTACACTTTTCGCAACTTGGTTTATAAGTGTTCGCGGCTCCACAGCCGTAACAAAAAACTTTTCGTTCTGAAACGCAATCTTGATATCTGTGACCGGTCTGATGACAGTTCCAGCAGATTAACGAGATGGCTTCTACCGCCAACTCCCTCTCGGTGTCTGAGTCTTCTCGTAGCTCCCGATCTAGCAGTAGTTCTGATACTTCACGTCGAAATGGAACAGCTTTGGTATACCCATTCGTACTTTTGACGTCTTCTAAAAACATCTCCCGCCTGCGGCACACTTCCCTGAGCTCCTGTACACTTTTTAAATCGATATTCAACAGCTCATGGCAAATTTCCGGACGCAGGTTGTTCTTTAATACACGGACCAACTTCCGAATGGTCCAGGGTACTTCCAACTGATCGGTCAAGTTAGAGATGGTATCGTAAAAACTATCGAAAGTCTCGCTTGCCCTTTGCTTTCGGTTTCGGATCAGCTCTTCGATGTCGACGTCATCTTTTTCTTGGCGAAACTGAAGTCGTAAGGCAGCACATAAAGTATTCCATTGAACTTCAACTACGGCCTTGTGATGTCGCCAGTAGAACTCGTTAGCTTTGCCTTCAAACAAAACACTCACATTCCGGCAAAGCACGGAAAAATTTCCTTCCAAAGTTTGATGGGTCAATGCCTCTACTCTATATATGAAGTTATCTATCGATACTCCGACTCCCGAGAACTTAATTTTCCAGCCATTAAGTATATGGACTACTTTGTCCGGTCTCTGGGATAAATCAGAAAAACCGCTTCTCAATAGTGACGGATGAGCTATGCTTTGGGGTTCTAGTCTATGGCCAGGACTAGTTCCCTCACCATAGTTGGTTGCTTGCAACTGCTCGGACAACGGCGTTGAAGAACGGTCTAAAGCTGCGGTGACAGTGGACTGACTTGAGGTTCGGGTTAACTGTTGCATTGAATCAACTACCGAGCTTTGAATCAGTTCTGCCATTCGTTTGCTTAGTGAAGTGAGCAATCTCTGTTCCATTGCCACCAGATCTATATTTTTAGAAGAACTCGCTTCTTCTCCCCCTTTGGCACGTTCCTTAGACTGAGCGCGAGTATTTTGCGCTACTACCTTCGGCACCGCCCCGCTTACAGTTCTACACCTGCCTTTACATACTGGGCAAACATTGCTAGTCTTTAAATGGGTGGTCATACAGGGAAGATGGAACACGTGCTCGCAAACCGATCGGAATACCTCATCCGTGGTCAGTATGGCTTTCTGGCACAGCGCGCACAGCGGGCTGACGCCTTCACCTGCCCCTTGGGCTTCCTTTCCGGGAGATCTGTCCAAACCCATGGCCAGAAATACTATACTCAAAGTCGTGCCTATAATTCTTCCTAACTTTGTTGTATTCACCTACAATTCCGATAATAACTTTAATACCAATGATGAACTCAATTGACTAACTTGAACTCACTTTAACTAACTTTAACTAACTTGGACTAGCTTGAACTCAATGCAGCTACGCAGCGAATCGTAAGGTCCTAATCATACAACCGATATCTCCCTCACCACGGAAAAAGATTAGAGTTACTACTCTCAAGTAAATCGCTTGGTCGTGGGCAGTCAGGAATCTCCAGACTTATTCCTCAAAACGAACGATGTTCCCGTCAGCAGCTCACACCGCAGCGGACAGACAACTGTTCAACAACGGTTTGTCGGTTTTCCAGCTTTCGATGGCTACCTCTAATGCTTCTTCAGAAAAATCAACCGAAGATTTTCTCCAGCGACCGTGGATAAAGAGACTCTCGAAAGCTGTCTATTTATTTTCCGACGCGGCAGCGTAAAAGAACCAATCTAACATTGAACACCAATAAGCCAATGACGCGGCACTCTCTACAGGGTCAGGTGGTCAACCGGAGTCGATCTCGTCCTGCAATTCCTCTGCTTAAAGTGGCCTAACGTCGCTTGCATATTTGGAAAAATCGTCACCGAACCAGTAATCCGCGGTCAGAAGGGAATACGGGTATTCTCTCTATCTGTCTTCCAAGCGGACTCTAACACGGCAATAACTCCTCCGGAAAATAAAAGCGGAAAATTTAGAAAAGGGAAAAAATGAAAGAATCTATATAATCATCCAGGAGTCCTCGTGGAATATTTCGAAGTACCCACTGGGGCCCCACGTTGGGCGCCACTTTTAAAATTATTAATAATTATAACTGTAACGTGCAACGAGTCCTGTTCGAAAACGGGCGTTACGATTTGAGAGAGCTGGGCACGCTAATAATCATCCGGCTCTAGCTCGTCGGCTTTGGGGTTGGAGTTGTTGCTCCCTCAGATCAACCCAGACTCGAGGCTTCAATTACCAATAATATTGCCAGAATTTAGCGTGCTGCGACTTGTGCTAGAACGGTAGATTTGACGAGAAGAAGATACGAAGCTAAAGAGGATAGAGAACAGGAAGAGAGAGGGAAGCGAAAGGAAAGAAGGATAAAGAGGAAAGGGAAGTGAGAACCAAGGAAAACGGAGAGACATCGGTGTATATGTCCGCAGATGTTATGCGGAGTCTGAACCCACCCTGCCATTGGTCATCCTCACGGAATAGCCGTTCTTCGATGACCCCTTTTGACCTTTTACGAAAACGCGCGAGCTAGCATTGAGTCCATTTTGTTCTTTTATCTAAACTTCAACATTATTTCCTCAACACAAAAATTAAATCCGATATGGCAACATAGTAAATGATCTTAATAACTACTAAAAATAGGTGATTCGTAATGGTTGGGTATATAAAGATATTTGATAATGTATTGAGTAAATATATAATAAGACTGTAATTCGAGTTAAATTCTAATTATATTCATAAATTTCGCTTTTCGCATAACATGGGAAAATCATTGAATACTTTAAGTTCGTTACTTTCGCTTTTCGCACAAATGTGGAAAAATCATTAAATCTTTTAACTTCGGAATGCGTCGAAAATCAAAGAGGCGGTCTGGCTGACAAAACGTGATCTCCTATGCGGAGTTCAGTCGATGACTGGATGCAGATGGCATCTCTAATTAGCCAACGATCAGATCGCTCAAGGCAAAGCCTCAATAGCCAGGCGCCAGAGGTTTCAAATTCGCGAGGTTGGGCAAGGATCAGTTGGTTTTCAAAACTACGTACATTTCAACTTTTGGAAGGTATGCTTACTCACTCACTGTTCGCGAGGTTGGGCAAGGATCAGTTGGTTTTCAAAACTACGTACATTTCAACTTTTGGAAGGTATGCTTACTCACTCACTGTTCAATTTCCAACGACGAAAGATCGATCTTCCGGCGTAGGCTGAAAACAAGCGTTAATTCGGAAAGGTGGTTTACAGTACGAAGACTCTATCTCTTGCTACAACTCAGAATTCCCAACTTCGACCTACTCCTTGTATGTGGAGCCACAGAACTTTTGGGGGAATTTTCTCCCTGACAATTCAATCCGAACTTAACTGACAACAATAGCTTGTGAATATTTGTAAAGATTGCTTAAGCATGATATGAGTTTAACGAATGTGTAACGAAAATGAATTAAACTAGCGATGTCTTAACAATACTTATAACTGCAAATTCTGAACACATTTCCCGAACTCCCAGGGGGAACTTGAACGTTAATGAGGTTGGCTGATAATTATTCTTCATGAATATACAAATTTTGTGAGATTTTTATACTTTAAACATTAGGATGGTAATAGACGAGGCTAGCCTCCGCTGAACCCTATGATTTGGTGAACTGTGCTCCCTGAAGCTGCTGGAAGAGGAATCCTGGACAGAGTCGGGGCGAAGAGGACAGCCGAAGGCGGAGAATTCTGCCTCTGTTTGGCCGACGATTGGGCAACCAGGAAGACGATGGCCGCAGTTGGCTTCATCACTGCAGCATGGTCTGCGCTCGGGCAACCGAGAAAACGAAGGCCGCAGGTGGCTTTAGCATTGCAGCATCCCTGATTTGCTCCTGCTTCTTCTTCACGCGCCTTGGCGCGCGCTGCTGTTTAACCCTGTCTAGGGTGCTCCTCGCAGGCGAAGGGTCCCAAGCGGGAAGGCGTTTGCTTATTCCAGCCCCCGGCTGACTGCGCTCTGCGGCTTACTTAGCCGGCGACTGGACGATGGGGTGCGTTTAAATAGCGTGGGTCGCTGCCCCACGCAATAAGCGAAAGACCGTCCGATCTTTGAAGCTGTGGCGTCTTTCCTCCGAGCAGGATCTGTCGCGAGACTCTCGTGCCCCGTCACTCCACTTGTACGAGCAAGGGAATCAGCGGTTGCGTGAGCTGCAGAAAATCAGATGAAAACCTGTTCTGTGGATTTTTCCAATCGCACTCACCCAAAATATCGCGATCAACCGAAAGGTATGTCTTTTCCGTACCGTGTCGAGTTGTTTCACAATGGAATTTTCCTATGATGGCACTTCTTACAAAAGATTCGTTTGCGCGCACACCCGTTCTCGACGAGATCTTTAACCGGAAAAGGAATTTGACATGGCCTGTCAGATGTCCAAAGCATCTCTGCGCGTTAACAGGTCAAAGTAACCCTGCGCCTGTTAACAGGTCAAAGTAACCCTGTGCCTGTCAAAGGGTGGCAGCATGCATCCCTGGCCTCGAGATCGATATCATGGTCTTGACTTTCAATTTTTCTTTCAAATCTTAGCCGATTAATCCTTCCCGCCAAACCTATCGACTTCTTCTACGTCGCTTCAGGCCCGCTACATGTGTGTCTGTTTTTGGCTATTCTAGCAATCACCAACGCACTGCATTCGATTTGAATTTGTCAGGCCGTATGTTTTGCAAGTGTGTATGGCAGCATTTTTATTCGTTTATGTTTTATTTAATGGCTTTGATGGCGGCAGCGTCCGTTGTTCATTTTTGTTGTGGCATGCGAGTGATATGCATACCTGCCCCGTATGATAAAGATTTTCGCCGTAATGTTTAGCCCGATAGTGTCCCGTGAGTGCTATCCGGCGATTGCCTAAGCGCTCTCGGCGATACGCGTCGGTACCCCCGACCTCCGTAGTAATTCTTAGTTCGACAGCGTCCCGTAAGTGATATCCGGCGATTGCCTAGGCATTCTCGGCGATGCCTGTCGATATCCCCGACCCCCGTAGTAATTCTTAGTTCGGCGGCGTCCCGTTAGTGCTATCCGGCGATTGCCTAGGCATTCTCGGCGATACTTGTCGGTATTTCCGCATAGCAAAGTTCCCCTTTCCGCGTCGTAGTAATTCTTAGGCCGACAGGGTCCCGTGATTCCCGTCCGGCGATAGCCTAGGTACTCTCGGCGATACTTGCCGGTATTTCCGCATAGCAAAGTCCCCTTTCCTTGTCGTAGTAATTTTTAGGCCGACAGGGTCCCGTAAGTACCGTCCGGCGATAGCCTAGGTACTCTCGGCGATACTTGTCGGTATTCCCGCATAGCAAAGTTCCCCTTTCCGCGTCGTAGTAATTCTTAGGCTGACAGGGTCCCGTGAGTACCGTCCGGCGATAGCCTAGGTACTCTCGGCGATACTTGCCGGTATTTCCGCATAGCAAAATCTCCTTTCCGCGTCGTAGTAATTCTTAGGCCGACAGGGTCCCGTAAGTACCGTCCGGCGATAGCCTAGGTACTCTCGGCGTTACTTGTCGGTATTCCCGCATAGCATAGTCCCCCTTTCCACTTCGTAGTAACTCTCAGGCCGGCGGGGTCCCGTAAGTACTGTCCGGCGATAGCCTAGGTACTCTCGGCGACACCTGTCGGTATTATCACATAGTAAAGACCTCCGTATTGATTCTGAGTTCGGTGGGGCCCTGAAGGCGCTATTCGGCGATAACCGGAGTGTTCTCGGTGAAACCAACTGCTCCGTCCCACGCTACGATCGCCCCCGTCCGCGGGACTGCGGCCCCGTCCCCCATCGTCGGTCCGAAATACGGAGTCCCGGCAAATTATAAATATTGCTGTAATTTCGACCCTGGAGTAGACTGAGATATGTACCCCAGCCCAGGATCGCTTCCTTACAAAAGTTAAGGTAACACTAGACTTAACATTAACATGTGTTTTCTTTTACAATGGATTGCGTCTTTTCAGTCCGTTCCCGTCCTCGGAGCGGGCTTCATATAAGTGGCGGCGCAAGGCTGATCCTCATATCAGCATCAGCATAGGCCCTGTAGTTGGCTGGGTGCGTACCGCCGCAACTTTGGCATTTAGCTGGGTGCGGTGGACGAAACCACCGCACTTTACACAGACGAAGCCGCGTTGACAGAAGTTGTTAAACCGCCGCAACTTTGGCATTTAGCTGGGTGCGGTGGACGAAACCACCGCACTTTACACAGACGAAGCCGCGTTGACAGAAGTTGTTAAACCGCCGCAATTTTCGCATTTAGCTGGGTGCGGTGGACGAAACCACCGCACTTTACACAGGCGAAGCCGCGTTGACAGTAGTTGTGTGTGGTTTAAGAAATCTTTGTGTTTTATGATTCTCTTTGTGGTTTGTGATTTGAATATATGTTTAGTGGCGCACAGAATTTTAATTTACATTGGCGAGAAAGAGGAAATAAAGCTTGTCGGTAGTGGTTGGGAAGGGGAATGTGAATGTGTGTGGGGCGAGTTGGGAAAATGGCTGCTTGCCTTGGCGTCGGCATTTTAATGCATTCCTTATTGGCGTTAATTAAGAATTTTTAACAGTTTAGTTGGGCGGCAAACAAGTTAAGGGGCTCGTTAGTCGCCCGACGTGTCACACCGCTTCATCTGCCTCGTCGATCATCTGTAACTGTATCTGTATCTGTACAAAGGAGCCTAGAATTTCTTAGATCTGTGTTCTTCTACCATCCTCTACATGGATTGGTTCCACATTAATCCTAAAGATGCACAAATTTTATAGCTTGAACAAAAAAAAAAAAACACATACAATAATCGCATATCACATATTATGTTTTTTGTGGAGAGTGGGAGGGGGAGGGGGAGGGTTCCAAAGTATTTACACGGTCCAATGTTTGCACGGGTAATATAAGGGGGATTCTCTTGTTAACGATTCGTAATTTATTCGCCCAACTATCGAGAAAGACTCGCGTGTGCCGTACGATACGATCCATTACGATACGATATCGTCTGTGGGCTATATATGTATGTATATTGATGTGTGCATATGTATGTACAATCCGAAGAGAGGATTACTCTTGTTTTGTTCTCTTTCCTAGATGATAATATCGTATCAGTGGTTCTGGAAGCGGGTGCTTAAAACTACGACGAAAGCTATAATCCAGTGGATGGGTCGGAATAGGTGTCCTGTTCCTCCGCTCAGACATAGACCTCTCCTGTCTTGGCCTCGGGACTGTGTTTGGCGAGGGTTGAGGTAGCACTCGTGGCCGTTGCCTTTGCCGTGGCGCTGCTCTGGGGCAGGGCGATCGTGCCACCGGATGAAGAGTTGTCCACTGAATCCACTGTGGGGGCTCCTGCCGAACGCACCGAGGAGCGCACTGTGGGGTCCTGCAGGTTGAAGCTCAGACTGAAGCTGTTGTTCCGCGAAATGTTGCCGTTGCCGCTGCCGTTCAGGGGCTTCACGGACAGGAGGGCCGTGGTGGTGATGCCGCCGCCGCCGCCCGCACCCGGCCCCACGGTCATGCCGTTGCTGGAGCCACTGTTGCTGTAGCCGTCCTGCTCCTGGGCCAGGTCCACGATGGACAGGGACGAGGGGAAGCGCTGAATGGAGAGCGAGACGGGGATCGTGGTGATGACGTCATTGGGCTCGTAGCCACTGGCCGTTGTCGTGATGGTCGGCAGCTGGGCGTTCGCCGCGATGGGAAGGATGCTCAGGGTCCCCGTGGGAATGGTGTACCCGCCGCCGCTGCTGTTGGCCATCGTGAAGGGAAACGACAGCGTGTTTATGTTTGTGGCATTGGAGAGGGCTACGGGATCGAGAATCGAAGGGAGAGAGATTGTGGTTCTCCAACCATATATGGCCTGAATATCTGAAGTATCTGAATCTGCATCTGCGGGAGTATCTGTGCCCGGTACTCACTGCTGTGAGCTCGCTGTAAATGATGACCACTGCGGGCAGGGTCAACGCCTTGACGCAGCACATGAGGAACCCAAAGAAGAGCCACGCGATCTCCCCGCAGGTGGAGAAGCGGAAGAGCTGCAGGAAGCCGATCGGCTGTGTGGGCTCCAGTCCTGCGGCCACCGGCGCCTCATCCAGGGACTTGCCATCGGTTGTCGTCGTGCCAGAAGCCTCGTCCATCTATCGGTACGACGAAGGACGGAGGAATAGTGTTACTCGAGCCAAGACCCGCGATTTATTCACAGACACGGACAGAGACAGACGGCACGCAAAGGTTAATTCAATTACTGCCACACTCTCAGAGGCATGTATCTGTATCTGTGGCTGTGGCAAGGGTACAGCAGCTACTTTGTATCTTTTGCCATAGTTCTCTCTCATTGACCCGCGGGGTTAACGAGTAGTAGAATCTACCGTTTATTATTGGACATTCCAACGCCAATTTGGAGCGATTCGATTCGATGCCCTTTCAGAGGCCCGTACAGAAATCTGTGTGGCGCCATTCGCCCCCTGCCCCCTCTCCTTGTCGTGGGATGGATGATCACCTTTTAATTGATTTTCAACACTTTGATCCTTCAGATACTGTATCTATGCACTGATTTCTGTTCCGTAACTGCTCACTCGGACCGCCCAAGCGCGACTGCTGGAACACCGTCCGCGGAGCCACCCATTTATGTTGATTCCCCGATGTGGATGCTGGACAGAGTACTCGGGCTTGGGCATGAGTACTCGTGAGTGTATCGTATCAATCGCTCGCTTTGGGGTTCACAATTCTAATTGATCTCCGCTTTCCGCTCTTGGGGTAGGTTCCGCCGAAAGAGGCGCTTCAATTTACAATGAGAGCAAAAGAGACATTCTGTAGAGGGTTTTTCTTTTCTTTGCTTTTCTTTTCTTTATTCTTTTTCTTTCATTTGGAGGGTGGAAGGTGCAACAATCTAAAACGGAGGCAGACTCTTGAGCCTCCTGCTGGTGCGTAGCACGAATGGTGCCGGCTGATTTGTACCGGCATTTCCTCCAGCGGGAACGACTTCGGGAGCAGCTACGGGAGCGACTGCGGAAGCGACTCCGACCGACTCGCCTTCATCGTCCGAGCCCCCGAGCATTACGCTGTCCAAAGTAGTGCGGGACGCCCGCAGTGTCATCATGTGCCGGGTGCTGCGTTCGCCCAAGGTGTTGCGCACCTTCAGGCAGCTCTTCTGCGACAGGGCAGCTCTTCTGCCCGTACCCAGGGCGAGGACGCGGCGCTGGCACTCGCCGAATGCCACGGCATGGCTGCTGGTGGGCCCGTCGTCCTCATTGCCGGGCCGTTCAAAAATCGTCTCGAGACCGGTGGGCCTCGACTTTGCGATGGTCTGCGATGGCGCCTGAGAACCGGTGGTCGGCGTCAGGCTGGGACTTGGCCAGGCGGCTGGGACTAAGACTGGGCCTGGCGGCGCTCTGGCTCTTGCTCTTGCAGGCGCGCGGCGGCATTTGGCGCCGAACCATAGTCGCGGTTGCCACAGATCCTGTATCCCCCAGTATACTCCTGGCTGAAATGAGACGAAATGAGAAATGAGTTACGACTGTCCGAGTACCTTTACTTTTAGCTTTGCCTTCAAGTTTTTCCTTTGCAGGCATTTCTCGTATCTTTTTCCGGCTTTTCCGTCTCCTGGGTAAACCTTTCGACTTCTCAAACGAGCAACGAGCAACGAGCCTCTTTGGGTTGAGGGCTCTCAGTGCTCCACAGGGGAGGGGCTGAGAGGCTGGGGTGTGAGCCGCCAGCAACAAAGCGCGTTGCTTTATTAATATTTGTGGGCAGTATATGTCTTAATTTAATTTATGTACATTTTTGTGTTTGTTTTACAATTCAACTTTAAACGACACTCAAACACACACTAGTACATTTGATGGCACATTAATTTACAAACATATAATCTGCAGCAACGAAACACTTGTAACCTCGACTAGGCCCGCAGCCAGATGAGAGATCGCCGGCCAGATGAGGCCAATACTCAGGGTGGAGTTGACGATCGGCAGCGGTGGACGTAGACATCCTACGCCCACAGCCAGGAAACATCTGCTCCCAGCACGTGCCAATATCAGCCTGTTTCAAAAGTCGCTGGAACGGTTGATCAATCTCAACACCGAGATTAGAATAGCGCAGGACATTGATGACGTCGTTGACTTGTTTTTGGACAATATACGGGTAGCAGCAGCAGCAGCAACAACACAACATCAACAGCAGCATCCAAACTCACATCGAAGATGGCCACAGCAGCGACAGCATCAACATCAGCAGCGGTCACAGCAACATCACCGGCACCATCACCTTAAGCTGGACGTGGCTACTAGAGAGCTGCTTTCCAACAAACAGCAGTGCAAGAGGATCTGGCTGGCGACTCGCACCATCGAAGCCAGACGAAACTACAGGGCGGCGCAAAATCGTCTTAATAAGGGGCTCACAATCCTGAAAAACAAAAATATCAACAAACTGTTCACAGGGATTGACAACAAAGACCGCTATCAAATGCAGAAACTTTGGAAACTGACCAGCACAATCAAAAGACAGCCGCAGCCAAACTGGCCACTGAGGCTGCCAACTATGACTGGAGGCAAGGCAAGTGTCTCGTGGACAAAGTCAACAGCCGAGACAGCCGATGCCTTTGCTACTCACCTGGAGGAGAGATTCAGCCCGATACTATCCAATTCAGATGAAGAGCGGACCGCAATCAACAGAGAGCGTGAGCAGTCAAAACGGCAGAAGCAGCTACAACCAGACCAGGAAATCAGGATTCCCTTCAGACCAGTCACACTGCCTGAGCTGATGCAGATTGTTGATGCATTGGAGCTGTCCAAATCAACTGGGGGCGACAAAATCAATAACAAACTGATTAAAAATTTGCCAAAAAAAGCGCTATTATATTTAATATTAATTTATAACTCCATTTTCAGACTGGGCCACTTTCCAAGTCAGTGGAAACATGCCCACATTAAAATGATTTTAAAGCCGGGCAAAAACACAGCCGACATGTGTTCCTACCGGCCAATCAGTCTATTATCTGGCCTTTCAAAGATCTTTGAAAAATTGCTGATGGCGAGATTGTTTGAGGTGGAGAATTTTGCCAAGGCCGTACCCAATTACCAATTTGGATTTCGGCGGGAGCATGGCACTGAGCAGCAGCTGGCTCGAGTCACACAATATATCCTCAAGGCGTATGAGAAAAAACAAGTTTGCTCGGCAATTTTTCTGGACATATCCGAAGCTTTTGACCGAGTATGGCATGAAGGGCTGCTGTACAAGTTGAAGAAGCTGCTGCCTTTAAATTTGTACTGCATTCTGGAGAGCTACCTGGCTGAACGCACTTTTTGCGTGAGCTGCGGAGACGATGATCTGTCAAGAATCGGAAAAATATCAGCTGGAGGCCCGCAGGGTAGTGGACTTGGGCCAATACTATACACGATCTATGCCTCGGACATACCCATGCCTCACCTCATCCCTGACAGCACTGGCTTCCATCCAGAACGGGAATCAATGCTGCTGTCCACGTATGCCGACGACACGGTGATAATGAGCGCATCTGCAATCCCAAATGTGGCAGTCAAAAATAACCAGCGGTACCTACAACACTTCTCTATATGGGCCAAGAAGTGGTGCATTAACATAAATGCAAAAAAAACCGGACATGTAATATTCACACTGAGGACAATTAGATCAACGGACTTAAGGCAAACGCCGACTATAAATGGACAGGCTGTGCCACTTGACAAATCACACACATATCTGGGCATAAAAATGGACAAAAAACTCACCCTAAGCTCACACATCACGACGCTCTGCACAAAACTCCGATCAAGAGCGGCCAAACTGGAGTGGCTTGCTGGCCCAAAAAGCCGGCTGCCTAACGAAATCAAGGCTATCGTCATCAAGCAGCTCATCATGCCCATTTGGCAATATGGTCTTCCGGTTTGGGGCGCACTTACATCCGATTCCCAGCTGCGACGGGTGCAAAGCCTACAAAATAAAATCATTAGACGGGCAATGAAGGCGACAAGGTTCACCAGGAACGATGCCATAAGGCAGACTCACAATCTAGACACAATTGACGAAGTGTTCCATGCGGCAAGTGGGCGCTTCGCCAACTCCTTGGCTTGCCATGTCAATCCGGAGGCTCGGAAACTATTACTGCAGCCGTATGAGCCACAGCGATTGCAGAGGCCACGATATCTGCAACAGCTGCTCCAACACTTCCGCCCGCTGCAGCCTCAAAATCAGGATCGGAGCAGCCATCAACAACAACATCCAGATCCGGCCATCTCCGAGGAATCGCTTCCAGCGCTGGTCCGTCTCGAAGAGGAGGAGCTGAAAAGAAAGAGACAGGAGGAATCAGACGCCAGGCAATTAAGAAGAATCCAACAACAAAATATCATCAATCCGAACCCCGAAAGGTTCAACGGTTCGATGATAAATTGCTTCAGGAAACGATACCTCAGCGGCCAAACTCCCCGAGAAAGAATAGTGGCTCTTATCTTTGGCCAGCCACTATCTGTCCAAAGGATAATCCTGCCAGATTACGAGGGGGATCCCGATCCAGTGACGCAGCAGCATACCCAGCAGCAGACTCAGCAACAGACGCAGCAGCAGACTCAGCAACAGGCAGCAGCAGACGCAGCAGCGGACCCAGCATCAGACACAGCAGCGGACCCAGCAGCAGACACAGCAAATTCTGGCGAGCAGCAACCTGCAGACGTCACATTATCGTTGCCAGACACGGGCTGCAAGCAGCAGCTCACGCACCCTGGACGACAGCCATCGACGCAATCCGCAAGAGGCACTTCTGGACCACGGACTGGAGCAAGTCCGACGGCGCCTTGAACGGGTGGTCGACGACGACGACGACGACGACGTCCAAATCATTACCGATGACGACGACGACGATGTCCAAATCATCACCGATGTCCAATCCATCTCAGATGACGACGACCACAACAACGACGATGATGCCGGCCGGCACATTGCACACACCGCCACAGTCACTCCGCACTTTGGTGCAGCAAGTCGCCGATTATTGGGACGCCGCAATCCGGCCGCAGCAAGTCCAATATTCCTGTGGTGGACATTGTCGTTGTACCTGGTAAATGTAAAAATGACATTAAAATTTGCAAAATTATCCCCTCCACAGAGCAATTTAAAACGGCACAAAATTCACCTGAAGCGTGTACAAACACGCTTGCGACACCGGGCGACACCCCTAGTTGCTCCTCTGATCCTTCCTCATGGGCGTCACCACGGCATCCGGCCTCCAGAAGGGCTCCGCGGACGAGAGTCATCACGGCTGCTGGTTGGCCATGAATGCAAATTTGGACACGCTTGCGCTGCACACATGGCGCATCCGAATCCACGCAGGGGTGGTTTTCCTGCACTTCATGGCTGCTGGCAACCATCGCCACACAAATTTGGCCGAATCCCGGGCCACCTGGAGGACCACGGCGATAGCTCCATCCACTCTGCACGGCGCTGTGCTTTGTCCACGTCTCCTGCCGCACCTTACACACGCGCTCATCCAGCGCCGTACGGTTGCGCACCGTGCCAAACACACTGCTCCAGACGACGACGATGATCCAGTACCTGCAAATAGAAATAAAATATAATTAAATTAGATTAAAATGTAAATAATTGTTCAAATATTGTCAATACTTATCTGTTTGTGACCACTTGCTGATTTATGTACGTGAATCCTGTGATTGACACATAAGGGCTGCCAGATCATTAGTTTCATGCTATAATGTTAATGTTAATGTAATGCTAATGTCAATGTAATGTTAATGTTAACAGCCCGCCAATTTTAAAATCGCATTATTGTTGTAAGTTAAGCTTAAATGTAAATTGCCATGTCCTAGGTAATAAGAAAAAGCTGTAAATAAACTCCGTCAGTAGCAAAACTGGCGTGCGAGTGTGCGCAACGTAGGCGTGCTGCCTCTGGCCCACGCACTGGGCGACGACGTCCAGAGCAGCCATTGAGCCGTTCCCAGGCACCACAACAGCAGCAGCTACAGCAGCTGCAACAGCAGCCGCAGCGCGAACAACAACAGCGACAGCAGCAGCAGCAGCAGTTTGCCAACAACCGCTCCCGGCAGAAGATGCAGCCGAAACGCCAATCTTTCGAGGGATCCTGCAGCCAGGCACTGTTGGAGAATACGCAGAGGATGACGCGATTGGAAAAGAGGCTGGAAGTGACGATGTCACTACTCACCTCGCTCATCCAATCCCAGGCAGTGACGGCAACTCCAGCAGTTGCAGTTACATCGGAAAATCCACCAACAATGGCAGCAGCAACAGTGGTTGCCCCAGCTCCAGCAGCCAGGCGGTCAAAGAAACCACCACGATCACAGCCACCACAAAAAACGTTAGGGCCAACGCCAGCCGCCATTCCAGAGACGGATCCTGAAATGGATGAAGAAAATGATGACGATGAGATGTGGACAGATGACGACTCCATGGATGACATTAAGGCCTACGCCCGCAACATGAGGTACCATCTTGACAACCAGATATCCTGGAACGCTGTGTACTAATTGGACACATCTCTGCCACTGCATTGGATTAAATGACAAATGCATATCTCTCGCATGCCACAACAAAAATGAACAACGGACGCTGCCGCCATCAAAGCATTCAGAGTGCCATGTGTACCTGGAATGGAAATACACACACACACACACAAACATCCATTACACTTGGGCGGCCGGACCTGTGCCGTTCGAGTTATGTGTGTCGTGTCCGCCATCGTCCTTAGTTGGTGGCCGGATCCAGTGCCATGGCATTCAGAGTGCCCTATGGTCCTGGAAAAGGAACAAAATCCATCAGCCACACATACGAAAAAAAAGGGCTCTCAAAATACTTACCGCCAGCCATTCAGACACACACACACAAACACTTGGGCGGCCGGACCTGTGCCGTTCGAGTTATGTGTGTCGTTGTCCGCCATTGCCCACAGCTGGTGGCCGGACCAGTGCCACTCGCTCTACATTAGGGCCACAATTGCCGACGCACACACACACTCACATCCATTTCACTTTGGCGGCCGGACCCGTGTCGCCACAGTAAAATGTGTGCCATCTACTCCTGGCTCCCAGCTGGTGGCCGGACCAGTGCCACTCGCTCTACATTAGGGCCACAATTGCCGACGCACACACACACTCACATCCATTTCACTTTGGCGGCCGGACCCGTGTCGCCACAGTAAAATGTGTGCCATCTACTCCTGGCTCCCAGCTGGTGGCCGGACCAGTGCCACTCGCTCTACATTAGGGCCACAATTGCCGACGCACACACACACTCACATCCATTTCACTTTGGCGGCCGGACCCGTGTCGCCACAGTAATATGTGTGCCGTCTACTCCTGGCTCCCAGCTGGTGGCCGGACCAGTGCCACTGGTTCTCCAAGAGGGCAGCCACAGCCACAACGACGACGAGGTGCTAATTGCCCCTTCTTCTGACGACTTCGGACGACGCCAATTTCGACGACCAGGGAGGACGACGGGGTCGGCCGGTATGCAACGCAATGTCTTTACAAGCATTGTGTTTTGCTATGCCGGCCGATGCTCCGCTGTTTCTTGTCTTCCCTGTAATTATTGAAAAAGATATAGACATTGTTTTAAATTGTTATGTTTATTGTAATATTGTAAACGTAAATCAATTGTACCTGTTTTGTCTCGTCTTTGTTCCAGTGTAGTATCTCTTTTATTACGTGTTTTACCTGTTTTTCCGTCGTCTTCACTCCAGTCTACTACTTATCTGTATTGTTATTTCTGCAAGTGCTTGTCTCTTTTTTTTATATTTTCCACGCAAAGCACCTGCATTGTTTACCTTTTCTCTTTATCTATTCCTCAATTGACTACGTGTTGCAACACTGCATTTTCTGAATTTTCGATCTCATTTCTTTAACCCCTTCTTCCCCCCCCACCCCCCCCATTGTTATTTTCGTAATTAGTGCGGTTCTCCGACACCCCACTACAAAATTATTACAATCTGTGATAAAAATCTTCGGCGGCAACGGTGCTGACAATTGATTATCGGTTTCAAATCGACTTTCAAATCAGCATCAGTTGCCGCCACACCACCACCACTACGGCCTAAATGGAGCCAAAAATGCTAGTCTTCGCATAAAACAATTACGCCCCCTATAAACTGCCCGCCCACATGTACATGATACATTCCTAGTCGTCTGCCCTCAGCAGGCGGCAAGGGTAGTAGAGGGGACTGAAGACCACACACCGCATTACAGCCAACAAAACATCAAGTTGACGAACTCACAGGGGATTGCAAATCAAATTTATAAGTTAGGGGGAATTACAAAGGGAAGACACAGCATACTTTTGAGCGTGGCCCCACTTTACTTTCTTGACTCACACCACACACACACACACACACACTTGACACACTATTACACACACTTGACGAGCCCCCCCTCCCCCCTCTTGACAATTCGTACTTTTGGAGCCTTTTGCCCCGATCGTGGATTGGTCTCGAGTCGTGAACGTTGTGGAGTCGAGACGTGTTCGAGGTTTAGTTTAGTCCCTCCGTCAAAGTGCCGAATATTTTGTGTCTCTCTTTTTTGTCCCTTTCCCCCCCCCCCCACCCCACCCACCCTGCTGGCTGCGGGCCTATTTCGAGGTTACAAGTGTTTCGTTGCTGCAGTATTATATGTTTGTAAAGTTTATTGTGCCATCAAATGTACTAGTGTGTGTTTGAAGTGTCGTTTAAAGTTTAATTGTAAAACAAACACAAAAAATGTACATAAATTAAATTAAGACATATACTGCCCAAAAAAATATTAATAAAGCAACGCGCTTGGTTGCTGGCGGCTCACACCCCAGCCTCTCAGCCCCTCCCCTGTTGGAGCACTGAGAGCCCTCAACCCAAAGCGGGTATATATTGAAAAAAATCCAATAAAAAACTGTGTGAATAATTTGGCTTGACAAAAACTCCACTCGCGTCGGTCGAAAAATTTATTACCAAATCCAACCAAAGCCAATCCAGCGCAGCTATGCCACGCGGCTCCACTGCCAGAAGAGGACGACGACGACGAGGACCACACGGCGTCACAGCCAGGGATCGCCCCAAATCAGCCATTTCCACTGCCAGCTCCGACAGCGCCGCCGACGGCGAAGCCAGCGCTGACAGCGCAGCGACCGTCACCGTGGCAAACGCAGCGATACTGAGACGCCAATCCACCGACTCCGCCACCTGGGTGGAGGCACTTCCTCCAATTCCTGGACTGGCTCCAGCCACCATTACCGGGTATGTGAGGACCACACACCATGCCGACACCACCATCACGGCCACTCCGGCCACAAGCCCCACCCCCGACCCCGACCTGCCCTGCCCCAACAGCTGGGCGGCCATTCCCAATCTCACCAGCCAGGAGCAGTTCCAGATCGGTGGAGGCGGTCCATACCCAGGAACGCCAGCAGCAGCAGCAGCAGCAGCAGACCATCAGCAGCAGCAGCGGTAGTCGCCGGCTTGAGGCATTGGCGGCGTCGGCAGCGGCAGCGGCGTCAGCCAAAGCACCGCAATGTCAAGCCAAGCCAAGCCAAGCGGTACCAAGCGCGCCAATAATTCCGCTTCCCACACTCCAACACACACAGACACGTATCGATGCACCGTATGCCGATGCATCGTGTGGAGAGAGCCGGAAACAGCAAGGAGCGAGAGAAGGCGCAAAGAGAGAGTGGGTAACGACCTCGTACCAGCGACAGTACGAGAGGGCACTCGAGCAGCCTCTGCACGAACAGCAGCCAACAAAAGATTCGTGTTCGAGTGCCCGTTCGGGAGCGAGTTCGAACTCGGTTCCAAATGCAATGCACACAGCCAATACCACAACCACAACCACAAATACAATGATGACATACATCAGCACACAAACAGCGACATCAAACACAAAAACGACAACTACAGTTACGTCGGCAGCCAGAAGACGATGCCTGTTAACAGCAATGTTAACAGGCGGACCCCCCCCCCCCCCCCCCCACCACCGCCGCCAGAGGAACATCAGCAGCAGCAAACACATCAACATCAACAACAACAACATCAGCCAACGGCAACAAACACAGCCAATACCGATGATATCCCATCCACCTCTGCTGCAGCAGCGGCCCGTTAGCCACTGAAGCGCGTCCGCGCCGAGGTGGATGATGATGATGACGATGATGACAGTGATGTCCACCGATACCAACAAACAGGCAAGCAAATCCCATATCCCCCAAATTCAAAACCATCCCCATCATCACCAACAATCAAACCAGCAACAACATCAGCGGACAATTACACAAAATGCCCCTGCCCCCGCCCCTGCCCCTGGCCCTGCCACTGCCACTGCCACTGCCAATGCTCCACTAGCTCTACCTCACTCACCTGCAAATGCAACTAGTAGTTGCGGCACAGGAACCCACAGCAGCAGCAGCGGCGGCGGCGTTGGGCTGCTCCAGCTGCCCTCCCTGAGTATGCCCAATGCCAGACAAATTCGGATGCTGCAGCGACAGCACCAACCAACGACAATTATTTCCCCCCCATCATTCTGCCAGCTGTCCCCGACATTATGCCCATTCTGGACAAGCTGCAGAATGACCCGAGGGTGGGCAACAGTAGCTATCACACCAAGCTCATCAGCCGCAATGGTGTCCGTATCCAGGCCCGCGACATGGCTACCAGGGATGCCATCATGGCAATCCTGGGCGATGGCGGCGGCAGCGAGGCGATGACTGGCCACTACACACACTAGCACAAGAGTGACCGTGGGATATGGATCGTCGTGCGAGATCTCCACCACTCCACAAGCACCCAACTAATAACAAATCAGATGGCCGAACTGGGCTATTCAGTTAAATTTATTAGAGCCATTAAAGCGAGATCCGATGGACAGCCACTCGACCAGTTCGAGTTGGAGATAGCCCCCAAGCCGGATGAAAGCCACCACGATGTCCCAGCTGGGCAACCAGTTGGTGATCGTTGAGAGGCAGGCCAAGCCAGTGGACCCAGCCCAGTGCCACAGATGTCAGGCTTTTGGGCACACCCGCACCTACTGCAGGCGTTCATTCGTCTGTATGAAGTGTGCGGGTGCCCACGCGTCCACGGCATGTGCCAAGCCAAGGGCAGACGCCCCTAAATGCGCCATTTGCCAGGGCACCCACATCAGCGCCTACAAGGGATGTCCGGCATTCAAGGCAGCAAGGGGCCGCCTTCTGTCGCACCGAGTGGCCATGCAGGAGTTGCGTCGCAAGCGCAGCTCGCTTCTGCAGCCATTGCCAGAGCAGCAGCCACCAGCAAAAACAACACCAGCACATCCAGGGCGCCGACAGCAGCAGCAGCAACAGCCAGCTCAAACGCCAGCCAATCCCTGGCGCGGACAGCAGCAGCAGCAGGCAGCATGGACGCCACTCAATGTCTCCTCTCCTGGGCGACGAAGAGGACAACAACAAGAACATCAGCAGAAGCAGAAGCAGCAGCAGCCAATACATACAAAAAAACAGACGCCTGCTGCCTCTGGCCCACGCACTGGGCGACGACGTCCAGAGCAGCCATTGAGCCGTTCTCAGGCACAACAGCAGCAGCTGCAACAGCAGCCGCATCGCGAACAACAACAGCGACAGCAGCAGCAGCAGTTTGCCAACAACCGCTCCCGGCAGAAGATGCAGCCGAAACGCCAATCTTTCGAGGGATCCTGCAGCCAGGCACTGTTGGAGAATACGCAGAGGATGACGCGATTGGAAAAGAGGCTGGAAGGGATGATGTCACTACTCACCTCGCTCATCCAATCCCAGGCAGTGACGGCAACTCCAGCAGTTCCAGAAACATCGGAAAATCCACCAACAATGGCAGCAGCAACAGTGGTTGCCCCACCACGATCACAGCCACCACAAAAAACGTTAGGGCCAACGCCAGCCGCCATTCCAGAGACGGATCCTGAAATGGATGAAGAAAATGATGACGATGAGATGTGGACAGATGACGACTCCATGGATGACATTAAGGCCTACGCCCGCAACATGAGGTACCATCTTGACAACCAGATATCCTGGAACGCTGTGTACTAATTGGACACATCTCTGCCACTGCATTGGATTAAATGACAAATGCATATCACTCGCATGCCACAACAAAAATGAACAACGGACGCTGCCGCCATCAAAGCATTCAGAGTGCCATGTATACCTGGAATGGAAATACACACACACACACAAACATCCATTACACTTGGGCGGCCGGACCTGTGCCGTTCGAGTTATGTGTGTCGTGTCCGCCATCGTCCTTAGTTGGTGGCCGGATCCAGTGCCATGGCATTCAGAGTGCCCTATGGTCCTGGAAAAGGAACAAAATCCATCAGCCACACATACGAAAAAAAGGGCTCTCAAAATACTTACCGCCAGCCATTCAGACACCCACACACAAACACTTGGGCGGCCGGACCTGTGCCGTTCGAGTTATGTGTGTCGTTGTCCGCCATTGCCCACAGCTGGTGGCCGGACCAGTGCCACTCGCTCTACATTAGGGCCACAATTGCCGACGCACACACACACAAACATCCATTACACTTGGGCGGCTGGACCTGTGCCGTTCGAGTAGGTGTGTCGTTGTCCGCCATTGCCCACAGCTGGTGGCCGGACCAGTGCCACTCGCTCTACATTAGGGCCACAATTGCCGACGCACACACACACTCACATCCATTTCACTTTGGCGGCCGGACCCGTGTCGCCACAGTAAAATGTGTGCCATCTACTCCTGGCTCCCAGCTGGTGGCCGGACCAGTGCCACTCGCTCTACATTAGGGCCACAATTGCCGACGCACACACACACTCACATCCATTTCACTTTGGCGGCCGGACCCGTGTCGCCACAGTAATATGTGTGCCGTCTACTCCTGGCTCCCAGCTGGTGGCCGGACCAGTGCCACTGGTTCTCCAAGAGGGCAGCCACAGCCACAACGACGACGAGGTGCTAATTGCACCTACTTCTGACGACTTCGGACGACGCCAATTTCGACGACCAGGGGGGACGACGGGGTCGGCCGGTATGCAACGCAATGTCTTTACAAGCATTGTGTTTTGCTATGCCGGCCGATGCTCCGCTGTTTCTTGTCTTCCCTGTAATTATAGAAAAAGATATAGACATTATTTTAAATTGTTATGTTTATTGTAATATTGTAAACGTAAATCAATTGTACCTGTTTTGTCTCGTCTTTGTTCCAGTGTAGTATCTCTTTTATTACGTGTTTTACCTGTTTTTCCGTCGTCTTCACTCCAGTCTACTACTTATCTGTATTGTTATTTCTGCAAGTGCTTGTCTCTTTTTTTTATATTTTCCACGCAAAGCACCTGCATTGTTTACCTTTTCTCTTTATCTATTCCTCAATTGACTACGTGTTGCAACACTGCATTTTCTGAATTTTCGATCTCATTTCTTTAACCCCTTCTTCCCCCCCCATTGTTATTTTCGTAATTAGTGCGGTTCTCCGACACCCCACTACAAAATTATTACAATCTGTGATAAAAATCTTCGGCGGCAACGGTGCTGACAATTGATTATCGGTTTCAAATCGACTTTCAAATCAGCATCAGTTGCCGCCACACCACCACCACTACGGCCTAAATTGAGCCAAAAATGCTAGTCTTCGCATAAAACAATTACGCCCCCTATAAACTGCCCGCCCACATGTACATGATACATTCCTAGTCGTCTGCCCTCAGCAGGCGGCAAGGGGAGTAGAGGGGACTGAAGACCACACACCGCATTACAGCCAACAAAACATCAAGTTGACGAACTCACAGGGGATTGCAAATCAAATTTATAAGTTAGGGGGAATTACAAAGGGAAGAGACAGCATACTTTTGAGCGTGGCCCCACTTTACTTTCTTGACTCACACCACACACACACACACACACACTTGACACACTATTACACACACTTGACGAGTCCCCCCTCCCCACTCTTGACAATTCGTACTTTTGGAGCCTTTTGCCCCGATCGTGGATTGGTCTCGAGTATGGGTCTCTGTCCAAAGGAAAAGTCGTGTCGTGAACGTTGTGGAGTCGAGACGTGTTCGAGGTTTAGTTTAGTCCCTCCGTCAAAGTGCCGACTATTTTGTGTCTCTCTTTTTTGTCCCTTTCCTGGACCGGCTCCAGCCACCATTACCGGGTATGTGAGGACCACACACCATGCCGACACCACCATCACGGCCACTCCGGCCACAAGCAACACCCCCGACCCCGACCTGCCCTGCCCCAACAGCTGGGCGGCCATTCCCAATCTCACCAGCCAGGAGCAGTTCCAGATCGGCGACTGGGTGGAGGCGGTCCATACCCAGGAACGCCAGCAGCAGCAGCAGCAGCAGCAGACCATCAGCAGCAGCAGCGGTAGTCGCCGGCTTGAGGCATTGGCGGCGTCGGCAGCGGCAGCGGCGTCAGCCAAAGCACCGCAATGTCAAGCCAAGCCAAGCCAAGCGGTACCAAGCGCGCCAATAATTCCGCTTCCCACACTCCAACACCCACAGACACGTATCGATGCACCGTATGCCGATGCATCGTGTGGAGAGAGCCGGAAACAGCAAGGAGCGAGAGAAGGCGCAAAGAGAGAGTGGGTAACGACCTCGTACCAGCGACAGTACGAGAGGGCACTCGAGCAGCCTCTGCACGAACAGCAGCCAACAAAAGATTCGTGTTCGAGTGCCCGTTCGGGAGCGAGTTCGAACTCGGTTCCAAATGCAATGCACACAGCCAATACCACAACCACAAATACAATGATGACATACATCAGCACACAAACAGCGACATCAAACACAAAAACGACAACTACAGTTACGTCGGCAGCCAGACGACGATGCCTGTTAACAGCAATGTTAACAGGCGGACCCCCCCCCCACCACCGCCGCCAGAGGAACATCAGCAGCAGCAAACACATCAACATCAACAACAACAACATCAGCCAACGGCAACAAACACAGCCAATACCGATGATATACCATCCACCTCTGCTGCAGCAGCGGCCCGTTCGCCACTGAAGCGCGTCCGCGCCGAGGTGGATGATGATGATGACGATGATGACAGTGATGTCCACCGATACCAACAAACAGGCAAGCAAATCCCATATCCCCCAAATTCAAAACCATCCCCATCATCACCAACAATCAAACCAGCAACAACATCAGCGGACAATTACACAAAATGCCCCTGCCCCCGCCCCTGCCCCTGCCCCTGCCACTGCCACTGCCACTGCCAATGCTCCACTAGCTCTACCTCACTCACCTGCAAATGCAACTAGTAGTTGCGGCACAGGAACCCACAGCAGCAGCAGCGGCGGCGGCGTTGGGCTGCTCCAGCTGCCCTCCCTGAGTATGCCCAATGCCAGACAAATTCGGATGCTGCAGCGACAGCACCAACCAACGACAATTATTTCCCCCCCATCATTCTGCCAGCTGTCCCCGACATTATGCCCATTCTGGACAAGCTGCAGAATGACCCGAGGGTGGGCAACAGTAGCTATCACACCAAGCTCATCAGCCGCAATGGTGTCCGTATCCAGGCCCGCGACATGGCTACCAGGGATGCCATCATGGCAATCCTGGGCGATGGCGGCGGCAGCGAGGCGATGACTGGCCACTACACACACTAGCACAAGAGTGACCGTGGGCTACGGATCGTCGTGCGAGATCTCCACCACTCCACAAGCACCCAACTAATAACAAATCAGATGGCCGAACTGGGCTATTCAGTTAAATTTATTAGAGCCATTAAAGCGAGATCCGATGGACAGCCACTCGACCAGTTCGAGTTGGAGATAGCCCCCAAGCCGGATGAAAGCCACCACGATGTCCTCCAATTAACCCAGCTGGGCAACCAGTTGGTGATCGTTGAGAGGCAGGCCAAGCCAGTGGACCCAGCCCAGTGCCACAGATGTCAGGCTTTTGGGCACACCCGCACCTACTGCAGGCGTTCATTCGTCTGTATGAAGTGTGCGGGTGCCCACGCGTCCACGGCATGTGCCAAGCCAAGGGCAGACGCCCCTAAATGCGCCATTTGCCAGGGCGCCCACATCAGCGCCTACAAGGGATGTCCGGCATTCAAGGCAGCAAGGGGCCGCCTTCTGTCGCACCGAGTGGCCATGCAGGAGTTGCGTCGCAAGCGCAGCTCGCTTCTGCAGCCATTGCCAGAGCAGCAGCCACCAGCAAAAACAACACCAGCACATCCAGGGCGCCGACAGCAGCAGCAGCAACAGCCAGCTCAAACGCCAGCCAATCCCTGGCGCGGACAGCAGCAGCAGCAGGCAGCATGGACGCCACTCAATGTCTCCTCTCCTGGGCGACGAAGAGGACAACAACAAGAACATCAGCAGAAGCAGAAGCAGCAGCAGCCAATACATACAAAAAAACAGACGCCTGCTGCCTCTGGCCCACGCACTGGGCGACGACGTCCAGAGCAGCCATTGAGCCGTTCTCAGGCACAACAGCAGCAGCTACAGCAGCTGCAACAGCAGCCGCAGCGCGAACAACAACAGCGACAGCAGCAGCAGCAGTTTGCCAACAACCGCTCCCGGCAGAAGATGCAGCCGAAACGCCAATCTTTCGAGGGATCCTGCAGCCAGGCACTGTTGGAGAATACGCAGAGGATGACGCGATTGGAAAAGAGGCTGGAAGTGATGATGTCACTACTCACCTCGCTCATCCAATCCCAGGCAGTGACGGCAACTCCAGCAGTTCCAGAAACATCGGAAAATCCACCAACAATGGCAGCAGCAACAGTGGTTGCCCCACCACGATCACAGCCACCACAAAAAACGTTAGGGCCAACGCCAGCCGCCATTCCAGAGACGGATCCTGAAATGGATGAAGAAAATGATGACGATGAGATGTGGACAGATGACGACTCCATGGATGACATTAAGGCCTACGCCCGCAACATGAGGTACCATCTTGACAACCAGATATCCTGGAACGCTGTGTACTAATTGGACACATCTCTGCCACTGCATTGGATTAAATGACAAATGCATATCACTCGCATGCCACAACAAAAATGAACAACGGACGCTGCCGCCATCAAAGCATTCAGAGTGCCATGTGTACCTGGAATGGAAATACACACACACACACAAACATCCATTTCACTTGGGCGGCCGGACCTGTGCCGTTCGAGTTATGTGTGTCGTGTCCGCCATCGTCCTTAGTTGGTGGCCGGATCCAGTGCCATGGCATTCAGAGTGCCCTATGGTCCTGGAAAAGGAAAAAAATCCATCAGCCACACATACGAAAAATAAGGGCTCTCAAAATACTTACCGCCAGCCATTCAGACACACACACACAAACACTTGGGCGGCCGGACCTGTGCCGGCCGGACCAGTGCCACTCGCTCTACATTAGGGCCACAATTGCCGACGCACACACACACTCACATCCATTTCACTCTGGCGGCCGGACCTGTGTCGCCACAGTAATATGTGTGCCGTCTACTCCTGGCTCCCAGCTGGTGGCCGGACCAGTGCCACTGGTTCTCCAAGAGGGCAGCCACAGCCACAACGACGACGACGAGGTGCTAGTGGCGCACAGAATTTTAATTTACATTGGCGAGAAAGAGGAAATTAAGCTTGTCGGTAGTGGTTTGGAAGGGGAATGTGAATGTGTGTGGGGCGAGTTGGGAAAATGGCTGCTTGGCTTGGCGTCGGCATTTTAATGTATTCCTTATTGGCGTTAATTAAGAATTTTTAACAGTTTAGTTGGGCGGCAAACAAGTTAAGGGGCTCGTTAGTCGCCCGACGTGTCACACCGCTTCATCTGCCTCGTCGATCATCTGTAACTGTTTCTGTATCTGTACAAAGGAGCCTAGAATTTCTTAGATCTGTGTTCTTCTACCATCCTCTACATGGATTGGTTCCACATTAATCCTAAAGATGCACAAATTTTATAGCTTGAACAAAAAAAAAAAAAACACATACAATAATCGCATATCACATAGGGGGAGGGTTCCAAAGTATTTACACGGTCCAATGTTTGCACGGGTAATATAATGGAGATTCTCTTGGTAAAGATTTTATTCGTAATTTATTCGTCCAACTATCGAGAAAGACTCGCGTGTGCCGTACGATACGACCCATTACGATATGATATCGTCTGTGGGCTATATATGTATGTATATTGATGTGTGCATATGTATGTACAATCCGAAGAGAGGATTACTCTTGTTTTGTTCTCTTTCCTAGATGATAATATCGTATCAGTGGTTCTGGAAGGGGGTGCTTAAACCTACGACGAAAGCTATAATCCAGTGGATGGGTCGGAATAGGTGTCCTGTTCCTCCGCTCAGACATAGACCTCTCCTGTCTTGGCCTCGGGACTGTGTTTGGCGAGGGTTGAGGTAGCACTCGGGGTAGGTAGCCGTTGCCGTTGCCGTGGCGCCGCTCTGGGGCAGGGCGATCGTGCCACCGGATGAAGAGTTGTCCACTGTATCCACTGTGGGGGCTCCTGCCGAACGCACCGAGGAGCGCACTGTGGGGTCCTGCAGGTTGAAGCTCAGACTGAAGCTGTTGTTCCGCGAAATGTTGCCGTTGACGCTGCCGTTCAGGGGCTTCACGGACAGGAGGGCCGTGGTGGTGATGCCGCCGCCGCCGCCCGCACCCGGCCCCACGGTCATGCCGTTGCTGGATCCACTTTTGCTGTAGCCGTCCTGCTCCTGGGCCAGGTCCACGATGGACAGGGACGAGGGGAAGCGCTGAATGGAGAGCGAGACGGGGATCGTGGTGATGACGTCATTGGGCTCGTAGCCACTGGCCGTTGTCGTGATGGTCGGCAGCTGGGCGTTCGCCGCGATGGGAAGGATGCTCAGGGTCCCCGTGGGAATGGTGTACCCGCCGCCGCTGCTGTTGGCCATCGTGAAGGGAAACGACAGCGTGGTGATGTTCGTGGCAGCGGAGAGGGCTACGGAATCGAGAATCGAAGGGAGAGAGATTGTGGTTGGAGTATCTGAATCTGCATCTGCGGGAGTATCTGTGCCCGGTACTCACTGCTGTGAGCTCGCTGTAAATGATGACCACTGCGGGCAGGGTCAACGCCTTGACGCAGCACATGAGGAACCCAAAGAAGAGCCACGCGATCTCCCCGCAGGTGGAGAAGCGGAAGAGCTGCAGGAAGCCGATCGGCTGTGTGGGCTCCAGTCCTGCGGCCACCGGCGCCTCATCCAGGGACTTGCCATCGGTTGTCGTCGTGCCAGAAGCCTCGTCCATCTATCGGTACGACGAAGGACGGAGGAATAGTGTTACTCGAGCCAAGACCCGCGATTTATTCACAGACACGGACAGAGACAGACGGCACGCAAAGGTTAATTCAATTACTGCCACACTCTCAGAGGCATGTATCTGTATCTGTGGCTGTGGCAAGGGTACAGCAGCTACTTTGTATCTTTTGCCATAGTTCTCTCTCATTGACCCGCGGGGTTAACGAGTAATAGAATCTACCGTTTATTATTGGACATTCCAACGCCTATTTGGAGCGATTCGATTCGATTCCCTTTCAGAGGCCCGTACAGAAATCTGTGTGGCGCCATTCGCCCCCTGCCCCCTCTCCTTGTCGTGGGATGGATGATCACCTTTTAATTGATTTTCAACACTTTGATCCTTCAGATACTGTATCTATGCACTGATTTCTGCAGAAGATCCGTTACTGCTCACTCGGACCGCCCAAGCGCGACTGCTGGAACACCGTCCGCGGAGCCACCCATTTATGTTGATTCCCCGATGTGGATGCTGAACAGAGTACTCGGGCTTGGACATGAGTACTCGTGAGTGTATCGTATCAATCGCTCGCTTTGGGGTTCACAATTCTAATTGATCTCCGCTTTCCGCTCTTGGGGTAGGTTCCGCCGAAAGAGGCGCTTCAATTTACAATGAGAGCAAAAGAGACATTCTGTAGAGGGTTTTTCTTTTCTTTGCTTTTCTTTTCTTTATTCTTTTTCTTTCATTTGGAGGGTGGAAGGTGCAACAATCTAAAACGGAGGCAGACTCTTGAGCCTCCTGCTGGTGCGCAGCACGAATGGTGCCGGCTGATTTGTACCGGCATTTCCTCCAGCGGGAACGACTTCGGGAGCAGCTACGGGAGCGACTGCGGGAGCGACTCCGACCGACTCGCCTTCATCGTCCGAGCCCCCGAGCATTACGCTGTCCAAAGTAGTGAGGGACGCCCGCAGTGTCATCATGTGCCGGGTGCTGCGTTCGCCCAAGGTGTTGCGCACCTTCAGGCAGCTCTTCTGCGACAGGGTTCTTTTTTTTTCGCCCGTACCCAGGGCGAGGACGCGGCGCTGGCACTCGCCGAATGCCACGGCATGGCTGCTGGTGGGCCCGTCGTCCTCATTGCCGGGCCGTTCAAAAATCGTCTCGAGACCGGTGGGCCTCGACTTTGCGATGGTCTGCGATGGCGCCTGAGAACCGGTGGTCGGCGTCAGGCTGGGCTTCTTGGCCAGGCGGCTGGGCCTGGCGGCGCTCTGGCTCTTGCTCTTGCAGGCGCGCGGCGGCATTTGGCGCCGAACCATAGTCGCGGTTGCCACAGATCCTGTATCCCCCAGTATACTCCCGGCTGAAATGAGACGAAATGAGAAATGAGTTACGACTGTCCGATGGCCGCAGAACCGAGTACTTCCTTTACCTTTAGCTTTGCCTTCAAGTTTTTTCTTTGCAGGCATTTCTCGTATCTTTTTCCGGCTTTTCCGTCTCCTGGGTAAACCTTTCGACTTCTCAAACGAGCAACGAGCAACGAGCCTCTTTGGGTTGAGGGCTCTCAGTGCTGAGAGGCTGGGGTGTGAGCCGCCAGCAACCAAGCGCGTTGCTTTATTAATATTTGTGGGCAGTATATGTCTTAATTTAATTTATGTACATTTTTGTGTTTGTTTTACAATTCAACTTTAAACGACACTCAAACACACACTAGTACATTTGATGGCACATTAATTTACAAACATATAATCTGCAGCAACGAAACACTTGTAACCTCGACTAGGCCCGCAGCCAGATGAGAGATCGCCGGCCAGATGAGGCCAAAACTCAGGGTGGAGTTGACGATCGGCAGCGGTGGACGTAGACATCCTACGCCCACAGCCAGGAAACATCTGGTCCCAGCACGTGCCAATATCAGCCTGTTTCAAAAGTCGCTGGAACGGTTGATCAATCTCAACACCGAGATTAGAATAGCGCAGGACATTGATGACGTCGTTGACTTTTTTTTGGACAATATACGGGTAGCAGCAGCAGCAGCAACAACACAACATCAACAGCAGCATCCAAACTCACATCGAAGATGGCCACAGCAGCGACAGCATCAACATCAGCCGCGGTCACAGCAACATCACCGGCACGAGCTGCTTTCCAACAAACAGCAGTGCAAGAGGATCTGGCTGGCGACTCGCACCATCGAAGCCAGACGAAACTACAGGGCGGCGCAAAATCGTCTTAATAAGGGGCTCACAATCCTGAAAAACAAAAATATCAACAAACTGTTCACAGGGATTGACAACAAAGACCGCTATCAAATGCAGAAACTTTGGAAACTGACCAGCACAATCAAAAGACAGCCGGAGCCAAACTGGCCACTGAGGCTGCCAACTATGACTGGAGGCAAGGCAAGTGTCTCGTGGACAAAGTCAACAGCCGAGACAGCCGATGCCTTTGCTACTCACCTGGAGGAGAGATTCAGCCCGATACTATCCAATTCAGATGAAGAGCGGACCGCAATCAACAGAGAGCGTGAGCAGTCAAAACGGCAGAAGCAGCTACAACCAGACCAGGAAATCAGGATTCCCTTCAGACCAGTCACACTGACTGAGCTGATGCAGATTGTTGATGCATTGGAGCTGTCCAAATCACCTGGGGGCGACAAAATCAATAACAAACTGATTAAAAATTTGCCAAAAAAAGCGCTATTATATTTAATATTAATTTATAACTCCATTTTCAGACTGGGCCACTTTCCAAGTCAGTGGAAACATGCCCACATTAAAATGATTTTAAAGCCGGGCAAAAACACAGCCGACATGTGTTCCTACCGGCCAATCAGTCTATTATCTGGCCTTTCAAAGATCTTTGAAAAATTGCTGATGGCGAGATTGTTTGAGGTGGAGAATTTTGCCAAGGCCGTACCCAATTACCAATTTGGATTTCGGCGGGAGCATGGCACTGAGCAGCAGCTGGCTCGAGTCACACAATATATCCTCAAGGCGTATGAGAAAAAACAAGTTTGCTCGGCAATTTTTCTGGACATATCCGAAGCTTTTGACCGAGTATGGCATGAAGGGCTGCTGTACAAGTTGAAGAAGCTGCTGCCTTTAAATTTGTACTGCATTCTGGAGAGCTACCTGGCTGAACGCACTTTTTGCGTGAGCTGCGGAGACGATGATCTGTCAAGAATCGGAAAAATATCAGCTGGAGTCCCGCAGGGTAGTGTACTTGGGCCAATACTATACACGATCTATGCCTCGGACATCCAGAACGGGAATCAATGCTGCTGTCCACGTATGCCGACGACACGGTGATAATGAGCGCATCTGCAATCCCAAATGTGGCAGTCAAAAATAACCAGCGGTACCTACAACACTTCTCTATATGGGCCAAGAAGTGGTGCATTAACATAAATGCAAAAAAAACCGGACATGTAATATTCACACTGAGGACAATTAGATCAACGGACTTAAGGCAAACGCCGACTATAAATGGACAGGCTGTGCCACTTGACAAATCACACACATATCTGGGCATAAAAATTGACAAAAAAATCACCCTAAGCTCACACATCACGACGCACTGCACAAAACTCCGATCAAGAGCGGCCAAACTGGAGTGGCTTGCTGGCCCAAAAAGCCGGCTGCCTAACGAAATCAAGGCTATCGTCATCAAGCAGCTCATCATGCCCATTTGGCAATATGGTCTTCCGGTTTGGGGCGCACTTACATCCGATTCCCAGCTGCGACGGGTGCAAAGCCTACAAAATAAAATCATTAGACGGGCAATGAAGGCGACAAGGTTCACCAGGAACGATGCCATAAGGCAGACTCACAATCTAGACACAATTGACGAAGTGTTCCATGCGGCAAGTGGGCGCTTCGCCAACTCCTTGGCTTGCCATGTCAATCCGGAGGCTCGGAAACTATTACTGCAGCCGTATGAGCCACAGCGATTGCAGAGGCCACGATATCTGCAACAGCTGCTCCAACACTTCCGCCCGCTGCAGCCTCAAAATCAGGATCGGAGCAGCCATCAACAACAACATCCAGATCCGGCCATCTCCGAGGAATCGCTTCCAGCGCTGGTCCGTCTCGAAGAGGAGGAGCTGAAAAGAAAGAGACAGGAGGAATCAGACGCCAGGCAATTAAGAAGAATCCAACAACAAAATATCATCAATCCGAACCCCGAAAGGTTCAACGGTTCGATGATAAATTGCTTCAGGAAACGATACCTCAGCGGCCAAACTCCCCGAGAAAGAATAGTGGCTCTTATCTTTGGCCAGCCACTATCTGTCCAAAGGATAATCCTGCCAGATTACGAGGGGGATCCCGATCCAGTGACGCAGCAGCATACCCAGCAGCAGATTATCGTTGCCAGACACGGGCTGCAAGCAGCAGCTCACGCACCCTGGACGACAGCCATCGACGCAATCCGCAAGAGGCACTTCTGGACCACGGACTGGAGCAAGTCCGACGGCGCCTTGAACGGGTGGTCGACGACGACGACGACGACGACGTCCAAATCATTACCGATGACGACGACGACGATGTCCAAATCATCACCGATGTCCAATCCATCTCAGATGACGACGACCACAACAACGACGATGATGCCGGCCGGCACATTGCACACACCGCCACAGTCACTCCGCACTTTGGTGCAGCAAGTCGCCGATTATTGGGACGCCGCAATCCGGCCGCAGCAAGTCCAATATTCCTGTGGTGGACATTGTCGTTGTACCTGGTAAATGTAAAAATGACATTAAAATTTGCAAAATTATCCCCTCCACAGAGCAATTTAAAACGGCACAAAATTCACCTGAAGCGTGTACAAACACGCTTGCGACACCGGGCGACACCCCTAGTTGCTCCTCTGATCCTTCCTCATGGGCGTCACCACGGCATCCGGCCTCCAGAAGGGCTCCGCGGACGAGAGTCATCACGGCTGCTGGTTGGCCATGAATGCAAATTTGGACACGCTTGCGCTGCATACATGGCGCATCCGAATCCACGCAGGGGTGGTTTTCCTGCACTTCATGGCTGCTGGCAACCATCGCCACACAAATTTGGCCGAATCCCGGGCCACCTGGAGGACCACGGCGATAGCTCCATCCACTCTGCACGGCGCTGTGCTTTGTCCACGTCTCCTGCCGCACCTTACACACGCGCTCATCCAGCGCCGTACGGTTGCGCACCGTGCCAAACACACTGCTCCAGACGACGACGATGATCCAGTACCTGCAAATAGAAATAAAATATAATTAAATTAGATTAAAATCTAAATAATTGTTCAAATATTGTCAATACTTATCTGTTTGTGACCACTTGCTGATTTATGTACGTGAATCCTGTGATTGACACATAAGGGCTGCCAGATCATTAGTTTCATGCTACAATGTTAATGTTAATGTAATGCTAATGTCAATGTAATGTTAATGTTAACAGCCCGCCAATTTTAAAATCGCATTATTGTTGTAAGTTAAGCTTAAATGTAAATTGCCATGTCCTAGGTAATAAGAAAAAGCTGTAAATAAACTCCGTCAGTAGCAAAACTGGCGGGCGAGTGTGCGCAACGTAGGCGTGCACTTGCATCAAAATTACCTCAAAAAAAAAAAAACAGACGCCTGCTGCCTCTGGCCCACGCACTGGGCGACGACGTCCAGAGCAGCCATTGAGCCGTTCCCAGGCACCACAACAGCAGCAGCTACAGCAGCTGCAACAGCAGCCGCAGCGCGAACAACAACAGCGACAGCAGCAGCAGCAGCAGTTTGCCAACAACCGCTCCCGGCAGAAGATGCAGCCGAAACGCCAATCTTTCGAGGGATCCTGCAGCCAGGCACTGTTGGAGAATACGCAGAGGATGACGCGATTGGAAAAGAGGCTGGAAGTGACGATGTCACTACTCACCTCGCTCATCCAATCCCAGGCAGTGACGGCAACTCCAGCAGTTGCAGTTACATCGGAAAATCCACCAACAATGGCAGCAGCAACAGTGGTTGCCCCAGCTCCAGCAGCCAGGCGGTCAAAGAAACCACCACGATCACAGCCACCACAAAAAACGTTAGGGCCAACGCCAGCCGCCATTCCAGAGACGGATCCTGAAATGGATGAAGAAAATGATGACGATGAGATGTGGACAGATGACGACTCCATGGATGACATGAGGTACCACCAGATATCCTGGAACGCTGTGTACTAATTGGACACATCTCTGCCACTGCATTGGATTAAATGACAAATGCATATCACTCGCATGCCACAACAAAAATGAACAACGGACGCTGCCGCCATCAAAGCATTCAGAGTGCCATGTGTACCTGGAATGGAAATACACACACACACACAAACATCCATTACACTTGGGCGGCCGGACCTGTGCCGTTCGAGTTATGTGTGTCGTGTCCGCCATCGTCCTTAGTTGGTGGCCGGATCCAGTGCCATGGCATTCAGAGTGCCCTATGGTCCTGGAAAAGGAAAAAAATCCATCAGCCACACATACGAAAAAAAAGGGCTCTCAAAATACTTACCGCCAGCCATTCAGACACACACACACAAACACTTGGGCGGCCGGACCTGTGCCGTTCGAGTTATGTGTGTCGTTGTCCGCCATTGCCCACACCTGGTGGCCGGACCAGTGCCACTCGCTCTACATTAGGGCCACAATTGCCGACGCACACACACACTCACATCCATTTCACTTTGGCGGCCGGACCCGTGTCGCCACAGTAAAATGTGTGCCATCTACTCCTGGCTCCCAGCTGGTGGCCGGACCAGTGCCACTCGCTCTACATTAGGGCCACAATTGCCGACGCACACACACACTCACATCCATTTCACTTTGGCGGCCGGACCCGTGTCGCCACAGTAAAATGTGTGCCATCTACTCCTGGCTCCCAGCTGGTGGCCGGACCAGTGCCACTCGCTCTACATTAGGGCCACAATTGCCGACGCACACACACACTCACATCCATTTCACTTTGGCGGCCGGACCCGTGTCGCCACAGTAATATGTGTGCCGTCTACTCCTGGCTCCCAGCTGGTGGCCGGACCAGTGCCACTGGTTCTCCAAGAGGGCAGCCACAGCCACAACGACGACGACGAGGTGCTAATTGCACCTACTTCTGACGACTTCGGATGACGCCAATTTCGACGACCAGGGGGGACGACGGGGTCGGCCGGTATGCAACGCAATGTCTTTACAAGCATTGTGTTTTGCTATGCCGGCCGATGCTCCGCTGTTTCTTGTCTTCCCTGTAATTATAGAAAAAAAAGATATAGACATTATTTTAAATTGTTATGTTTATTGTAAAATTGTAAACGTAAATCAATTGTACCTGTTTTGTCTCGTCTTTGTTCCAGTGTAGTATCTCTTTTATTACCTGTTTTACCTGTTTTTCCGTCGTCTTCACTCCAGTCTACTACTTATCTGTATTGTTATTTCTGCAAGTGCTTGTCTCTTTTTTTTTATTTTCCACGCAAAGCACCTGCATTGTTTACCTTTTCTCTTTATCTATTCCTCAATTGACTACGTGTTGCAACACTGCACTTTCTGAATTTTCGATCTCATTTCTTTAACCCCTTCTTCCCCCCCCATTGTTATTTTCGTAATTAGTGCGGTTCTCCGACACCCCACTACAAAAATATTACAATCTGTGATAAAAATCTTCGGCGGCAACGGTGCTGACAATTGATTATCGGTTTCAAATCGACTTTCAAATCAGCATCAGTTGCCGCCACACCACCATCACTACGGCCTAAATTGAGCCAAAAATGCTAGTCTTCGCATAAAACAATTACGCCCCCTATAAACTGCCCGCCCACATGTACATGCTACATTCCTAGTCGTCTGCCCTCAGCAGGCACACACACTTGACACACTATTACACACACTTGACGAGTCCCCCCTCCCCCCTCTTGACAATTCGTACTTTTGGAGCCTTTTGCCCCGATCGTGGATTGGTCTCGAGTCTGGGTCTCTGTCCAAAGGAAAAGTCGTGTCGTGAACGTTGTGGAGTCGAGACGTGTTCGAGGTTTAGTTTAGTCCCTCCGTCAAAGTGCCGAATATTTTGTGTCTCTCTCTTTTTCCCTTTCTCCCCCCCCCCCCCCCCCCCCCACCCTGCTGGCTGCGGGCCTATTTCGAGGTTACAAGTGTTTCGTTGCTGCAGTATTATATGTTTGTAAAGTTTATTGTGCCATCAAATGTACTAGTGTGTCTTTGAGTGTCATTTAAAGTTGTATTGTAAAACAAACACAAAAATGTACATAAATTATCTCAAGACATATACTGCCCAAAAAAAAAAAAAAAAAAATATTAATAAAGCAACGCGCTTGGTTGCTGGCGGCTCACACCCCAGCCTCTCAGCCCCTCCCCTGTTGGAGCACTGAGAGCACTCAACCCAAAGCGGGTATATATTGAAAAAAAATCCAATAAAAAACTGTGTGAATAATTTGTCTTGACAAAAACTCCACTCGCGTCGGTCGAAAAAAAAAATTTATTACCAAATCCAACCAAAGCCAATCCAGCGCAGCTATGCCACGCGGATCCACTGCCAGAAGAGGACGACGACGACGAGGACCACACGGCGTCACAGCCAGGGATCGCCCCAAATCAGCCATTTCCACTGCCAGCTCCGACAGCGCCGACAGCGCAGCCACCGGCACCGTGGCAAACGCAGCGATACTGAGACGCCAATCCACCGACTCCGCCACCTGGTTGGAGGCACTTCCTCCAATTCCTGGACCGGCTCCAGCCACCATTACCGGGTATGTGAGGACCACATACCATGCCGACACCACCATCACGGCCACTCCGGCCACAAGCCCCATCCCCGACCCCGACCTGCCCTGCCCCAACAGCTGGGCGGCCATTCCCAATCTCACCAGCCAGGAGCAGTTCCAGATCGGCGACTGGGTGGAGGCGGTCCATACCCAGGAACGCCAGCAGCAGCAGCAGCAGCAGCAGACCATCAGCAGCAGCAGCGGTAGTCGCCGGCTTGAGGCATTGGCGGCGTCGGCAGCGGCGTCAGCCAAAGCACCGCAATGTCAAGCCAAGCCAAGCCAAGCGGTACCAAGCGCGCCAATAATTCCGCTTCCCACACTCCAACACACACAGACACGTATCGATGCACCGTATGCCGATGCATGGTGTGGAGAGAGCCGGAAACAGCAAGGAGCGAGAGAAGGCGCAAAGAGAGCGGGTAACGACCTCGTACCAGCGACAGTACGAGAGGGAACTCGAGCAGCCTCTGCACGAACAGCAGCCAACAAAAGATTCGTGTTCGAGTGCCCGTTCGGGAGAGAGTTCGAACTCGAACCGCAGCCATGGCACAAACCCCGCTCGATCGGCCACAGCAGCGGTTCCAAATGCAATGCACACAGCCAATACCACAACCACAACCACAAATACAATGATGACATACATCAGCACACAAACAGCGACATCAAACACAAAAACGACAACTACAATTACGTCGGCAGCCAGACGACGATGCCTGTTAACAGCAATGTTAACAGGCGGACCCCCCCCACCACCGCCGCCAGAGGAACATCAGCAGCAGCAAACACATCAACATCAAAAACAACAACATCAGCCAACGGCAACAAACACAGCCAATACCGATGATATCCCATCCATCTCTGCTGCAGCGGCCCGTTCGCCACTGAAGCGCGTCCGCGCCGAGGTTGATGATGATGACGATGATGATGACAGTGATGTCATGGTTGTTGAGTTTGATGACGACGATGACGACGACAATTTGGATGCCAATCATGCATCGGCCAAACGACGACTCCGGGAAAGTACCAACCAACAGGCAAGCAAATCCCATATCCCCCAAATTCAAAACCATCCCCATCATCACCAACAATCAAACCAGCAACAACATCAGCGGACAACCCCCGCCCCCGCCCCTGCCCCTGCCCCTGCCCCTTCCCCTGCCACTGCCAATGCTCCACTAGCTCTACCTCACTCACCTGCAAATGCAACTAGTAGTTGCGGCACAGGAACCCACAGCAGCAGCAGCGGCGGCGGCGTTGGGCTGCTCCAGCTGCCCTCCCTGAGTATGCCCAATGCCAGACAAATTCGGATGCTGCAGCGACAGCACCAACCAACGACAATTATTTCCCCCCCCATCATTCTGCCAGCTGTCCCCGACATTATGCCCATTCTGGACAAGCTGCAGAATGACCCGAGGGTGGGCAACAGTAGCTATCACACCAAGCTCATCAGCCGCAATGGTGTCTGTATCCAGGCCCGCGACATGGCTACCAGGGATGCCATCATGGCAATCCTGGGCGATGGCGGCGGCAGCGAGGCGATGACTGGCCACTACACACACTAGCACAAGAGTGACCGTGGGCTACGGATCGTCGTGCGAGATCTCCACCACTCCACAAGCACCCAACTAATAACAAATCAGATGGCCGAACTGGGCTATTCAGTTAAATTTATTAGAGCCATTAAAGCGAGATCCGATGGACAGCCACTCGACCAGTTCGAGTTGGAGATAGCCCCCAAGCCGGATGAAAGCCACCACGATGTCCTCCAATTAACCCAGCTGGGCAACCAGTTGGTGATCGTTGAGAGGCAGGCCAAGCCAGTGGACCCAGCCCAGTACCACAGATGTCAGGCTTTTGGGCACACCCGCACCTACTGCAGGCGTTCATTCGTCTGTATGAAGTGTGCGGGTGCCCACGCGTCCACGGCATGTGCCAAGCCAAGGGCAGACGCCCCTAAATGCGCCATTTGCCAGGGCGCCCACATCAGCGCCTACAAGGGATGTCCGGCATTCAAGGCAGCAAGGGGCCGCCTTCTGTCGCACCGAGTGGCCATGCAGGAGTTGCGTCGCAAGCGCAGCTCGCTTCTGCAACCATTGCCAGAGCAGCAGCCACCAGCAAAAACAACACCAGCTCATCCAGGGCGCCGACAGCAGCAGCAGCAACAGCCAGCTCAAACGCCAGCCAATCCCTGGCGCGGACAGCAGCAGCAGCAGGCAGCATGGACGCCACTCAATGTCTCCTCTCCTGGGCGACGAAGAGGACAACAACAACAACATCAGCAGAAGCAGAAGCAGCAGCAGCCAATACATACAAAAAAACAGACGCCTGCTGCCTCTGGCCCACGCACTGGGCGACGACGTCCAGAGCAGCCATTGAGCCGTTCTCAGGCACAACAGCAGCAGCTACAGCAGCTGCAACAGCAGCCGCAGCGCGAACAACAACAGCGACAGCAGCAGCAACAGTTTGCCAACAACCGCTCCCGGCAGAAGATGCAGCCGAAACGCCAATCTTTCGAGGGATCCTGCAGCCAGGCACTGTTGGAGAATACGCAGAGGATGACGCGATTGGAAAAGAGGCTGGAAGTGATGATGTCACTACTCACCTCGCTCATCCAATCCCAGGCAGTGACGGCAACTCCAGCAGTTCCAGAAACATCGGAAAATCCACCAACAATGGCAGCAGCAACAGTGGTTGCCCCACCACGATCACAGCCACCACAAAAAACGTTAGGGCCAACGCCAGCCGCCATTCCAGAGACGGATCCTGAAATGGATGAAGAAAATGATGACGATGAGATGTGGACAGATGACGACTCCATGGATGACATTAAAGCCTACGCCCGCAACATGAGTTACCATCTTGACAACCAGATATCCTGGAACGCTGTGTACTAATTGGACACATCTCTGCCACTGCATTGGATTAAATGACAAATGCATATCACTCGCATGCAACAACAAAAATGAACAACGGACGCTGCCGCCATCAAAGCATTCAGAGTGCCATGTGTACCTGGAATGGAAATACACACACACACACAAACATCCATTTCACTTGGCGGCCGGACCTGTGCTGTTTGAGTTATGTGTGTCGTGTCCGCCATCGTCCTTAGTTGGTGGCCTGATCCAGTGCCATGGCATTCAGACTGCCCTATGGTCCTGGAAAAGGAAAAAAATCCATCAGCCACACATACGAAAAAAAGGGCTCTCAAAATACTTACCGCCAGCCATTCAGACACACACACACAAACACTTGGGCGGCCGGACCTGTGCCGTTCGAGTTATGTGTGTCGTTGTTCGCCATTGCCCACAGCTGGTGGCCGGACCAGTGCCACTCGGTCTACATTAGGGCCACAATTGCCGACGCACACACCCGCGAATTTTTCGAGTGCGGACGCGCCAAACAGCTGCTCTGCAAGACACAGACAAATCGCGAAAGATACCTGGAAAAAAATACCCGAAATTAGCTCAAGCTCTTGCTGACACCGCGTGCTCACCTGGGAGGATCGAGTCTCACCCCGACTGGCTTCTGATCCGGGCTGCGCGTTGCACTTCCACGGTCACCCAAAGGGGGCAGGGGCGCTGGGGCCCACCGTGAGTGCTTTGGACGGCGCTTTTCACTCGTCACTTGGAGATTCCCACCTTTTTTCATCCTTTCTCTCCTTTGGGCCGGTTCTCCCGTTCTTCTTCTTCACTCCAGGCCTCGCAGCTGATCGACTGGGGTACCAGGGCTGGATAGTGCAGGCCACTAACCAGCTGATCGACTGCAGTGTGGTGAAGGGGCACTAGGTGCCAAAGCATCCAGCCCTCGACAGAGACCGCTGCGGAAGATAACTGCGCCCACAGCAGCTAGCTTCTGTCAGCGACCGCACCTGAGGGAAGGTACTGCCTAACTCCTAGGCGGGATCACTTGCAAACCGCACATACACCTACGCATAAGTTCCATCCCAAATTCACACGCGTGGAGGAATCCCGTGGCCGGGGCGCGGACCGTGGAGGCCCTGAGAGATGTTCCCCCGAATCCTGCTTCGCCGGTGGCACACTTGGCCGACGAAGCAAAATTCGCTACAAGCCAAGGAGCAATGGCTTTCCAAAAAGCCTCAAAGGTGGCCCGAACACCGCCACAAGCAGCTTTAACACCGCCAATGAAGCAGAGGTCGTTGCACAGCTTTGCCAGTGGGGCCACGCAGGACGGCGGCAAGGGCACTGATACTCTGAAGAGGCCGAGGGACCCCCCTACACCATCGAGTAGCGGGAGAAAAACCCCCCCCAACCTGCTTACAGGACATAGACGAGATTGGCGCAATCCTGGACGGCCTACTCTACCAGATGAACGAGAAGGGCCAGAGGTCGATCAACATGGCCATCAAGAAGATGGTAGCACGCATGAAGGAGTTGCAAGTGGAAGTCAAATCCCATCTGCAGGCGCCAGAGGATAAAAGGGCAGCGCCAGGAGGATGCCAGTGCCATGATCACACTGCAGGCCCAACTGGCCCCCTACCCAGGATGACCAAGCCCAGTGCGACTAAGGCGACGCAAACGGCATCAGGAGCCCACAAGAGCGAAGCAAAACCCCGAACTGAGGAGAAGAGCGCGCGCGGAAGGCCCAGGCAAGGACACCAAGCTGACGCCACTCGACAAGAGGAAACCAAGATGCAGTGCGGCAAGGCGGAAGACACCAACCCTACACAGAAGTGGAGTGAGGTGAGAGGCAGGCGTGCGAAACGCAAGCAGACAGGCCGACCAGACGCAGTGCTGGTCAAATGCACCGAGGAGGCATCATACGCCGACATCCTCAAACTGGTGAAGGCAGCACCAACGCTCCAGAGCCTCAAAAACAAGGTTCAGGGCATCAGGAAGACAGCCTCGGGCGAGCTGCTTCTAAGGATGCAACAATCCTCTGACCCCGCCACCCAGGAGCTGCAGAGACAGTCGCGGTTGAGGTACTCAACATAGACGAGCTCCCGACAGGCGACGAGGTATGTGAGGCCATAGCTGCAGCGATCGACGGCGACTTAACACAAGGAGCAGTGCCGTACATGCGGAAAGCATATGGCGCAACGCAGGTAGCTACGCTGAACCTTCAGCCCGCACTCGCAAAGAAGCTCCTGGAGCTCGGAAAAGTTCGAATCGGCTGGGTTGTCTGCCGCGTGCGGCAACGGATTGCGCCAACCCGCTGCTTCAAGTGCATGGCCTATGGACACACTGCAGCCAGGTTCAGATCCAAGCGGCCTGTGTCAAGCAATGCATGCTACAAATGTGGTGGGGAGGGGCACAAGCACAACCAGTGCAACAACCCGCCAATGTGCATACTATGCGCTGGCAAGCCAGGAGACGTCCGCTCAGCAGCCCACTCGGCCCTCAGCCGCAGCTGCCCTGAGTATAAGAAGGCACTAGCAAAACTGGTTGATGGTTAAGCTCCTGCAGCTCAACCTAAACCACTGCCGAGCTGCTCAGGATCTGTTGGCGCAAACAGTCCTGGAGCAGAAGATCGACATAGCGCTACTCAGCGAGCCGTACGGCAAAAAACCCGAAGGAGTCTGGCAGCAAAGCTCAGACGGAGGAGCAGCAATCTGGAGCTGTGGCCCACAACCAGGCCAGCTTACCCACAGAGCATCCAGAGTGGGATATGTGAGAGCTAAGCACAGCGGCACTTTTGTCTACAGCTGCTACATAGCACCAAGGTTCACGCAGCAAGAGTATGAGGCGATCATCAGCAACATCGCTAACGACGCACGAGGCAAATCGCCGGTCCTGATAGCGGGCGAGTTTAACGCCTGGGCCACGACTTGGGGCAGCGCCAAGAACACACCCCGTGGGACATCGCTCCTGGACGAGTTTGCAAGCCTGAACGTCTGTCTCCTCAACACAGGAACCACACCAACGTTCAGCAAAGCAGGGCGGGAGTCTATTATAGACCTCACCTTTGCAAGCCCAGAGCTCGCACGCCACGCGAAGTGGCAAGTGCTGAGTGCTTACACCCATAGCGACCACTTAGCCGTAATGACGGAAACCTTTGCACCCAGGAACACAACAAGGATACAGCGGGCGCTCCAGGCCGGGTACAAGGAGGAAAGCCTGAGCAGAGCCGCGCTCCTCTCGGCAGCAGAAAACCTAAGCGCCGCCGGGGATGCTGAAGCATCCGCGCTTGCCGTTTACAGGACCGTCAAAGCGGCCTGTGATGCAGCCATGAAAAAAAGAAAGATCGGAGGAAGCAGGCACCGGCCAGTACCGTGGTGGAATGAGCACATTGCCAAGGCCAGGAGGGAGTGCTGCGCAGCTCGGCGTGCCTACCAGCGAGCAAGAGGCTCCGCCCAATTTGGCAGAAATGGCGCGGCATTCAAGGCCAAAAGAAAAGAGCTGAAGGAGGCCATCAGAAGCAGCAAACGGCCGATGCGGAACCTTTTGGTGGAGCATACAAACTAGTCATGGGGAGATTAAACAGACAGCCTATGCCCAAGGATCCGGTGCATATGAGAGAGATAGTCGGCACCCTATTCCCTAGACAACCACCCTTACAAGAGGAAGCTAGGGTAGAAGGAGCTAGCCTGAGGGACACCACCACCATCATCACTGCCAGAGAAGTACTGGAGGCCACGGGTAAGCTGAAGATCGGGAAAGCGGCAGGTCCAGATGGAGTCCCTAATGCAGCACTAAAATGCATAACTAGAGCCCATCCGGAAGCATTCGCCACAATGTACACCCAGTGCCTAGCGGAGCGGACAGTCCCACGAGCATGGAAACGGCAAAGGCTGGTTCTGATACCCAGGCCAGGCAAAGAGCTCAACGACCAATCGTCATACCGGCCGCTGTGCATGCTGGATACCATGGGCAAGATTTTCGAGAGGATGGTATGTAACCGACTGGAGGCGGAACTGGCTGAGCGTCGCGGACTTTCCGACCTCCAATTCGGGTTCCGCAAGCAGAGGAGCACCACTGACGCCATCGAGATGGTGACAAACCTTGCCAGGGAAGCCATGGCAGGAACGCGATGGGCTGGAGGCGACAAAAAGTACTGCCTAGTATGTACCTTAGACGTACGAAACGCCTTCAACTCTGCCAGCTGGAAGAGCATCCTAGAGGCCCTGACCAGGAGGGGTATATCTGAGCAAATCACACGGACTCTGCGAAGCTATTTCACGGACCGCGTCCTGATCTACGACACGGAAGAAGGAGCAGAACATCACCAAATCACCGGAGGCGTCCCACAGGGCTCGGTCCTAGGGCCGATACTGTGGAACGTGATGTATGACGATATCCTGCGGCTTACATTACCGGAAGGGTGCACCCTGGTGGGCTTCGCCGACGACATAGCACTGGTGACAGTGTCGAAACACGTAAGAGACGTAGAGGAGAAAACCAACGTAGCAGTCGGGATGATAGTGGCCTGGCTCGCAGCCAACGGGCTAGCATTGGCGGAGAAGAAGACGGAGGCTGTGCTAATGAGCAGCAGAAAAAAGGTCGAGCAGGCATGCGTGAGAGTCGGTAGCACGATCATCAGGACCAAGCCTGCGCTAAAGTACCTAGGGGTAATGATGGACCAGAGGCTGAACTTCAAGGCCCACCTGGAATACGCCAGCGCAAAAGCGACTGCAGCAACGGCGGCCATAAGCAGGATGATGGCCAATACAGGGGGACCACGGCAGCGTAGCAGGCAGCTCATCGCTGGGGTGGTCACCTCCATAATCTAATATGGATCAGCAGTGTGGGCACCAGCAATGATGGTTTCCACATACAGCAGAGACTGCAGAAGCGCATACCGACGCTGTGCCCTGAGGGTTACATGCTGCTTCCGGACGGTGTCTGAAGACGCCGCACTTATTGTGGTAGGCATGGTCCCACTGGATCTCCTGGCAGCTGAGCGGCAGAGCGGAGTGGAGGTAGCCAGCGAGCGGCGAGAGCGCACTATAGCCCAGTGGCAACGGCGCTGGGACCAAGCGGCAAAAGGGAGGTGGACCAGACGTCTCCTTCCCCAGCTTAGCCCATGGCTGCGAAGAAGGCACGGCCAAATGGACCATTATTTGGGCCAACTGCTGACGGGGCATGGCTGCTTCAAGCAGTACCTGCATCGCTTTAGGCATGCTGACGACCCGTATTGCAGCTGCTGCGGGCCTGGAGTCGACGAGGATGCAGAGCACGTCTTCTTTGTATGCCCCCGCTTCTCGCAAGAACGAACGAGGCTAGGGGAGACGCTTGCAGAAGTGAGTGTGGACACCCTCACCGACCAGATGCTAGCCGATGAGCAATCTTGGAACGCGGTCGCCTACATGGCAGCAAGCGTGATCAAGGAGCTGCGCAGGCTGGAGCGAAGCCGGACAAACTAAGCCAGAAGGATGACCCCACAGCCCGCACCGCGAAGTAATGCCTAGCGGCAGTCCCGCGGGAGCTGGTGGCCGGACCAGTGCCACTCGCTCTACATTAGGGCCACAATTGCCGACGCACACACACACTCACATCCATTTCACTTTGGCGGCCGGACCCGTGTCGCCACAGTAATATGTGTGCCGTCTACTCCTGGCTCCCAGCTGGTGGCCGGACCAGTGCCACTGGTTCTCCAAGAGGGCAGCCACAGCCACAACGACGACGACGAGGTGCTAATTGCACCTACTTCTGACGACTTCGGATGACGCCAATTTCGACGATCAGGGGGGACGACGGGGTCGGCCGGTATGCAACGCAATGTCTTTACAAGCATTGTGTTTTGCTATGCCGGCCGATGCTCCGCTGTTTCTTGTCTTCCCTGTAATTATAGAAAAAAAAAGATATAGACATTATTTTAAATTGTTATGTTTATTGTAAAATTGTAAACGTAAATCAATTGTACCTGTTTTGTCTCGTCTTTGTTCCAGTGTAGTATCTCTTTTATTACCTGTTTTTCCGTCGTCTTCACTCCAGTCTACTACTTATCTGTATTGTTATTTCTGCAAGTGCTTGTCTCTTTTTTTTTTGTATTTCTCTTATTTTCCACGCAAAGCACCTGCATTGTTTACCTTTTTCTCTTTATCTATTCCTCAATTGACTACGTGTTGCAACACTGCACTTTCTGAATTTTCGATCTCATTTCTTTAACCCCTTCTTCCCCCCCCCATTGTTATTTTCGTAATTAGTGCGGTTCTCCGACACCCCACTACAAAAATATTACAATCTGTGATAAAAATCTTCGGCGGCAACGGTGCTGACAATTGATTATCGGTTTCAAATCGACTTTCAAATCAGCATCAGTTGCCGCCATACCACCATCACTACGGCCTAAATTGAGCCAAAAATGCTAGTCTTCGCATAAAACAATTACGCCCCCTATAAACTGCCCGCCCACATGTACATGCTACATTCCTAGTCGTCTGCCCTCAGCAGGTGGCAAGGGTAGTAGAGGGGCCTGAAGACCACACACCGCATTACAGCCAACAAAACATCAAGTTGACGAACTCACAGGGGATTGCAAATCAAATTTTAAGTTAGGGAGAATTACAAAGAAGAGACAGCATACTTTCGAGCGTGGCCCCACTTTACTTTCTTGACTCACACCACACACACACACACACACACTTGACACACTATTACACACACTTGACGAGTCCCCCTCCCCCCTCTTGACAATTCGTACTTTTGGAGCCTTTTGCCCCGATCGTGGATTGGTCTCGAGTCTGGGTCTCTGTCCAAAGGAAAAGTCGTGTCGTGAACGTTGTGGAGTCGAGACGTGTTCGAGGTTTAGTTTAGTCCCTCCGTCAAAGTGCCGAATATTTAGTGTCTCTCTTTTTCCCTTTCTCGACCCCCCCCCCCCCCCCCCCCCCCCCCCCCCCCCCCCCCCCGCTGGCAGCGGGCCTTTTTCGAGGTTACAAGTGTTTCGTTGCTGCAGTATTATCTGTTTGTAAAGTTTATTGTGCCATCAAATGTACTAGTGTGTGTTTGAGTGTCATTTAAAGTTGTATTGTAAAACAAACACAAAAATGTACATAAATTAAATCAAGACATATACTGCCGATAAAAAAAAAAAAAATATATATATATTAATAAAGCAACGCGCTTGGTTGCTGGCGGCTCACACCCCAGCCTCTCAGCCCCTCCCCTGTTGGAGCACTGAGAGCCCTCAACCCAAAGCACCGCAATGTCAAGCCAAGCCAAGCCAAGCAATGTTAACAGGCGGACCCCCCCCACCACCGCCGCCAGAGGAACATCAGCAGCAGCAAACACATCAACATCAAAAACAACAACATCAGCCAACGGCAACAAACACAGCCAATACCGATGATATCCCATCCACCTCTGCTGCAGCGGCCCGTTCGCCACTGAAGCGCGTCCGCGCCGTGGTTGATGATGATGACGATGATGATGACAGTGATGTCATGGTTGTTGAGTTTGATGACGACGATGACGACGACAATTTGGATGCCAGTCATGCATCGGCCAAACGACGACTCCGGGAAAGTACCAACCAACAGGCAAGCAAATCCCATATCCCCCAAATTCAAAACCATCCCCATCATCACCAACAATCAAACCAGCAAAAACATCAGCGGACAATAACACAAAATGCCCCTGCCCCCGCCCCCGCCCCTGCCACTGCCACTGCCAATGCTCCACTAGCTCTACCTCACTCACCTGCAAATGCAACTAGTAGTTGCGGCACAGGAACCCACAGCAGCAGCAGCGGCGGCGGCGTTGGGCTGCTCCAGCTGCCCTCCCTGAGTATGCCCAATGCCAGACAAATTCGGATGCTGCAGCGACAGCACCAACCAACGACAATTATTCCCCCCCCCCCCCTCCAGAATGACCCGAGGGTGGGCAACAGTAGCTATCACACCAAGCTCATCAGCCGCAATGGTGTCCGTATCCAGGCCCGCGACATGGCTACCAGGGATGCCATCATGGCAATCCTGGGCGATGGCGGCGGCAACGAGGCGATGACTGGCCACTACACACACTAGCACAAGAGTGACCGTGGGCTACGGATCGTCGTGCGAGATCTCCACCACTCCACAAGCACCCAACTAATAACAAATCAAATGGCCGAACTGGGCTATTCAGTTAAATTTATTAGAGCCATTAAAGCGAGATCCGATGGACAGCCACTCGACCAGTTCGAGTTGGAGATAGCCCCCAAGCCGGATGAAAGCCACCACGATGTCCTCCAATTAACCCAGCTGGGCAACCAGTTGGTGATCGTTGAGAGGCAGGCCAAGCCGATGGACCCAGCCCAGTGCCACAGATGTCAGGCTTTTGGGCACACCCGCACCTACTGCAGGCGTTCATTCGTCTGTATGAAGTGTGCGGGTGCCCACGCGTCCACGGCATGTGCCAAGCCAAGGGCAGACGCCCCTAAATGCGCCAATTGCCAGGGCGCCCACATCAGCGCCTACAAGGGATGTCCGGCATTCAAGGCAGCAAGGGGCCGCCTTCTGTCGCACCGAGTGGCCATGCAGGAGTTGCGTCGCAAGCGCAGCTCGCTTCTGCAGCCATTGCCAGAGCAGCAGCCACCAGCAAAAACAACACCAGCACATCCAGGGCGCCGACAGCAGCAGCAGCAACAGCCAGCTCAAACGCCAGCCAATCCCTGGCGCGGACAGCAGCAGCAGCAGGCAGCATGGACGCCACTCAATGTCTCCTCTCCTGGGCGACGAAGAGGACAACAACATCAGCAGAAGCAGAAGCAGCAGCAGCCAATTCAGACAAAAAAACAGACGCCTGCTGCCTCTGTCCCACGCACTGGGCGACGACGTCCAGAGCAGCCATTGAGCCGTTCCCAGGCACCACAACAGCAGCAGCTACAGCAGCTGCAACAGCAGCCGCAGCGCGAACAACAACAGCGACAGCAGCAGCAGCAGCAGCAGCAGTTTGCCAACAACCGCTCCCGGCAGAAGATGCAGCCGAAACGCCAATCTTTCGAGGGATCCTGCAGCCAGGCACTGTTGGAGAATACGCAGAGGATGACGCGATTGGAAAAGAGGCTGGAAGTGACGATGTCACTACTCACCTTGCTCATCCAATCCCAGGCAGTGACGGCAACTCCAGCAGTTGCAGTTACATCGGAAAATCCACCAACAATGGCAGCAGCAACAGTGGTTGCCCCAGCTCCAGCAGCCAGGCGGTCAAAGAAACCACCACGATCACAGCCACCACAAAAAACGTTAGGGCCAACGCCAGCCGCCATTCCAGAGACGGATCCTGAAATGGATGAAGAAAATGATGACGATGAGATGTGGAAAGATGACGACTCCATGGATGACATTAAGGCCTACGCCCGCAACATGAGGTACCATCTTGACAACCAGATATCCTGGAACGCTGTGTACTAATTGGACACATCTCTGCCACTGCATTGGATTAAATGACAAATGCATATCACTCGCATGCCACAACAAAAATGAACAACGGACGCTGCCGCCATCAAAGCATTCAGAGTGCCATGTGTACCTGGAATGGAAATACACACACACACACAAACACCCATTACACTTGGGCGGCCGGACCTGTGCCGTTCGAGTAGGTGTGTCGTGTCCGCCATCGTCCTTAGTTGGTGGCCGGATCCAGTGCCAACGGCATTCAGAGTGCCAAAGGAGCTGGAAAGGAAAAGCAAGAAATTAATCAGCTGCAATTACGATTAAAATGACACCGACAATACTCTCCGCTACACAGACGCACACACACAAACATCCATTACACTTGGGCGGCCGGACCTGTGCCGTTCGAGTAGGTGTGTCATGTCCGCCATTGCCCTCCACTGGTTGCTGGAACCAGGTGCCGTGGCATTCAGAGTGCCATGTGTACCTGGAATGGAAATACACACACACACACAAACATCCATTACACTTGGGCGGCCGGACCTGTGCCGTTCGAGTAGGTGTGTCGTTGTCCGCCATTGCCCACAGCTGGTGGCCGGACCAGTGCCACTCGCTCTACATTAGGGCCACAATTGCCGACGCACACTCACACTCACATCCATTTCACTTTGGCGGCCGGACCCGTGTCGCCACAGTAAAATGTGTGCCATCTACTCCTGGCTCCCAGCTGGTGGCCGGACCAGTGCCACTCGCTCTACATTAGGGCCACAATTGCCGACGCACACACACACTCACATCCATTTCACTTTGGCGGCCGGACCCGTGTCGCCACAGTAATATGTGTGCCGTCTACTCCTGGCTCCCAGCTGGTGGCCGGACCAGTGCCACTGGTTCTCCAAGAGGGCAGCCACAGCCACAACGACGACGACGAGGTGCTAATTGCACCTACTTCTGACGACTTCGGATGACGCCAATTTCGTCGATCAGGGGGGACGACGGGGTCGGCCGGTATGCAACGCAATGTCTTTACAAGCATTGTGTTTTGCTATGCCGGCCGATGCTCCGCTGTTTCTTGTCTTCCCTGTAATTATAGAAAAAAAAAAGATATAGACATTATTTTAAATTGTTATGTTTATTGTAATATTGTTAACGTAAATCAATTGTACCTGTTTTGTCTCGTCTTTGTTCCAGTGTGGTATCTCTTTTATTACCTGTTTTTCCGTCGTCTTCACTCCAGTCTACTACTTATCTGTATTGTTATTTCTGCAAGTGCTTGTCTCTTTTTTTTTTATTTTCCACGCAAAGCACCTGCATTGTTTACCTTTTCTCTTTATCTATTCCTCAATTGACTACGTGTTGCAACACTGCATTTTCTGAATTTTCGATCTCATTTCTTTAACCCCTTCTTCCCCCCCCCCCCCACCACATTGTTAGTTTCGTAATTAGTGCGGTTCTCCGACACCCCACTACAAAATTATTACAATCTGTGATAAAAATCTTCGGCGGCAACGGTGCTGACAATTGATTATCGGTTTCAAATCGACTTTCAAATCAGCATCAGTTTCCGCCATACCACCACCACTACGGCCTAAATTGAGCCAAAAATGCTAGTCTTCGCATAAAACAACTACGCCCCCTATAAACTGCCCGCCCACATGTACATGATACATTCCTAGTCGTCTGCCCTCAGCAGCTACGCTGAACCTTCAGCCCGCACTCGCAAAGAAGCTCCTGGAGCTCGGAAAAGTTCGAATCGGCTGGGTTGTCTGCCGCGTGCGGCAACGGATTGCGCCAACCCGCTGCTTCAAGTGCATGGCCTATGGACACACTGCAGACAGGTGCAGATCCAAGCGGCCTGTGTCAAGCAATGCATGCTACAAATGTGGTGGGGAGGGGCACAAGCACAACCAGTGCAACAACCCGCCAATGTGCATACTATGCGCTGGCAAGCCAGGAGACGTCCGCTCAGCAGCCCACTCGGCCCTCAGCCGCAGCTGCCCTGAGTATAAGAAGGCACTAGCAAAACTGGTTGATGGTTAAGCTCCTGCAGCTCAACCTAAACCACTGCCGAGCTGCTCAGGATCTGTTGGCGCAAACAGTCCTGGAGCAGAAGATCGACATAGCGCTACTCAGCGAGCCGTACGGCAAAAAACACGAAGGAGTCTGGCAGCAAAGCTCAGACGGAGGAGCAGCAATCTGGAGCTGTGGCCCACAACCAGGCCAGCTTACCCACAGAGCATCCAGAGTGGGATATGTGAGAGCTAAGCACAGCGGCACTTTTGTCTACAGCTGCTACATAGCACCAAGGTTCACGCAGCAGGAGTATGAGGCGATCATCAGCAACATCGCTAACGACGCACGAGGCAAATCGCCGGTCCTGATAGCGGGCGAGTTTAACGCCTGGGCCACGACTTGGGGCAGCGCCAAGAACACACCCCGTGGGACATCGCTCCTGGACGAGTTTGCAAGCCTGAACGTCTGTCTCCTCAACACAGGAACCACACCAACGTTCAGCAAAGCAGGGCGGGAGTCTATTATAGACCTCACCTTTGCAAGCCCAGAGCTCGCACGCCACGCGAAGTGGCAAGTGCTGAGTGCTTACACCCATAGCGACCACTTAGCCGTAATGACGGAAACCTTTGCACCCAGGAACACAACAAGGATACAGCGGGCGCTCCAGGCCGGGTACAAGGAGGAAAGCCTGAGCAGAGCCGCGCTCCTCTCGGCAGCAGAAAACCTAAGCGCCGCCGGGGATGCTGAAGCATCCGCGCTTGCCGTTTACAGGACCGTCAAAGCGGCCTGTGATGCAGCCATGAAAAAAAGAAAGATCGGAGGAAGCAGGCACCGGCCAGTACCGTGGTGGAATGAGCACATTGCCAAGGCCAGGAGGGAGTGCTGCGCAGCTCGGCGTGCCTACCAGCGAGCAAGAGGCTCCGCCCAATTTGGCAGAAATGGCGCGGCATTCAAGGCCAAAAGAAAAGAGCTGAAGGAGGCCATCAGAAGCAGCAAACTCAAATGCTTCAAGGAGCTCTGCGATGCGGCCGATGCGGAACCTTTTGGGGGAGCATACAAACTAGTCATGGGGAGATTAAACAGACAGCCTATGCCCAAGGATCCGGTGCATATGAGAGAGATAGTCGGCACCCTATTCCCTAGACAACCACCCTTACAAGAGGAAGCTAGGGTAGAAGGAGCTAGCCTAAGGGACACCACCACCATCATCACTGCCAGAGAAGTACTGGAGGCCACGGGTAAGCTGAAGATCGGGAAAGCGGCAGGTCCAGATGGAGTCCCTAATGCAGCACTAAAATGCATAACTAGAGCCCATCCGGAAGCATTCGCCACAATGTACACCCAGTGCCTAGCGGAGCGGACAGTCCCACGAGCATGGAAACGGCAAAGGCTGGTTCTGATACCCAAGCCAGGCAAAGAGCTCAACGACCCATCGTCATACCGGCCGCTGTGCATGCTGGATACCATGGGCAAGATTTTCGAGAGGATGGTATGTAACCGACTGGAGGCGGAACTGGCTGAGCGTCGCGGACTTTCCGACCTCCAATTCGGGTTCCGCAAGCAGAGGAGCACCACTGACGCCATCGAGATGGTGACAAACCTTGCCAGGGAAGCCATGGCAGGAACGCGATGGGCTGGAGGCGACAAAAAGTACTGCCTAGTATGTACCTTAGACGTACGAAACGCCTTCAACTCTGCCAGCTGGAAGAGCATCCTAGAGGCCCTGACCAGGAGGGGTATATCTGAGCAAATCACACGGACTCTGCGAAGCTATTTCACGGACCGCGTCCTGATCTACGACACGGAAGAAGGAGCAGAACATCACCAAATCACCGGAGGCGTCCCACAGGGCTCGGTCCTAGGGCCGATCCTGTGGAACGTGATGTATGACGATATCCTGCGGCTTACATTACCGGAAGGGTGCACCCTGGTGGGCTTCGCCGACGACATAGCACTGGTGACAGTGTCGAAACACGTAAGAGACGTAGAGGAGAAAACCAACGTAGCAGTCGGGATGATAGTGGCCTGGCTCGCAGCCAACGGGCTAGCATTGGCGGAGAAGAAGACGGAGGCTGTGCTAATGAGCAGCAGAAAAAAGGTCGAGCAGGCATGCGTGAGAGTCGGTAGCACGATCATCAGGACCAAGCCTGCGCTAAAGTACCTAGGGGTAATGATGGACCAGAGGCTGAACTTCAAGGCCCACCTGGAATACGCCAGCGCAAAAGCGACTGCAGCAACGGCGGCCATAAGCAGGATGATGGCCAATACAGGGGGACCACGGCAGCGTAGCAGGCAGCTCATCGCTGGGGTGGTCACCTCCATAATCTTATATGGATCAGCAGCGTGGCCACCAGCAATGATGGTTTCCACATACAGCAGAGACTGCAGAAGCGCATACCGACGCTGTGCCCTGAGGGTTACATGCTGCTTCCGGACGGTGTCTGAAGACGCCGCACTTATTGTGGTAGGCATGGTCCCACTGGATCTCCTGGTAGCTGAGCGGCAGAGCGGAGTGGAGGTAGCCAGCGAGCGGCGAGAGCGCACTATAGCCCAGTGGCAACGGCGCTGGGACCAAGCGGCAAAAGGGAGGTGGACCAGACGTCTCCTTCCCCAGCTTAGCCCATGGCTGCGAAGAAGGCACGGCCAAATGGACCATTATTTGGGCCAACTGCTGACGGGGCATGGCTGCTTCAAGCAGTACCTGCATCGCTTTAGGCATGCTGACGACCCGTATTGCAGCTGCTGCGGGCCTGGAGTCGACGAGGATGCAGAGCACGTCTTCTTTGTATGCCCCCGCTTCTCGCAAGAACGAACGAGGCTAGGGGAGACGCTTGCAGAAGTGAGTGTGGACACCCTCACAGACCAGATGCTAGCCGATGAGCAATCTTGGAACGCGGTCGCCTACATGGCAGCAAGCGTGATCAAGGAGCTGCGCAGACTGGAGCGAAGCCGGACAAACTAAGCCAGAAGGATGACCCCACAGCCCGCAACGCGAAGTAATGCCTAGCGGCAGTCCCGCGGGAGCAAAATCGGCCAAACGACGACTCCGGGAAAGTACCAACCAACAGGCAAGCAAATCCCATATCCCCCTAATTCAAAACCATCCCTATCATCACCAACAATCAAACCAGCAACAACATCAGCGGACAATTACACAAAATGCCCCTGCCCCCGCCCCTGCCTCTGCCCCTGCCACTGCCACTGCCACTGCCAATGCTCCACTAGCTCTACCTCACTCACCTGCAAATGCAACTAGTAGTTGCGGCACAGGAACCCACAGCAGCAGCAGCGGCGGCGGCGTTGGGCTGCTCCAGCTGCCCTCCCTGAGTATGCCCAATGCCAGACAAATTCGGATGCTGCAGCGACAGCACCAACCAACAACAATTTTTCCCCCCCCCATCATTCTGCCAGCTGTCCCCGACATTATGCCCATTCTGGACAAGCTGCAGAATGACCCGAGGGTGGGCAACAGTAGCTATTTGTTATTTCTGCAAGTGCTTGTCTCTTTTTTATTTTAGTGTATTTCCTCTTATTTTCCACGCAAAGCACCTGCATTGTTTACCTGTTTCTCTTTATCTATTCCTCAATTGACTACGTGTTACAACACTGCACTTTCTGAATTTTCGATCTCATTTCTTTAACCCCTTCTTCCCCCCCATTGTTATTTTCGTAATTAGTGCGGTTCTCCGACACCCCACTACAAAAATATTACAATCTGTGATAAAAATCTTCGGCGGCAACGGTGCTGACAATTGATTATCGGTTTCAAATCGACTTTCAAATCAGCATCAGTTGCCGCCACACCACCATCACTACGGCCTAAATTGAGCCAAAAATGCTAGTCTTCGCATAAAACAATTACGCCCCCTATAAACTGCCCGCCCACATGTACATGCTACATTCCTAGTCGTCTGCCCTCAGCAGGCGGCAAGGGTAGTAGAGGGGAATGAAGACCACACACCGCATTACAGCCAACAAAACATCAAGTTGACGAACTCACAGGGGATTGCAAATCAAATTTTAAGTTAGGGAGAATTACAAAGAAGAGACAGCATACTTTCGAGCGTGGCCCCACTTTACTTTCTTGACTCACACCACACACACACACACACACACTTGACACGCCGAACTGCTCGTGGTGCGGCGACGCCACTGAAGACGCTGAGCACATCATTTTTCAATGTGGGCGCTTCTCACTTACTAGGGAGGAGTTGTGGCGAGCCGCCGGCGGGCAGCTCACGCCGAACAACCTGATCGAGAAGATTGTGGAAGATCCCATGGTATGGTCGGCCTGGAGCAACTTTGCAGCCGGCGCCATGAAGGAGCTGCGTAGGTGCGAGCGCCGAAGGAACGAGAGTGGCTAGGAGGAACCATGGTCCCTGCGAAGCAATGCTTTGCGGCCGTCCCGCAGAGACCCGGAACTTCTTGCCGGTCTCTCCAACTTAATACAGCTCCCTGTCTAGCTTTAGTTATTATAAAATTTAATAAAATTAAGAGTTAATACAGAAAAAAAAAAAAAAAAAAAAAAAAAACACTTGACACACTATTACACACACTTGACGAGTCCCCCTCCCCCCTCTTGACAATTCGTACTTTTGGAGCCTTTTGCCCCGATCGTGGATTGGTCTCGAGTCTGGGTCTCTGTCCAAAGGAAAAGTCGTGTCGTGAACGTTGTGGAGTCGAGACGTGTTCGAGGTTTAGTTTAGTCCCTCCGTCAAAGTGCCGAATATTTAGTGTCTCTCTTGATGACATACATCAGCACACAAACAGCGACATCAAACACAAAAACGACAACTACAATTACGTCGGCAGCCAGACGACGATGCCTGTTAACAGCAATGTTAACAGGTGGACCCCCCCACCACCGCCGCCAGAGGAACATCAGCAGCAGCAAACACATCAACATCAAAAACAACAACATCAGCCAACGGCAACAAACACAGCCAATACCGATGATATCCCATCCACCTCTGCTGCAGCGGCCCGTTCGCCACTGAAGCGCGTCCGCGCCGTGGTTGATGATGATGACGATGATGATGACAGTGATGTCATGGTTGTTGAGTTTGATGACGACGATGACGACGACAATTTGGATGCCAGTCATGCATCGGCCAAACGACGACTCCGGGAAAGTACCAACCAACAGGCAAGCAAATCCCATATCCCCCAAATTCAAAACCATCCCCATCATCACCAACAATCAAACCAGCAAAAACATCAGCGGACAATAACACAAAATGCCCCTGCCCCCGCCCCCGCTCTGCCCCTGCCCCTGCCACTGCCAATGCTCCACTAGCTCTACCTCACTCACCTGCAAATGCAACTAGTAGTTGCGGCACAGGAACCCACAGCAGCAGCAGCGGCGGCGGCGTTGGGCTGCTCCAGCTGCCCTCCCTGAGTATGCCCAATGCCAGACAAATTCGGATGCTGCAGCGACAGCACCAACCAACGACAATTATTTCCCCCCCCATCATTCTGCCAGCTGTCCCCGACATTATGCCCATTCTGGACAAGCTGCAGAATGACCCGAGGGTGGGCAACAGTAGCTATCACACCAAGCTCATCAGCCGCAATGGTGTCCGTATCCAGGCCCGCGACATGCTACCAGGGATGCCATCATGGCAATCCTGGGCGATGGCGGCGGCAACGAGGCGATGACTGGCCACTACACACACTAGCACAAGAGTGACCGTGGGCTACGGATCGTCGTGCGAGATCTCCACCACTCCACAAGCACCCAACTAATAACAAATCAAATGGCCGAACTGGGCTATTCAGTTAAATTTATTAGAGCCATTAAAGCGAGATCCGGTGGACAGCCACTCGACCAGTTCGAGTTGGAGATAGCCCCCAAGCCGGATGAAAGCCACCACGATGTCCTCCAATTAACCCAGCTGGGCAACCAGTTGGTGATCGTTGAGAGGCAGGCCAAGCCGATGGACCCAGCCCAGTGCCACAGATGTCAGGCTTTTGGGCACACCCGCACCTACTGCAGGCGTTCATTCGTCTGTATGAAGTGTGCGGGTGCCCACGCGTCCACGGCATGTGCCAAGCCAAGGGCAGACGCCCCTAAATGCGCCAATTGCCAGGGCGCCCACATCAGCGCCTACAAGGGATGTCCGGCATTCAAGGCAGCAAGGGGCCGCCTTCTGTCGCACCGAGTGGCCATGCAGGAGTTGCGTCGCAAGCGCAGCTCGCTTCTGCAGCCATTGCCAGAGCAGCAGCCACCAGCAAAAACAACACCAGCACATCCAGGGCGCCGACAGCAGCAGCAGCAACAGCCAGCTCAAACGCCAGCCAATCCCTGGCGCGGACAGCAGCAGCAGCAGGCAGCATGGACGCCACTCAATGTCTCCTCTCCTGGGCGACGAAGAGGACAACAACATCAGCAGAAGCAGAAGCAGCAGCAGCCAATTCAGACAAAAAAACAGACGCCTGCTGCCTCTGGCCCACGCACTGGGCGACGACGTCCAGAGCAGCCATTGAGCCGTTCCCAGGCACCACAACAGCAGCAGCTACAGCAGCCGCAGCGCGAACAACAACAGCGACAGCAGCAGCAGCAGCAGCAGCAGCAGTTTGCCAACAACCGCTCCCGGCAGAAGATGCAGCCGAAACGCCAATCTTTCGAGGGATCCTGCAGCCAGGCACTGTTGGAGAATACGCAGAGGATGACGCGATTGGAAAAGACGCTGGAAGTGACGATGTCACTACTCACCTCGCTCATCCAATCCCAGGCAGTGACGGCAACTCCAGCAGTTGCAGTTACATCGGAAAATCCACCAACAATGGCAGCAGCAACAGTGGTTGCCCCAGCTCCAGCAGCCAGGCGGTCAAAGAAACCACCACGATCACAGCCACCACAAAAAACGTTAGGGCCAACGCCAGCCGCCATTCCAGAGACGGCTCCTGAAATGGATGAAGAAAATGATGACGATGAAATGTGGAAAGATGACGACTCCATGGATGACATTAAGGCCTACGCCCGCAACATGAGGTACCATCTTGAGAACCAGATATCCTGGAACGCTGTGTACTAATTGGACACATCTCTGCCACTGCATTGGATTAAATGACAAATGCATATCACTCGCATGCCACAACAAAAATGAACAACGGACGCTGCCGCCATCAAAGCATTCAGAGTGCCATGTGTACCTGGAATGGAAATACACACACACACACAAACACCCATTACACTTGGGCGGCCGGACCTGTGCCGTTCGAGTAGGTGTGTCGTGTCCGCCATCGTCCTTAGTTGGTGGCCGGATCCAGTGCCAACGGCATTCAGAGTGCCAAAGGAGCTGGAAAGGAAAAGCAAGAAATTAATCAGCTGCAATTACGATTAAAATGACACCGACAATACTCTCCGCTACACAGACGCACACACACAAACATCCATTACACTTGGGCGGCCGGACCTGTGCCGTTCGAGTAGGTGTGGCATGTCCGCCATTGCCCTCAACTGGTTGCTGGAACCAGGTGCCGTGGCATTCAGAGTGCCATGTGTACCTGGAATGGAAATACACACACACACACAAACATCCATTACACTTGGGCGGCCGGACCTGTGCCGTTCGAGTAGGTGTGTCGTTGTCCGCCATTGCCCACAGCTGGTGGCCGGACCAGTGCCACTCGCTCTACATTAGGGCCACAATTGCCGACGCACACACACACTCACATCCATTTCACTTTGGCGGCCGGACCCGTGTCGCCACAGTAATATGTGTGCCGTCTACTCCTGGCTCCCAGCTGGTGGCCAGTGCCACTGGTTCTCCAAGAGGGCAGCCACAGCCACAACGACGACGACGAGGTGCTAATTGCACCTACTTCTGACGACTTCGGATGACGCCAATTTCGACGATCAGGGGGACGACGGGGTCGGCCGGTATGCAACGCAATGTCTTTACAAGCATTGTGTTTTGCTATGCCGGCCGATACACCCCTGTTTCTTGTCTTCCCTGTAATTATAGAAAAAAAAAAGATATAGACATTATTTTAAATTGTTATGTTTATTGTAATATTGTTAACGTAAATCAATTGTACCTGTTTTGTCTCGTCTTTGTTCCAGTGTAGTATCTCTTTTATTACCTGTTTTTCCGTCGTCTTCACCCCAGTCTACTACTTATCTGTATTGTTATTTCTGCAAGTGCTTGTCTCTTTTTTTTTTATTTTCCACGCAAAGCACCTGCATTGTTTACCTTTTCTCTTTATCTATTCCTCAATTGACTACGTGTTGCAACACTGCATTTTCTGAATTTTCGATCTCATTTCTTTAACCCCTTCTTCCCCCCCCCCCCCCTTGTTATTTTCGTAATTAGTGCGGTTCTCCGACACCCCACTACAAAATTATTACAATCTGTGATAAAAATCTTCGGCGGCAACGGTGCTGACAATTGATTATCGGTTTCAAATCGACTTTCAAATCAGCATCAGTTGCCGCCATACCACCACCACTACGGCCTAAATTGAGCCAAAAATGCTAGTCTTCGCATAAAACAATTACGCCCCCTATAAACTGCCCGCCCACATGTACATGATACATTCCTAGTCGTCTGCCCTCAGCAGGTGGCAAGGGTAGTAGAGGGGACTGAAGACCACTCACCGCATTACAGCCAACAAAACATCAAGTTGACGAACTCACAGGGGATTGCAAATCAAATTTTTAAGTTAGGGGGAATTACAAAGGGAAGAGACAGCATACTTTTGAGCGTGGCCCCACTTTACTTTCTTGACTCACACCACACACACACACACACACACTTGACACACTATTACACACACTTGACGAGTCCCCCTCCCCCCTCTTGACAATTCGTACTTTTGGAGCCTTTTGCCCCGATCGTGGATTGGTCTCGAGTCTGGGTCTCTGTCCAAAGGAAAAGTCGTGTCGTGAACGTTGTGGAGTCGAGACGTGTTCGAGGTTTAGTTTAGTCCCTCCGTCAAAGTGCCGAATATTTTGTGTCTCTCTCTTTTTCCCTTCCCCCCCCCCCCCCCCCCAACCCTTCTGGCTAAGGGCCTATTTCGAGGTTACAAGTGTTTCGTTGCTGCAGTATTATATGTTTGTAAAGTTTATTGTGCCATCAAATGTACTAGTGTGTGTTTGAAGTGTCGTTTAAAGTTTAATTGTAAAACAAACACAAAAATGTACATAAATTAAATTAAGACATATACTGCCCAAAAAAATATTAATAAAGCAACGCGCTTGGTTGCTGGCGGCTCACACCCCAGCCTCTCAGCCCCTCCCCTGTGGAGCACTGAGAGCCCTCAACCCAAAGAGGCTCGTTGCTCGTTGCTCGTTTGAGAAGTCGAAAGGTTTACCCAGGAGACGGAAAAGCCGGAAAAAGATACGAGAAATGCCTGCAAAGAAAAAACTTGAAGGCAAAGCTAAAGGTAAAGGAAGTACTCGGTTCTGCGGCCATCGGACAGTCGTTACTCATTTCTCATTTCGTCTCATTTCAGCCGGGAGTATACCGGGGGATACAGGATCTGTGGCAACCGCGACTATGGTTCGGCGCCAAATGCCGCCGCGCGCCTGCAAGAGCAAGAGCCAGAGCGCCGCCAGGCCCAGTCTTAGTCCCAGCCGCCTGGCCAAGAAGCCCAGCCTGACGCCGACCACCGGTTCTCAGGCGCCATCGCAGTCCATCGCAAAGTCGAGGCCCACCGGTCTCGAGACGATTTTTGAACGGCCCGGCAATGAGGACGACGGGCCCACCAGCAGCCATGCCGTGGCATTCGGCGAGTGCCAGCGCCGCGTCCTCGCCCTGGGTACGGGCGAAAAAAAAAGAACCCTGTCGCAGAAGAGCTGCCTGAAGGTGCGCAACACCCGGCACATGATGACACTGCGGGCGTCCCGCACTACTTTGGACAGCGTAATGCTCGGGGGCTCGGACGATGAAGGCGAGTCGGTCGGAGTCGCTCCCGCAGTCGCTCCCGTAGCTGCTCCCGAAGTCGTTCCCGCTGGAGGAAATGCCGGTACAAATCAGCCGGCACCATTCGTGCTGCGCACCAGCAGGAGGCTCAAGAGTCTGCCTCCGTTTTAGATTGTTGCACCTTCCACCCTCCAAATGAAGGAAAAAAAATAAAGAAAAGAAAAGCAAAGAAAAGAAAAACCCTCTACAGAATGTCTCTTTTGCTCTCATTGTAAATTGAAGCGCCTCTTTCGGCGGAACCTACCCCAAGAGCGGAAAGCGGAGATCAATTAGAATTGTGAACCCCAAAGCGAGCGATTGATACGATACACTCACGAGTACTCATGCCCAAGCCCGAGTACTCTGTCCAGCATCCACATCGGGGAATCAACATAAATGGGTGGCTCCGCGGACGGTGTTCCAGCAGTCGCGCTTGGGCGGTCCGAGTGAGCAGTAACGGATCTTCTGCAGAAATCAGTGCATAGATACAGTATCTGAAGGATCAAAGTGTTGAAAATCAATTAAAAGGTGATCATCCATCCCACGACAAGGAGAGGGGGCAGGGGCGAATGGCGACACACAGATTTCTGTACGGGCCTCTGAAAGGGAATCGAATCGAATCGAATCGCTCCAAATTGGCGTTGGAATGTCCAATAATAAACGGTAGATTCTATTACTCGTTAACCCCGCGGGTCAATGAGAGAGAACTATGGCAAAAGATACAAAGTAGCTGCTGTACCGCTGCCACAGCCACAGATACAGATACATGCCTCTGAGAGTGTGGCAGTAATTGAATTAACCTTTGCGTTCCGTCTGTCTCTGTCCGTGTCTGTGAATAAATCGCGGGTCTTGGCTCGAGTAACACTATTCCTCCGTCCTTCGTCGTACCGATAGATGGACGAGGCTTCTGGCACGACGACAACCGATGGCAAGTCCCTGGATGAGGCGCCGGTGGCCGCAGGACTGGAGCCCACACAGCCGATCGGCTTCCTGCAGCTCTTCCGCTTCTCCACCTGCGGGGAGATCGCGTGGCTCTTCTTTGGGTTCCTCATGTGCTGCGTCAAGGCGTTGACCCTGCCCGCAGTGGTCATCATTTACAGCGAGTTCACAGCAGTGAGTACCGGGCACAGATACTCCCGCAGATGCAGATTCAGATACTCCAACCACAATCTCTCTCCCTTCGATTCTCGATTCCGTAGCCCTCTCCGCTGCCACGAACATCACCACGCTGTCGTTTCCCTTCACGATGGCCAACAGCAGCGGCGGCGGGTACACCATTCCCACGGGGACCCTGAGCATCCTTCCCATCGCGGCGAACGCCCAGCTGCCGACCATCACGACAACAGCCAGTGGCTACGAGCCCAATGACGTCATCACCACGATCCCCGTCTCGCTCTCCATTCAGCGCTTCCCCTCGTCCCTGTCCATCGTGGACCTGGCCCAGGAGCAGGACGGCTACAGCAACAGTGGCTCCAGCAACGGCATGACCGTGAGGCCGTGTGCGGGCGGCGGCGGCGGCATTACCACCACGGCCCTCCTGTCCGTGAAGCCCCTGAACGGCAGCGGCAACGGCAACATTTCGCGGAACAACAGCTTCAGTCTGAGCTTCAACCTGCAGGACCCCACAGTGCGCTCCTCGGTGCGTTCGGCAGGAGCCCCCACAGTGGATACAGTGGACAACTCTTCATCCGGTGGCACGATCGCCCTGCCCCAGAGCGGCGCCACGGCAACGGCAACGGCCACGAGTGCTACCTCAACCCTCGCCAAACACAGTCCCGAGGCCAAGACAGGAGAGGTCTATGTCTGAGCGGAGGAACAGGACACCTATTCCGACCCATCCACTGGATTATAGCTTTCGTCGTAGGTTTAAGCACCCCCTTCCAGAACCACTGATACGGTATTATCATCTAGGAAAGAGAACAAAACAAGAGTAATCCTCTCTTCGGATTGTACATACATATGCACACATCAATATACATACATATATAGCCCACAGACGATATCGTATCGTAATGGATCGTATCGTACGGCACACGCGAGGCTTTCTCGATAGTTGGGCGAATAAATTACGAATAAAATCTTTACCAAGAGAATCTCCATTATATTACCCGTGCAAACATTGGACCGTGTAAATACTTTGGAACCCTCCCCCCCCCCCTCCCCCTCTCCACAAAAAACATAATATGTGATATGCGATTATTGTATGTGTTTTTTTTTTTTTGTTCAAGCTATAAAATTTGTGCATCTTTAGGATTAATGTGGAACCAATCCATGTAGAGGATGGTAGAAGAACACAGATCTAAGAAATTCTAGGCTCCTTTGTACAGATACAGATACAGTTACAGATGATCGACGAGGCAGATGAAGCGGTGTGACACGTCGGGCGACTAACGAGCCCCTTAACTTGTTTGCCGCCCAACTAAACTGTTAAAAATTCTTAATTAACGCCAATAAGGAATACATTAAAATGCCGACGCCAAGCCAAGCAGCCATTTTCCCAACTCGCCCCACACACATTCACATTCCCCTTCCCAACCACTACCGACAAGCTTAGTTTCCTCTTTCTCGCCAATGTAAATTAAAATTCTGTGCGCCACTAAACATATATTCAAATCACAAACCACAAAGAGAATCATAAAACACAAAGATTTCTTAAACCACAGACTAACGACTACTGTCAACGCGGCTTCGCCTGTGTAAAGTGCGGTGGTTTCGTCCACCGCACCCAGCTAAATGCGAAAATTGCGGCGGTTTAACAACTTCTGTCAACGCGGCTTCGTCTGTGTAAAGTGCGGTGGTTTCGTCCACCGCACCCAGCTAAATGCCAAAGTTGCGGCGGTTTAACAACTTCTGTCAACGCGGCTTCGTCTGTGTAAAGTGCGGTGGTTTCGTCCACCGCACCCAGCTAAATGCCAAAGTTGCGGCGGTACGCACCCATCCAACTACAGGGCCTATGCTGATGCTGATATGAGGATCAGCCTTGCGCCGCCACTTATATGAAGCCCGCTCCGAGGACGGGAACGGACTGAAAAGACGCAATCCATTGTAAAAGAAAACACATGTTAATGTTAAGTCTAGTGTTACCTTAACTTTCTTTACTCAAAATACTTGCATAAAAATACCGAATACCTACCACTACTGTAACTAGTGTTACCTTCCCATTGTTCAGCCAAAAACACTGCAACTACATGTAAAATGTAAAATATGGCATGTATTATTTGAATTTAGTACATATACAAATAAGTAGACGGCGTATAGGAGCGGTGGCGCTGGAGTTCCTCGGCTGCTGTTTCCCCTCCTTGTAGCGTGGGTATTGGGATCGCTCTCGGCTACCATTTCCCCTTCGTGTGACAAAGGTATGGGATCGCTCCAGCCCTGGCTCTCTCTTGGCTGCGATTTCCCCTTCGTGTGACGTCGGTATTAATGCTAGTGATGCTCGTCGTGGTTCCTGTGGGATCTGGTTCCGTTGTTGCTCCCCCATTGTTTTAAGTGAAAAACTCTCTCTCAGTTTCGCGACGGCGGCCTCTCTCTCGGTCTCCCTTGTAGGCGTTGGCTTCGGGCTGGCCGGGGAGAGTTGTTGATCACATCGGCGTCACTGGTCGGAGTGGGAGAGATCCGACTATTCCCCTCTTCGTGGCTCTTGTTCTGGCTGCTGCTTCTCCATCGTGTAGCGTGGGTATTGGGATCGCTCTCTCTCTCGGCTGCTGTTTCCACTCCTTGTAGCGTGGGTATTGAGACTCAATAGTTGAATTGTAAAACAAACACAAAAATGTACATAAATTAAATTAAGACATATACTGCCCACAAATATTAATAAAGCAACGCGCTTGGTTGCTGGCGGCTCACACCCCAGCCTCTCAGCCCTCCCCTGTGGAGCACTGAGAGCCTTCAACCCAAAGAGGCTCGTTGCTCGTTGCTCGTTTGAGAAGTCGAAAGGTTTACCCAGGAGACGGAAAAAGATACGAGAAATGCCTGCAAAGAAAAAACTTGAAGGCAAAGCTAAAGGTAAAGAAAGTACTCGGACAGTCGTAACTCATTTCTCATTTCGTCTCATTTCAGCCGGGAGTATACCGGGGGATACAGGATCTGTGGCAACCGCGACTATGGTTCGGCGCCAAATGCCGCCGCGCGGCTGCAAGAGCAAGAGCCAGAGCGCCGCCAGGCCCAGTCTTAGTCCCAGCCGCCTGGCCAAGAAGCCCAGCCTGACGCCGACCACCGGTTCTCAGGCGCCATCGCAGACCATCGCAAAGTCGAGGCCCACCGGTCTCGAGACGATTTTTGAACGGCCCGGCAATGAGGACGACGGACCCACCAGCAGCCATGCCGTGGCATTCGGCGAGTGCCAGCGCCGCGTCCTCGCCCTGGGTACGGGCGAAAAACAAAGAACCCTGTCGCAGAAGAGCTGCCTGAAGGTGCGCAACACCTTGGGCGAACGCAGCACCCGGCACATGATGACACTGCGGGCGTCCCGCACTACTTTGGACAGCGTAATGCTCGGGGGCTCGGACGATGAAGGCGAGTCGGTCGGAGTCGCTCCCGCAGTCGCTCCCGTAGCTGCTCCCGAAGTCGTTCCCGCTGGAGGAAATGCCGGTACAAATCAGCCGGCACCATTCGTGCTGCGCACCAGCAGGAGGCTCAAGAGTCTGCCTCCGTTTTAGATTGTTGCACCTTCCACCCTCCAAATGAAAGAAAAAGAATAAAGAAAAGAAAAGCAAAGAAAAGAAAAACCCTCTACAGAATGTCTCTTTTGCATTCATTGTAAATTGAAGCGCCTCTTTCGGCGGAACCTACCCCAAGAGCGGAAAGCGGAGATCAATTAGAATTGTGAACCCCAAAGCGAGCGATTGATACGATACACTCACGAGTACTCATGCCCAAGCCCGATTACTCTGTCCAGCATCCACATCGGGGAATCAACATAAATGGGTGGCTCCGCGGACGGTGTTCCAGCAGTCGCGCTTGGGCGGTCCGAGTGAGCAGTAACGGATCTTCTGCAGAAATCAGTGCATAGATACAGTATCTGAAGGATCAAAGTGTTGAAAATCAATTAAAAGGTGATCATCCATCCCACGACAAGGAGAGGGGGCAGGGGGCGAATGGCGCCACACAGATTTCTGTACGGGCCTCTGAAAGGGAATCGAATCGAATCGCTCCAAATTGGCGTTGGAATGTCCAATAATAAACGGTAGATTCTATTACTCGTTAACCCCGCGGGTCAATGAGAGAGAACTATGGCAAAAGATACAAAGTAGCTGATGTACCCTTGCCACAGCCACAGATACAGATACATGCCTCTGAGAGTGTGGCAGTAATTGAATTAACCTTTGCGTGCCGTCTGTCTCTGTCCGTGTCTGTGAATAAATCGCGGGTCTTTGCTCGAGTAACACTATTCCTCCGTCCTTCGTCGGACGAGGCTTCTGGCACGACGACAACCGATGGCAAGTCCCTGGATGAGGCGCCGGTGGCCGCAGGACTGGAGCCCACACAGCCGATCGGCTTCCTGCAGCTCTTCCGCTTCTCCACCTGCGGGGAGATCGCGTGGCTCTTCTTTGGGTTCCTCATGTGCTGCGTCAAGGCGTTGACCCTGCCCGCAGTGGTCATCATTTACAGCGAGCTCACAGCAGTGAGTACCGGGCACAGATACTCCCGCAGATGCAGATTCAGATACTCCAACCACAATCTCTCTCCCTTCGATTCTCGATTCCGTAGCCCTCTCCGCTGCCACGAACATCACCACGCTGTCGTTTCCCTTCACGATGGCCAACAGCAGCGGCGGCGGGTACACCATTCCCACGGGGACCCTGAGCATCCTTCCCATCGCGGCGAACGCCCAGCTGCCGACCATCACGACAACGGCCAGTGGCTACGAGCCCAATGACGTCATCACCACGATCCCCGTCTCGCTCTCCATTCAGCGCTTCCCCTCGTCCCTGTCCATCGTGGACCTGGCCCAGGAGCAGGACGGCTACAGCAACAGTGGCTCCAGCAACGGCATGACCGTGGGGCCGGGTGCGGGCGGCGGCGGCGGCATCACCACCACGGCCCTCCTGTCCGTGAAGCCCCTGAACAGCAGCGGCAACGGCAACATTTCGCGGAACAACAGCTTCAGTCTGAGCTTCAACCTGCAGGACCCCACAGTGCGCTCCTCGGTGCGTTCGGCAGGAGCCCCCACAGTGGATACAGTGGTCAACTCTTCATCCGGTGGCACGATCGCCCTGCCCCAGAGCGGCGCCACGGCAACGGCCACGAGTGCTACCTCAACCCTCGCCAAAAACAGTCCCGAGGCCAAGACAGGAGAGGTCTATGTCTGAGCGGAGGAACAGGACACCTATTCCGACCCATCCACTGGATTATAGCTTTCGTCGTAGGTTTAAGCACCCCCTTCCAGAACCACTGATACGATATTATCATCTAGGAAAGAGAACAAAACAAGAGTAATCCTCTCTTCGGATTGTACATACATATGCACACATCAATATACATACATATATAGCCCACAGACGATATCGTATCGTAATGGATCGTATCGTACGGCACACGCGAGTCTTTCTCGATAGTTGGGCGAATAAATTACGAATAAAATCTTTACCAAGAGAATCTCCATTATATTACCCGTGCAAACATTGGACCGTGTAAATACTTTGGAGCCCTCCCCTCCCCTCCCCTCTCCACAAAAAACATAATATGTGATATGCGATTATTGTATGTGTTTTTTTTTTTTTTGTTCAAGCTATTAAATTTGTGCATCTTTAGGATTAATGTGGAACCAATCCATGTAGAGGATGGTAGAAGAACACAGATCTAAGAAATTCTAGGCTCCTTTGTACAGATACAGATACAGTTACAGATGATCGACGAGGCAGATGAAGCGGTGTGACACGTCGGGCGACTAACGAGCCCCTTAACTTGTTTGCCGCCCAACTAAACTGTTAAAAATTCTTAATTAACGCCAATAAGGAATACATTAAAATGCCGACGCCAAGCCAAGCAGCCATTTTCCCAACTCGCCCCACACACATTCACATTCCCCTTCCCAACCACTACCGACAAGCTTTATTTCCTCTTTCTCGCCAATGTAAATTAAAATTCTGTGCGCCACTAAACATATATTTAAATCACAAACCACAAACCACAAAGAGAATCATAAAACACAAAGATTTCTTAAACCACACACAACTACTGTCAACGCGGCTTCGCCTGTGTAAAGTGCGGTGGTTTCGTCCACCGCACCCAGCTAAATGCGAAAATTGCGGCGGTTTAACAACTTCTGTCAACGCGGCTTCGTCTGTGTAAAGTGCGGTGGTTTCGTCCACCGCACCCAGCTAAATGCCAAAGTTGCGGCGGTTTAACAACTTCTGTCAACGCGGCTTCGTCTGTGTAAAGTGCGGTGGTTTCGTCCACCGCACCCAGCTAAATGCCAAAGTTGCGGCGGTACGCACCCATCCAACTACAGGGCCTATGCTGATGCTGATATGAGGATCAGCCTTGCGCCGCCACTTATATGAAGCCCGCTCCGAGGACGGGAACGGACTGAAAAGACGCAATCCATTGTAAAAGAAAACACATGTTAATGTTAAGTCTAGTGTTACCTTAACTTTCTTTACTCAAAATACTTGCATAAAAAATACCGAATACCTACCACTACTGTAACTAGTGTTACCTTCCCATTGTTCAGCCAAAAACACTGCAACTACATGTAAAATGTAAAATATGGCATGTATTATTTGAATTTAGTACATATACAAATAAGTAGATGGCGTATAGGAGCGGTGGCGCTGGAGTTCCTCGGCTGCTGTTTCCCCTCCTTGTAGCGTGGGTATTGGGATCGCTCTCGGCTACCATTTCCCCTTCGTGTGACAAAGGTATGGGATCGCTCCAGCCCTGGCTCTCTCTTGGCTGCGATTTCCCCTTCGTGTGACGTCGGTATTAATGCTAGTGATGCTCGTCGTGGTTCCTGTGGGATCTGGTTCCGTTGTTGCTCCCCCATTGTTTTAAGTGAAAAACTCTCTCTCAGTTTCGCGACGGCGGCCTCTCTCTCGGTCTCCCTTGTAGGCGTTGGCTTCGGGCTGGCCGGGGAGAGTTGTTGATCACATCGGCGTCACTGGTCGGAGTGGGAGAGATCCGACTATTCCCCTCTTCGTGGCTCTTGTTCTGGCTGCTGCTTCTCCATCGTGTAGCGTGGGTATTGGGATCGCTCTCTCTCTCGGCTGCTGTTTCCACTCCTTGTAGCGTGGGTATTGAGACTCAATAGTTGAATTGTAAAACAAACACAAAAATGTACATAAATTAAATTAAGACATATACTGCCCACAAATATTAATAAAGCAACGCGCTTGGTTGCTGGCGGCTCACACCCCAGCCTCTCAGCCCCTCCCCTGTGGAGCACTGAGAGCCCTCAACCCAAAGAGGCGCGTTGCTCGTTGCTCGTTTGAGAAGTCGAAAGGTTTACCCAGGAGACGGAAAAGCCGGAAAAAGATACGAGAAATGCCTGCAAAGAAAAAACTTGAAGGCAAAGCTAAAGGTAAAGGAAGTACTCGGTTCTGCGGCCATCGGACAGTCGTAACTCATTTCTCATTTCGTCTCATTTCAGCCGGGAGTATACCGGGGGATACAGGATCTGTGGCAACCGCGACTATGGTTCGGCGCCAAATGCCGCCGCGCGCCTGCAAGAGCAAGAGCCAGAGCGCCGCCAGGCCCAGTCTTAGTCCCAGCCGCCTGGCCAAGAAGCCCAGCCTGACGCCGACCACCGGTTCTCAGGCAGACCATCGCAGACCATCGCAAAGTCGAGGCCCACCGGTCTCGAGACGATTTTTGAACGGCCCGGCAATGAGGACGACGGGCCCACCAGCAGCCATGCCGTGGCATTCGGCGAGTGCCAGCGCCGCGTCCTCGCCCTGGGTACGGGCGAAAAAAAAAGAACCCTGTCGCAGAAGAGCTGCCTGAAGGTGCGCAACACCTTGGGCGAACGCAGCACCCGGCACATGATGACACTGCGGGCGTCCCGCACTACTTTGGACAGCGTAATGCTCGGGGGCTCGGACGATGAAGGCGAGTCGGTCGGAGTCGCTCCCGCAGTCGCTCCCGTAGCTGCTCCCGAAGTCGTTCCCGCTGGAGGAAATGCCGGTACAAATCAGCCGGCACCATTCGTGCTGCGCACCAGCAGGAGGCTCAAGAGTCTGCCTCCGTTTTAGATTGTTGCACCTTCCACCCTCCAAATGAAAGAAAAAGAATAAAGAAAAGAAAAGCAAAGAAAAGAAAAACCCTCTACAGAATGTCTCTTTTGCTCTCATTGTAAATTGAAGCGCCTCTTTCGGCGGAACCTACCCCAAGAGCGGAAAGCGGAGATCAATTAGAATTGTGAACCCCAAAGCGAGCGATTGATACGATACACTCACGAGTACTCATGCCCAAGCCCGAGTACTCTGTCCAGCATCCACATCGGGGAATCAACATAAATGGGTGGCTCCGCGGACGGTGTTCCAGCAGTCGCGCTTGGGCGGTCCGAGTGAGCAGTAACGGATCTTCTGCAGAAATCAGTGCATAGATACAGTATCTGAAGGATCAAAGTGTTGAAAATCAATTAAAAGGTGATCATCCATCCCACGACAAGGAGAGGGGCAGGGGGCGAATGGCGCCACACAGATTTCTGTACGGGCCTCTGAAAGGGAATCGAATCGAATCGCTCCAAATTGGCGTTGGAATGTCCAATAATAAACGGTAGATTCTATTACTCGTTAACCCCGCGGGTCAATGAGAGAGAACTATGGCAAAAGATACAAAGTAGCTGCTGTACCCTTGCCACAGCCACAGATACAGATACATGCCTCTGAGAGTGTGGCAGTAATTGAATTAACCTTTGCGTGCCGTCTGTCTCTGTCCGTGTCTGTGAATAAATCGCGGGTCTTGGCTCGAGTAACACTATTCCTCCGTCCTTCGTCGTACCGATAGATGGACGAGGCTTCTGGCACGACGACAACCGATGGCAAGTCCCTGGATGAGGCGCCGGTGGCCGCAGGACTGGAGCCCACACAGCCGATCGGCTTCCTGCAGCTCTTCCGCTTCTCCACCTGCGGGGAGATCGCGTGGCTCTTCTTTGGGTTCCTCATGTGCTGCGTCAAGGCGTTGACCCTGCCCGCAGTGGTCATCATTTACAGCGAGTTCACAGCAGTGAGTACCGGGCACAGATACTCCCGCAGATGCAGATTCAGATACTCCAACCACAATCTCTCTCCCTTCGATTCTCGATTCCGTAGCCCTCTCCGCTGCCACGAACATCACCACGCTGTCGTTTCCCTTCACGATGGCCAACAGCAGCGGCGGCGGGTACACCATTCCCACGGGGACCCTGAGCATCCTTCCCATCGCGGCGAACGCCCAGCTGCCGACCATCACGACAACGGCCAGTGGCTACGAGCCCAATGACGTCATCACCACGATCCCCGTCTCGCTCTCCATTCAGCGCTTCCCCTCGTCCCTGTCCATCGTGGACCTGGCCCAGGAGCAGGACGGCTACAGCAACAGTGGCTCCAGCAACGGCATGACCGTGGGGCCGGGTGCGGGCGGCGGCGGCGGCATCACCACCACGGCCCTCCTGTCCGTGAAGCCCCTGAACGGCAGCGGCAACGGCAACATTTCGCGGAACAACAGCTTCAGTCTGAGCTTCAACCTGCAGGACCCCACAGTGCGCTCCTCGGTGCGTTCGGCAGGAGCCCCCACAGTGGATACAGTGGACAACTCTTCATCCGGTGGCACGATCGCCCTGCCCCAGAGCGGCGCCACGGCAACGGCAACGGCCACGAGTGCTACCTCAACCCTCGCCAAACACAGTCCCGAGGCCAAGACAGGAGAGGTCTATGTCTGAGCGGAGGAACAGGACACCTATTCCGACCCATCCACTGGATTATAGCTTTCGTCGTAGGTTTAAGCACCCCTTTCCAGAACCACTGATACGATATTATCATCTAGGAAAGAGAACAAAACAAGAGTAATCCTCTCTTCGGATTGTACATACATATGCACACATCATACATATATAGCCCACAGACGATATCGTATCGTAATGGATCGTATCGTACGGCACACGCGAGTCTTTCTCGATAGTTGGGCGAATAAATTACGAATAAAATCTTTACCAAGAGAATCTCCATTATATTACCCGTGCAAACATTGGACCGTGTAAATACTTTGGAACCCTCCCCTCCCCTCCCCTCTCCACAAAAAACATAATATGTGATATGCGATTATTGTATGTGTTTTTTTTTTTTTGTTCAAGCTATAAAATTTGTGCATCTTTAGGATTAATGTGGAACCAATCCATGTAGAGGATGGTAGAAGAACACAGATCTAAGAAATTCTAGGCTCCTTTGTACAGATACAGATACAGTTACAGATGATCGACGAGGCAGATGAAGCGGTGTGACACGTCGGGCGACTAACGAGCCCCTTAACTTGTTTGCCGCCCAACTAAACTGTTAAAAATTCTTAATTAACGCCAATAAGGAATACATTAAAATGCCGACGCCAAGCCAAGCAGCCATTTTCCCAACTCGCCCCACACACATTCACATTCCCCTTCCCAACCACTACCGACAAGCTTTATTTCCTCTTTCTCGCCAATGTAAATTAAAATTCTGTGCGCCACTAAACATATATTCAAATCACAAACCACAAAGAGAATCATAAAACACAAAGATTTCTTAAACCACAGACAACTACTGTCAACGCGGCTTCGCCTGTGTAAAGTGCGGTGGTTTCGTCCACCGCACCCAGCTAAATGCGAAAATTGCGGCGGTTTAACAACTTCTGTCAACGCGGCTTCGTCTGTGTAAAGTGCGGTGGTTTCGTCCACCGCACCCAGCTAAATGCCAAAGTTGCGGCGGTTTAACAACTTCTGTCAACGCGGCTTCGTCTGTGTAATCATCGGTATTGGCTGTGTTTGTTGCCGTTGGCTGATGTTGTTGTTGTTGTTGATGTGTTTGCTGCTGCTGCTGATGTTCCTCTGGCGGCGGTGGTGGGGGGGTCCGCCTGTTAACATTGCTGTTAACAGGCATCGTCGTCTGGCTGCCGACGTAATCGTAGTTGTCGTTTTTGTGTTTGATGTCGCTGTTTGTGTGCTGATGTATGTCATCATTGTATTTGTGGTTGTGGTTGTGGTATTGGCTGTGTGCATTGCATTTGGAACCGCTGCTGTGGCCGATCGAGCGGGGTTTGTGCCATGGCTGTGGTTCGAGTTCGAACTCGCTCCCGAACGGGCACTCGAACACGAATCTTTTGTTGGCTGCTGTTCGTGCAGAGGCTGCTCGAGTGCCCTCTCGTACTGTCGCTGGTACGTGGTCGTTACCCGCTCTCTCTTTGCGCCTTCTCTCGCTCCTTGCTGTTTCCGGCTCTCTCCACACGATGCATCGGCATACGGTGCATCGATACGTGTCTGTGTGTGTTGGAGTGTGGGAAGCGGAATTATTGGCGCGCTTGGTACCCCTTGGCTTGGCTTGGCTTGACATTGCGGTGCTTTGGCTGACGCCGCTGCCGCTGCCGACGCCGCCAATGCCTCAAGCCGGCGACTACCGCTGCTGCTGCTGATGGTCTGCTGCTGCAGCTGCTGGCGTTCCTGGGTATGGACCGCCTCCACCCAGTCGCCGATCTGGAACTGCTACTGGCTGGTGAGATTGGGAATGGCCGCCCAGCTGTTGGGGCAGGGCAGGTCGGGGTCGGGGATGGGGCTTGTGGCCGTGATGGTGGTGTCGGCATGGTATGTGGTCCTCACATACCCGGCAATGGTGGCTGGAGCCGGTCCAGGAATTGGAGGAAGTGCCTCCAACCAGGTGGCGGAGTCGGTGGATTGGCGTCTCAGTATCGCTGCGTTTGCCACGGTGCCGGTGGCTGCGCTGTCGGCGCTGGCTTCGCTGTCGGCGGCGCTGTCGGAGCTGGCAGTGGAAATGGCTGATTTGGGGCGATCCCTGGCTGTGACGCCGTGTGGTCCTCGTCGTCGTCGTCCTCTTCTGGCAGTGGATCCGCGTGGCATAGCTGCGCTGGATTGGCTTTGGTTGGATTTGGTAATAAATTTTTCAACCGACGCGAGTGGAGTTTTTGTCAAGCCAAATTATTCACACAGTTTTTTATTTTTTTTTTTCAATATATACCCGCTTTGGGTTGAGCGCTCTCAGTGCTCCAGCAAGGGAGGGGCTGAGAGGCTGGGGTGTGAGCCGCCAGCAACCAAGCGCGTTGCTTTATTAATATTTTGTTGGGCAGTATATGTCTTAATTTAATTTATGTACATTTTTGTGTTTGTTTTACAATTAAACTTTAAACGACACTTCAAACACACACTAGTACATTTGATGGCACAATAAACTTTACAAACATATAATACTGCAGCAACGAAACACTTGTAACCTCGAAATAGGCCCGCAGCCAGCAGGGGGGGGGGGGGGGGGAAGGGAAAAAGAGAGAGACACAAAATATTCGGCACTTTGACGGAGGGACTAAACTAAACCTCGAACACGTCTCGACTCCACAACGTTCACGACACGACTTTTTGTTTGGACAGAGACCCAGACTCGAGACCACTCCACGATCGGGGCAAAAGGCTCCAAAAGTACGAATTGTCAAGAGGGGGAGAGGACTCGTCAAGTGTGTGTAATAGTGTGTCAAGTGTGTGTGTGTGTGTGTGTGGTGTGAGTCAAGAAAGTAAAGTGGGGCCACGCTCGAAAGTATGCTGTCTCTTCTTTGTAATTCTCCCTAACTTAAAATTTGATTTGCAATCCCCTGTGAGTTCGTCAACTTGATGTTTTGTTGGCTGTAATGCGGTGTGTGGTCTTCAGTCCCCTCTACTACCCTTGCCGCCTGCTGAGGGCAGACGACTAGGAATGTAGCATGTACATGTGGGCGGGCAGTTTATAGGGGCGTAATTGTTTTATTCGAAGACTAGCATTTTTGGCTCAATTTAGGCCGTAGTGATGGTGGTGTGGCGGCAAATGAGGCTGATTTGAAAGTCGATTTGAAACCGATAATCAATTGTCAGCACCGTTGCCGCCGAAGATTTTTATCACAGATTGTAATATTTTTGTAGTGGGGTGTCGGAGAACCGCACTAATTACGAAAATAACAATGGGGGGAAGAAGGGGTTAAAGAAATGAGATCGAAAATTCAGAAAGTGCAGTGTTGTAACACGTAGTCAATTGAGGAATAGATAAAGAGAAACAGGTAAACAATGCAGGTGCTTTGCGTGGAAAATAAGAGGAAATACACTAAAATAAAAAAGAGACAAGCACTTGCAGAAATAACAATGTGATAGCTACTGTTGCCCACCCTCGGGTCATTCTGCAGCTTGTCCAGAATGGGCATAATGTCGGGGACAGCTGGCAGAATGATGGGGGGGGGGAATAATTGTTGTTGGTTGGTGCTGTCGCTGCAGCATCCGAATTTGTCTGGCATTGGGCATACTCAGGGAGGGCAGCTGGAGCAGCCCAACGCCGCCGCCGCTGCTGCTGCTGTGGGTTCCTGTGCCGCAACTACTAGTTGCATTTGCAGGTGAGTGAGGTAGAGCTAGTGTCCGTCCAGATGGATTCCCTAATGCAGCACTAAAATGCATAACTAGAGCCCATCCGGAAGCATTCGCCACAATGTACACCCAGTGCCTAGCGGAGCGGACAGTCCCACGAGCATGGAAACGGCAAAGGCTGGTTCTGATACCCAAGCCAGGCAAAGAGCTCAACGACCCATCGTCATACCGGCCGCTGTGCATGCTGGATACCATGGGCAAGATTTTCGAGAGGATGGTATGTAACCGACTGGAGGCGGAACTGGCTGAGCGTCGCGGACTTTCCGACCTCCAATTCGGGTTCCGCAAGCAGAGGAGCACCACTGACGCCATCGAGATGGTGACAAACCTTGCCAGGGAAGCCATGGCAGGAACGCGATGGGCTGGAGGCGACAAAAAGTACTGCCTAGTATGTACACTAGACGTACGAAACGCCTTCAACTCTGCCAGCTGGTAGAGCATCCTAGAGGCCCTGACCAGGAGGGGTATATCTGAGCAAATCACACGGACTCTGCGAAGCTATTTCACGGACCGCGTCCTGATCTACGACACGGAAGAAGGAGCAGAACATCACCAAATCACCGGAGGCGTCCCACAGGCCTCGGTCCTAGGGCCGATACTGTGGAACGTGACGTATGACGATATCCTGCGGCTTACATTACCGGAAGGGTGCACCCTGGTGGGCTTCGCCGACGACATAGCACTGGTGACAGTGTCGAAACACGTAAGAGACGTAGAGGAGAAAACCAACGTAGCAGTCGGGATGATACCACTATCATCCCGACTGCTACGTTGGTTTTCTCCTCTACGTCTCTTACGTGTTTCGACACTGTCACCAGTGCTATGTCGTTGGCCTGGCTCGCAGCCAACGGGCTAGCACTGGCGGAGAAGAAGACGGAGGCTGTGCTAATGAGCAGCAGAAAAAAGGTCGAGCAGGCATGCGTGAGAGTCGGTAGCACGATCATCAGGACCAAGGGTAATGATGGACCAGAGGCTGAACTTCAAGGCCCACCTGGAATACGCCAGCGCAAAAGCGACTGCAGCAACGGCGGCCATAAGCAGGATGATGGCCAATACAGGGGGACCACGGCAGCGTAGCAGGCAGCTCATCGCTGGGGTGGTCACCTCCATAATCTTATATGGATCAGCAGTGTGGGCACCAGCAATGATGGTTTCCACATACAGCAGAGACTGCAGAAGCGCATACCGACGCTGTGCCCTGAGGGTTACATGCTGCTTCCGGACGGTGTCTGAAGACGCCGCACTTATTGTGGCAGGCATGGTCCCACTGGATCTCCTGGCAGCTGAGCGGCAGAGCGGAGTGGAGGTAGCCAGCGAGCGGCGAGAGCGCACTATAGCCCTGTGGCAACGGCCCTGGGACCAAGCGGCAAAAGGGAGGTGGACCAGACGTCTCCTTCCCCAGCTTAGCCCATGGCTGCGAAGAAGGCACGGCCAAATGGACCATTATTTGGGCCAACTGCTGACGGGGCATGGCTGCTCCAAGCAGTACCTGCATCGCTTTAGGCATGCTGACGACCCGTGTAGCAGCTGCTGCGGGCCTGGAGTCGACGAGGATGCAGAGCACGTCTTCTTTGTATGCCCCGCTTCTCGCAAGAACGAACGAGGCTAGGGGAGACGCTTGCAGAAGTGAGTGTGGACACCCTCACCGACCAGATGCTAGCCGATGAGCAATCTTGGAACGCGGTCGCCTACATGGCAGCAAGCGTGATCAAGGAGCTGCGCAGGCTGGAGCGAAGCCGGACAAACTAAGCCAGAAGGATGACCCCACAGCCCGCACCGCGAAGTAATGCCTAGCGGCAGTCCCGCGGGAGCAAAATCGGCCAAACGACGACTCCGGGAAAGTACCAACCAACAGGCAAGCAAATCCCATATCCCCCTAATTCAAAACCATCCCTATCATCACCAACAATCAAACCAGCAACAACATCAGCGGACAATTACACAAAATGCCCCTGCCCCCGCCCCTGCCCCTGCCCCTGCCACTGCCACTGCCACTGCCACTGCCAATGCTCCACTAGCTTTTCCGATCTTCAGCTTACCCGTGGCTTCCAGTACTTCTCTGGCAGTGATGATGGTGGTGGTGTCCCTCAGGCTAGCTCCTTCTAGCCTAGCTTCCTCTTGTAAGGGTGGTTGTCTAGGGAATAGGGTGCCGACTATCTCTCTCATATGCACCGGATCCTTGGGCATAGGCTGTCTGTTTAATCTCCCCATGACTAGTTTGTATGCTCCACCAAAAGGTTCCGCATCGGCCGCATCGCAGAGCTCCTTGAAGCATTTGAGTTTGCTGCTTCTGATGGCCTCCTTCAGCTCTTTTCTTTTGGCCTTGAATGCCGCGCCATTTCTGCCAAATTGGGCGGAGCCTCTTGCTCGCTGGTAGGCACGCCGAGCTGCGCAGCACTCCCTCCTGGCCTTGGCAATGTGCTCATTCCACCACGGTACTGGCCGGTGCCTGCTTCCTCCGATCTTTCTTTTTTTCATGGCTGCATCACAGGCCGCTTTGACGGTCCTGTAAACGGCAAGCGCGGATGCTTCAGCATCCCCGGCGGCGCTTAGGTTTTCTGCTGCCGAGAGGAGCGCGGCTCTGCTCAGGCTTTCCTCCTTGTACCCGGCCTGGAGCGCCCGCTGTATCCTTGTTGTGTTCCTGGGTGCAAAGGTTTCCGTCATTACGGCTAAGTGGTCGCTATGGGTGTAAGCACTCAGCACTTGCCACTTCGCGTGGCGTGCGAGCTCTGGGCTTGCAAAGGTGAGGTCTATAATAGACTCCCGCCCTGCTTTGCTGAACGTTGGTGTGGTTCCTGTGTTGAGGAGACAGACGTTCAGGCTTGCAAACTCGTCCAGGAGCGATGTCCCACGGGGTGTGTTCTTGGCGCTGCCCCAAGTCGTGGCCCAGGCGTTAAAGTCGCCCGCTATCAGGACCGGCGATTTGCCTCGTGCGTCGTTAGCGATGTTGCTGTTGATCGCCTCATACTCCTGCTGCGTGAACCTTGGTGCTATGTAGCAGCTGTAGACAAAAGTGCCGCTGTGCTTAGCTCTCACATATCCCACTCTGGATGCTCTGTGGGTAAGCTGGCCTGGCCTGCTCCTCCGTCTGAGCTTTGCTGCCAGACTCCTTCGTGTTTTTTGCCGTACGGCTCGCTGAGTAGCGCTATGTCGATCTTCTGCTCCAGGACTGTTTGCGCCAACAGATCCTGAGCAGCTCGGCAGTGGTTTAGGTTGAGCTGCAGGAGCTTAACCATCAACCAGTTTTGCTAGTGCCTTCTTATACTCAGGGCAGCTGCGGCTGAGGGCCGAGTGGGCTGCTGAGCGGACGTCTCCTGGCTTGCCAGCGCATAGTATGCACATTGGCGGGTTGTTGCACTGGTTGTGCTTGTGCCCCTCCCCACCACATTTGTAGCATGCATTGCTTGACACAGGCCGCTTGGATCTGCACCTGGCTGCAGTGTGTCCATAGGCCATGCACTTGAAGCAGCGGGTTGGCGCAATCCGTTGCCGCACGCGGCAGACAACCCAGCCGATTCGAACTTTTCCGAGCTCCAGGAGCTTCTTTGCGAGTGCGTGCTGAAGGTTCAGCGTAGCTACCTGCGTTGCGCCATATGCTTTCCGCATGTACGGCACTGCTCCTTGTGTTAAGTCGCCGTCGATCGCTGCAGCTATGGCCTCACATACCTCGTCGCCTGTCGTGAGCTCGTCTATGTTGAGTACCTCAACCGCGACTGTCTCCTGCATGGCCTTCACGGCTGCCTTGTTCCCAAGCGCTGCCTGGATGGCCATCTGCAGCTCCTGGGTGGCGGGGTCTGAGGATTGTTGCATCCTTAGAAGCAGCTCGCCCGAGGCTGTCTTCCTGATGCCCTGAACCTTGTTTTTGAGGCTCTGGAGCGTTGGTGCTGCCTTCACCAGTTTGAGGATGTCGGCGTATGATGCCTCCTCGGTGCATTTGACCAGCACTGCGTCTGGTCGGCCTGTCTGCTTGCGTTTCGCACGCCTGCCTCTCACCTCACTCCACTTCTGTGTAGGGTTGGTGTCTTCCGCCTTGCCGCACTGCATCTTGGTTTCCTCTTGTCGAGTGGCGTCAGCTTGGTGTCCTTGCCTGGGCCTTCCGCGCGCGCTCTTCTCCTCAGTTCGGGGTTTTGCTTCGCTCTTGTGGGCTCCTGATGCCGTTTGCGTCGCCTTAGTCGCACTGGGCTTGGTCATCCTGGGTGGGGGGCCAGTTGGGCCTGCAGTGTGATCATGGCACTGGCATCCTCCTGGCGCTGCCCTTTTATCCTCTGGCGCCTGCAGATGGGATTTGACTTCCACTTGCAACTCCTTCATGCGTGCTACCATCTTCTTGATGGCCATGTTGATCGACCTCTGGCCCTTCTCGTTCATCTGGTAGAGTAGGTCGTCCAGGATTGCGCCAATCTCGTCTATGTCCTGTAAGCAGTTCCTGCTTCGCTTGGGGGGGGGGTTTTTCTCCCGCTACTCGATGGTGTAGGGGGTCCCTCGGCCTCTTCAGAGTATCAGTGCCCTTGCCGCCGTCCTGCGTGGCCCCACTGGCAAAGCTGTGCAACGACCTCTGCTTCATTGGCGGTGTTAAAGCTGCTTGTGGCGGTGTTCGGGCCCTTGGCCACCATTGCTCCTTGGCTTGTAGCGAATTTTGCTTCGTCGGCCAAGTGTGCCACCGGCGAAGCAGGATTCGGGGGAACATCTCTCAGGGCCTCCAGGGTCCGCGCCCCGGCCACGGGATTCCTCCACGCGTGTGAATTTGGGATGGAACTTATGCGTAGGTGTATGTGCGGTTTGCAAGTGATCCCGCCTAGGAGTTAGGCAGTACCTTCCCTCAGGTGCGGTCGCTGACAGAAGCTAGCTGCTGTGGGCGCAGTTATCCTCCGCAGCGGGCTCTGTCGAGGGCTGGATGCTTTGGCACCTAGTGCCCCTTCACCGCACTGCAGTCGATCAGCTGGTTAGTGGCCTGCACTATCCAGCCCTGGTACCCCAGTCGATCAGCTGCGAGGCCTGGAGTGAAGAAGAAGAACGGGAGAACCGGCCCAAAGGAGAGAAAGGATGAAAAAAGGTGGGAATCTCCAAGTGACGAGTGAAAAGCGCCGTCCAAAGCACTCACGGTGGGCCCCAGCGCCCCTGGCCCCTTTGGGTGACCGTGGAAGTGCAACGCGCAGCCCGGATCTGAAGCCAGTCGGGGTGAGACTCGATCCTCCCAGGTGAGCACGCGGTGTCAGCAAGAGCTTGAGCTAATTTCGGGTATTTTTTTCCAGGTATCTTTCGCGATTTGTCTGTGTCTCGCAGAGCAGCTGTTTGGCGCGTCCGCACTCGAAAAATTCGCGGGTGTGTCAAGTGTGTGTGTGTGTGTGTGTGGTGTGAGTCAAGAAAGTAAAGTGGGGCCACGCTCGAAAGTATGCTGTCTCTTCTTTGTAATTCTACAGTACAACAACACCAACACCAACACCGCCAATAGCAGCAGCAACAGCAGAGCCCTCGGCGCAGGCGCCAACACCAACGCCCCAGCCAATGCAGAGCGCCGACGCCACAGCGACGGTGGCTGCATCAGCAGCAGCAATAACAACGCCAACACAGACTGCACCGATCGTGAGTACGCAGACGCCGCCAATACACACACAGACACAGCCATTCCCGCCACTTGCATTGCCCTTCCCCACCCCCCCCCCCCCACCGCCCCCCCCCCTCACACAATAATACCCAAAGAAAGGCGCCAAACACAAAAGAAAGGCCCAACAAGACACCACTTTTCCCGCCTCTCACGCTCTCGGACATACAAAATAGTTCGAAAGTAACGGGAGAGGGAGAGGACGGAGGAGAGCCGGCAAGCCGCCGAGAAGGAGCGGGCCAACGGGCCGCCACACACACACACACACGACCGGATCGAACCTGTTGCGAGTCGAACCTGGTTCGAGCTGGTTCGAGCAGCGGGTCGATCCGGGCCAATGCTGAGCCGGCACCAATACCACAAATCCCACCAACACCAAAACGACGCCGCGCCCTCATCGACAGTGGGAGTGAAGATGAGGATGAGGGTGAGAGGAAGCAGGCCAGACGACGGGGCCGCCATCACCAGAAAAGGCAAACTCTGGAGGAGCTGGAGGCTATTGTTCAGGAGCAGTTGAGGCAGCACGAGCTGCGGGAGCAACAGCAGAAGCAGCAGAAACGGACGGCAGATGCAGCCAACACCAACACAGTTGCCGATCCTGCCACTATGCCGCAATCTGCACAGCCAACACATGCCCCTGCCCCTGCCCCTGCCACTACTATAATTGCCAATAGCCAGACCCACAGCCATCACCAACATCGACAACAGCCAATACATAGACAATCACCAGCCATTCACACAGGCAATACCACAATTAACAATAGAAATAATAATGACGCCAATACAAATACACCTGCCACTACCAACACCAACACCACCACCGCCATCACCATCACAAACACCCCTGCCACTACCACCGACGATGACATCCGGCACGGCGAATTCGGGCATCAGCCCAGCCAGGAACGTGGCTTGAGGATCCTCATCCGAGGACTCTCCCACTCCATGCCGCCGGATTGGATTCGCAGCAGTATGCTGAACGAGGGGTACACGGTTCGGTTTGTGAGGGTGATCACCGATCGATTTGATCGCAGCCGCCAATTCAACCTCTTCGAGGCTGAGATCGCCGCCAAACCGGACCGTGGCCAATGCGGGGTGTTAAAGCTGCGACGCCTGGGGGGGAGGCCCGTCACGGTTGAGAGACTTGGAGTCTCCCGTGACCCTGCCCAGTGCCATCGATGTCAGGTGTTTGGCCACACCCGCGCATACTGTAGACGAGCTGCTGTCTGCATGAAATGCGCGGGTGGACACCTGACGACGGAGTGCAGCAAGCCGAGGAACGTCGCTCCCAAGTGCGCCAACTGCCAGGGCCAGCACATCAGTGCCTACAAGGGTTGCCCATCCTACAAGGCAGCCAGGCAGAGGCTCGTGGCCCACAGGGTCGCCAGGGAGGAGGAGAGACGCAGACAGCAGCCACAGCCAAGCCAACAGCGACACCAGCCAATACAACGTCGCCAGCAGCAGCCACATCCACAGCCACATCCACAGGCACTCCATAATCCGCAGCAGCAACGCCAACACCAACCGGATCGGCAGCATCGGCAGCAGCATCGGTATGGCGACCAACATCCCCAGCCATCGACCAGGGGGCGCCAACACCAGAGGGTCCAGCCGATGCAGCCGATCGCGAATGATGCCCCGACGCCACGCCAACACCAGCAGCAGCAGCGGCCAGACGCCCAGTGCGATGGCAGCTGCGCTCAAAACCTGCAATTATACGTACAGCGTATAACAGAGTTGGAAAGGAGGATCGAACAGATGGCAGAGCAACTCACCAAATTGGCTGCAGCAACAGCAGCAGCAGTTCCAATAGCCGCCAATACAGCAGCAGCAGTAGCCATATCGGACGGTGAGCCGGATATGGACATGGACGACGACAGCCAATGGACCGATGAAGAGCCTTATGAGGACCTACGTAGGTTCCTAAATGGACAATCCAGTGACGACTTCGAAAGCGACGGATTATACGGCGTCTACTGATTGCGACAAATAGCAGAAGCTTAATGCCAATGCCACCTTAAAATAGACAATAATTAAACACAATTAACAACAATCTGCAAATGACCATTAAACATACTCACCTGCTATTAAACTGACAGAGCTGCCCCTCCAGCAGCTGCCTCGCCACTCCTGCAATTCTCTCGAGGCATAATGGGCGAAATTTGGAGGCCTCATCAGCAGCACTACCGCCAATCCAACAAAAGTCCAGAGGCCAGCCACTAAAACACAAAGAAAAACAGTCAATTCACGCCAACACGAAAAACTGCCAAAACACAAGAAATTCACTCTCCCCTGCCAATCACCAGACAGAGCTGACCAACAAGAAGCTGCCTCGCCATCAACATCATCAATTTTCTGCCAAAGGGGCGGAAAAGGAGGCCTCTTCTGATGACGCTGCCGCCTGACCATGGCCGTGACGTCACGCCACTCCGAACCAACAGCTGCCAATTCCAACGACGACGCAGATGCTGGCGCCTGTTGCCGCTCCACTGGGTTACACCCGTCTCTCATGCCAATTATGTGAGGGCGGGATGGCCTGGTGTTGAGCCGCCGGACGCCAGCAAATCCTGCAAAAGGAAGAAGAAACAGGAGGGAGAAACAGACTGCCAAAACACAAAATACTCACCTGCTGTTTTACGCCAACACAAACCAGACAAGGGTCGCCACAAATAACATCCAAACGCCGACAGTACCTGCAAATAAACACGAATTAAAATCAAAGCCAAAACAAACACCTCCTCATCTGGGTGGCCGGACCAGCAGCCATTCAAAACGCAACTACAAACCGTCGATGAACGTGGCCGAGGAGGCCAGGCCAATACTACTGACAACGCATCCTGGGTGGCCGGACCAGAGCCACTCGAGGCCAGACGAGGGTCGAACAGACGCCACAGCGACGGCGGCAGAGCGGCCCGCAGAGGCGCCCTAGCAGCAGCAGCAGCAGCCAACAACACCAACACCAACACCGCCAATAGCAGCAGCAGCAGCAGAGCCCTCGGCGCAGGCGCCAATACCAACGCCCCAGCCAATGCAGAGCGCCGACGCCACAGCCACCCAGCGAGTGAGTACCCAGCCATTGCCATGGCCGATATATCCACGGCCACAGCCACTCCCCCCTCGAGCCCCATCACATCAGCAGCAACAGCAGCGCCAATACCAACTGCAAATCCCGCAACCCCGCCAAATCCCAAAATCCCGCCAAACACAAAGGGAAAGGCCGAAAAGACGCCACTTTTCCCGCCTCTCACGCTCTCGGACATACAAAACTGTTCAGGTGTAACGGGAGAGGGAGAAGACGGAGGAGAGCCGGCAAGCCGACGCGCAAGAGCGGAGCGCCAAAACGGCCAACGGGCAGCCACACACACACACACGACCGGATCGAACCTGTTGCGAGTCGAACCTGGTTCGAGCTCGAGCAGCGGGTCGATCCGGGCCAATGCTGAGCCTGCACAAATGCCGTCAGTCCCACCAACACCAAAACGACGCCGCGCCCTCATCGACAGTGGGAGTGACGATGAGGGTGAGGGTGAGAGGAAGCAGGCCAGACGACGGGGCCGCCATCACCAGCAGCGGCAGCAGCGGCCGCCAATTGGGAAGCCGAAGAAAAAAAGGCAGACAATGGAGGAACTAGAGGCTATTGTCCAGGAGCAGCTGAGGCAGCACGAGTTGAGGGAGCAACAGCAGAAGCAGCAGAAACGGACGGCACATGCAGCCAACACCAACACAGTTGCCGATCCTGCCACTCTGCCGCAATCAACACAGCCAACACATGCCCCTGCCCTGCCCCTGCCCCTGCCACTAGTATAAATACAAATAGCCAGACCCACAGCCATCACCAACATCAAAAACAGACAATACAAAGACAATCACCAGCCACTCACACAGATAATACCACAATTAACAATAGAGATAATAATGACGCCAATACAAATACAAATACAAATACACCTGCCAATACAAACACCAACACCACCACCGCCATCACCATCACAAACACCTCTGCCACTACCACCGACGATGACATCCGGCACGGCGAATTCGGGCATCAGCCCAGCCAGGAACGTGGCTTGAGGATCCTCATCCGAGGACTCTCCCACTCCACGCCGCCGGATTGGATTCGCAGCAGCATGCTGAACGAGGGGTTCACGGTTCGGTTTGTAAGGGCAATCACCGATCGATTCGATCGCAGCCGTCAATACAACCTATTCGAGGCTGAGATCGCCCCAAACCGGACCGTGGCCAATACGAGGTGTTGAAGCTGCGACGCCTGGGTGGGAGGCCCATCACGGTTGAGAGACTTGGAGTCTCCCGTGACCCTGCCCAGTGCCATCGATGCCAGGTGTTTGGCCACACCCGCGCATACTGTAAACGAGCTGCTGTCTGCATGAAATGCGCGGGTGGACATCTGACGACGGAGTGCAGCAAGCCAAGGAACGTTGCTCCCAAGTGCGCCAACTGCCAGGGCGCCCACATCAGCGCCTACAAGGGCTGCAGCGCCTACAAGGCAGCCAGGCAGCGGCTCCTGGCCCACAGGCCCGCCAGGGAGGAGGAGCATCGACGGCAGCAGCAGCAGCCAACACAACACCGACAACAGCCAATCCAACGCCGCCAGCAGCAGCCACATCCACAGCCACTCCATAACCCGCAGCAGCAACGCCAACACCAACCGGGTCGGCAGCATCGGCAACAGCATCGGTATGGCGACCATCATCCCCAGCCATCGACCAGGGGCGCCAACACCAGAGGGTCCAGCCGATGCAACCGATCGCGAATGATGCCCCGACGCCACGCCAACACCAGCAGCAGCAGCGGCCAGCAGCTCAGTGCGATGGCAGCTGTGCCAAACATCTAAAAGAGAGCGCCATTAAACTCAAAATGCTGGAGGAAAGGTTGGCAGCAATGGCCACGCTGATCGCAAACCTGACAGAGGCTAGAGGCGGGGGCTTGGCAGCCATGCCGCCACTACAGACAACACCACCTACACACCCGCCGTCACCACAACCAGCCGCCAATACAGCAGCAGCAGTAGCCATATCGGACAGTGAGCCGGATATGGACATGGACGACGACAGCCAATGGACCGACGAAGAGCCTTACGATGACCTACGTAGGTTCCTAAATGGACAATCCAGTGGCGACTTTGAAAGCGACGGATTATACGGCGTCTACTGATTGCGCCAAATAGCAGAAGTTTAATGGCAATAGAACCTAAAAATAGACAAAATTAAACACAATTAACAACAATCTGCAAATGACCATTAAACATACTCACCTGCTATTAAACTGACAGAGCTGCCCCTCCAGCAGCTGCCTCGCCACTCCTGCAACTCTCTTGAGGCATAATGGGCGAAATTTGGAGACCTCATCAGAAGCACTACCGTCAATTCCAACAGAAGTCCAGAGGCCAGCCACTAAAATACAAAGAAAAACAGCCAATTCACGCCAACACGAAAAAACGCCCAAAACACACAAAAACACACGTACCTGCCAATCACCAGACAGAGCTGCCCCCACAGCAGCTGCCTCGCCATGAACATCATCAATTTTCTGCCAAAGGGGCGGAAAAGGAGGCCTTTTTTGAACCGATGACGAACGTGGCCGAGGAGGCCAGGCCAACTCTGCTGACAACGCATCCTGGTGGCCGGACCAGCAGCCACTCGGATGCGGCCAATCGACAAGTAAATCGACAACGTATCCTGGTGGCCGGACCAGTTGCCACTTGGATGCGGCCAATAATAATGACAGTCTGACATCACACACCGATGTCAACGCCAACACACTGGACAACGCATCTCGGGTAGCCGGATCAGTGCCACTCGGTCTGCTGCATTAAACCAACAGACAGATGCAACGTGGGCGGCCGGACTAGAGCCGCTCGCCATCTCCAACTTTGCCCACGATGCACGCCAACACCATCAATCCAGCCATCGCCACTAAACAACACACAGGGGGACAACAGAGCAGGCCGGTATACAGCGTAATGTTCGCATTGCGTTTGATATACATGCAACTGCTCCGTTGTTGTTTGTCCTCCTGTTAGAAATAAAATAAATATAATTAATATGTTTATATGTGTGTAAATGTATGTCAATTATCGTTTATTTTACCTTGTCTGCATCAATGTTCTTGTTGTAGATGTCAATCCTGTTGTTTTTTGTAGTTTTTGCATGTCCGTAGATAGTTTTAGTTACTTACCTGTGATATTAGAATTAAGTTTTTGTAAATTAATGTAGTTTTTCTGTAGTTAATTGTATATTTTTCGTAGTTTTCTAATTAGTTTTACCTTCTTACTCTTCTTCCCAACCTATCTGCCATTCCCATAATTCCCCTTGACACGTGGTATTACCAAAAATACCACGCAAATACCAGACTATGACCGATAGCACACCAAAAAGCCATTTCAAATTTAAAATGCATTTATCAATGCCCAGTGTGTTATCGGTCGCAAATTCGGCAATTTATGCCCAGCCAATTCCTCCCCACCCCCTACCCACTTCAAAGGCCACTAAATGCCAAATGCGGTTGAGCAGGAGCAAAATTAACACTGCCAACCTCCGCCACTCTGCCAAACGCCCCAATAAAGCCATTTCAACCTCCCATATGATGCTATGCGGTCGACTCTTCGGAGAGTCACGCGCCCGGATCGAAAGATCCGGAAGTTTACAGTATCCGGGCGGTTATACGGGAGCAGGCATTTACCCCCCCCCCCCCCCCCCCCCCACCAACCCATCCTATCCCATCCCCCAACAACAGAGCAGCCACAACACACAGCACAAACATAAGACACTGGCCGCTAACCAACGACAACGACAACACACACAGCCACTAAAACAAACGGCTATTCCAATTCTCCATTGCCTACTTATCGGTGCTGCTGCCCTCGGACCACTTTCATCTCACTCAATATTGGGTGAGTGAAAGTGGAACCGGGGGTGAGAGCACCGGTAAATGACGATCGGCGATCGGTCCAGTCGAGTTGAGGGGGAGAGTATGGGAGTTGGCGGACATGTGAGAGTACCACCATGAACCTCGTCCGCCACTCTCATCTCGTCCACCCGCTCGAGAGGTCGCGATCGTCGGACGTACGTGCCATAACAAGAGCGGAGCGCCAAAACGGCCAACGGGCCGCCACACACACACACACGACCGGATCGAACCCGTTGCGTGTCGAACTTGGTTCGAGTTCGAGCAGCGGGTCGATCCGAGCCATAGCCCAGTCAGCACCAATACTACGACAAACAGCAGCAACTACACAACCACAATCACAGCCAATCCCACCAACACCAAAACGACGCCGCGCCCTCATCGACAGTGGGAGCGAAGATGAGGATGAGGGTGAGAGGAAGCAGGCCAGAAGACGGGGCCGCCATCACCAGCAGCGGCAGCAGCGGCCGCCAATTAGGAAGCCGAAGAAGAAAAGGCAGACAATGGAGGAGCTGGAGGCTATTGTCCAGGAGCAGCTGAGGCAGCACGAGCTGAGGGAGCAACAGCAGAAGCAGCAGAAACGGACGGCACATGCAGCCAACACCAACACAGTTGCCGATCCTGCCACTCTGCCGCAATCAACACAGCCAACACATGACCCTGCCCCTGCCCCTGCCCCTGCCACTAGTATAAATACAAATAGCCAGACCCACAGCCATCACCAACATCGACAACAGCCAATACATAGACAATCACCAGCCATTCACACAGACAATACCACAATTAACAATAGAGATAATAATGACGCCAATACAAATACAAATACACCCGCCAATACAAACACCAACACCACCACCGCCATCACCATCACAAACACCCCTGCCACTACCACCGACGATGACATCCGGCACGGCGAATTCGGGCATCAGCCCAGCCAGGAACGTGGCTTGAGGATCCTCATCCGAGGACTCTCCCACTCCACGCCGCCGGATTGGATTCGCAGCAGCATGCTGAATGAGGGGTTCACGGTTCGGTTTGTAAGGGTGATCACCGATCGATTTGATCGCAGCCGCCAATTCAACCTCTTCGAGGCTGATATCGCCCCCAAACCCGACCGTGGCCAATGCGGGGTGTTAAAGCTGCGACGCCTGGGTGGGAGGCCCGTCACGGTTGAGAGACTTGGAGTCTCCCGTGACCCTGCCCAGTGCCATCGATGTCAGGTGTTTGGCCACACCCGCGCATATTGTAGACGCGCTGCAGTTTGCATGAAATGCTCGGGCGGGCACCTGACGCCGGAGTGCAGCAAGCCGAGGGCCGTCAATCCCAAATGCGCCAACTGCCAGGGCCAGAACATCAGCTCATACAAAGGATGCCCATCCTACAAGGCAGCCAGGCAGAGGCTCGTGGCCCACAGGGTCGCCAGGGAGGAGGAGCGTCGCAGACAGCAGCCACAGCCAAGCCAACAGCGACACCAGCCAATACAACGTCGCCAGCAGCAGCCACATCCACAGCCACTCCATAATCCGCAGCAGCAACGCCAACACCAACCGGATCGGCAGCATCGGCAGCAGCATCGGTATGGCGACCAACATCCGCAGCCATCGACCAGGGGGCGCCAACACCAGAGGGTCCAGCCGATGCAGCCGATCGCGAATGATGCTCCGACGCCACGCCAACACCAGCAGCAGCAGCGGCCAGACGCCCAGTGTGATGGCAGCTGCGCTCAAAACCTGCAATTGTACGTACAGCGTATAACAGAGTTGGAAAGGAGGATCGAACGGATGGCAGAGCAGCTCACCAGATTGGCTGCAGCAGCAGCAGCAGCGGTTCCAATAGCCGCCAATACAGCAGCAGCAGTGGCCATATCGGACGGTGAGCCGGATATGGACATGGACGACGACAGCCAATGGACCGATGAAGAGCCTTATGAGGACCTAGGTAGGTTTCTAAATGGAGAATCCAGTGGCGACTCCGAAAGCGACGGATTAAACGGCGTCTACTGATTGCGACAAATAGCAGAAGTTTAATGCCAATAAAACCTAAAAATAGAAAAAAACGAGGGGGAACGTTGTGAGTTGCTGCGGACACCGCAACTCTACGGTTATACCCGATACTAAGTCAGTATAACTCTCCTCCGGCAGACGCCGCTAATATTAAACGACACGACAAAGAGTGCTTGCGAGAGAGACAGAAAATCAGTCTGAGCGTGACGTCGGGCGCTGCGTAGCCACTGAAAATTGATTTCTTGCTTTTGGCTACAAAAATGTTCCGATCTGATCCAGATTCAGCAATCTGATAGATATGGTCATTATCTATGATTCTGCGTTTTTAGTTTTCTCGAATGTGCAATATTGTGGATGCAACAGATTTTCGTCTTTTGTGGGGGCGAAAAGTAGTGGGGCGAAATTCTGAGATATACGTTTTATAGTGAGATCTAACAGAAGTGCGGATACCAAATTTGGTTACTCTAGCCTTAATAGTCTCTGAGATTTGTGGATGCCCCAGATTTTCGTCCTTTGCGGGGGCGGAAGGGGGTGTGGCGAAATTTGGACACAAAACGGTCAAGGTCCGATATCACAAGAGTGTGGATACCAAATTTGGTTGCTCTGGCTCTTATAGGTTCTGAAATCCTTGAACTCATATTTTGCAATTGACAAAACCGACCATGAAACCTGTGTGCTAGAGAGAGACAGAGCGAGAAAGAATGAAATTGTTTTCTTGATTCTGGCTATAATCATTATACGATCTGGTTCAGATTTTGCACTGTAGAAGATATGGTCATCCTCACCGATTCTGCGTTTTTGGTTTTATCGTATCTTTAAAAATGTGGATGCCACAGATTTTCGTCCTTTGTGGGGGCGGAAGTGGGCGGGGCGAAGTTTTGAAATATTTTTAAAGCAGTGACATATCACAGAAGTCTGGATCCAAAACATCGTTGCTCTAGCTCTTATAGTCTTTGAGCACTAGGCGCTGAAGGGGACGGACGGACAACGGACGGACGGACGGACAGGGCTCAATCGACTCGGCTATTGATGCTGATCAAGAATATATATACTTTATGGGGTCGGTAACGATTCCTTCTGGACGTTACACACATCCACTTTTACCACAAATCTAATATACCCCAATACTCATTTTGAGTATCTGGTATAATTAAACACAATTAACAACAATCTGCAAATGACCAACAAACATACTCACCTGCTATTAAACCGACAGAGCTGCCCCTCCAGCAGCTGCCTCGCCACTCCTGGAACTCTCTTGAGGCATAATGGGCGTAATTTGGAGGCCTCATCAGCAGCACTGCCGTCAATTCCAACAGAAGTCCAGAGGCCAGCCACTAAAACACAAAGAAAAACAGTCAATACACGCCAACACGAAAAAAAAAAAACGCCCAAAACACACAAAAACACACGTACCTGCCAATCACCAGACAGAGCTGCCCCCACAGCAGCTGCCTCGCCATGAACATCATCAATTTTCTGCCAAAGGGGCGGAAAAGGAGGCCTTTTTTGAACCGATGACGAACGTGGCCGAGGAGGCCAGGCCAACTCTGCTGACAACGCATCCTGGTGGCCGGACCAGCAGCCACTCGGATGCGGCCAATCAACAAGTAAATCGACAACGTATCCTGGTGGCCGGACCAGTTGCCACTTGGATGCGGCCAATAATACTGACAGTCTGACATCACACACCGATGTCAACGCCAACACACTGGACAACGCATCTCGGGTAGCCGGACCAGTGCCACTCGGTCTGCTGCATTAAACCAACAGACAGATGCAACGTGGGCGGCCGGACTAGAGCCGCTCGCCATCTCCAACTTTGCCCACGATGCACGCCAACACCATCAATCCAGCCACCGCCACTAAACAACACACAGGGGGACAACAGAGCCGGCCGGTATACAGCGTAAGGTTCGCATTGCGTTTGATATGCCTGCCGGTGCTCCGTTGTTGTTTGTCCTCCTGTTAGAAATAAAATAAATATAATTAATATGTTTATATGTGTGTAAATGTATGTCAATTATCGTTTATTTTACCTTGTCTGCATCAATGTTCTTGTTGTAGATGTCAATCCTGTTGTTTTTTGTAGTTTTTGCATGTCCGTAGATAGTTTTAGTTACTTACCTGTGATATTAGAATTAAGTTTTTGTAAATTAGTGTAGTTTTTCTGTAGTTAATTGTATATTTTTCGTAGTTTTCTAATTAGTTTTACCTTCTTACTCTTCTTCCCAACCTATCTGCCATTCCCATAATTCCCCTTGACACGTGGTATTACCAAAAATACCACGCAAATACCAGACTATGACCGATAACACACCAAAAAGCCATTTCAAATTTAAAATGCATTTATCAATGCCCAGTGTGTTATCGGTCGCAAATTCGGCAATTTATGCCCAGCCAATTCCTCCCCACCCCCTACCCACTTCAAATGCCACTAAATGCCAAATGCGGTTGAGCAGGAGCAAAATTAACACTGCCAACCTCCGCCACTCTGCCAAACGCCCCAATAAAGCCATTTCAACCGCCCATATGATGCTATGCGGTCGACTCTTCGGAGCGTCACGCGCCGGATCGAAAGATCCGGAAGTTTACAGTATCCGGGCGGTTATACGGGAGCAGGCACTCTCATCTCGTCCACCCGCAGAGCAGCTCACCAGATTGGCTGCAGCAGCAGCAGCAGCGTCGTTTTGGTGTTGGTGGGATTGGCTGTGATTGTGGTTGTGTAGTTGCTGCTGTTTGTCGTAGTATTGGTGCTGACTGGGCTATGGCTCGGATCGACCCGCTGCTCGAACTCGAACCAAGTTCGACACGCAACGGGTTCGATCCGGTCGTGTGTGTGTGTGTGGCGGCCCGTTGGCCGTTTTGGCGCTCCGCTCTTGCGCGTCGGCTAGCCGGCTCTCCTCCGTCTTCTCCCTCTCCCGTTACTCCTGAACAGTTTTGTGCGTCCAAGAGCGTGAGAGGCGGGAAAAGTGGCAGTGAGAGCGGCGTCTTTTCGGCCTTTCCCTTTGTGGTTGGCGCGGTTTTTGTGACGGGTCTCGAGGGGGGAGTGGCTGTGGCCGTGGATATATCGGCCATGGCAATGGCTGGGTACTCACTCGATGGAAGGCTGTGGCGTCGGCGCTCTGCATTGGCTGGGGCGTTGGTGTTGGCGCCTGCGCCGAGGGCTCTGCTGCTGCTGCTGCTATTGGCGGTGTTTGTGTTGGTGTTGTTGGCTGCTGCTGCTGCTGCTAGGGCGCCTCTGCGGGCCGCTCTGCCGCCGTCGCTGTGTCGTCTGGTTGTCCCTCGTCTGGCCATTCCTCTGGTCATGGCTGGCTGTTGGTTTGTGTGTTGGCGATCTGCTGCCTGTTTGTTGTTCTTTAATTGAAAAGTGTCTTGTGTGTGTTTGTGTTTAATGTAATTTATTGGCACTTTTATTCTCTTTTTGGTTTGTGATGTGGACGGGAGCAAAAGTTTGTCAAGGTAAGTAATGGGTGTGGTGGAGGAAGGGCGGCACGGCACGGCACACGACAGACACCACAAAAGAGAAAACAAAGCACAACAGCAAGACAACGGAAAACGGCGACACGAAAAAACGACACGAAACGGTTATGGCACGTACGTCCGACAATCGCGACCTCTCGAGCGGGTGGACGAGATGAGAGTGGCGGACGAGGTTCATGGTGGTACTCTCACATGTCCGCCAACTCCCATACTCTCCCCCTCAACTCGACTGGCCCGATCGCCGATCGTCATTTACCGGTGCTCTCACCCCCGGTTCCACTTTCACTCACCCCAATATTGAGTGAGATGAAAGTGGTCCGAGGGCAGCAGCACCGATAAGTAGGCAATGGAGAATTGGAATAGCCGTTTGTTTTAGTGGCTGTGTGTGTTGTCGTTGTCGTTGGTTAGCGGCCAGTGTCTTATGTTTGTGCTGTGTGTAGTGGCTGCTCTGTTGTTGGGGGATGGGATAGGATGGGTTGGGGGGGGTAAATGCCTGCTCCCGTATAACCGCCCGGATACTGTAAACTTCCGGATCTTTCGATCCGGGCGCGTGACGCTCCGAAGAGTCGACCGCATAGCATCATATGGGCGGTTGAAATGGCTTTATTGGGGCGTTTGGCAGAGTGGCGGAGGTTGGCAGTGTTAATTTTGCTCCTGCTCAACCGCATTTGGCATTTAGTGGCATTTGAAGTGGGTAGGGGGTGGGGAGGAATTGGCTGGGCATAAATTGCCGAATTTGCGACCGATAACACACTGGGCATTGATAAATGCATTTTAAATTTGAAATGGCTTTTTGGTGTGTTATCGGTCATAGTCTGGTATTTGCGTGGTATTTTTGGTAATACCACGTGTCAAGGGGAATTATGGGAATGGCAGATAGGTTGGGAAGAAGAGTAAGAAGGTAAAACTAATTAGAAAACTACGAAAAATATACAATTAACTACAGAAAAACTACATTAATTTACAAAAACTTAATTCTAATATCACAGGTAAGTAACTAAAACTATCTACGGACATGCAAAAACTACAAAAAACAACAGGATTGACATCTACAACAAGAACATTGATGCAGACAAGGTAAAATAAACGATAATTGACATACATTTACACACATATAAACATATTAATTATATTTATTTTATTTCTAACAGGAGGACAAACAACAACGAAGCACCGGCCGGCATAACAAACGCAATGCGAACATTACGCTGTATACCGGCCGGCTCTGTTGTCCCCCTGTGTGTTGTTTATTGGCTGGTTGTGAGTATTGGCGTGCATCGTGGGCAATGATGGTCTTGATGGCAAGCGGCTCTGGTCCGGCCGCCCACGTTGCATCTGTCTGTTGGTTAGTGTTGGCTGCTGCACTCGAGGGGCACTGGTCCGGCCACCCAACTGCATTGTCATCGTGTTGGCATTGGCATCGGTGTGTGATGGCAATGGTCGGAGTTATTGGCCGCATCCAAGTGGCGAACTGGTCCGGCCACCAGGATGCGTTGTCGATTTTAATTGTTGATTGGCCGCATCCAAGTGGCTGCTGGTCCGGCCACCCAGGATGCGCTGTCAGGTGGATTGGCCTGGCCTCCTCGGCCACGTTCGTCGTCAATTTGTAGTTGCGTTTTGAATGGCTGCTGGTCCGGCCACTCAGGTGAGGAGGTGTTTTTTTTGGCTTTTTGATTTTAATTTGCGTTTATTTGCAGGTGCCTTTCGTTGATTTGGATGTTGTTGCTGGCGACCCTTGTCTGATTTTTGCTGATTGTTTGCGGGTGAGTATTCGATTTGGGCCCTCCACACTTGGCCCTGACCCTCCAGATCGTCGAATGGATCGTGGTCGGTCCATTCGTCGTCATGTTCGTCGTCAATTGCTTCGCAGTCCATATCGGATTCGGAGTCCGATATGGCTGCGGCGTCATGGTGCGTATTTGCAGTTGGTCGTGGTGATGGCTGTGTGGATGCTGCTGCTGCTGTTTTTGTCTGAAGTGGCGGCACTCCTCCCGTGCTCTCGTCCCTTGCCTGCAGCAGGTTTGTCAGTTTCGTCAAAATTGCTGCCAGCTTATCCTCCAGCTCTTTAATTTTTACGGCATATCTTTTCAGGATATGGGCACAGCTCCCATCGCACTGGGCGCCTGGCTGCTGCTGTAGCTGGGGTTGGCGTGGCGTCGGAGCACGATTTGGGATCGGCTGCATCGACAGGACCCTGTGGTGTTGGCGCCCCTCGGCCAGTGGCTGGGGATGTTGGTCGCGATGCTGTAGCTGTTGCCGATGCTGCCGACCCGGACCGCGTTGGCGTTGCTGCTGCGGCTGTGGGTGGAGTGGCTGTGTGGGTGGCTGCTGCTGCAACTGTCGCTGTAGTGGCTGCTGGTGACGTTGTGATGGCTGCTGGAGACGATGTGCTGGCTGTTGCTAATGTATTGGCTGCTGCATTTGCTGTGGCTGTTGCCGTAGTGGCTGAGGCTGCTGCTGCTGCCGTCGATGCTCCTGGACAGCGACCCTGTGGGCCAGGAGCCGCTGCCTGGCTGCCTTGTAGGCGCTGCAGCCCTTGTAGGCGCTGATGTGGGCGCCTTGGCAGTTGGCGCATTTGGGATTGACGGCCCTTGGCTTGCTGCACTCCGTCGTCTGATGTCCACCCGCGCATTTCATGCAGACAGCAGCTCGTCTACAATATGCGCGGGTGTGGCCAAACACCTGACATCGATGGCACTGGGCAGGGTCACGGGAGACTCAAAGTCTCTCAACCGTGACGGGCCTCCCACCCAGGCGTCGCAGCTTCAAAACATCGAATTGACCACGGTCCGGTTTGGGGGCGATCTCAGCCTCGAAGAGGTTGTATTGGCGGCTGCGATCGAATCGATCGGTGATCGCCCGAGTAAACCGGACCGTGTACCCCTCGGCCTGCATACAGTCCCGGAACCAGTCAGAGGGCGTGGAATGGGGAAGACCTCGGATGAGGATCCTCAAGCCTCTGTCCTCCACAGGCTGATGCCCGAACTCGCCGTGCCGGATGTCATTGGCAATGGCAAGGGTGTGTGTATTGGGAGTGGCAGTAGTTGTGTTGGTGTTGGTATTGGCGATGGTGCTGGTGTGAGTGGCGGTGACGGTGTTGGTGTTTGTATTTGTGTTTTGTGTTTGCTGCCGCTGCTGGTGATGGCGGCCCCGTCGTCTAGCCTGCTTCCTCTCACCCTCACCCTCATCGTCACTCCCACTGTCGATGAGGGCGCGGCGTCGTTTTGGTGTTGGTGGGATTTGTGGCATTGGAGGAGGCTGGGCTATGGCTCGGATCGACCCGCTGCTCGAGCTCGAACCAGGTTCGACACGCAACAGGTTCGATCCGGTCGTGTGTGTGTGTGTGGCTGCCCGTTGGCCGTTTTTGCGCTCCGCTCTTGCGCGTCGGCTTGCCGGCTCTCCTCCGTCTTCTCCCTCTCCCGTTACTCCTGAACAGTTTTGTGCGTCCAAGAGCGTGAGAGGCGGGAAAAGTGGCAGTGAGAGCGGCGTCTTTTCGGCCTTTCCCTTTGTGGTTGGCGCGGTTTTTGTGACGGGTCTCGAGGGGGAGTGGCTGTGGCCGTGGATATATCGGCCATGGCAATGGCTGCGTACTCACTCGATGGAAGGCTGTGGCGTCGGCGCTCTGCATTGGCCTGGGGCGTTGGTGTTGGCGCCTGCGCCGAGGGCTCTGCTGCTGCTGCTGCTATTGGCGGTGTTGGTGTTGGTGTTGTTGGCTGCTGCTGCTGCTGCTAGGGCGCCTCTGCCGGCCGCTCTGCCGCCGTCGCTGTGTCGTCTGGTTGCCCCTCGTCTGGCCATTCCTCTGGTCATGGCTGGCTGTTGGTTTGTGTGTTGGCGATCTGCTGCCTGTTTGTTGTTTTTTAATTGAAAAGTCTCTTGTGTGTGTGTGTTTGTGTTTAATGTATTTATTGGCACCTTAGTTCTCTTTTTTTTTTTTTTTTTTCTTGTCTATCACAGTTTTCTCTTTTAGATTGTGCTGTTTGTGATGTTTGTAGTGGCACAGGAACTAAAGCTTGTCGGAGATAGTAGTGGGTGGGGTGAAGGAAGGGCTGTGGCGTGGTGGATTGGCGAGGAGCACTTTTCCGCGTTTGGAATGGTCATGTACAGCGGCGAATGGTGAGGGTGGGGTGGGCGACACAAAATGGCTGCTGCCTGGCTTGGCTTGGCGTCGTCTGGCCTTCACTGTCTTTATTTTTTGGCACCAGAGCACAAATGACACGGCAAACGATATACGACAAACAGTCAAAACGACAAACGACACGGGCAACACTGATGGCAACGAACAAACAAGCTTGCGATTTTATTTTATTTTAATGGCGGCGGCGATGGTTCAATTATTATACGTCCGACGATCGCGACCTCTCGAGCGGGTGGACGAGATGAGAGTGGCGGACGAGGTTCATGGTGGTACTCTCACATGTCCGCCAACTCCCATACTCTCCCCCTCAACTCGACTGGCCCGATCGCCGATCGTCATTTACCGGTGCTCTCACCCCCGGTTCCACTTTCACTCACCCCAATATTGAGTGAGATGAAAGTGGTCCGAGGGCAGCAGCACCGATAAGTAGGCAATGAAAATGTTAATGGCTGTTTGCATTAGTGGCTGTGTTTGTTGTTGTTGGGCAATGGCCCGTGCCTAATGTTTCTCTGTGCTGTGTGAATTGGCTGATCTGTTGTCAAGGATGGGATGGGATGGGAAGGGGGAAAATTGCCTGCTCCCGTATAACCGCCCGGATACTTTCAACTTCCGGATCTTACGATCCGGGCGCGAAACGCTCCGAAGAGTCGACCGCATAGCATCTTGTGGGCGGTTGTAATGGCTTGTTGGGGCGTTTGGCAGAGTGGCGAAGGATGGCAGTGTACATTTTAGTCCTGCTCAGCCTCATTTGGTCTTCGATGGCATTTGATGTGGGTGGGTGGGGTGGGTGTGGGATTGGCTGGGCATAATTGCCGAAGTTGCGACCGATAACACACGGCATTGATAAAAGCAATTTGAATTTGAATTGGCTTTTTGGTGTGTTATCGGTCAAGTCTGGTATTTGCGTGGTATTTTGGTAATACCACGTGTCAAGAGGAATTATGGGAATGGCAAATAGGTTGGGAAGAAGAGGACGGAAAAAGGTAAAACTAATCAGAAACTACGAAAAATATACAATTAACTACAGAAAAAACTACATTAATTTACAAAAACTTATTCCTAATATCACAGGCAAGTAACTAAAACTATGGACAAACTATCTACGGACATGCTGTAACGGACCTGCTTCTTGGTTCGCTTGAGTTTGCTGGGCTCGCTCAGCGGTCGGCCGATTCGTCGCAACGTATTTTTATTGTTGCCCCCAACGACAAATGATAAGACCTTCCTTTTCTTTAATCGAATCTCTCTTTATTCGTACTTATATTAGGACTTAAGGCTAGATGCTACAATTCAGCTTATCTATGGATCTCCACCACGCGTGGGCTCTCGTCGGGTGTGGCAGCGTTGAGGCTATTGATTGGCTATTTGACCTCCGCTATTGCTTTGGCCCGCCACGCAAATCCGCACTCTACGTCTCGCACTCCCCTCTTAGCTTCCGCCGGCAACTGTGGATCACCTCTTAACTTAGACTCACTCTGGGGGCAGGCGGGGCCTGTCTTCCTGTTGCTATTCACTTCACTGCACTTCTTCGAACCGTACCGGGTATTACTCTCACGTTTCGGCGGGGTTTCAACGTGCGCGCGCGATCACTTCTCCACGGAAAAAGAGACCCGCTTCGTTGCCGCAGCCTCCTTTTATAGCCCCTTGACGGGCCCCGGCTCGGCGTTGGTAGTTTTCCATCGCCGTCTCCTGGTTTCCACGACCTTCGTAACGGGGCCTGGCCGGTGGCGTGATCCCATGCCCATATTTGGTCATGCGTCGGATCGCTGCCGGCCCGATCCCGCCGTCTCCTCTGCCTCTCGCGTTTCTCTTGCTCCGAGAGCGGGACACTTCTCCTCTCGGGGCCCTTGGCCTCTTCGCCGCATCCGGATATCCGTGGGTATCTGGGCTGACCTTCGCCTTATCCAGCCAGCCATCAGCCTTTATCCGACCGTCCCACCGCCTTTATCCGGCTATGCTTTGGTCGAATTCGGCCTGTGGGAACCACGGTTCCTCACACCCCCCTCTTTCTTCCCGCAGCGGAATACTCCCGTTTTCCACGACCTTGCGACGGAGTGTGCTTTCCTCATTCAAACGGCCCCATTTTACGCGCGCTCCTTACGGCATCTGGGATCACGGGCGCCCGGGCGCCCTCTGGCGCGTTTGCTCGGGCGGCGCTGCCAGCCCTTGCAATTTTCTGGCTGGGGCCGAATCCCCACCTATCGATAAGGTGTAGGGGCGTTTAGGCGATCCACTCGATATCTCTCCCCAGTAAGTATTCCACTTTTCTCTTTTTCGTCTCTCTTTATTCATTTTCTTCCCGCGTGTTTCGCCCTTGATTTTTTCTTTCTTTTTTTCCTTTTGCTCTTTTTTTTCCTTTCCCCTTTTTATACCCGATACTCAAAATGAGTATTGGGGTATATTAGATTTGTGGTAAAAGTGGATGTGTGTAACGTCCAGAAGGAATCGTTTCCGACCCCATAAAGTATATATATTCTTGATCAGCATCAATAGCCGAGTCGATTGAGCCCTGTCTGTCTGTCCGTCTGTCCGTCCGTCCGTCCGTCCGTCCGTCCGTCCCCTTCAGCGCCTAGTGCTCAAAGACTATAAGAGCTAGAGCAAGACATCTGTGATATGTCACTGCTACAAAAACATTTCAAAACTTTGCCCCGCCCACTTCCGCCCCCACAAAGGACGAAAATCTGTGTCATCCACATTTTTAAAGATACGATAAAACCAAAAACGCAGAATCGTAGAGGATGACTATATGTTCTAGAGTGTAAAATCTCAACCAGATCGTATAACTATTATAGCCAGAATCAAGAAAACAATTTCATTCTTTCTCGCTCTGTCTCTCTCTAACACACAGGTTTCATGGTCGGTTTTGCCAATTGCAAAATATGAGTTCAAGGATCTCAGAACCTATAAGAGCCAGAGCAACCAAATTTGGTATCCACACTCCTGTGATATCGGACCTTGACCGTTTCGTGTCCAAATTTCGCCACACCCCCTTCCGCCCCCGCAAAGGACGAAAATCTGGGGCATCCACAAATCTCAGAGACTATTAAGGCTAGAGTAACCAAATTTGGTATCCGCACTTCAGTTAGATTTCACTATAAAACGTATATCTCAGAATTTCGCTCCACCCCCTTCCGCCTCCACAAAGAACGAAAATCTGTTGCATCCACAATATTGCACATTCGAGAAAACTATAAATGCAGAATCATAGATAATGACTATATCTATCAGATTGCTGAATCTGGATCATATCGGATCATTTTTGTAGCCAAAAGCAAGAAATCAATTTGCAGTGGCCACGCAGCGCCCGACGTCACGCTCAGACTGATTTTCTGTCTCTCTCGCACGCACTCTTTGTCGTGTGGTTCAATATTAGCGGCGTCTGCCGCAGGAGAGCCATACTGACTTAGTATCGGGTATAACTGTAGAGCTGCGGTGTCCGCAGCAACTCACAACTTTCCACCTCGTTCTCTTTTTGGTTTGTGATGTGGACGGGAGCAAAAGTTTGTCAAGGTAAGTAATGGGTGTGGTGGAGGAAGGGCGGCACGGCACGGCACGGCACACGACAGACACCACAAAAAGAAAACAGGGCAACACAGAAAAAAAACGTCAATGGCGACACGGCACAGATCGATAGATCATGTTCACCGAAAAGGGAATCTTTCCCATAGGCGATGGCCTTTTGGATGTAGATGACGAACGCTTTAACGGATTGCTCGTGTCGCATGACATCAACGAGATCTACGAGGTGGAACAGACGCCGTTTGCCAGGGGCAAATTCGCCGCCGTTCGCCGTGCCATTCACAAGAACACGGGCTCCCATTTCGCGGCAAAGTTCTTGAAGCGACGCCGACGCGCACAGAGCAGCGACAAGGAGATCAAACACGAGATCGCCGTCCTAATACTCTGCGAGGGCGAGGAGAACATTGTCAATCTGAATGCGGTGCACGAGACCCGTTCGGACACAGCCCTGCTGCTGGAACTGGCCACTGGTGGCGAGCTGCAGACCATACTGGACACCGAGGAGTGCCTGACAGAGGCCCAGGCCCGCCACTGCATGCGAGAGGTGCTGAAGGCTCTCAAGTTTCTCCACGACCGATCCATTGCCCACCTGGACCTCAAGCCACAGAACGTTTTGCTCGCCGGCGAGCGGATAGAAGATGGCCTCAAGCTCTGTGACTTTGGGATCTCGCGCGTTGTGTGCGAGGGCATCAATGTCCGCGAGATGGCCGGCACACCCGACTACGTGGCCCCCGAGGTGCTCCAGTACGAGCCACTCTCCCTGCTGACGGACATCTGGTCCGTGGGCGTTCTCACCTATGTCTTGCTCTCCGGCTTCTCGCCCTTTGGCGGGAACACCAAGCAGGAGACCTTCCTCAATATCTCGCAGTGTGCGCTCACCTTTCCGGACAACCTATTCGGTGGCGTCTCGCCAGTGGCCATCGATTTCATACACCGCGCATTGCGAATTAAGCCAAACGATCGCATGAGTGCCGCTGGATGCCTGGAACATGTCTGGCTGAAGGATGAGAGCTCGATGGATAGACAAATGTATCTGCAGGCTCAGAGCGATGCTAAAGAGGAAGAGGAAGAGGAGGAGGAAGAAGACGACCTTGAGGATGAGGAAGTGGAGGAGCCAGTGGCCGAGGAGAAGGCAGAGGAGCAGGAACAGCAACAGCAGTCACAGGAATAACAAAAGAAACAGAAGTCAAGCAGTGGCAGCAACAAACCCACGCACAATGGCCACCATCGGGCCCACAGCAATGGGAGCAGTAGCAGCATCTCAAAAATACCCATTGCCACCGGGAAGCTCCTGGGAAGCCCCATAAGCAGCACCAGCACCAGCACCAGCACAGAGACAACGACAGCCATACACACGCTGACCAGCAATGGACACGGACAGAGCAACACGGTCTGCCTGTCCGCCAAGCCCACTCAGATCGTGACACCCACACGTCGAGCCTCCGACTCGGACAAGGAGAACACATACACGGCGACATTTGTGAAGAAGCCCCCGGTGCAGGCCACCATCCAGCTGGGCAGCAACGGCCTCGACGAGTTCGCCACAGTGGTGGCCACCCTGACACTCTTTCCCGATGCGCCCACCACACCGAAAGTGATCCGCAAGGCACCCACGGGAGAGTCCCATGGATCGGCCACCTCGGTGAAGGCTCTGGTCAAGAAGTTTCAGCTGGAGGAGACGCTAGTCTGCCCCGGACACAGCAGCACCAGCAGCCACAACGGCCACAGTCCCGTCAACGAGTGCGGCGGCAGTAGCGGGAGCAGCAGCGGCAACAATATGCGACGCAGTGCAGGGGGAAACAGCAGCAACATCAGCTACTCGGCAGCAGCCGCGACAGCAGCACGAATGAACAGCATTTGCCGCGCCTCCGACCCGCTGATGGCCGTCTATAAGAAGCAGCCACAGAACAGCGGCGCCAACAGCAATAGTTCCAGCAGCAACAGCAACAATCCCAGCCCCGGCAGCAGTCCCAGCTCGGGCAGCACGGCCACCCTGCTCCTGAATAGCCATCGCCTGGCGTCCGCGTCCGCGTCCGGGCCAGCCAGCACGGTCGCCAGCACCGCTGTAGCCTCAAGCAGCAGCACCAAAGCTACTGCCACTGCCCACCATCTGCACCACCACCACATGCACCACGACAACACGAAAAACGGCCAAAACACATGAAATCCACACTTACCTGCCAATCACCAGACAGAGCTGCCCAGCAGGAAGCTGCCTCGCCATCAACACTGACAATTCCAATGCCATTTCCAACGACGACGCAGATGCTGGCGCCTGTTACCGCTCCACTGGGTCGCACCCGTCTCTCATGCCAATTATGTGAGGGCGGGATGGCCTGGTGTTGAGCCGCCGGACGCCAGCAAATCCTGCAAAAGAAGAAGGAGAATCAGGAGAGAGGCTGCCAATAAACACATATACTCACCTGCAAACGCCTCTCACGCCAACACAAACCAGACAAGGGTCGCCAGCAACAGCATCCAAACGCCGACAAGTACCTGCAAATAAACACAAATTAAAATCACACGCCAAAGCAAACACCTCCTCAACTGGGTGGCCGGACCACCAGCCACTCAAAACGCCGTTACAAATTGACGACGAACGTGGCCGAGGAGGCCAGGCCAATTCTACTGACAACGCATCCTGGGTGGCCGGACCAGCAGCCACTCGGATGCGGCCAACAACAATACAATCGACAACGTATCCTGGTGGCCGGACCAGCAGCCACTTGGATGCGGCCAATATCACGATTCGTTGGCATCACTTTTCGATGCCAATGCCAACACACTGGACAATGCATCTTCGGGTGGCCGGACCAGTGCCACTCGGTCTGCTGCACCAAACCAACAGACAGATGCAACGTGGGCGGCCGGACCAGAGCCGCTCGCCATCAACACCATCATTGCCCACGATGCACGCCAATACTCACAACCAGCCAGCCAATAAACAACACACAGGGGGACAACAGAGCCGGCCGGTATACGGCGTAATGTTCGCATTGCGTTTGTTATGCCGGCCGGTGATTCGTTGTAGTTGTCCTCCTGTTAGAAATAAAATAAATATAATTAATATGTTTATATGTGTGTAAATGTATGTCAATTATCGTTTATTTTACCTTGTCTGCATCAATGTTCTTGTTGTAGATGTCAATCCTGTTGTTTTTTGTAGTTTTTGCATGTCCGTAGATAGTTTTAGTTACTTACCTGTGATATTAGAATTAAGTTTTTGTAGACTAATGAAGTTTTTCTGTAGTTAATTGTATATTTTTCGTAGTTTTCTAATTAGTTTTACCTTCTTACTCTTCTTCCCAACCTATCTGCCATTCCCATAATTCCCCTTGACACGTGGTATTACCAAAAATACCACGCAAATACCAGGCTATGACCGATAACACACCAAAAAGCCATTTCAAATTTAAAATGCATTTATCAATGCCCAGTTTGTTATCGGTCGCAAATTCGGCAATTTATGCCCAGCCAATTCCTCCCCACCCCCTACCCACTTCAAATGCCACTAAATGCCAAATGCGGTTGAGCAGGAGCAAAATTAACACTGCCAACCTCCGCCACTCTGCCAAACGCCCCAATAAAGCCATTTCAACCAACGACAACGACAACACACACAGCCACTAAAACAAACGGCTATTCCAATTCTCCATTGCCTACTTATCGGTGCTGCTGCCCTCGGACCACTTTCATCTCACTCAATATTGGGGTGAGTGAAAGTGGAACCGGGGGTGAGAGCACCGGTTAATGACGATCGGCGATCGGGCCAGTCGAGTTGAGGGGGAGAGTATGGGAGTAGGCGGACATGTGAGAGTACCACCATGAACCTCGTCCGCCACTCTCATCTCGTCCACCCGCTCGAGAGGTCGCGATCGTCGGACGTATGTGCCATAACCGTTTCGTGTCGTTTTTTCGTGTCGCCGTTTTCCGTTGTCTTGCTGTTGTGCTTTGTTTTCTTTTTTGTGGTGTCTGTCGTGTGCCGTGCCGTGCCGCCCTTCCTCCACCACACCCATTACTTACCTTGACAAACTTTTGTTCCCGTCCACATCGTAAAAAAAAAAAGAGAATAAAAGAGCCAATAAATTACATTAAACACAAACACACACAAGAGACTTTTCAATTAAAGAACAACAAACAGGCAGCAGATCGCCAACACACAAACCAACAGCCAGCCATGACCAGAGGAATGGCCAGACGAGGGTCAACCAGACGCCACAGCGACGGCGGCAGAGCGGCCCGCAGAGGCGCCCTAGCAGCAGCAGCAGCAGCCAACAACACCAACACAAACACCGCCAATAGCAGCAGCAGCAGCAGAGCCCTCGGCGCAGGCGCCAAAACCAACGCCCCAGCCAATGCAGAGCGCTGACGCCACAGCCATCCATCGAGTGAGTACCCAGCCATTGCCATGGCCGATATATCCACGGCCACAGCCACTCCCCACTCGAGCCCCATCACATCAGCAGCAACAGCAGCGCCAATACCAACTGCAAATCCCGCAACCCCGCCAAATCCCAAAATCCCGCCAAACACAAAGGGAAAGGCCGAAAAGACGCCACTTTTCCCGCCTCTCACACTCTCGGACAGTTCGGGAGTAACGTGAGAGGGAGAAGACGGAGGAGAGCCGGCAAGCCGACGCGCAAGAGCGGAGCGCCAAAACGGCCAACGGGCAGCCACACACACACACACGACCGGATCGAACCTGTTGCGAGTCGAACCTGGTTCGAGCTCGAGCAGCGGGTCGATCCGGGCCAATGCTGAGCCTGCACAAATGCCGTCAATCCCACCAACACCAAAACGACGCCGCGCCCTCATCGACAGTGGGAGTGACGATGAGGGTGAGGGTGAGAGGAAGCAGGCCAGACGACGGGGCCGCCATCACCAGCAGCTCAGCAGCGGCCGCCAATTGGGAAGCCGAAGAAAAAAAGGCAGACAATGGAGGAACTAGAGGCTATTGTCCAGGAGCAGCTGAGGCAGCACGAGTTGAGGGAGCAACAGCAGAAGCAGCAGAAACGGACGGCACATGCAGCCAACACCAACACAGTTGCCGATCCTGCCACTCTGCCGCAATCAACACAGCCAACACATGCCCCTGCCCCTGCCCCTGCCACTGCCACTAGTATAAATACAAATAGCCAGACCCACAGCCATCACCAACATCAAAAACAGACAATACAAAGACAATCACCAGCCACTCACACAGACAATACCACAATTAACAATAGAGATAATAATGACGCCAATACAAATACAAATACAAATACACCTGCCAATACAAACCCCAACACCACCACCGCCATCACCATCACAAACACCCCTGCCACTACCACCGACGATGACATCCGGCACGGCGAATTCGGGCATCAGCCCAGCCAGGAACGTGGCTTGAGGATCCTCATCCGAAGACTCTCCCACTCCACGCCGCCGGATTGGATTCGCAGCAGCATGCTGAACGAGGGGTTCACGGTTCGGTTTGTGAGGGCAATCACCGATCGATTCGATCGCAGCCGTCAATACAACCTATTCGAGGCTGAGATCGCCCCCAAACCGGACCGTGGCCAATACGAGGTGTTGAAGCTGCGACGCCTGGGTGGGAGGCCCATCACGGTTGAGAGACTTGGAGTCTCCCGTGACCCTGCCCAGTGCCATCGATGCCAGGTGTTTGGCTACACCCGCGCATACTGTAGACGAGCTGCTGTCTGCATGAAATGCGCGGGTGGACATCTGACGACGGAGTGCAGCAAACCAAGGAACGTTGCTCCCAAGTGCGCCAACTGACAGGGCGCCCACATCAGCGCCTACAAGGGCTGCAGCGCCTACAAGGCAGCCAGGCAGCGGCTCCTGGCCCACAGGCTCGCCAGGAAGGAGGAGCATCGACGGCAGCAGCAGCAGCCAACACAACCCCGACAACAGCCAATCCAACGCCGCCAGCAGCAGCCACATCCACAGCCACTCCATAACCCGCAGCAGCAACGCCAACACCAACCGGGTCGGCAGCATCGGCAACAGCATCGGTATGGCGACCATCATCCCCAGCCATCGACCAGGGGGCGCCAACACCAGAGGGTCCAGCCGATGCAACCGATCGCGAATGATGCCCCGACGCCACGCCAACACCAGCAGCAGCAGCGGCCAGCAGCTCAGTGCGATGGCAGCTGTGCCAAACATCTAAAAGAGAGCGCCATTAAACTCAAAATGCTGGAGGAGGCGGAACCTGACAGAGGCTAGAGGCGGGGGCTTGGCAGCCATGCCGCCACTACAGACAACACCACCTACACACCCGCCGCCACCACAACCAGCCGCCAATACAGCAGCAGCAGTAGCCATATCGGACAGTGAGCCGGATATGGACATGGACGACGACAGCCAATGGACCGACGAAGAGCCTTACGATGACCTACGTAGGTTCCTAAATGGACAATCCAGTGGCGACGGATTATACGGCGTCTACTGATTGCGCCAAATAGCAGAAGTTTAATGGCAATAAAACCTAAAAATAGACAAAATTAAACACAATTAACAACAATCTGCAAATGACCATTAAACATACTCACCTGCTATTAAACTGACAGAGCTGCCCCTCCAGCAGCTGCCTCGCCACTCCTGCAACTCTCTTGAGGCATAATGGGCGAAATTTAGAGACCTCATCAGAAGCACTACCGTCAATTCCAACAGAAGTCCAGAGGCCAGCCACTAAAATACAAAGAAAAACAGCCAATTCACGCCAACACGAAAAAACGCCCAAAACACACAAAAACACACGTACCTGCCAATCACCAGTCAGAGCTGCCCCCACAGCAGCTGCCTCGCCATGAACATCATCAATTTTCTGCCAAAGGGGCGGAAAAGGAGGCCTTTTTTGAACCGATGACGAACGTGGCCGAGGAGGCCAGGCCAACTCTGCTGACAACGCATCCTGGTGGCCGGACCAGCAGCCACTCGGATGCGGCCAATCAACAAGTAAATCGACAACGTATCCTGGGGCCGGACCAGTTGCCACTTGGATGCGGCCAATAATACTGACAGTCTGACATCACACACCGATGTCAACGCCAACACACTGGACAACGCATCTCGGGTGGCCGGACCAGTGCCACTCGGTCTGCTGCATTAAACCAACAGACAGATGCAACGTGGGCGGCCGGACTAGAGCCGCTCGCCATCTCCAACTTTGCCCACGATGCACGCCAACACCATCAATCCAGCCATCGCCACTAAACAACACACAGGGGGACAACAGAGCCGGCCGGTATACAGCGTAATGTTCGCTTTGCGTTTGATATGCCTGCCGGTGCTCCGTTGTTGTTTGTCCTCCTGTTAGAAATAAAATAAATATAATTAATATGTTTATATGTGTGTAAATGTATGTCAATTATCGTTTATTTTACCTTGTCTGCATCAATGTTCTTGTTGTAGATGTCAATCCTGTTGTTTTTTGTAGTTTTTGCATGTCCGTAGATAGTTTTAGTTACTTACCTGTGATATTTAGAATTAAGTTTTTGTAAATTAATGTAGTTTTTCTGTAGTTAATTGTATATTTTTCGTAGTTTTCTAATTAGTTTTACCTTCTTACTCTTCTTCCCAACCTATCTGCCATTCCCATAATTCCCCTTGACACGTGGTATTACCAAAAATACCACGCAAATACCAGACTATGACCGATAACACACCAAAAAGCCATTTCAAATTTAAAATGCATTTATCAATGCCCAGTGTGTTATCGGTCGCAAATTCGGCAATTTATGCCCAGCCAATTCCTCCCCACCCCCTACCCACTTCAAATGCCACTAAATGCCAAATGCGGTTGAGCAGGAGCAAAATTAACACTGCCAACCTCCGCCACTCTGCCAAACGCCCCAATAAAGCCATTTCAACCGCCCATATGATGCTATGCGGTCGACTCTTCGGAGCGTCACGCGCCCGGATCGGAAGATCCGGAAGTTTACAGTATCCGGGCGGTTATACGGGAGCAGGCATTTATCCCCCCCCATCCTATCCCATCCCCCAACAACAGAGCAGCCACTACACACAGCACAAACATAAGACACTGGCCGCTAACCAACGACAACGACAACACACACAGCCACTAAAACAAACGGCTATTCCAATTCTCCACTGCCTACTTATCGGTGCTGCTGCCCTCGGACCACTTTCATCTCACTCAATATTGGGGTGAGTGAAAGTGGAACCGGGGGTGAGAGCACCGGTAAATGACGATCGGGCCATTCGAGTGTGGAGGAGAGAGTATGGGAGTTGGCGGACATGTGAGAGTTCCACCATGAACCTCGTCCGCCACTCTCATCTCGTCCACCCGCTCGAGAGGTCGCGATCGTCGGACGTGCCAGAACCGTTTCGTGTCGTGTCGCTTTTTTCGTTGTTCTGTGCCGTGTCGCCATTGACGTTTTCTTTTTCTGTGTTGCCCTGTTTTCTTTTGTGGTGTCTGTTGTGTGCCGTGCCGTGCCGTGCCGCCCTTCCTCCACCACAACTATTAATTACCTTGACAATCTTTTGTTCCCGTCCACATCATAAAACAAAAAAGAATAAAAGTGCCAATAAATACATTAAACACAAACACACACACACAAGAGACTTTTCAATTAAAGACAACAAACAGGCAGCAGATCGCCAACACACAAACCAACAGCCAGCCATGACCAGAGGAATGGCCAGACGAGGGTCAACCAGACGCCACAGCGACGGCGGCAGAGCGGCCCGCAGAGGCGCCCTAGCAGCAGCCAACAACACCAACACAAACACCGCCAATAGCAGCAGCAGCAGCAGAGCCCTCGGCGCAGGCGCCACCACCAACGCCCCAGCCAATGCACAGCGCCGACGCCACAGCCATCCATCGAGTGAGTACCCAGCCATTGCCATGGCCGATATATCCACGGCCACAGCCACTCCCCCTCGAGCCCCATCACAAAAACCGCGCCAACCACAAAGGGAAAGGCCGAAAAGACGCCGCTCTCACTGCCACTTTTCCCGCCTCTCACGCTCTTGGACGCATAAAACTGTTCAGGAGTAACGGGAGAGGGAGAAGACGGAGGAGAGCCGGCAAGCCGACGCGCAAGAGCGGAGCGCCAAAACGGCCAACGGGCAGCCACACACACACACACGACCGGATCGAACCTGTTGCGAGTCGAACCTGGTTCGAGCTCGAGCAGCGGGTCGATCCGAGCCATAGCCCAGCCTACACAAATGCCACCAATCCCACCAACACCAAAACGACGCCGCGCCCTCATCGACAGTGGGAGCCAAGATGAGGATGAGGGAGAGAGGAAGCAGGCCAGGCATGAGAGACGGGTGTGACCCAGTGGAGCGGCAACAGGCGCCAGCATCTGTGTCGTCGTTGGAAATGGCAGCTGTTGGTTCGGATTGGCGTGACGTCACGGCCATGGTCAGGCGGCAGCGTCATCAAAGAAGGCCTCCTTTTCCATCCCTTTGGCAGGAAATTGTCATTGTTGATGGCGAGGCAGCTTCTTGATGGTCAGCTCTGTCTGGTGATTGCCAGGTACGTGTGATTTTTGTGTGTTTTGGCCGTTTTTCGTTGTTGTCCGTATTGACGTCTCTTTCCTTTGTTGCAGTGGCTGTCTCTGGATCGACGATTGGGCACATCAATAGGCGCCGCCCGATCGCATGCTTTCGCGTGCGCTGGCGATTTGGGCCCTCCACACTTGGCCCAGACCCTCCAGATCGTCGAATGGATCGTGGTCGGTCCACTCGTCGTCATCATCGTCATTAATTGCTTCGCAGTCCATATCGGGTTCGGATTCCGATATGGCTGCGGCGTCAAAGTGCGTATTTGGTGCTGGTCGTGGTGATGGCTGTGTGGATGCTGCTGCTGCTGTTGTTGTCCGTTGTGGCGGCACTCCTCCCGTGCTCTCGTCCCTTGCCTGCAGCAGGTTTGTCAGTTTCGTTGAAATTGCTGCCAGTTTTTCTTCCAGCTCTCTAATTTTACCGGCATATCTTTTCAGATTATGGGCACAGCTCCCATCGCACTGGGCGCCTGGCTGCTGCTGTAGCTGGGGTTGGCGTGGCGTCGGAGCACGATTTGGGATCGGCTGCATCGGCTGGACCCTTTGGTATTGGCGCCCCTCGGCCAGTGGCTGGGGATGTTGGTCGCGATGCTGTAGCTGTTGCCGATGCTGCCGACCCGGACCGCGTTGGCGTTGCTGCTGCGGCTGTGAGTGGAGTGGCTGTGTGGGTGGCTGCTGCTGCAACTGTCGCTGTAGTGGCTGCTGGTGACGTTGTGGTGGCTGCTGGATACGATGTGCTGGCTGTTGCTGCTGTATTGGCTGCTGCATTTGCTGTGGCTGTTGCCGTAGTGGCTGAGGCTGCTGCTGCTGCCGTCGATGCTCCTGGACAGCGACCCTGTGGGCCAGGAGCCGCTGCCTGGCTGCCTTGTAGGCGCTGCAGCCCTTGTAGGCGCTGATGTGCTGGCCCTGGCAGTTGGCGCACTTGGGAGCAACGTTCCTTGGCTTGCTGCACTCCGTCGCCAGGTGTCCACCCGCGCATTTCATGCAAACTGCAGCGCGTCTACAATATGCGCGGGTGTGGCCAAACACCTGACATCGATGGCACTGGGCAGGGTCACGGGAGACTCCAAGTCTCTCAACCGTGACGGGCCTCCCACCCAGGCGTCGCAGCTTCAACACATCGAATTGACCACGGTCCGGTTTGGGGGCGATCTCAGCCTGGAAGAGGTTGTATTGGCGGCTGCGATCGAATCGATCGGTGATCGCCCGAGTAAACCGGACCGTGTACCCCTCGGCCTGCATACTGCTGCGAATCCAATCCGGCGGCATGGAGTGGGAGAGTCCTCGGATGAGGATCCCCAAGCCACGTTCCTGGCTGGGCTGATGCCCGAATTCGCCGTGCCGGATTTCATCGTCGGTGGTAGTGGCAGGGGTGTTTGTGATGGTGATGGCGGTGGTGGTGTTGGTATTGGTCTTGGCAGGTGTATTTGTAATTGTAATTCCGTTGGCGTCATTATTTGTATTGATATTGTCAGTATTGTCTATGTGAATGGCTGGTGATTGTCTATGTATTGGCTGTTGTCGATGTTGGTGATGGCTGTGGGTCTGGCTATTGGCAATTATAGTAGTGGCAGGGGCAGGGGCAGGGGCATGTGTTGGCTGTGCAGATTGCGGCATAGTGGCAGGGTCGGGAACTGTGTTGGTGTTGGGTGGATGTGCCGTCCGTTTCTGCTGCTTCTGCTGTTGCTCCCTCAGCTCGTGCTGCCTCAGCTTCTCCTGGACAATAGCCTCCAGCTCCTCCATTGTCTGCCTTTTCTTCTTCGGCTTCCTAATTGGCGGCCGCTGCTGCCGCTGCTGGTGATGGCGGCCCCGTCGTCTGGCCTGCTTCCTCTCACCCTCACCCTCATCGTCACTCCCACTGTCGATGAGGGCGCGGCGTCGTTTTGGTGTTGGTGGGATTGGTGGTATTTGTGCAGGCTGGGCATTGGCACGGATCGACCCGCTGCTCGAACTCGAACCAGGTTCGACCCGCAACAGGTTCGATCCGGTCGTGTGTGTGTGTGTGGATGCCCGTTGGCCGTTTTGGCGCTCCGCTCTTGCGCGTCGGTTTGCCGGCTCTCCTCCGTCTTCTCCCTCTCCCGTTACTCCTGAACAGTTTTGTATGTCCGAGAGCGTGAGAGGCGGGAAAAGTGGCGTCTTTTCGGCCTTTCCCTTTGTGTTTGGCGGGATTTTGGGGGGACACAAAATGGCTGCTGCCTGGCTTGGCTTGGCGTCGTCTGGCCTTCACTGTCTTTATTTTTTGGCACCAGAGCACAAATGACACGGCAAACGATAAACGACAAAACAGTCAAAACGACAAACGACACGGGCAACACTGATGGCAACGAACAAACAAACTTGCGATTTTATTTTATTTTAATTGCGGCGGCGATGGTTCAATTTATATACTGTAGCATATCACATACAACGATTGTTGTGTGTGGCGGTGCCACTCGAGCTGGTCGGGGGTGTATCGGGCAGGACTGGTGCACGCGCTGGCTCCGGCTGTATGATCGGTAGTATGGGGGGGTTCCTATACTGGTCCTTTCCTATACGTGCTCGCGTCGATACCTTATCTTATTATTATTTTTTTTCGCGTGCGATACACTGCGTATGACCGTATGACTAGTGTTAGGGGGTTGGGGAAGGAGGATGAGGAGGCTGGGGGAATTAGAAGGGACAAAGGAATTAAGGGGACAGGGAAGTGGGCTTCCGCGTTGCATATCCGAACCGACGGGTAGCTGTGCTGGGCTAGGGCAATAAGAGAATTAAAACTATAGGAATAATAATTTTAAATAATAGGAATAAAATATATGATCTCAAAAACAGGTGGTAGGGTACTGGGAATAATTTAACGAATAATAACAATAATAATGAATATTTAAGTAGGAACTTTTGTAATTTAAGATTTCTTCATTTTCGGTATTTTTGTATTAATGCAAAAGTAAGGGTAACTAATCACCGTCGCATAGGTGTGAAGCACCTGCTGCCGCTGATCTGCGCTAAAGCTTACAGCTTCCAAAGCTCTTGTGCTTTGCGTGGGCTTAAGGCCTCTTTACAACAAAAAAAGCTCCAACATAATTTAGGGAAAAATCAAAGACTCCGGGCGACCGGGCTCATGTATGGTTTTTTCTTTTATCTCTTTATGTTAAAAGTTTATAAACGTTAACTGGGAGTTTGTTCACTTACGTACTTTCATGTTCCGGCCACGTCCAAAAGATCTTTCGGCGAGGGGAATACCTGTAAGTTTTAGAGAGAGAGCACACACACATGCACACGCATGACCACGGCTAACACCAGATTATCTTGATCTTCTTTTTCTTTTTGTTTAGGGCTTTTTTTTTTTGAGCATATATAGTTCATAAATCAAATTATTCCATCTTTAACTTCTATATTTTATACTTTATTCAATATTTATTCGTTTATTTAGATTCGTTGGGGTAGGTCTTGATCCATAGACCAAGGTGTGGGCGCACGGAAAAAGCTCCAAGCAGCTGGTTTCGTTTTATATGCACAAAGGGGTCAACGGCCTAACAAGCGCACATAAGTTCTTTGGGAATAAACGCACAATGGGCCACAAGAGGATCATACGAGTTCTGCCCGTTCCGTTGGGGTTTATTTAATACATTTAACCTTCACATGTCATGATCTGGCTTTTAGGTTAGGGCGAAGCACGGTGACAAAAAAAATTCGGGTCAGGGTCTCTTTTTCCTTGGACGGGTCTGGTTATTCCTGGCAAGGAAGATCACTTGGCACTTTTTGTTTAAGGCTCTTGGCCCGGTGGCTGGATGGCCCACTCTCGGTCGCGACGGCTCGCGTTGGGGCGGCGAAGAGCTCGCTGCTGCCGGCGCTAAAGCTCGGAAACGGCTGAGGGGCCGCTCTCTGTCGGCGCTGAAGCTCGGGAACTGCTGAAGGGCTCGCTGTGGTGGATGGCGTTGGGGCTTTAGGTGGAGCTTCCCAACTCTACGGTGGACCGCGTTGGCGGAGGGCGTTGGGGCGTTGGGTGGAGCTTCCCAACTCTACGGTGGACCGCGTTGGCGGAGGGCGTTGGGGCGTTGGGTGGAGCTTCCCAACTCTACGGTGGCCCGCTTTGGGGCGATCGTCAGAAAATTCGCACCATCCTCTGCACCGTGGATCGGGGATTGGTTTCTCGTCTGGGTGGATGGGGTCTTTCTTCCGAAAGGCCGGCGGATCGTGCTGATCTCCCAAGAACTTTTATTTGATTTTTACCTTTTATTAATTTTTTTTTTTTTTTGAGCTGGATAAGTACGTCCGTACTGTTCGGATACCACGAGGAGAGAGCGAGCTGCTTCTCCCGGAAATCAAGGCCTCATCCCCTCGTTCTTCCCTTTTTCTTTTCGATTTGTCAAAATGACAGTGGGAGGAGGAGGCCGATTAAAACGTCAGCCAAACAAAATAATATGGGCAGCCCACGGTGACGAAGCGCACCCAGTAGATGGCGTGTTAAAAGCTTAGCTTTCTTGGACCCAACAGAAGACTTAGCCTATTCGCGTAGCATAATTTTAGGGAAAATTAAGACGTCGATGCAAACAATTTTTTCTTACAACAAGCGCACTACATAATCCCCCCACTTAAATCACGCTTGGGGTGGGACACCCAAAGTGGGATCCGCGCTTGTAAGAATTCATGTCAAGGTTTTATATCCTTGGTATGAAATTTGCCTACAAGGCGGCCTTGAAGATCTTCAAGTTCGTAATAGCAGTTTCCTAGCTTCCTGCGCACTCGGGACTTTATAAAGGTTGGTGCTAACTTTGCGCTAAAGCCCTTAGCGAAATTGCTTTGCTGAAAGTTACGTCTATATACTTCCTGTCCATCCCTATAGGAAATTTGTCTCGTTCGTAAGTTATAGGATCTGGCATTTCGGAAGTGCTGGGCCTGTATAGAGCCTTTTGCTTTGCTGCGAATTATGTCGAAGGAATCTTCTCGCGAAAATTGGACACCGCGATCTTCTAACATGTCTAGGTTACGCATCAGTTTATAGCTACTGGCATCGGTTACCATATGCTGTCCAAAAGCAAGCCGATACGGGGTAGTGCTTATGGCTAAATGATGGCTAGACCGAAGTGCACAGCAAATGCTGCTTAATTTCTCATCCCAATTACGTTGATCCGGGTCAACATAACTTTTTATGGCCGCCAGAACGGATCTATTTACTCTCTCCGAAGCATTGGCTTGAGGAGAATAAAAGGCAGTATAGACATGAGAGATATTATATTTGTCAAGCAAGGAGTTAAAAGTGTGAGATTTAAATTGGACCCCATTATCGCTTACGATGGTTTCGGGGACCCCGAAACAGTGAAAGAGGTCTTCTTCCAGGAAGCGTTTTATGGAATCTGCTGTAAATTTTCGTACGGGCTTCAAAAATGGAAATTTTGACAGATGGTCTAACACGACAAAGATGCCAATATTTCCTGACTTGCTTCTCGGATAAGGTCCTAAAAAGTCTACAAATAATTTTTGAAAGAATCGAGAAGGTAAGCCCGCATTTCCCATTGGTGGCTTTAAGGGTTGACTTGGATGCTTCGTGGTTTTACAGATATGGCAATTATTTATGAGTTCTTTGACATCCACCGCTAAGTTTGGCCAATAATAAGATCGCCTGAGTCTTTCAAGGGTTTTATTTATCCCACTGTGGGCACACAAGGGATCCTCATGGGCAGCTTTGAGGACGGGTTTTACAAGGGATGGGGGTATCCAAAGTTTCCAGCAGGAATCGTCTGTGATCTTGGTTCCATCGGCATGTTACGCACGCCGAAAGATGCGTTCATCTTTGATTTTCAGATCAGGCAATCGGGAACTGTTCAACCTAATCTTCTCTTTAATTGACTGATATTCTGGTGATTTGAACTCAGGAGAATCAGGGTCGACCAACATGCTATCAATTGCCAAGAAGGACAAGTCTTCTGAGTGCGTACGGGACAAGGCATCGGGGACTATGTTATCACTCCCTTTTCGGTGTAAGATTTTAAATTCAAATCCCTGCAACTTTAAGGACCAGCGAGCCAATCGGGAGCTAAGATCAGCCTGCGACATTAGCCACTTTAAGGAGGCATGATCTGTAATGATTGTGAATTCTTGGCCCTCAATGTATGCCCTGAACTTTTTTACGGCTAAAACCGCAGCGTAACACTCTTTTTCAGTTACAGTGTACTGCCTCTGGCATTTGTTAAGCTTTTTCGACATAAAAGCAATTGGTACGTCTGCGCCCTCGTTGTTTTCTTGCATTAGAACTGCCCCTACGCCGGTATGACTGGCGTCACAGTGTATTGAGAATGGTATGGAGAAATTTGGGCTATGTAGAACTGGCGCGGAACACATTTGGGACTTTAATGACTCGAAAGCAAGCTGAGCCTCGTCAGTCCAAATAAACTTGCGCTTAGATTTCAGAGTATCTGATATGGGTGAACTAATAGCTGCATAATTGTGGATGAACTTGTGGTACCAGCCTGTCATTCCAAGAAATCGACGAACTTGTTTGATCGACTGGGGAGCTGGAAAGTCCTTAACGGCGGCTATTTTGTCAGGATCAGTGAGAATATTCCCACCACCAATCACGTGGCCTAAATATTTAACTTCTTTCCGGCAAAATTTGCTTTTCTCCACATTTATAGTAAGATTGGCCTTGGAAAGTTGGGATGCGACCAGGGACAACACCTCCAGATGGTGCTCAAAATTATCGGATATAACTAAGAGGTCGTCAAGATATATGAATATTTCATTCCATATGGTTTGACACGTCTGGTATAATAAGGTCAGTGGAAGGAGAAGAATTGATCACTCGGTATTGGTCGCTTGGTTGACCAGTTGTTTGCGTGCCCTTTTCGGCGGTGCACGCGACAACGAGTTTTTTGCCGTGTGGGGGTTGCACTTCCTGCAACTAGGCTTATAAGTATCGGCCCTGCCACAACCATAGCAAAATACCCTACGTTCGGCCATGCACTTGGTATCGATGGCCTTTGCCACCGCAATTCCAACAGACGAACTCTACGGCTGATACTTCCAGATCTTCTTCTTCACCTACTTCTTCACTATCTGGGGCAATAGATTCGTCTAATATAGCATTGACTTGGCGGCGTGGTAAAGTTCGGGGGCCGCCAGGGGAGGCTTGGTTTTAGCTACGGACTGCATGAATATTTCTCGCGTTCGGACCAGGTGACGTAAGGATTTCACCGTCGCAGCCGACTCATATAAAATTTCATGCTGTATATCAGCCAAAAGTTTTGCTCGCAGTGTCTCAACCAAGGCTGCCTCAGACATGGGCTCAGACAGTTTACCTGCCAATGCGGCAATTACGCCATAAAAATCATCAAAGGACTCGTTTGTTTGCTGTTTCCTTAATTCGATCTCTGTTCTGATATTCCTATCTGTTCTATCGTCTTTAAATTGGCCACGCAAGGCTAGGCATAGATCTGCCCAACGGACTTCAGGGACACTTTTATGATACCGCCAAAACCACTCGCTGGCGCTTCCATCAAAGAGGTTACTGGCGTATCGAGCTGTTATTTCAAAGTTACCGTCCAAAGTTTGCTTTGTAAGTGCTTCAATACGGTAAATGAAGTCCTCAATCGACATACCAGCCTTTCCCGTAAACCCCAGTTTCCAATTAGACATTATCTGGCTAACACGATCTGCCCGAAGGGATGAAGCGGAGGAACCTGTGGAAACTCCTGAGCCAACATTACGGGTTTGCCCCAAATTCGAGGGTGACGAACTATTTCCCGATTGATTAATCCCCGGCACTGGTACCTGTTCACTAGTGGACAGCCGAAAAAGTTGCTTGATCGTTTGCTGTTCTAGTTCTGCTACCGGTTGCATCCGAGCTGCATTTATGTTCGGGGAGGGTACAGATGCCGTACTTTGAAGTCCATCGGAAATGGCTCGAACTAGCCGGTTAGTTTGATCAGCCATGCTGGTCGCCAAAATTCGGGTTTGCTCTACCATAGCTACTCTAATCGCGTCCACTATGGACTGCTGTATAGTTTCCGCCATAGCGGCCTGATTCTGTTGAGGGTCGACGGAGATTGGAGACCTGTTGGCATTCTCTGAGTTAGCCATCTCAAGAGGGCTTAACGCTTCAACTCTTTTGCTTGGACTTCTAGTCTGAAGGGACTGAGTAACAGATGGCATTCGTGCTCTAGACGTAGACGGACCAATGGGACTAAGATTCTCAGCTGAGGCCGATGTGATGTTCAGGTCTTGCTGACAAGTGGGACACTTCCGTTTGTTACCACTTTTAGCGGTGAAGCACACTCTGTGGAAGGTGTGCCCACAACTGGCCGACAATAGTTGTATCTGGTAAACGATTACTTCAGAGCAAATTTGGCAATGTTTCCCCGTGTCTTCTGAGAGGGCTAAATTCTCCGTACTACGAGACACCACCATTTCGGTTTGGGCACCACCAAGTATGAATATATTAGATATATATAGCAAATGCAAAAAAAATAATACAAAAAAAAGTCACAGTCAATAGATACAGATATATGTAGATATCAAAACAGTTCAGGAGCCATGCAATCGTTTTTTTGGTAGGAATAGAGTAAAGCGGATTGCATTGTTTTCGGGTAGGGAAGGGACAGGAATGGGGTAATCTACTTATAACTGAAATATGCCTCACAAGTTAATCCGTGGCAGGATAAATAATCCCTCATCCAGCGAAATCTAAAAGGTCAGATCAGAAGTATTGGGGCTGAGAAAGGTGCTGGATAAGTTCCACAAAATGGCTGCTGCCTGGCTTGGCTTGGCGTCGTCTGGCCTTCACTGTCTTTATTTTTTGGCACCAGAGCACAAATGACACGGCAAACGATAAACGACAAAACAGTCAAAACGACAAACGACACGGGCAACACTGATGGCAACGAACAAACAAACTTGCGATTTTATTTTATTTTAATTGCGGCGGCGATGGTTCAATTTATATACTGTAGCATATCACATACAACGATTGTTGTGTGTGGCGGTGCCACTCGAGCATGTCGGGGGTGTATCGGGCAGGACTGGTGCACGCGCTGTCTCCGGCTGTATGATCTGTAGTATGGGGGGGTTCCTATACTGGTCCTTTCCTATACGTGCTCGCGTCGATACCTTATCTTATTATTATTTTTTTTCGCGTGCGATACACTGCGTATGTCCGTATGACTAGTGTTAGGGGGTTGGGGAAGGAGGATGAGGAGGCTGGGGGAATTAGAAGGGACAAAGGAATTAAGGGGACAGGGAAGTGGGCTTCCGCGTTGCATATCCGAACCGACGGGTAGCTGTGCTGGTGTTGGATGCAACAGCCATGGCCCTCCCAACCTTGATCATCCTAATTCCGAAGAAAATATGGCTTATGGATGATCCCTTTTCTCGCCGGGGGGCATACCTCACTCTCCCTCATCGATCCCTGCATGGCTCCTAAACAAAAATCTTCTAACAATTCATTTCCAAATCTTTAACAATATTTATTTTTATCGATAGTGCCTAAAGCTAAATACATGGGTAGAAGGAAAATGATATATAGTTATGGGGTGAGTATAAGCTAGGGCAATAAGAGAATTAAAACTATAGGAATAATAATTTTAAATAATAGGAATAAAATATATGATCTCAAAAACAGGTGGTAGGGTACTGGGAATAATTTAACGAATAATAACAATAATAATGAATATTTAAGTAGGAACTTTTGTAATTTAAGATTTCTTCATTTTCGGTATTTTTGTATTAATGCAAAAGTAAGGGTAACTAATCACCGTCGCATAGGTGTGAAGCACCTGCTGCCGCTGATCTGCGCTAAAGCTTACAGCTTCCAAAGCTCTTGTGCTTTGCGTGGGCTTAAGGCCTCTTTACAACAAAAAAAGCTCCAACATAATTTAGGGAAAAATCAAAGACTACGGGCGACCGGGCTCATGTATGGTTTTTTCTTTTGTCTCTTTATGTTAAAAGTTTATAAACGTTAACTGGGAGTTTGTTCACTTACGTACTTTCATGTTCCGGCCACGTCCAAAAGATCTTTCGGCGAGGGTAATACCTGTAAGTTTTAGAGAGAGAGCACACACACATGCACACGCATGACCACGGCTAACACCAGATTATCTTGATCTTCTTTTTCTTTTTGTTTAGGGCTTTTTTTTTTTGAGCATATATAGTTCATAAATCAAATTATTCCATCTTTAACTTCTATATTTTATACTTTATTCAATATTTATTCGTTTATTTAGATTCGTTGGGGTAGGTCTTGATCCATAGACCAAGGTGTGGGCGCACGGAAAAAGCTCCAAGCAGCTGGTTTCGTTTTATATGCACAAAGGGGTCAACGGCCTAACAAGCGCACATAAGTTCTTTGGGAATAAACGCACAATGGGCCACAAGAGGATCATACGAGTTCTGCCCGTTCCGTTGGGGTTTATTTAATACATTTAACCTTCACATGTCATGATCTGGCTTTTAGGTTAGGGCGAAGCACGGTGACAAAAAAAATTCGGGTCAGGGTCTCTTTTTCCTTGGACGGGTCTGGTTATTCCTGGCAAGGAAGATCACTTGGCACTTTTTGTTTAAGGCTCTTGGCCCGGTGGCTGGATGGCCCACTCTCGGTCGCGACGGCTCGCGTTGGGGCGGCGAAGAGCTCGCTGCTGCCGGCGCTAAAGCTCGGAAACGGCTGAGGGGCCGCTCTCTGTCGGCGCTGAAGCTCGGGAACTGCTGAAGGGCTCGCTGTGGTGGATGGCGTTGGGGCTTTAGGTGGAGCTTCCCAACTCTACGGTGGACCGCGTTGGCGGAGGGCGTTGGGGCGTTGGGTGGAGCTTCCCAACTCTACGGTGGACCGCGTTGGCGGAGGGCGTTGGGGCGTTGGGTGGAGCTTCCCAACTCTACGGTGGCCCGCTTTGGGGCGATCGTCAGAAAATTCGCACCATCCTCTGCACCGTGGATCGGGGATTGGTTTCTCGTCTGGGTGGATGGGGTCTTTCTTCCGAAAGGCCGGCGGATCGTGCTGATCTCCCAAGAACTTTTATTTGATTTTTACCTTTTATTAATTTTTTTTTTTTTTTTGAGCTGGATAAGTACGTCCGTACTGTTCGGATACCACGAGGAGAGAGCGAGCTGCTTCTCCCGGAAATCAAGGCCTCATCCCCTCGTTCTTCCCTTTTTCTTTTCGATTTGTCAAAATGACAGTGGGAGGAGGAGGCCGATTAAAACGTCAGCCAAACAAAATAATATGGGCAGCCCACGGTGACGAAGCGCACCCAGTAGATGGCGTGTTAAAAGCTTAGCTTTCTTGGACCCAACAGAAGACTTAGCCTATTCGCGTAGCATAATTTTAGGGAAAATTAAGACGTCGATGCAAACAATTTTTTCTTACAACAAGCGCACTACATAATCCCCCCACTTAAATCACGCTTGGGGTGGGACACCCAAAGTGGGATCCGCGCTTGTAAGAATTCATGTCAAGGTTTTATATCCTTGGTATGAAATTTGCCTACAAGGCGGCCTTGAAGATCTTCAAGTTCGTAATAGCAGTTTCCTAGCTTCCTGCGCACTCGGGACTTTATAAAGGTTGGTGCTAACTTTGCGCTAAAGCCCTTAGCGAAATTGCTTTGCTGAAAGTTACGTCTATATACTTCCTGTCCATCCCTATAGGAAATTTGTCTCGTTCGTAAGTTATAGGATCTGGCATTTCGGAAGTGCTGGGCCTGTATAGAGCCTTTTGCTTTGCTGCGAATTATGTCGAAGGAATCTTCTCGCGAAAATTGGACACCGCGATCTTCTAACATGTCTAGGTTACGCATCAGTTTATAGCTACTGGCATCGGTTACCATATGCTGTCCAAAAGCAAGCCGATACGGGGTAGTGCTTATGGCTAAATGATGGCTAGACCGAAGTGCACAGCAAATGCTGCTTAATTTCTCATCCCAATTACGTTGATCCGGGTCAACATAACTTTTTATGGCCGCCAGAACGGATCTATTTACTCTCTCCGAAGCATTGGCTTGAGGAGAATAAAAGGCAGTATAGACATGAGAGATATTATATTTGTCAAGCAAGGAGTTAAAAGTGTGAGATTTAAATTGGACCCCATTATCGCTTACGATGGTTTCGGGGACCCCGAAACAGTGAAAGAGGTCTTCTTCCAGGAAGCGTTTTATGGAATCTGCTGTAAATTTTCGTACGGGCTTCAAAAATGGAAATTTTGACAGATGGTCTAACACGACAAAGATGCCAATATTTCCTGACTTGCTTCTCGGATAAGGTCCTAAAAAGTCTACAAATAATTTTTGAAAGAATCGAGAAGGTAAGCCCGCATTTCCCATTGGTGGCTTTAAGGGTTGACTTGGATGCTTCGTGGTTTTACAGATATGGCAATTATTTATGAGTTCTTTGACATCCACCGCTAAGTTTGGCCAATAATAAGATCGCCTGAGTCTTTCAAGGGTTTTATTTATCCCACTGTGGGCACACAAGGGATCCTCATGGGCAGCTTTGAGGACGGGTTTTACAAGGGATGGGGGTATCCAAAGTTTCCAGCAAGAATCGTCTGTGATCTTGGTTCCATCGGCATGTTACGCACGCCGAAAGATGCGTTCATCTTTGATTTTCAGATCAGGCAATCGGGAACTGTTCAACCTAATCTTCTCTTTAATTGACTGATATTCTGGTGATTTGAACTCAGGAGAATCAGGGTCGACCAACATGCTATCAATTGCCAAGAAGGACAAGTCTTCTGAGTGCGTACGGGACAAGGCATCGGGGACTATGTTATCACTCCCTTTTCGGTGTAAGATTTTAAATTCAAATCCCTGCAACTTTAAGGACCAGCGAGCCAATCGGGAGCTAAGATCAGCCTGCGACATTAGCCACTTTAAGGAGGCATGATCTGTAATGATTGTGAATTCTTGGCCCTCAATGTATGCCCTGAACTTTTTTACGGCTAAAACCGCAGCGTAACACTCTTTTTCAGTTACAGTGTACTGCCTCTGGCATTTGTTAAGCTTTTTCGACATAAAAGCAATTGGTACGTCTGCGCCCTCGTTGTTTTCTTGCATTAGAACTGCCCCTACGCCGGTATGACTGGCGTCACAGTGTATTGAGAATGGTATGGAGAAATTTGGGCTATGTAGAACTGGCGCGGAACACATTTGGGACTTTAATGACTCGAAAGCAAGCTGAGCCTCGTCAGTCCAAATAAACTTGCGCTTAGATTTCAGAGTATCTGATATGGGTGAACTAATAGCTGCATAATTGTGGATGAACTTGTGGTACCAGCCTGTCATTCCAAGAAATCGACGAACTTGTTTGATCGACTGGGGAGCTGGAAAGTCCTTAACGGCGGCTATTTTGTCAGGATCAGTGAGAATATTCCCACCACCAATCACGTGGCCTAAATATTTAACTTCTTTCCGGCAAAATTTGCTTTTCTCCACATTTATAGTAAGATTGGCCTTGGAAAGTTGGGATGCGACCAGGGACAACACCTCCAGATGGTGCTCAAAATTATCGGATATAACTAAGAGGTCGTCAAGATATATGAATATTTCATTCCATATGGTTTGACACGTCTGGTATAATAAGGTCAGTGGAAGGAGAAGAATTGATCACTCGGTATTGGTCGCTTGGTTGACCAGTTGTTTGCGTGCACTTTTCGGCGGTGCACGCGACAGCGAGTTTTTTGCCGTGTGGGGGTTGCACTTCCTGCAACTAGGCTTATAAGTATCGGCCCTGCCACAACCATAGCAAAATACCCTACGTTCGGCCATGCACTCTTGGTATCGATGGCCTTTGCCACCGCAATTCCAACAGACGAACTCTACGGCTGATACTTCCAGATCTTCTTCTTCACCTACTTCTTCACTATCTGGGGCAATAGATTCGTCTAATATAGCATTGACTTGGCGGCGTGGTAAAGTTCGGGGGGCCGCCAGGGGAGGCTTGGTTTTAGCTACGGACTGCATGAATATTTCTCGCGTTCGGACCAGGTGACGTAAGGATTTCACCGTCGCAGCCGACTCATATAAAATTTCATGCTGTATATCAGCCAAAAGGTTTGCTCGCAGTGTCTCAACCAAGGCTGCCTCAGACATGGGCTCAGACAGTTTATCTGCCAATGCGGCAATTACGCCATAAAAATCATCAAAGGACTCGTTTGTTTGCTGTTTCCTTAATTCGATCTCTGTTCTGATATGATACACTTTTATGATACCGCCAAAACCACTCGCTGGCGCTTCCATCAAAGAGGTTACTGGCGTATCGAGCTGTTATTTCAAAGTTACCGTCCAAAGTTTGCTTTGTAAGTGCTTCAATACGGTAAATGAAGTCCTCAATCGACATACCAGCCTTTCCCGTAAGCCCCAGTTTCCAATTACACATTATCTGGCTAACACGATCTGCCCGAAGGGATGAAGCGGAGGAACCTGTGGAAACTCCTGAGCCAACATTACGGGTTTGCCCCAAATTCGAGGGTGACGAACTATTTCCCGATTGATTAATCCCCGGCACTGGTACCTGTTCACTAGTGGACAGCCGAAAAAGTTGCTTGATCGTTTGCTGTTCTAGTTCTGCTACCGGTTGCATCCGAGCTGCATTTATGTTCGGGGAGGGTACAGATGCCGTACTTTGAAGTCCATCGGAAATGGCTCGAACTAGCCGGTTAGTTTGATCAGCCATGCTGGTCGCCAAAATTCGGGTTTGCTCTCCCATAGCTACTCTAATCGCGTCCACTATGGACTGCTGTATAGTTTCCGCCATAGTGGCCTGATTCTGTTGAGGGTCGAGGGATGTTGGAGGCCTGTTGGCATTCTCTGAGTTAGCCATCTCAAGAGGGCTTAACGCTTCCACTCTTTTGCTTGGACTTCTAGTCTGAAGGGACTGAGTAACAGATGGCATTCGTGCTCTAGACGTAGACGGACCAATGGGACTAAGATTCTCAGCTGAGGCCGATGTGATGTTCAGGTCTTCCTGACAAGTGGGACACTTCCGTTTGTTACCACTTTTAGCGGTGAAGCACACTCTGTGGAAGGTGTGCCCACAACTGGCCGACAATAGTTGTATCTGGTAAACGATTACTTCGGAGCAAATTTGGCAATGTTTCCCCGTGTCTTCTGAGAGGGCTAAATTCTCCGTACTACGAGACACCACCATTTCGGTTTGGGCACCACCAAGTATGAATATATTAGATATATATAGCAAATGCAAAAAAAATAATACAAAAAAAAGTCACAGTCAATAGATATAGATATATGTAGATATCAAAACAGTTTAGGAGCCATGCAATCGTTTTTTGGGTAGGAATAGAGTAAAGCGGATTGCATTGTTTTCGGGTAGGGAAGGGACAGGAATGGGGTAATCTACTTATAACTGAAATCTGCCTCACAAGTTAGGTCCGTGGCAGGATAAATAATCCCTCATCCAGCGAAATCTAAAAGGTCAGATCAGAAGTATTGGGGCTGAGAAAGGTGCTGGATTAGTTCCACTAATCATCAGGTAGTATGGGAGTCCGATGTCACCTAGGCTTACCGGGGCTTGCAACCTCAGTAATCTTCTCAGGGGTTCCTCGGGACAGCCAAAACCCAGTTAATTAGGGGCAATCTTCGTAGAATTTCATCCTAAACGATTTGGAATGCGCTCTCCTTTCCTGCAGTAGTGTTCTCGCTTAGCTCCTATAACAATCTTCGACTAGTTGATAGGCTAAGCTCGACTCACGGAGTTATACCCAATATAAGTTATAACACTTCCAGTGTATCGGACCTACTGCACGCCAATATACCCTGCACGATACTAGGCCCTGTAGGCCATGATGAGCTTACACGGATCCACAGTATCCACTGGATAAGTTGCAAAAAAAACGGTCTAGCAAGGATAAAAGTCAGGTGTTACTTTTGACCAAGTTATTTCTTTAAATGGGGCAAGCCGGTTCGGGCCCCACGTTGGGCGCCAAAATAAGATAAATGTAGCATATCACATACAACGATTGTTGTGTGTGGCGGTGCCACTCGAGCTGGTCGGGGGTGTATCGGGCAGGACTGGTGCACGCGCTGGCTCCGGCTGTATGATCGGTAGTATGGGGGGGTTCCTATACTGGTCCTTTCCTATACGTGCTCGCGTCGATACCTTATCTTATTATTATTTTTTTTCGCGTGCGATACACTGCGTATGACCGTATGACTAGTGTTAGGGGGTTGGGGAAGGAGGATGAGGAGGCTGGGGGAATTAGAAGGGACAAAGGAATTAAGGGGACAGGGAAGTGGGCTTCCGCGTTGCATATCCGAACCGACGGGTAGCTGTGCTGGTGTTGGATGCAACAGCCATGGCCCTCCCAACTTTGATCATCCTAATTCCGAAGAAAATATGGCTTATGGATGATCCCTTTTCTCGCCGGGGGTCATACCTCACTCTCCCTCATCGATCCCTGCATGGCTCCTAAACAAAAATCTTCTAACAATTCATTTCCAAATCTTTAACAATATTTATTTTTATCGATAGTGCCTAAAGCTAAATACATGGGTAGAAGGAAAATGATATATAGTTATGGGGTGAGTATAAGCTAGGGCAATAAGAGAATTAAAACTATAGGAATAATAATTTTAAATAATAGGAATAAAATATATGATCTCAAAAACAGGTGGTAGGGTACTGGGAATAATTTAACGAATAATAACAATAATAATGAATATTTAAGTAGGAACTTTTGTAATTTAAGATTTCTTCATTTTCGGTATTTTTGTATTAATGCAAAAGTAAGGGTAACTAATCACCGTCGCATAGGTGTGAAGCACCTGCTGCCGCTGATCTGCGCTAAAGCTTACAGCTTCCAAAGCTCTTGTGCTTTGCGTGGGCTTAAGGCCTCTTTACAACAAAAAAAGCTCCAACATAATTTAGGGAAAAATCAAAGACTACGGGCGACCGAGCTCATGTATGGTTTTTTCTTTTGTCTCTTTATGTTAAAAGTTTATAAACGTTAACTGGGAGTTTGTTCACTTACGTACTTTCATGTTCCGGCCACGTCCAAAAGATCTTTCGGCGAGGGGAATACCTGTAAGTTTTAGAGAGAGAGCACACACACATGCACACGCATGACCACGGCTAACACCAGATTATCTTGATCTTCTTTTTCTTTTTGTTTAGGGCTTTTTTTTTTTGAGCATATATAGTTCATAAATCAAATTATTCCATCTTTAACTTCTATATTTTATTCTTTATTCAATATTTATTCGTTTATTTAGATTCGTTGGGGTAGGTCTTGATCCATAGACCAAGGTGTGGGCGCACGGAAAAAGCTCCAAGCAGCTGGTTTCGTTTTATATGCACAAAGGGGTCAACGGCCTAACAAGCGCACATAAGTTCTTTGGGAATAAACGCACAATGGGCCACAAGAGGATCATACGAGTTCTGCCCGTTCCGTTGGGGTTTATTTAATACATTTAACCTTCACATGTCATGATCTGGCTTTTAGGTTAGGGCGAAGCACGGTGACAAAAAAAATTCGGGTCAGGGTCTCTTTTTCCTTGGACGGGTCTGGTTATTCCTGGCAAGGAAGATCACTTGGCACTTTTTGTTTAAGGCTCTTGGCCCGGTGGCTGGATGGCCCACTCTCGGTCGCGACGGCTCGCGTTGGGGCGGCGAAGAGCTCGCTGCTGCCGGCGCTAAAGCTCGGAAACGGCTGAGGGGCCGCTCTCTGTCGGCGCTGAAGCTCGGGAACTGCTGAAGGGCTCGCTGTGGTGGATGGCGTTGGGGCTTTAGGTGGAGCTTCCCAACTCTACGGTGGACCGCGTTGGCGGAGGGCGTTGGTGCGTTGGGTGGAGCTTCCCAACTCTACGGTGGACCGCGTTGGCGGAGGGCGTTGGGGCGTTGGGGCGTTGGGTGGAGCTTCCCAACTCTACGGTGGCCCGCTTTGGGGCGATCGTCAGAAAATTCGCACCATCCTCTGCACCGTGGATCGGGGATTGGTTTCTCGTCTGGGTGGATGGGGTCTTTCTTCCGAAAGGCCGGCGGATCGTGCTGTTTTCCCAAGAACTTTTATTTGATTTTTACCTTTTATTAATTTTTTTTTTTTTTTTGAGCTGGATAAGTACGTCCGTACTGTTCGGATACCACGAGGAGAGAGCGAGCTGCTTCTCCGGAAATCAAGGCCTCATCCCCTCGTTCTTCCCTTTTTCTTTTCGATTTGTCAAAATGACAGTGGGAGGAGGAGGCCGATTAAAACGTCAGCCAAACAAAATAATATGGGCAGCCCACGGTGACGAAGCGCACCCAGTAGATGGCGTGTTAAAAGCTTAGCTTTCTTGGACCCAACAGAAGACTTAGCCTATTCGCGTAGCATAATTTTAGGGAAAATTAAGACGTCGATGCAAACAATTTTTTCTTACAACAAGCGCACTACAATACGTCCGACGATCGCGACCTCTCGAGCGGGTGGACGAGATGAGAGTGGCGGACGAGGTTCATGGTGGAACTCTCACATCTCCGCCAACTCCCACACTCTCCCCCTCAACTCGAAAGGCCCGATCGCCGGTCGTCACTTACCGGTGCTCTCACCCCGGTTCCACTTTCACTCACCCCAATATTCAGTGAGATGAAAGTAGTCCGAGGGCAGCAGCACCGATAAGTAGGCAATGGAAGATTTGAACGGCCTTCTGTTTCAGTGGCTGTGTGTGTTGTTGTTGGGCAATGGCCCGTGTCTAATGTTTCTCTGTGCTGTGTGAATTGGCTGCTCCGTTCTCAAGGATGGGATGGGATGGGAAGGGGAAAGTTTGCCTGCTCCCGTATAACCGCCCGGATACTTTCAACTTCCGGATCTTACGATCCGGGCGAGAGGCGCTCCGAAGAGTCGACCGCATAGCATCTTGTGGGCGGTTGTATTGGCATTGTTGGGGCATTTGGCTGAGTGGCGAAGGATGGCAGTGTTCATTTTATTCCTGCTCAGCCTCATTTGGCATTTAGTGGCCTTTGAAGTGGGTGGGGGGTGGGTGAGGAATTGGCTGGGCATAATTGCCGAAGTTGCGACCGATAACACACTGGGCATTGAGAAATGCAATTTGAACTTGTATTGGCTTTTTTGGTGTGTTATCGGTCAAGTCTGGTATTTGCGTGGTATTTTTAGTAATACCACATGTCAGGGGAAATATGGGAATGGCAGATAGGTGGGGAAGAAGAGGAAAAAGGTAATAAAACTAATCAGAAAACTACTAATAATATACAATTAACTACAGAAAAACTACATTAATTTACAAAAACTTATTCCTAATATCACAGGCTAGTAACTAAAACTATGGACAAACTATCTACGGACATGCAAAAACTACAAAAAACAACAGGATTGACATCTACAACAAGAACATTGATGCAGACAAGGTAAAATAAACGATAATTGACATACATTTACACACATAAACATATTAATTATATTTATTTTATTTCTAACAGGAGGACAACTACAACGAAGCACCGGCCGGCATAACAAACGCAATGCGAACATTACGCTGTATACCGGCCGGCTCTGTTGTCCCCCTGTGTTTTGTTTATTGGCTGGTTGTGAGTATTGGCGTGCATCGTGGGCAATGATGGTCTTGATGGCAAGCGGCTCTGGTCCGGCCGCCCACGTTGCATCTGTCTGTTGGTTAGGGTTGGCTGCTGCACTCGAGGGCACTGGTCCGGCCACCCAACTGCATTGTCATCGTGTTGGCATTGGCATCGGTGTGTGATGGCAATGGTCGGAGTTATTGGCCGCATCCAAGTGGCGAACTGGTCCGGCCCCAGGATGCGTTGTCGATTTTAATTGTTGATTGGCCGCATCCAAGTGGCTGCTGGTCCGGCCACCCAGGATGCGCTGTCAGGTGGATTGGCCTGGCCTCCTCGGCCACGTTCTTCGTCAATTTGTAGTTGCGTTTTGAATGGCTGCTGGTCCGGCCACTCAGGTGAGGAGGTGTTTGTTTTGGCTTTTTGATTTTAATTTGCGTTTATTTGCAGGTGCCTTTCGTTGATTTGGATGTTGTTGCTGGCGACCCTTGTCTGATTTGTGTTGGCGTAAGAGACGTTTGCGGGTGAGTATTCGATTTGGGCCCTCCACACTTGGCCCAGACCCTCCAGATCGGCGAATGGATCGTGGTCGGTCCATTCGTCGTCATGTTCGTCGTCAATTGCTTCGCAGTCCATATCGGATTCGGAGTCCGATATGGCTGCGGCGTCATGGTGCGTATTTGCAGTTGGTCGTGGTGATGGCTGTGTGGATGCTGCTGCTGCTGTTGTTGTCCGTTGTGGCGGCACTCCTCCCGTGGTCTCGTCCCATGCCTGCAGCAGGTTTGTCATTTTCGTTGAAATTGCTGCCAGTTTTTCTTCCAGCTCTCTAATTTTACCGGCATATCTTTTCAGATTATGGGCACAGCTCCCATCGCACTGGGTGCCTGGCTGCTGCTGTAGCTGGGGTTGGCGTGGCGTCGGAGCACGATTTGGGATCGGCTGCATCGGCTGGACCCTTTGGTATTGGCGCCCCTCGGCCAGTGGCTGGGGATGTTGGTCGCGATGCTGTAGCTGTTGCCGATGCTGCCGACCCGGACCGCGTTGGCGTTGCTGCTGCGGCTGTGAGTGGAGTGGCTGTGTGGGTGGCTGCTGCTGCAACTGTCGCTGTAGTGGCTGCTGGTGACGTTGTGGTGGCTGCTGGATACGATGTGCTGGCTGTTGCTGCTGTATTGGCTGCTGCATTGGCTGTGGCTGTTGCCGTATTGGCTGAGGCTGCTGCTGCTGCCGTCGATGCTCCTGGACAGCGACCCTGTGGGCCAGGAGCCGCTGCCTGGCTGCCTTGTAGGCGCTGCAGCCCTTGTAGGCGCTGATGTGCTGGCCCTGGCAGTTGGCGCACTTGGGAGCAACGTTCCTTGGCTTGCTGCACTCCGTCGTCAGGTGTCCACCCGCGCATTTCATGCAAACTGCAGCGCGTCTACAATATGCGCGGGTGTGGCCAAACACCTGACATCGATGGCACTGGGCAGGGTCACGGGAGACTCCAAGTCTCTCAACCGTGACGGGCCTCCCACCCAGGCGTCGCAGCTTTAACACCCCGCATTGGCCACGGTCCGGTTTGGGGGCGATCTCAGCCTCAAAGAGATTGAATTGGCGGCTGTGATCGAAACGATCGGTGATTGCCCTTACAAACCGAACCGTGAACCCCTCGTTCAGCATACTGCTGCGAATCCAATCCGGCGGCATGGAGTGGGAGAGTCCTCGGATGAGGATCCTCAAGCCACGTTCCTGGCTGGGCTGATGCCCGAATTCGCCGTGCCGGATGTCATCGTCGGTGGTAGTGGCAGGGGTGTTTGTGATGGTGATGGCGGTGGTGGTGTTGGTATTGGTCTTGGCAGGTGTATTTGTAATTGTAATTGCGTTGGCGTCATTATTTGTATTGATATTGTCAGTATTGTCTATGTGAATGGCTGGTGATTGTCTATGTATTGGCTATTGTCGATGTTGGTGATGGCTGTGGGTCTGGCTATTGGCAATTATAGTAGTGGCAGGGGCATGGGCAGGGGCAGGGGCATGTGTTGGCTGTGCAGATTGCGGCATAGTGGCAGGATCGGCAACTGTGTTGGTGTTGGCTGCATGTGCCGTCCGTTTCTGCTGCTTCTGCTGTTGCTCCCTCAGCTCGTGCTGCCTCAGCTGCTCCTGGACAATAGCCTCCAGCTCCTCCATTGTCTGCCTTTTCTTCTTCGGCTTCCTAATTGGCGGCCGCTGCTGGTGATGGCGGCCCCGTCGTCTGGCCTGCTTCCTCTCACCCTCACCCTCATCCTCACTCCCACTGTCGAGGAGGGCGCGGCGTCGTTTTGGTGTTGGTGGGATTGGTGGTATTTGTGCAGGCTGGGCATTGGCACGGATCGACCCGCTGCTCGAACTCGAACCAGGTTCGACCCGCAACAGGTTCGATCCGGTCGTGTGTGTGTGTGTGGATGCCCGTTGGCCGTTTTGGCGCTCCGCTCTTGCGCGTCGGTTTGCCGGCTCTCCTCCGTCTTCTCCCTCTCCCGTTACTCCTGAACAGTTTTGTATGTCCGAGAGCGTGAGAGGCGGGAAAAGTGGCGTCTTTTCGGCCTTTCCCTTTGTGTTTGGCGGGATTTTGGGATTTGGCAGGGTTGCGGGATTTGCGGTTGGTATTGGCGCTGCTGTTGCTGTGGCTGTGGCCGTGGATATGTCGGCCATGGGAATGGCTGGGTACTCACTCGATGGATGGCTGTGGCGTCGGCGCTCTGCATTGGCTGGGGCGTTGGTTTTGGCGCCTGCGCCGAGGGCTCTGCTGCTGCTGCTGCTATTGGCGGTGTTTGTGTTGGTGTTGTTGGCTGCTGCTGCTGCTGCTGCTAGGGCGCCTCTGCGGGCCGCTCTGCCGCCGTCGCTGTGTCGTCTGGTTGTCCCTCGTCTGGCCATTCCTCTGGTCATGGCTGGCTGTTGGTTTGTGTGTTGGCGATCTGCTGCCTGTTTGTTGTTCTTTAATTGAAAAGTCTCTTGTGTGTGTTTGTATTTAATGTATTTATTGGCACCTTAGTTCTCTTTTTTTCTTGTCTATCACAGTTATCTCTTTTAGTTTGTGATGTTTGTGATGTTTGTAGTGGCACAGGAACTAAAGCTTGTCGGAGATAGTAGTGGGTGGGGTGAAGGAAGGGCTGGAGCGTGGTGGATTGGCGAGGAGCACTTTTCCGCGTTTGGAATGGTCATGTACAGCGGCGAATGGTGGGTGGGCGGGGGGGGGGGGGAGACACAAAATGGCTGCTGCCTGGCTTGGCTTGGCGTCGTCTGGCCTTCACTGTCTTTATTTTTTGGCACCAGAGCACAAATGACACGGCAAACGATAAACGACAAAACAGTCAAAACGACAAACGACACGGGCAACACTGATGGCAACGAACAAACAAACTTGCGATTTTATTTTATTTTAATGGCGGCGGCGATTGTTCAATTTATATACGTCCGACGATCGCGACCTCTCGAGCGGGTGGACGAGATGAGAGTGGCGGACGAGGTTCATGGTGGAACTCTCACATGTCCGCCAACTCCCCCACTCCCACGCCGGTCGTCACTTACCGGTGCTCTCACCCCGGTTCCACTTTCACTCACCCCAATATTCAGTGAGATGAAAGTAGTCCGAGGGCAGCAGCACCGATAAGTAGGCAATGGAAGATTTGAACGGCCTTCTGTTTCAGTGGCTGTGTGTGTTGTTGTTGGGCAATGGCCCGTGTCTAATGTTTCTCTGTGCTGTGTGAATTGGCTGCTCTGTTGTCAAGGATGGGATGGGATGGGAAGGGGAAAGTTTGCCTGCTCCCGTATAACCGCCCGGATACTTTCAACTTCCGGATCTTACGATCCGGGCGCGAGACGCTCCGAAGAGTCGACCGCATAGCATCTTGTGGGCGGTTGTATTGGCATTGTTGGGGCATTTGGCTGAGTGGCGAAGGATGGAAGTGTTCATTTTATTCATGCTCAGCCTCATTTGGCATTTAGTGGCATTTGAAGTGGGTGGGGGGTGGGTGAGGAATTGGCTGGGCATAATTGCCGAAGTTGCGACCGATAACACACTGGGCATTGAGAAATGCAATTTGAATTTGTATTGGCTTTTTTGGTGTGTTATCGGTCAAGTCTGGTATTTGCGTGGTATTTTTAGTAATACCACATGTCAGGGGAAATATGGGAATGGCAGATAGGTGGGGAAGAAGAGGAAAAAGGTAATAAAACTAATCAGAAAACTACTAATAATATACAATTAACTACAGAAAAACTACATTAATTTACAAAAACTTATTCCTAATATCACAGGCTAGTAACTAAAACTATGGACAAACTATCTACGGACATGCAAAAACTACAAAAAACAACAGGATTGACATCTACAACAAGAACATTGATGCAGACAAGGTAAAATAAACGATAATTGACATACATTTACACACATATAAACATATTAATTATATTTATTTTATTTCTAACAGGAGGACAACTACAACGAAGCACCGGCCGGCATAACAAACGCAATGCGAACATTACGCTGTATACCGGCCGGCTCTGTTGTCCCCCTGTGTGTTGTTTATTGGCTGGTTGTGAGTATTGGCGTGCATCGTGGGCAATGATGGTGTTGATGGCAAGCGGCTCTGGTCCGGCCGCCCACGTTGCATCTGTCTGTTGGTTAGTGTTGGCTGCTGCACTCGAGGGGCACTGGTCCGGCCACCCAACTGCATTGTCATCGTGTTGGCATTGGCATCGGTGTGTGATGGCAATGGTCGGAGTTATTGGCCGAATCCAAGTGGCGAACTGGTCCGGCCCCCAGGATGCGTTGTCGATTTTAATTGTTGTTTGGCCGCATCCAAGTGGCTGCTGGTCCGGCCACCCAGGATGCGCTGTCAGGTGGATTGGCCTGGCCTCCTCGGCCACGTTCTTCGTCAATTTGTAGTTGCGTTTTGAATGGCTGCTGGTCCGGCCACTCAGGTGAGGAGGTGTTTGTTTTGGCTTTTTGATTTTAATTTGCGTTTATTTGCAGGTGCCTTTCGTTGATTTGGATGTTGTTGCTGGCGACCCTTGTCTGATTTGTGTTGGCGTAAGAGACGTTTGCGGGTGAGTATTCGATTTGGGCCCTCCACACTTGGCCCAGACCCTCCAGATCGTCGAATAGATCGTGGTCGGTCCATTCGTCGTCATGTTCGTCGTCAATTGCTTCGCAGTCCATATCGGATTCGGAGTCCGATATGGCTGCGGCGTCATGGTGCGTATTTGCAGTTGGTCGTGGTGATGGCTGTGTGGATGCTGCTGCTGCTGTTGTTGTCCGTTGTGGCGGCACTCCTCCCGTGCTCTCGTCCCATGCCTGCAGCAGGTTTGTCATTTTCGTTGAAATTGCTGCCAGTTTTTCTTCCAGCTCTCTAATTTTACCGGCATATCTTTTCAGATTATGGGCACAGCTCCCATCGCACTGGGTGCCTGGCTGCTGCTGTAGCTGGGGTTGGCGTGGCGTCGGAGCACGATTTGGGATCGGCTGCATCGGCTGGACCCTTTGGTATTGGCGCCCCTCGGCCAGTGGCTGGGGATGTTGGTCGCGATGCTGTAGCTGTTGCCGATGCTGCCGACCCGGACCGCGTTGGCGTTGCTGCTGCGGCTGTCAGTGGAGTGGCTGTGTGGGTGGCTGCTGCTGCAACTGTCGCTGTAGTGGCTGCTGGTGACGTTGTGGTGGCTGCTGGATACGATGTGCTGGCTGTTGCTGCTGTATTGGCTGCTGCATTGGCTGTGGCTGTTGCCGTATTGGCTGAGGCTGCTGCTGCTGCCGTCGATGCTCCTGGACAGCGACCCTGTGGGCCAGGAGCCGCTGCCTGGCTGCCTTGTAGGCGCTGCAGCCCTTGTAGGCGCTGATGTGCTGGCCCTGGCAGTTGGCGCACTTGGGAGCAACGTTCCTTGGCTTGCTGCACTCCGTCGTCAGGTGTCCACCCGCGCATTTCATGCAAACTGCAGCGCGTCTACAATATGCGCGGGTGTGGCCAAAAACCTGACATCGATGGCACTGGGCAGGGTCACGGGAGACTCCAAGTCTCTCAACCGTGACGGGCCTCCCACCCAGGCGTCGCAGCTTTAACACCCCGCATTGGCCACGGTCCGGTTTGGGGGCGATCTCAGCCTCAAAGAGATTGAATTGGCGGCTGTGATCGAATCGATCGGTGATTGCCCTTACAAACCGAACCGTGAACCCCTCGTTCAGCATACTGCTGCGAATCCAATCCGGCGGCATGGAGTGGGAGAGTCCTCGGATGAGGATCCTCAAGCCACGTTCCTGGCTGGGCTGATGCCCGAATTCGCCGTGCCGGATGTCATCGTCGGTGGTAGTGGCAGGGGTGTTTGTGATGGTGATGGCGGTGGTGGTGTTGGTATTGGTCTTGGCAGGTGTATTTGTAATTGTAATTGCGTTGGCGTCATTATTTGTATTGATATTGTCAGTATTGTCTATGTGAATGGCTGGTGATTGTCTATGTATTGGCTATTGTCGATGTTGGTGATGGCTGTGGGTCTGGCTATTGGCAATTATAGTAGTGGCAGGGGCATGGGCAGGGGCAGGGGCATGTGTTGGCTGTGCAGATTGCGGCATAGTGGCAGGATCGGCAACTGTGTTGGTGTTGGCTGCATGTGCCGTCCGTTTCTGCTGCTTCTGCTGTTGCTCCCTCAGCTCGTGCTGCCTCAGCTGCTCCTGGACAATAGCCTCCAGCTCCTCCATTGTCTGCCTTTTCTTCTTCGGCTTCCTAATTGGCGGCCGCTGCTGGTGATGGCGGCCCCGTCGTCTGGCCTGCTTCCTCTCACCCTCACCCTCATCGTCACTCCCACTGTCGATGAGGGCGCGGCGTCGTTTTGGTGTTGGTGGGATTGGTGGTATTTGTGCAGGCTGGGCATTGGCACGGATCGACCCGCTGCTCGAACTCGAACCAGGTTCGACCCGCAACAGGTTCGATCCGGTCGTGTGTGTGTGTGTGGATGCCCGTTGGCCGTTTTGGCGCTCCGCTCTTGCGCGTCGGTTTGCCGGCTCTCCTCCGTCTTCTCCCTCTCCCGTTACTCCTGAACAGTTTTGTATGTCCGAGAGCGTGAGAGGCGGGAAAAGTGGCGTCTTTTCGGCCTTTCCCTTTGTGTTTGGCGGGATTTTGGGATTTGGCAGGGTTGCGGGATTTGCGGTTGGTATTGGCGCTGCTGTTGCTGTGGCTGTGGCCGTGGATATGTCGGCCATGGGAATGGCTGGGTACTCACTCGATGGATGGCTGTGGCGTCGGCGCTCTGCATTGGCTGGGGCGTTGGTTTTGGCGCCTGCGCCGAGGGCTCTGCTGCTGCTGCTGCTATTGGCGGTGTTTGTGTTGGTGTTGTTGGCTGCTGCTGCTGCTGCTAGGGCGCCTCTGCGGGCCGCTCTGCCGCCGTCGCTGTGTCGTCTGGTTGTCCCTCGTCTGGCCATTCCTCTGGTCATGGCTGGCTGTTGGTTTGTGTGTTGGCGATCTGCTGCCTGTTTGTTGTTCTTTAATTGAAAAGTCTCTTGTGTGTGTTTGTATTTAATGTATTTATTGGCACCTTAGTTCTCTTTTTTTCTTGTCTATCACAGTTATCTCTTTTAGTTTGTGATGTTTGTGATGTTTGTAGTGGCACAGGAACTAAAGCTTGTCGGAGATAGTAGTGGGTGGGGTGAAGGAAGGGCTGGAGCGTGGTGGATTGGCGAGGAGCACTTTTCCGCGTTTGGAATGGTCATGTACAGCGGCGAATGGTGGGTGGGCGGGGGGGGGGGGGGGGGGGGAGACACAAAATGGCTGCTGCCTGGCTTGGCTTGGCGTCGTCTGGCCTTCACTGTCTTTATTTTTTGGCACCAGAGCACAAATGACACGGCAAACGATAAACGACGAAACAGTCAAAACGACAAACGACACGGGCAACACTGATGGCAACGAACAAACAAACTTGCGATTTTATTTTATTTTAATGGCGGCGGCGATGGTTCAATTTATATACTGTAGCATATCACATACAACGATTGTTGTGTGTGGCGGTGCCACTCGAGCTGGTCGGGGTGTATCGGGCAGGACTGGTGCACGCGCTGGCTCCGGCTGTATGATCGGTAGTATGGGGGGGTTCCTATACTGGTCCTTTCCTATACGTGCTCGCGTCGATACCTTATCTTATTATTATTTTTTTTCGCGTGCGATACACTGCGTACGACCGTATGACTAGTGTTAGGGGGTTGGGGAAGGAGGATGAGGAGGCTGGGGGAATTAGAAGGGACAAAGGAATTAAGGGGACAGGGAAGTGGGCTTCCCGGTTGCCTATCCGAACCGACGGGTAGCTGTGCTGGTGTTGGATGCAACAGCCATGGCCCTCCCAACCTTGATCATCCTAATTCCGAAGAAAATATGGCTTATGGATGATCCCTTTTCTCGCCGGGGGTCATACCTCACTCTCCCTCATCGATCCCTGCATGGCTCCTAAACAAAAATATTCTAACAATTCATTTCCAAATCTTTAACATTTTTTTTAACATATTTATTTTTATCGATAGTGCCTAAAGCTAAATACATGGGTAGAAGGAAAATGATATATAGTTATGGGGTGAGTATAAGCTAGGGCAATAAGAGAATTAAAACTATAGGAATAATAATTTTAAATAATAGGAATAAAATATATGATCTCAAAAACAGGTGGTAGGGTACTGGGAATAATTTAACGAATAATAACAATAATAATGAATATTTAAGTAGGAACTTTTGTAATTTAAGATTTCTTCATTTTCGGTATTTTTGTATTAATGCAAAAGTAAGGGTAACTAATCACCGTCGCATAGGTGTGAAGCACCTGCTGCCCCTGATCTGCGCTAAAGCTTACAGCTTCCAAAGCTCTTGTGCTTTGCGTGGGCTTAAGGCCTCTTTACAACAAAAAAAGCTCCAACATAATTTAGTGAAAAATCAAAGACTACGGGCGACCGGGCTCATGTATGGTTTTTTTTTTTGTCTCTTTATGTTAAAAGTTTATAAACGTTAACTGGGAGTTTGTTCACTTACGTACTTTCATGTTCCGGCCACGTCCAAAAGATCTTTCGGCGAGGGGAATACCTGTAAGTTTTAGAGAGAGAGCACACACACATGCACACGCATGACCACGGCTAACACCAGATTATCTTGATCTTCTTTTTCTTTTTGTTTAGGGCTTTTTTTTTTTGAGCATATATAGTTCATAAATCAAATTATTCCATCTTTAACTTCTATATTTTATACTTTATTCAATATTTATTCGTTTATTTAGATTCGTTGGGGTAGGTCTTGATCCATAGACCAAGGTGTGGGCGCACGGAAAAAGCTCCAAGCAGCTGGTTTCGTTTTATATGCACAAAGGGGTCAACGGCCTAACAAGCGCACATAAGTTCTTTGGGAATAAACGCACAATGGGCCACAAGAGGATCATACGAGTTCTGCCCGTTCCGTTGGGGTTTATTTAATACATTTAACCTTCACATGTCATGATCTGGCTTTTAGGTTAGGGCGAAGCACGGTGACAAAAAAAAATTCGGGTCAGGGTCTCTTTTTCCTTGGACGGGTCTGGTTATTCCTGGCAAGGAAGATCACTTGGCACTTTTTGTTTAAGGCTCTTGGCCCGGTGGCTGGATGGCCCACTCTCGGTCGCGACGGCTCGCGTTGGGGCGGCGAAGAGCTCGCTGCTGCCGGCGCTAAAGCTCGGAAACGGCTGAGGGGCCGCTCTCTGTCGGCGCTGAAGCTCGGGAACTGCTGAAGGGCTCGCTGTGGTGAATGGCGTTGGGGCTTTAGGTGGAGCTTCCCAACTCTACGGTGGACCGCGTTGGCGGAGGGCGTTGGGGCGTTGGGTGGAGCTTCCCAACTCTACGGTGGACCGCGTTGGCGGAGGGCGTTGGGGCGTTGGGTGGAGCTTCCCAACTCTACGGTGGCCCGCTTTGGGGCGATCGTCAGAAAATTCGCACCATCCTCTGCACCGTGGATCGGGGATTGGTTTCTCGTCTGGGTGGATGGGGTCTTTCTTCCGAAAGGCCGGCGGATCGTGCTGATCTCCCAAGAACTTTTATTTGATTTTTACCTTTTATTAATTTTTTTTTTTTTTTTGAGCTGGATAAGTACGTCCGTACTGTTCGGATACCACGAGGAGAGAGCGAGCTGCTTCTCCCGGAAATCAAAGCCTCATCCCCTCGTTCTTCCCTTTTTCTTTTCGATTTGTCAAAATGACAGTGGGAGGAGGAGGCCGATTAAAACGTCAGCCAAACAAAATAATATGGGCAGCCTATTTATAGCCTATTCGCGTAGCATAATTTTAGGGAAAATTAAGACGTCGATGCAAACAATTTTTTCTTACAACAAGCGCACTACATAATCCCCCCCACTTAAATCACGCTTTGGGTGGGACACCCAAAGTGGGATCCGCGCTTGTAAGAATTCATGTCAAGGTTTTATATCCTTGGTATGAAATTTGCCTACAAGGCGGCCTTGAAGATCTTCAAGTTCGTAATAGCAGTTTCCTAGCTTCCTGCGCACTCGGGACTTTATAAAGGTTGGTGCTAACTTTGCGCTAAAGCCCTTAGCGAAATTGCTTTGCTGAAAGTTACGTCTATATACTTCCTGTCCATCCCTATAGGAAATTTGTCTCGTTCGTAAGTTATAGGATCTGGCATTTCGGAAGAGCTGGGCCTGTATAGAGCCTTTTGCTTTGCTGCGAATTATGTCGAAGGAATCTTCTCGCGAAAATTGGACACCGCGATCTTCTAACATGTCTAGGTTACGCATCAGTTTATAGCTACTGGCATCGGTTACCATATGCTGTCCAAAAGCAAGCCGATACGGGGTAGTGCTTATGGCTAAATGATGGGTAGACCGAAGTGCACAGCAAATGCTGCTTAATTTCTCATCCCAATTACGTTGATCCGGGTCAACATAACTTTTTATGGCCGCCAGAACGGATCTATTTACTCTCTCCGAAGTATTGGCTTGAGGAGAATAAAAGGCAGTATAGACATGAGAGATATTATATTTGTCAAGCAAGGAGTTAAAAGTGTGAGATTTAAATTGGACCCCATTATCGCTTACGATGGTTTCGGGGACCCCGAAACAGTGAAAGAGGTCTTCTTCCAGGAAGCGTTTTATGGAATCTGCTGTAAATTTTCGTACGGGCTTCAAAAATGGAAATTTTGACAGATGGTCTAACACGACAAAGATGCCAATATTTCCTGACTTGCTTCTCGGATAAGGTCCTAAAAAGTCTACAAATAATTTTTGAAAGAATCGAGAAGGTAAGCCCGTATTTCCCATTGGTGGCTTTAAGGGTTGACTTGGATGCTTCGTGGTTTTACAGATATGGCAATTATTTATGAGTTCTTTGACATCCACCGCTAAGTTTGGCCAATAATAAGATCGCCTGAGTCTTTCAAGGGTTTTATTTATCCCACTGTGGGCACACAAGGGATCCTCATGGGCAGCTTTGAGGACGGGTTTTACAAGGGATGGGGGTATCCAAAGTTTCCAGCAGGAATCGTCTGTGATCTTGGTTCCATCGGCATGTTACGCACGCCGAAAGATGCGTTCATCTTTGATTTTCAGATCAGGCAATCGGGAACTGTTCAACCTAATCTTCTCTTTAATTGACTGATATTCTGGTGATTTGAACTCAGGAGAATCAGGGTCGACCAACATGCTATCAATTGCCAAGAAGGACAAGTCTTCTGAGTGCGTACGGGACAAGGCATCGGGGACTATGTTATCACTCCGTTGGGGCGTTGGGTGGAGCTTCCCAACTCTACGGTGGACCGCGTTGGCGGAGGGCGTTGGGGCGTTGGGTGGAGCTTCCCAACTCTACGGTGGCCCGCTTTGGGCGATCGTCAGAAAATTCGCACCATCCTCTGCACCGTGGATCGGGGATTGGTTTCTCGTCTGGGTGGATGGGGTCTTTCTTCCGAAAGGCCGGCGGATCGTGCTGATCTCCCAAGAACTTTTATTTGATTTTTACCTTTTATTAATTTTTTTTTTTTTTTTGAGCTGGATAAGTACGTCCGTACTGTTCGGATACCACGAGGAGAGAGCGAGCTGCTTCTCCCGGAAATCAAGGCCTCATCCCTCGTTCTTCCCTTTTTCTTTTCGATTTGTCAAAATGACAGTGGGAGGAGGAGGCCGATTAAAACGTCAGCCAAACAAAATAATATGGGCAGCCCACGGTGACGAAGCGCACCCAGTAGATGGCGTGTTAAAAGCTTAGCTTTCTTGGACCCAACAGAAGACTTAGCCTATTCGCGTAGCATAATTTTAGGGAAAATTAAGACGTCGATGCAAACAATTTTTTCTTACAACAAGCGCACTACATAATCCCCCCCACTTAAATCACGCTTGGGGTGGGACACCCAAAGTGGGATCCGCGCTTGTAAGAATTCATGTCAAGGTTTTATATCCTTGGTATGAAATTTGCCTACAAGGCGGCCTTGAAGATCTTCAAGTTCGTAATAGCAGTTTCCTAGCTTCCTGCGCACTCGGGACTTTATAAAGGTTGGTGCTAACTTTGCGCTAAAGCCCTTAGCGAAATTGCTTTGCTGAAAGTTACGTCTATATACTTCCTGTCCATCCCAATAGGAAATTTGTCTCGTTCGTAAGTTATAGGATCTGGCATTTCGGAAGAGCTGGGCCTGTATAGAGCCTTTTGCTTTGCTGCGAATTATGTCGAAGGAATCTTCTCGCGAAAATTGGACACCGCGATCTTCTAACATGTCTAGGTTACGCATCAGTTTATAGCTACTGGCATCGGTTACCATATGCTGTCCAAAAGCAAGCCGATACGGGGTAGTGCTTATGGCTAAATGATGGCTAGACCGAAGTGCACAGCAAATGCTGCTTAATTTATCATCCCAATTACGTTGATCCGGGTCAACATAACTTTTTATGGCCGCCAGAACGGATCTATTTACTCTCTCCGAAGCATTGGCTTGAGGAGAATAAAAGGCAGTATAGACATGAGAGATATTATATTTGTCAAGCAAGGAGTTAAAAGTGTGAGATTTAAATTGGACCCCATTATCGCTTACGATGGTTTCGGGGACCCCGAAACAGTGAAAGAGGTCTTCTTCCAGGAAGCGTTTTATGGAATCTGCTGTAAATTTTCGTACGGGCTTCAAAAATGGAAATTTTGACAGATGGTCTAACACGACAAAGATGCCAATATTTCCTGACTTGCTTCTCGGATAAGGTCCTAAAAAGTCTAAAAATAAGTTTTGAAAGAATCGAGAAGGTAAGCCCGTATTTCCCATTGGTGGCTTTAAGGGTTGACTTGGATGCTTCGTGGTTTTACAGATATGGCAATTATTTATGAGTTCTTTGACATCCACCGCTAAGTTTGGCCAATAATAAGATCGCCTGAGTCTTTCAAGGGTTTTATTTATCCCACTGTGGGCACACAAGGGATCCTCATGGGCAGCTTTGAGGACGGGTTTTACAAGGGATGGGGGTATCCAAAGTTTCCAGCAGGAATCGTCTGTGATCTTGGTTCCATCGGCATGTTACGCACGCCGAAAGATGCGTTCATCTTTGATTTTCAGATCAGGCAATCGGGAACTGTTCAACCTAATCTTCTCTTTAATTGACTGATATTCTGGTGATTTGAACTCAGGAGAATCAGGGTCGACCAACATGCTATCAATTGCCAAGAAGGACAAGTCTTCTGAGTGCGTACGGGACAAGGCATCGGGGACTATGTTATCACTCCGTTGGGGCGTTGGGTGGAGCTTCCCAACTCTATGGTGGACCGCGTTGGCGGAGGGCATTGGGGCGTTGGGTGGAGCTTCCCAACTCTACGGTGGCCCGCTTTGGGGCGATCGTCAGAAAATTCGCACCATCCTCTGCACCGTGGATCGGGGATTGGTTTCTCGTCTGGGTGGATGGGGTCTTTCTTCCGAAAGGCCGGCGGATCGTGCTGATCTCCCAAGAACTTTTATTTGATTTTTACCTTTTATTAATTTTTTTTTTTTTTTTGAGCTGGATAAGTACGTCCGTACTGTTCGGATACCACGAGGAGAGAGCGAGCTGCTTCTCCCGGAAATCAAGGCCTCATCCCTCGTTCTTCCCTTTTTCTTTTCGATTTGTCAAAATGACAGTGGGAGGAGGAGGCCGATTAAAACGTCAGCCAAACAAAATAATATGGGCAGCCCACGGTGACGAAGCGCACCCAGTAGATGGCGTGTTAAAAGCTTAGCTTTCTTGGACCCAACAGAAGACTTAGCCTATTCGCGTAGCATAATTTTAGGGAAAATTAAGACGTCGATGCAAACAATTTTTTCTTACAACAAGCGCACTACATAATCCCCCCACTTAAATCACGCTTGGGGTGGGACACCCAAAGTGGGATCCGCGCTTGTAAGAATTCATGTCAAGGTTTTATATCCTTGGTATGAAATTTGCCTACAAGGCGGCCTTGAAGATCTTCAAGTTCGTAATCGTAGTTTCCTAGCTTCCTGCGCACTCGGGACTTCATAAAGGTTGGTGCTAACTTTGCGCTAAAGCCCTTAGCGAAATTGCTTTGCTGAAAGTTACGTCTATATACTTCCTGTCCATCCCAATAGGAAATTTGTCTCGTTCGTAAGTTATAGGATCTGGCATTTCGGAAGAGCTGGGCCTGTATAGAGCCTTTTGCTTTGCTGCGAATTATGTCGAAGGAATCTTCTCGCGAAAATTGGACACCGCGATCTTCTAACATGTCTAGGTTACGCATCAGTTTATAGCTACTGGCATCGGTTACCATATGCTGTCCAAAAGCAAGCCGATACGGGTAGTGCTTATGGCTAAATGATGGCTAGACCGAAGTGCACAGCAAATGCTGCTTAATTTCTCATCCCAATTACGTTGATCCGGGTCAACATAACTTTTTATGGCCGCCAGAACGGATCTATTTACTCTCTCCGAAGCATTGGCTTGAGGAGAATAAAAGGCAGTATAGACATGAGAGATATTATATTTGTCAAGCAAGGAGTTAAAAGTGTGAGATTTAAATTGGACCCCATTATCGCTTACGATGGTTTCGGGGACCCCGAAACAGTGAAAGAGGTCTTCTTCCAGGAAGCGTTTTATGGAATCTGCTGTAAATTTTCGTACGGGCTTCAAAAATGGAAATTTTGACAGATGGTCTAACACGACAAAGATGCCAATATTTCCTGACTTGCTTCTCGGATAAGGTCCTAAAAAGTCTACAAATAATTTTTGAAAGAATCGAGAAGGTAAGCCCGTATTTCCCATTGGTGGCTTTAAGGGTTGACTTGGATGCTTCGTGGTTTTACAGATATGGCAATTATTTATGAGTTCTTTGACATCCACCGCTAAGTTTGGCCAATAATAAGATCGCCTGAGTCTTTCAAGGGTTTTATTTATCCCACTGTGGGCACACAAGGGATCCTCATGGGCAGCTTTGAGGACGGGTTTTACAAGGGATGGGGGTATCCAAAGTTTCCAGCAGGAATCGTCTGTGATCTTGGTTCCATCGGCATGTTACGCACGCCGAAAGATGCGTTCATCTTTGATTTTCAGATCAGGCAATCGGGAACTGTTCAACCTAATCTTCTCTTTAATTGACTGATATTCTGGTGATTTGAACTCAGGAGAATCAGGGTCGACCAACATGCTATCAATTGCCAAGAAGGACAAGTCTTCTGAGTGCGTACGGGACAAGGCATCGGGGACTATGTTATCACTCCCTTTTCGGTGTAAGATTTTAAATTCAAATCCCTGCAACTTTAAGGACCAGCGAGCCAATCGGGAGCTAAGATCAGCCTGCGACATTAGCCACTTTAAGGAGGCATGATCTGTAATGATTGTGAATTCTTGGCCCTCAATGTATGCCCTGAACTTTTTTACGGCTAAAACCGCAGCGTAACACTCTTTTTCAGTTACAGTGTACTGCCTCTGGCATTTGTTAAGCTTTTTCGACATAAAAGCAATTGGTACGTCTGCGCCCTCGTTGTTTTCTTGCATTAGAACTGCCCCTACGCCGGTATGACTGGCGTCACAGTGTATTGAGAATGGTATGGAGAAATTTGGGCTATGTAGAACTGGCGCGGAACACATTTGGGACTTTAATGACTCGAAAGCAAGCTGAGCCTCGTCAGTCCAAATAAACTTGCGCTTAGATTTCAGAGTATCTGATATGGGTGAACTAATAGCTGCATAATTGTGGATGAACTTGTGGTACCAGCCTGTCATTCCAGAAATCGACGAACTTGTTTGATCGACTGGGGAGCTGGAAAGTCCTTAACGGCGGCTATTTTGTCAGGATCAGTGCGAATATTCCCACCACCAATCACGTTTCCTAAATATTGAACTTCTTTCCTGCAATATTTGCTTTTCTTCACATTTATAGTAAGATTGGCCTTGGAAAGTTGGGATGCGACCAGGGACAACACCTCCAGATGGTGCTCAAAATTATCGGATATAACTAAGAGGTCGTCAAGATATATGAATATTTCATTCCGTAGATGGGCTGGTATGACTTTATCCATAAGTCGCGACAAGGGACAGGGTGCGTTGGTTAAGCCGAATGGCATGACGACAAACTCGTATAAGGGACGGCCAGGCACGGTAAACGCTGTCTTATCACGAGATTTTTGATCGAGAGGGATTTGCCAAAACGCGTCCTTTAGATCGATGCTTGTGATGAACTCTGCTTTCGGTAGTCTACTCAGGATTCCGTCTATAAGGGGCATGGGATATGCATCCTTTACCGTGACCGAGTTTACTTTCCTACAATCGATACACAATCTAACCTTGCCAGGCTTTTTAACCAGCACTACGGGCGAAGACCACGAACTAACCGATTCTTGTATAACCCCAAGCTTCAGCATTCGGTCTAATTCCTCGTACATTAGCTTCTCCGTTGCCGGTGACACCGCATAGTGGCGTTGTTTAATGGGCTTTGCGTCGGCTACCTCTATCGTGTGAGTGATTACAGAGGTCTTTCCTAGACCTTGCTTTGAGTAAGATGGGAAGAGAGCTATTCCCTCCTGTAGTAATACTTGCTGTGAAGGCAGAAGCGCCCTCATTGTGGGGTCTTCTAAGGTTTCAATACGTAAATTTTGTGTCATCAAGTGCAACGGTAAAAGTTCGAAAGCCGTCCAAAAATCGATTCCTAAATAGAGATTACCCGTCAATGAAGTTACAATATAAAAACAAAGTTCCTTGGATTCTTCTCTATACGTGACTTTTGCGGAAATTTTGCCGACTATACTTTGGCTCTTTCCGTCGGCAGTTTTAACTTTTAGGGACAGCGGCTTATATTGGACTTTATTCCGAATAACGTCGGACGCGCAACTTCCCCTATGCAGCTAACTGAAGCTCCAGTATCCATTAGTCCTATGACTGGTTTACCAAAAAGCATAATCTGAGCATGGGGTCGTAAATCATTTGGTTTTCCAACTACAGAAGCTAAGAGCAGTCTTTTCTCAAGTTTGCAATGTTTCTTAAAATCGCTTCTTCGGCGCTGGGATCGACTTGGAGTGCTAGCAAGGTGGTCAGCGTATACGCTGTTTGACACGTCTGGGATAATAAGGTCAGTGGAAGGAGAAGAATTGATCACTCGGTATTGGTCGCTTGGTTGACCAGTTGTTTGCGTGCACTTTTCGGCGGCAACGAGTTTTTTGCCGTGTAGGGGTTGCACTTCCTGCAACTAGGCTTATAAGTATCGGCCCTGCCACAACCATAGCAAAATACCCTACGTTCGGCCATGCACTCTTGGTATCGATGGCCTTTGCCACCGCAATTCCAACAGACGAACTCTACGGCTGATACTTCCAGATCTTCTTCTTCACCTACTTCTTCACTATCTGGGGCAATAGATTCGTCTAATATAGCATTGACTTGGCGGCGTGGTAAAGTTCGGGGGGCCGCCAGGGGAGGCTTGGTTTTAGCTACGGACTGCATGAATATTTCTCGCGTTCGGACCAGGTGACGTAAGGATTTCACCGTCGCAGCCGACTCATATAAAATTTCATGCTGTATATCAGCCAAAAGGTTTGCTCGCAGTGTCTCAACCAAGGCTGCCTCAGACATGGGCTCAGACAGTTTATCTGCCAATGCGGCAATTACGCCATAAAAATCATCAAAGGACTCGTTTGTTTGCTGTTTCCTTAATTCGATCTCTGTTCTGATATTCCTATCTGTTCTATCGTCTTTAAATTGGCCACGCAAGGCTAGGCATAGATCTGCCCAACGGACTTCAGGAACACTTTTATGATACCGCCAAAACCACTCGCTGGCGCTTCCATCAAAGAGGTTACTGGCGTATCGAGCTGTTATTTCAAAGTTACCGTCCAAAGTTTGCTTTGTAAGTGCTTCAATACGGTAAATGAAGTCCTCAATCGACATACCAGCCTTTCCCGTAAACCCCAGTTTCCAATTAGACATTATCTGGCTAACACGATCTGCCCGAAGGGATGAAGCGGAGGAACCTGTGGAAACTCCTGAGCCAACATTACGGGTTTGCCCCAAATTCGAGGGTGACGAACTATTTCCCGATTGATTAATCCCCGGCACTGGTACCTGTTCACTAGTGGACAGCCGAAAAAGTTGCTCGATCGTTTGCTGTTCTAGTTCTGCTACCGGTTGCATCCGAGCTGCATTTATGTTTGGGGAGGGTACAGATGCCGTACTTTGAAGTCCATCGGAAGTGGCTCGAACTAGCCGGTTAGTTTGATCAGCCATGCTGGTCGCCAAAATTCGGGTTTGCTCTACCATAGCTACTCTAATCGCGTCCACTATGGACTGCTGTATAGTTTCCGCCATAGTGGCCTGATTCTGTTGAGGGTCGACGGAGACCTGTTGGCATTCTCTGAGTTAGCCATCTCAAGAGGGCTTAACGCTTCAACTCTTTTGCTTGGACTTCTAGTCTGAAGGGACTGAGTAACAGATGGCATTCGTGCTCTAGACGTAGACGGACCAATGGGACTAAGATGAGGCCGATGTGATGTTCAGGTCTTGCTGACAAGTGGGACACTTCCGTTTGTTACCACTTTTAGCGGTGAAGCACACTCTGTGGAAGGTGTGCCCACAACTGGCCGACAATAGTTGTATCTGGTAAACGATTACTTCGGAGCAAATTTGGCAATGTTTCCCCGTGTCTTCTGAGAGGGCTAAATTCTCCGTACTACGAGACACCACCATTTCGGTTTGGGCACCACCAAGTATGAATATATTAGATATATATAGCAAATGCAAAAAAAATAATACAAAAAAAAGTCACAGTCAATAGATATAGATATATGTAGATATCAAAACAGTTTAGGAGCCATGCAATCGTTTTTTGGGTAGGAATAGAGTAAAGCGGATTGCATTGTTTTCGGGTAGGGAAGGGACAGGAATGGGGTAATCTACTTATAACTGAAATCTGCCTCCCAAGTTAGGTCCGTGGCAGGATAAATAATCCCTCATCCAGCGAAATCTAAAAGGTCAGATCAGAAGTATTGGGGCTGAGAAAGGTGCTGGATTAGTTCCACTAATCATCAGGTAGTATGGGAGTCCGATGTCACCTAGGCTTACCGGGGCTTGCAACCTCAGTAATCTTCTCAGGGGTTCCTCGGGACAGCCAAAACCCAGTTAATTAGGGGCAATCTTCGTAGAATTTCATCCTAAACGATTTGGAATGCGCTCTCCTTTCCTGCAGTAGTGTTCTCGCTTAGCTCCTATAACAATCTTCGACTAGTTGATAGGCTAAGCTCGACTCACGGAGTTATACCCAATATAAGTTATAACACTTCCAGTGTAACGGACCTACTGCACGCCAATATACCCTGCACGATACTAGGCCCTGTAGGCCATGATGAGCTTACACGGATCCACAGTATCCACTGGATAAGTTGCAAAAAAAACGGTCTAGCAAGGATAAAAGTCAGGTGTTACTTTTGACCAAGTTATTTCTTTAAATGGGGCAAGCCGGTTCGGGCCCCACGTTGGGCGCCAAAATAAGATAAATGTAGCATATCACATACAACGATTGTTGTGTGTGGCGGTGCCACTCGAGCTGGTCGGGGGTGTATCGGGCAGGACTGGTGCACGCGCTGGCTCCGGCTGTATGATCGGTAGTATGGGGGGGTTCCTATACTGGTCCTTTCCTATACGTGCTCGCGTCGATACCTTATCTTATTATTATTTTTTTTCGCGTGCGATACACTGCGTATGACCGTATGACTAGTGTTAGGGGGTTGGGGAAGGAGGATGAGGAGGCTGGGGGAATTAGAAGGGACAAAGGAATTAAGGGGACAGGGAAGTGGGCTTCCGCGTTGCATATCCGAACCGACGGGTAGCTGTGCTGGTGTTGGATGCAACAGCCATGGCCCTCCCAACTTTGATCATCCTAATTCCGAAGAAAATATGGCTTATGGATGATCCCTTTTCTCGCCGGGGGTCATACCTCACTCTCCCTCATCGATCCCTGCATGGCTCCTAAACAAAAATCTTCTAACAATTCATTTCCAAATCTTTAACAATATTTATTTTTATCGATAGTGCCTAAAGCTAAATACATGGGTAGAAGGAAAATGATATATAGTTATGGGGTGAGTATAAGCTAGGGCAATAAGAGAATTAAAACTATAGGAATAATAATTTTAAATAATAGGAATAAAATATATGATCTCAAAAACAGGTGGTAGGGTACTGGGAATAATTTAACGAATAATAACAATAATAATGAATATTTAAGTAGGAACTTTTGTAATTTAAGATTTCTTCATTTTCGGTATTTTTGTATTAATGCAAAAGTAAGGGTAACTAATCACCGTCGCATAGGTGTGAAGCACCTGCTGCCGCTGATCTGCGCTAAAGCTTACAGCTTCCAAAGCTCTTGTGCTTTGCGTGGGCTTAAGGCCTCTTTACAACAAAAAAAGCTCCAACATAATTTAGGGAAAAATCAAAGACTACGGGCGACCGGGCTCATGTATGGTTTTTTCTTTTGTCTCTTTATGTTAAAAGTTTATAAACGTTAACTGGGAGTTTGTTCACTTACGTACTTTCATGTTCCGGCCACGTCCAAAAGATCTTTCGGCGAGGGGAATACCTGTAAGTTTTAGAGAGAGAGCACACACACATGCACACGCATGACCACGGCTAACACCAGATTATCTTGATCTTCTTTTTCTTTTTGTTTAGGGCTTTTTTTTTTGAGCATATATAGTTCATAAATCAAATTATTCCATCTTTAACTTCTATATTTTATACTTTATTCAATATTTATTCGTTTATTTAGATTCGTTGGGGTAGGTCTTGATCCATAGACCAAGGTGTGGGCGCACGGAAAAAGCTCCAAGCAGCTGGTTTCGTTTTATATGCACAAAGGGGTCAACGGCCTAACAAGCGCACATAAGTTCTTTGGGAATAAACGCACAATGGGCCACAAGAGGATCATACGAGTTCTGCCCGTTCCGTTGGGGTTTATTTAATACATTTAACCTTCACATGTCATGATCTGGCTTTTAGGTTAGGGCGAAGCACGGTGACAAAAAAAATTCGGGTCAGGGTCTCTTTTTCCTTGGACGGGTCTGGTTATTCCTGGCAAGGAAGATCACTTGGCACTTTTTGTTTAAGGCTCTTGGCCCGGTGGCTGGATGGCCCACTCTCGGTCGCGACGGCTCGCGTTGGGGCGGCGAAGAGCTCGCTGCTGCCGGCGCTAAAGCTCGGAAACGGCTGAGGGGCCGCTCTCTGTCGGCGCTGAAGCTCGGGAACTGCTGAAGGGCTCGCTGTGGTGGATGGCGTTGGGGCTTTAGGTGGAGCTTCCCAACTCTACGGTGGACCGCGTTGGCGGAGGGCGTTGGGGCGTTGGGTGGAGCTTCCCAACTCTACGGTGGACCGCGTTGGCGGAGGGCGTTGGGGCGTTGGGTGGAGCTTCCCAACTCTACGGTGGCCCGCTTTGGGGCGATCGTCAGAAAATTCGCACCATCCTCTGCACCGTGGATCGGGGATTGGTTTCTCGTCTTGGTGGGAGGGGTCTTTCTTCCGAAAGGCCGGCGGATCGTGCTGATCTCCCAAGAACTTTTATTTGATTTTTACCTTTTATTAATTTTTTTTTTTTTTGAGCTGGATAAGTACGTCTGTACTGTTCGGATACCACGAGGAGAGAGCGAGCTGCTTCTCCCGGAAATCAAGGCCTCATCCCCTCGTTCTTCCCTTTTTCTTTTCGATTTGTCAAAATGACAGTGGGAGGAGGAGGCCGATAAAAACGTCAGCCAAACAAAATAATATGGGCAGCCCACGGTGACGAAGCGCACCCAGTAGATGGCGTGTTAAAAGCTTAGCTTTCTTGGACCCAACAGAAGACTTAGCCTATTCGCGTAGCATAATTTTAGGGAAAATTAAGACGTCGATGCAAACAATTTTTTCTTACAACAAGCGCACTACAATACGTCCGACGATCGCGACCTCTCGAGCGGGTGGACGAGATGAGAGTGGCGGACGAGGTTCATGGTGGAACTCTCACATCTCCGCCAACTCCCACACTCTCCCCCTCAACTCGAAAGGCCCGATCGCCGGTCGTCACTTACCGGTGCTCTCACCCCCGGTTCCACTTTCACTCACCCCAATATTCAGTGAGATGAAAGTAGTCCGAGGGCAGCAGCACCGATAAGTAGGCAATGGAAGATTTGAACGGCCTTCTGTTTCAGTGGCTGTGTGTGTTGTTGTTGGGCAATGGCCCGTGTCTAATGTTTCTCTGTGCTGTGTGAATTGGCTGCTCCGTTCTCAAGGATGGGATGGGATGGGAAGGGGAAAGTTTGCCTGCTCCCGTATAACCGCCCGGATACTTTCAACTTCCGGATCTTACGATCCGGGCGAGAGGCGCTCCGAAGAGTCGACCGCATATCATCTTGTGGGCGGTTGTATTGGCATTGTTGGGGCATTTGGCTGAGTGGCGAAGGATGGCAGTGTTCATTTTATTCCTGCTCAGCCTCATTTGGCATTTAGTGGCTTTTGAAGTGGGTGGGGGGTGGGTGAGGAATTGGCTGGGCATAATTGCCGAAGTTGCGACCGATAACACACTGGGCATTGAGAAATGCAATTTGAATTTGTATTGGCTTTTTTGGTGTGTTATCGGTCAAGTCTGGGGGCCCTTAGCCTCTTCGCCGCATCCGGATATCCGTGGGTATCTGGGCTGACCTTCGCCTTATCCAGCCAGCCATCAGCCTTTATCCGACCGTCCCACCGCCTTTATCCGGCTATGATTTGGTCGAATTCGGCCTGTGGGAACCACGGTTCCTCACACCCCCCTCTTTCTTCCCGCAGCGGAATACTCCCGTTTTCCGCGACCTTGCGACGGAGTGTGCTTTCCTCATTCAAACGGCCCCATTTTACGCGCGCTCCTTACGGCATCTGGGATCACGGGCGCCCTGGCGCCCTCTGGCGCCCTTGCTCGGGCGGCGCTGCCAGCCCTTGCAATTTTCTGGCTGGGGCCGAATCCCCACCTATCGATAAGGTGTAGGGGCGTTTAGGCGATCCACTCGATATCTCTCCCCAGTAAGTATTCCACTTTTCTCTTTTTCGTCTCTCTTTATTCATTTTCTTCCCGCGTGTTTCGCCCTTGATTTTTTCTTTCTTTTTTTCCTTTTGCTCTTTTTTTTCCTTTCCCCTTTTTTTTCTTACTTTTGCTCGCGGAACACCTCCGTGCGTGTGGCCGACATCGCAATGCGGTACCGGGTACCCCGCTCCCTCACCAGCTTCTTCACCCTCCTACCCACGAGGCGAATCTGGGTCTGCGCGCGGACCACCGCCGCCGGCCACTCCTCCCGCGGGATCGCCGTCCAGTGGACCGTGGCTGCTGGTGCCGAGCTCTGCCGTTGCTGGGCCGGTCGCTTCGGTCCTGCACAGGGCTCCGGGCAGGAGGCCTGCCGCTTCAGAGCCGGGCGCTCGGCCGCCGTCGACCTCTCCGGTGCGGGCCACACCCACGGTCCGCGCTCCCACGCCTCGAGTTCCACCTCCGTCGGTGCTGTCGCCGCCGTCGCCGTTTCCGCGGCCCGCGTCTCTGCTTCTGCCGCTGCCTCGGCCGTCGCCGTCTGGGCCGCCGTCGCCGTTTCCGCGGTCTGCGTCCCTGCTGCCGCCGTCGCCGCCTCTGCCGCTGCCTCGGCCGTCGCTGTCTGGACCGCCGTCGCCGTTTCCGCGGTCTGCGTCCCTGCTGCCGTCGTCGCCTCCACTGCCGTTCGCATCGCCGCCTCCGCCGTCGCCGCGGCTGCCGCTGCTTCGGCCGTCGCCGTCGGGACCGCCGTCGCCGTCTGGGCCGCCGTCGCCATTTCCGCGGCCTGCGTCGCTGCTGTCACCTTCGCCGCTTCTGCAGTCCGCATCGCTGCCTCCGCCGTCGCCATTGCTGCCGCTGAGGTCGTGGGGGCGGGTCCGGGGTCCCTCCTCCGCGGGTCCCTGTTGTTGCTGCCGCGTGGACTCTCCTCCCACACCCAGGCGCCGGCCTCTGGCTGGGCTTCGCTCGGGGCGGGCCCCGAGGCCCACGTGATGTGCAGGGTCTGGTGGTGCCACACCATCCCCTGGCGCACGGCGGTCCGCACCTCCTGCGATACATACGGACCCATTACGGCCGCCTCCGGTCCCCTCCACTGTGGTTGCTGCTGCCACTGCTCCTGCCCCTGCTGCTGGTGATGCGGCTGCTGGTGCTGCTGCTGCTGGTGCTGCTGTTGCTGCTGCTGGTGCTGCTGCTGCTGGTGCTGCTGCTGCTGGTGCTGCTATTGCTGCTGCTGCTGGTGCTGCTGCTGCCGGTGCTGCTGGTGCTGCTGGTGCTGCTGCTGGTGCTGGTGCTGGTGCTGCTGGTGCTGCTCCTCCTCGGCCTGCGGCTGCCGCCTCTCGGAGCCCTCGTCAGGTTGGTAGGTGGCGTAGGTTGCCACAGCTCGCCTTCCTCCTCCTCGGCCTGCTGCAGCCGCCGCTGCCACTCGGCCTCTGGGTTCGTAGCCTGCTTGCCCGTGGCCTGGGGCGGCGTTCCCTCGGTCTCCGCCTTGTCGGTCCGGGGCTGCATCGGCGGCAGCACCACCCGGAATGGTGGGGGTGGCGGCGCCTCGTCGCTCTCTTGGCCGTGCTCCTCCGTACTGGCGGCTCTTTCCGCCTGTCGCCGCCGCGCCTCCATCCGCTCGTCCCTCCGCCGCCTGATCGCCCGCGCCCTCTCCAGCACTTGGTGCATCCGGCGCTTCTCCTCCGGCGTCGCCTCCTGAAACCTCCGCCTCACCGCCTCAATTTTGTCGCGCAGGGTCAGCAGCCTTCCATTCCTCGTCTCCGACTCCGCCCTTTGCTGCCGTCTCCATCTGGCCTTCTCCTGAGCGGTTGGCGCGCGCGGGCCGTCGGTGCATATGACCTCGTCGTCGTCCTCCTCATCCGATGACACCGTCGGCGACACCGAGTCGTGCCCCGATGGCGCCGGTGACACCAACGGCGAGGCCAGCAGTTGAAGGAACTGGGAGCCATCGCACCAATCCTCCTCGTCGCTACGCGAGAGCAGAGACGCCCGTCGCTGACGAGAAGTACCGGCGCGATAGCCCCCTTCTCCCACGATCGCCTGTTGCTCCTCCAGGAAGGCCCTCATATCATCCATCTTCTTCCTGCCATCCTCGTGGTTGAGCCCACGTTTCATCTCCATTTTTTTTTCTTGCTGCTTTTCTTGCGTTCTTTCTGGTGATAATTACCTTCAAGTGTTCGCTGTTCCGTTTTCCACCCGCCTATATACACGCGTTGCATTGCCAATCGTTCCCTCTACCGGTGCCGGTGCTCCGTGTTTCGGTCTCTCCCGCCTGGTTCTAACGGTTTTTGCGTTTGTACTCATGGCCCTCAGCCTCGTCTCTCTGCCGTCCGCGCTCTCTAACGGCATCTTTCCCCTGGTTGTGTGAGTGCCGTCGCGCTCTCCGCTCTCTATCCGATTTCGCCTTATCCTTTTTTTTTGGATACTGTTGTGTTCTCGCCGCGTTTCTCTGTTGGCTCATGGATAAAACTTTTCCATCTTTGATGGACCCACCCCCTTCCCGTTCATGATTATTTTGCTTTTTATTCCCCCATTTTATTTTTGCTTATTCACAACTTTTATTTAGCCCTTTATTCTTGTTTATTTTAATTGCTATTTAATGGATTGATGGATTGCTAATTATTTACTTTTAATTGTTATAAAAAATTGCTATTTATTCTTACATGCCACCGCCGACCTGTCTTCTTCATCCCGTGCTGCTCGGACCCTCCTTGGCCTGGGTGAGTTCTCCCGACCCGGATGACTTTTACTCCATCCTTTCTCCCTTTCCAGCTCGCCCTCTGCCCTCAATGCGGGCCGCTTACCGCGATTCCGCTCGTGAACAATGGGTCCTCCGACCCTCCGCCCGGGCTGGAATCTTGGGCTCACATCCCAGGGCAACTCCTATGCGCCACCGGCCGGACTCTTTTGACAGGTGTCTCCCTCGCACAGTGGCTCAGACCCGAGGATCATCCGACTCCTCGCCCGGTAGTCCACGCATGAACGGCACCCGTCGTTCCGTCCCGACGCTCGTAGTTGCCCCGTGAGTCCGCGTTGAGGCGTGAGCCTGGCCCCTGGGTTTTTCCTGGTCATCCGCTGTCTGAGATTACACTCCCCGACCCTGGATTCGCCTCCCAGCTTTGGGTGACGCGTTTCCTGTTCAGGTTTGCTGAGCTTTTCCTCTTCTCGTTTTATTTTCCTTTCTTTTTACTAATTTTCGCTTTTTTTTCAGATTTCTCCAACCACAGTCTTCCTGTTCGCCTTTTTTTTTTTTTAATCTAAGTGCACAAGTCCATCACCCTGCGTGCTGACGAGTCTCGTGCGTGTCCTGCGCGGCACCCTTCCCCAGTGTCCTGCGTGGCACTCTACCGTACCTGGTCCTGCGTGACCCTTTAGGGCGACCTATTACAGCCATTCTCCTTCACCCCTGTGTCTCTCGCTCCTCGGGTTGGGGTTTCAGATCTCGTATGTGTGCCGTTCTCTTCTTCCTGTCGCCCTCCTTTCTTAGGTTGCAGATAACCGGGGATATAAAGTCCTCTATCTGGTATGGCCCATCGTACCTTGGTGCCAGCTTCGCGGCGAATCCCTCCGCTGCATTGGAAAGGTGGTGCTGTTTGGCCCACACGACCTCTCCCACTTTGGGTCTCCACGGTCTTCTTCTCAGGTTGTAATGCCTGGCCTGATCCTGGGCTGCCCTTTCCAAGTTGCGTCGAACCAACTGAAACAGCTCCTTTAATTTCTTCGCATTTTCATTCGGCGTCTCTGTGCCTTGTCCCGTGCCTACCGTCTCCTCGTCATATAGGGCCTTTGGCAGCCGGGGTTCCCTTCCTTGCACCACGAACGCCGGTGAATATCCCGTTGTATCCGACACTCCCGAATTCATGGCCAGCATCAGCTCCGGCTATTTTTCATCCCAACACCTTTGATCACCCTCGGTGAACTGAGCTATCATGGTCTTTACCGTTCTGTTCGTTCGCTCTGTCGGATTCTCTTGCGGCGTGTATGGCGCCGTAAACTGGTGGCGAACTCCTAGCTGCTCCAGGAATCTTGTAAATGCCCTGCTTGCAAACTGCACCCCATTGTCCGTAATGAAGACTTTGGGCGTGCCAAAACGGGCTATTATGCGCTCTCGACAGGCCTTTATTAGTGCCTCTGCTGTGGCCTTCCTCAGCGGCACCAACTCGGTACACTTGGAGAATCGATCCACCAGCACCAACAACATCGAGTTCCCATGTTTCGACCTCGGCAGAGGACCCACAAAGTCCGCGCATACCGTTGCCTATGGTTCTTCCAGCACCTGTGTCAACATTTCTCCTGCCGCTTGTAGCTGACTTGGCTTAAAGCGAAGACATAGTTCGCACTTCCGCACGTAGGCCCTCACGTCCCTGTACATCCCTGGCCAGTAATATCTTGCCGCCACCCGTGCGGCGGTTCTCCTTCCGCCGGCGTGGCCTGCTTCCGGGCTATCGTGGCTTTCCTTTAAGACCCTTTCTCGGGCATATTTCGGCACACATAACTTCCACGAGGCGACTTCTTCGCTCCCTGCCCGGTGAGGAATGTGCCGGTACAAGTTTCCCCCCTTCTCCACCTAGTCGGGGTACTTCGGGGATTCTTTTCTGATCTTTTCTACCATGCCCTCTAACCACTTGCAGGGCGGCTCGCCTACTGGTTGTGTTCCCTCCTCACTTCTTATCCGACGGCCTCGCTCCTCCACCGGTTGTCGGGAGAGTGCGTCGGCTACCACGTTGAGCTGTCCTTTCCTGTACGCGACTTCAAAGTCGTACTGCTGTAGCTCTAATGCCCATCTCGCCACTCTTCCCGACGGACTTTCTATGCTATTTAGCCATTTCAGAGCCATGTGGTCCGTGACCACCTTGAAGCAATATCCTTCCAAGTATGGCCTCAACCGGCGGATGGCCCACACAATGGCCAGACATTCTTTCTCGGTCGCCGAATAGTTCCTTTCGGGTCCATTTAGCGTCCTGCTAGCATATGATATTACCCGTTCGCCCCTTTCCGTCTCCTGCGTGAGAATCGCACCCAGCCCGTAATCACTGGCGTCTGTCTGCAGAATGAACTTCTTCGAAAAGTCGGGGCACGCCAGCACGGGGTCCGCCACTAGTCGTCTTTTCACCTCCTCGAACGCTTCTTGCCGTTCTTGTGTCCAGACCCATTCCGTCTTCTTCTTGAGGAGCCCGGACAGGGGCTGCACGAGGGTGGCGAAGTCGGGCACGAACCTCCGGTACCATGAGGCCACTCCCAAGTACTGTCTCAGCTCCTTGACATTTGTCGGCGGTTTCAATTCGGCTATGGCTGCGACTTTCTCGGGGTCTGTACATATCCCCTCGCCGGCCACCTTGTGGCCTAGATACCGCAGCTCTTTCCTAAAGAACTCGCACTTGTCTGCGTTCAGCCGCAGGTTCGCCAAGCGCAGCCGTCGAAACACCTCTTTCAGGTTTCTTCGGTGTTCTTCCTCTGTTCGCCCGATGACCACTATGTCATCCTGGTATGCGAACGCGTGCGGCATCATTTCTGGCCCAATCACTTGGTCTAACGCCCGTTGAAAGGTGGCCGACGCGGAGTGTAACCCAAACGGCATCACCTTCCATTGGTATAGCCCCTTTCCGGGCACCGTGAACGCCGTGATCGGCCGGCTGCTCTCGGCCAGGGGGATCTGCCAATATCCATCCTTCAGAACTAGGCTACTTATGAATTTCGCTTCCCGCAGTTGATCGAGGATGTAATCGATCCTGGGCATTGGGTACGCGTCCTTTACTGATCTCGCGTTAACTTGACGAAAGTCCACGCACAATCTCCATTTGCCATTTTTCTTCTTTACCATCACTATAGGCGAACTGTAGGGGCTCTTTGACGGCTCTATGCATCCCATTTCTACTAGTTCGTCCACTTTCTGGTTAATCTCGGCCTGCATTTTGGGGTTCTTCGGGTAATATCTTTGCTTAATCGGTTGCGGGTCACTCATGGTGATTGTGTGCACCGCCACATTAGAGACCCCCTCGATCTTGGAAAATGCCTCTAACTCTCGGGCTAAGAATTCCTCCACTGGCTCTTCCCTCGCCCCCTTATTCTGCCTCATGCCCGCTGACACCCCTCTGGCGGCCATTCTTAGGGTCGTGTCCGTTTCGTTGTCGGACTCCGGAGCCGTGTCTCCAGTTTCGGCCTTCGCCACGGACAGTCTTTCCTCCTGGTCTCCTCGTTCCCGATCTTGGGCAGGGATCACCACCCTGTGCCCTGCACAGGTCACCACTGCCCCGACCGCGCGGAGAAAATCCCATCCCAACACTAACTCATCAATCACACCCGGCAATACGAGTAGCACCATTGGGATCTCCTTGTTCCCAAAGCATACCTTCGTTTCAATCTGGCACGTGACCTCCTGGCTATGGCCATCCGCCAACCTCACCCTTTTCCTTGCCGCCGCCTCCCGGCCTTCACCCTTTAGTCGGTCCGCCAGCTCGCGGCTCACGAAACTGCTGGTAGCTCCTGTATCCACCGTGGCTTGCAGCTCCATGCCCGCGACCTCCACTACTGCGGATAACTGTTCCTCCTCGCTGGTCAGCCTGCCGACTAGGCTTGAGGGACCGTTTCTTGCGACCCTGGCACGGCCCTCCGCGGCGTGGGTCGCGAGGCGTTTCCCGTCTTCCTGCAGCATTTCCATGCCGAGATGCCCACTTTTCCGCATCTCCAGCAGTAGGTGAGAGGTCGGCCGTTGCACTCCCGGCTCCAATGATCCGCGCTCCCACACCTTCGGCACGCCTGGGCCGGATTCTTGACATATCCGTTCTCGATATTGCCGTTGGTCGGTGTCGGCATAATGACACGCTCTCCCCTCTCCTCCCGTGCTGCTCCGTCCAGCGGGCCGTCCTTGCATCGCCGACATGCCGTCGTCTCGGCTGGCTTGTGGAAGGGATTCGCTGCCCGGGCTTTCACGGTTGGATTCTCCCGTTGGAACTCTAGGCGGTCCCTCTCCAACGCCTCGAACTCGTCTGCCAGTTCCATCATGGTGTCGAGGTCCTTGCACCGGTGCGGCCTCACATAAGCTCTCAGATCGGGCATGCTATTCTCACGAATCAGCTCCGTCTGCTCCTCTTGGGGACATTTCAGGGGTCGCATAAGTGTCTGCATCTCTACCATATACTCTTTGAATGGCTCGCCCCATTTCTGTTTCCGCATCCTCACTTCCTGCAGCAACTTCTCAAAGTATCCCCGCGGCAGAAAGTAAGCCTGGAAGCTCGACGAGAACTCTTTCCACGTTCTCCACTGTCGATTGTTCGCCACGAACCACATCAGCGCCCGCCCTTTTAGCAGCTCCGGCATCGCCCTTGGGATCAGATCCGGATCCAGACCGTACGTCTCGGCGGACCACTCGACCTGCTCCAAGAACTCGAGAGGCTTCGTCGTCCCGTCGAACCGGAACGACCACTCTCTCACCTGTTTCGCCACTTTAGCGTAGTCCAGGTGTGCTGGCCGTATTGTGGCTGGTTCGGTTCTCCCTCTTTCGGTCTCTCGGCTTCGATCCCTTCCTTGGTGGCGGGGCCTGCTAGGCGTCCCCGTGTGCGAGCGTTCCGGTATTGGCACTGAGAGACTCGCTATCAATTCTCTCTGTATGTCGACTGGGGACCTCCACAGCGCCGCCGCGGTTGCGCCGGGTGGGGGTGCCAGGTGCTCGTACGCGGCTTGTTTGTCGTCCGCCCGGGGTGTCGGCGAGGACCTGTCCGCCCGACACTCCCATACCTCAATCAGATCGGCCCACTCCGACTCATCTTCGTGTTCCCTCATCCACTCCTTAAATGTTCTTCTCATTTCGTCCACTGTGCCCTCCAGCCGCACGCCGAAGGCGTGGCCGCATTGGACAAGCTCCTCCGTTCTCAACCGGTGGATCCATTGTCCCTTCCCCATTCTCTCGTCTATATTTCTCCTACCTTTGTCCTACTATTTGTCGTTGTAGGCCCCACGTTGGGCGCCAGTTGTAACGGACCTGCTTCTTGGTTCGCTTGAGTTTGCTGGGCTCGCTCAGCGGTCGGCCGATTCGTCGCAACGTATTTTTATTGTTGCCCCCAACGACAAATGATAAGACCTTCCTTTTCTTTAATCGAATCTCTCTTTATTCGTACTTATATTAGGACTTAGGGCTAGATGCTACAATTCAGCTTATCTATGGATCTCCACCACGCGTGGGCTCTCGTCGGGTGTGGCAGCGTTGAGGCTATTGATTGGGGCAGTTTGACCTCCGCTATTGCTTTGGCCCGCCACGCAAATCCGCACTCTACGTCTCGCACTCCCCTCTTAGCTTCCGCCGGCAACTGTGGATCACCTCTTAACTTAGACTCACTCTGGAGGCAGGCGGGGCCTGTCTTCCTGTTGCTATTCACTTCACTGCACTTCTTCGAACCGTACCGGGTATTACTCTCACGTTTCGGCGGGGGTTCAACGTGCGCGCGCGATCACTTCTCCACGGAAAAAGAGTCCCGCTTCGTTGCCGCAGCCTCCTTTTATAGCCCCTTGACGGGCCCCGGCTCGGCGTTGGTAGTTTTCCATCGCCGTCTCCTGGTTTCCACGGCCTTCGTAACGGGGCCTGGCCGGTGGCGTGATCCCATGCCCATATTTGGTCATGCGTCGGATCGCTGCCGGCCCGATCCCGCCGTCTCCTCTGCCTCTCGCGTTTCTCTTGCTCCGAGAGCGGGACACTTCTCCTCTCGGGGCCCTTGGCCTCTTCGCCGCATCCGGATATCCGTGGGTATCTGGGCTGACCTTCGCCTTATCCAGCCAGCCATCAGCCTTTATCCGACCGTCCCACCGCCTTTATCCGGCTATGCTTTGGTCGAATTCGGCCTGTGGGAACCACGGTTCCTCACAATGCAAAAACTACAAAAAACAACAGGATTGACATCAACAACAAATACATTGATGCAGACGAGGTAAAATACGGTAAAATACGAGATACGGTGGTGAAAAAAACCCGGGTCGGTCGCGCGCCTCCGTTGCTCCTGTGTTTGCGCCGCGCTCCGTGTGTCTGCGGAGCCGCCGGGGCTGGAATAGGCCCTGGGCTGACGAGGTACCGTTCTGGCTATCAGGGCTGGTCGAGCTCCTCCTCGTCGCGCCCGCCTCCGATCCAGGCTGGTGGTTCTTTTCTTCCGAGTCGGCGGTAGCAGCCACTGAGTGAAGTGACTGGCTATAACTCAAAGAGAGAGTGATCAACGGTAAGCGAGCGTACATCCACCCATACTTACCCTATGGGCGCGATGCCTACTGAGCATTACTCTGGACTCCTGGCCCGAGCAGACCGTGTCCAAACCCAAGAAGGTCGTCAATCAGGATTTTAAAGCAATCTGCCATGGCTATATTAATTTGGGGTTTGTCACTCAAACTCCAACTCACTCATAACACTCACGAAGCTCCCGGGGTGAGTTTCTCTCCTCCTCTCACCGGCCCAAGATGGATGGCGACGGAGTTGCCATGTCAGGCAACTGAGTTGCCTGCACCGCGCGTGTATGCGGTTGGCCGTTTTAAGGCCCGACATAATGCACCAGTTGCCCCAGCTTCTTTAGGATGAGCTCCACGTTTTTCTGTAGGTCTGATCAGAGCAACAGCTGCTGACCAGGGCTACAAGACGGCGATAGCCTACTCATCGCAGGCGTGTCCCACCGTCAGAGGGTGCTGCTACGTAGCACGTAGAGGAAGACGAGCACCGGCAGATGGCGCTGCATCATACATCCTAGAAGTATACCACGACTTTTCGGCCCCCTCACCACGGGTCTATAGGATGTGGCAAAGTGGAACTGATGGGGATATTTAGAGGCTCACACTGCACATCGGCGCTTTCTGAGGCCATCGGGTACACAACGGGTCCCGGAGCTGTCCTCCTGCCAACCCCAGCGCTACGGCGGCGTACCCTTTAACGGGGTGCTGGATACCGAGAAGCGGCGGTATAACCCCAGCGACTATCGTCTGGATGAAATTCCCGGCCATCGCGGGATGCCCAGGATAAGCCTTTATAGTGGACCCATCGGTGCCATAGGCGCCTTGGTAGGTACTATACCGCCCGTAACACCGAGACCAGTAAGGTGTTACGTACGACCCACTGGAACCCCCCTTACGTACATTAGACTGTGGGCTGACGGCGTCGGCATTCTATGACCTGAGTAGGCAGGCTGAACCCCTGTTGAAATGGCTCATAGGTTAATGTCTCCACCGCCCCCGTCTCGTTAAAACCTTGGCAGGCCTCGTTTAACGCTTCCTGGCCGTCCCACTATGGTGGTTGCGTAGGCTTGGTTGATTCATATCCCAACTAGCACCGATCTGGCTCTGAACCCTGGTGCTCATAAGGCCCAGGGTCAACCCTCGCATGGACCTCACTCCACGGAAAGACACCCATGGGATCACCACGGTGACTACGTACTGCGGCCAGGAATAACGAACTCGAGTGGAGATTCTTTTCACATGGAAAACACCCCTCACACACCAAACACACAGATAGAGAAGATGACTGAGGACGCAGTCTTTGGTAGGCGCAACGCCCTTACCAGATCCCCACCACCGTCAGCACCTGCGAAAGCTCAGGGATCGAGCATGTTCAAGCCCGGCCCGGATGGCAAAGAGAAGGAGCGACCGCACTCTGACCCATTAGAGCTGCTAAAAAACCTGGGTACTCGGGCCAATGAGCTGGTCAAGAGGATGAACGACCAGCGGCATGTGGACAACGTGATGAAAGATTTAGCCCTGAGAGTGGTAACCCTTCAGGCCCTGGTGGTCAAGAATTTCGAGAAGCTGCACACCAGGACAATTGAGACCGCCACCACTGGTACCCAAACAGCTGCGAAGCCGCCACACACCGGCTCAAAGAGGCTGCGCGAGTCGCCTCAAATGGCTGCGGAGCCCACAAAGAGGCAGAGAGGCACAAAGCTTCAACAGGCGTCGACCCAGCTCAAACCGCCGGCGCAGTCCCAGGATGAACTAACCCCCTCGGGTACAGTGGACCATGGTGCCACCCCAGCCGCTAAGAAACAGCTCAAGTGGCAGCAGGTGGGCCCTAGGGTAAGGAAAAAAAGGGAGCCCCGTGAGCGCGAGCCAAGGCCAGACGCAATAATTATTCAACCCCAGGGCGAGCTTAGCTATAGCGACATCCTCCGTATGGTCACCAGGCGCCAGGATGGCAAGCTTCAGGAGGTAGGGGATAATGTTAACAGAATCCGGAGGACGGCAAAGGGCGAGCTGCTGCTCGAGCTCAACGGCGCGAGCAAAAGCAACACAGCTAAGCTCAAGGAGGATATCAGCGCGGCACTGGGACTGCAGACGGGCATCAGGGCGGTGTCAGAAGAACTCTGCGTGGAGGTCAGGGATCTCGACAGCCTGGTCGAGAAGGAGGACATCGCAGCAGCGATAGCTGCATCGATAGACGCCCCCAGCGTGGACACCAGCGCCATTAAAAGTCTGAGGCCATCGTTCGCTGGTACGCAACTGGCAGTTGTGTGCCTGCCGCCCGTGCAGGCAAGAGCCCTACTCATGGTGGGGAAACTTAAAGTCGGATGGACAAGCTGTAGGATCCGGGAGCGGACAGCTCAACGACGATGCTACAGGTGTCTGGAGTTTGGGCATCTAGCAATCAGGTGCAAGAGCGCGGTGGATCGCACCGGATGCTGCCTCAGATGCGGCGTGAACGGGCACAAGGCGGCAACCTGTCAAAGCGATCCGCGGTGTTTCATCTGCACCGCTAACAACAGCAATGAGACGAACCATTATGCGGGTAGCAGGAGATGTCCAGCAGCCAGGAGCGTGCCCAGCTTGCCGGCCCAATAATGAAGGTTATGCAGCTCAACCTCAACCACTGCGCTGCGGCTCAAGACCTGCTGAGCCAATCCATAAGAGAATTGGCAATTGACCTCGCCATCCTCAGCGAGCCATATCAAACTAGGGAGTCCCCTGGGTTCATCTTGGATGCCACCAAAAAGGCCGCGATATGGCTATGCGGGGCCACGCCATTGCAGCTTTCCCTCTCAAGCGCTGCTGCTGGGTTTGTGCGCGCCAAGGTCGGAGGTGTGTGGATATACAGCGTCTACCTTGCCCCAAGCCTGACGCTCTCCGAGTTCGCAGGTACTCTAGACAACCTAGCGGCTGATGCTAGAGGACGTCACCCAATAGCCATTGGAGGGGACTTCAACGCGTGGGCTGAGGAGTGGGGAAGCGTGGCGACGAATGCGAGAGGTAGAGCTCTGCTGGAGATCATTGCGCCCCTGGACATCGCGCTCCTCAACGAGGGAAACCAGCATACCTTCTCCAGAGCAGGAACAGGATCGGTCATCGACCTTACATTTGTCAGCAGCTCACTTTTTAATTCATCGGGCTGGAGCATCAGCAACATCTACACAGGGAGCGACCACAGGGCAATTATATGGGACACAGGCCAACAGACGTGTAGCGTAGAGACAGCTGCGCCCAGATGGAGATGCTATCGCGCCGAAACGCTCAATACGGCCCTGTTCATGGAGCTTATGTCCAACCTCACGGCAAATGGAAATGCTGAATGCATGGCCAACCATGTCATGGAGCATCTGGAGGCAGCATGCAATGCCACCATGGCGCAGAGGAAGCACTACGGTCGCCACCACCAACCTGTGTTCTGGTGGAACGAGGACATTGCCGCGCTACGCCGGGAATGCAACCAAGCTCGACGCCGCTACCAGCGCTCGCGCGGAAGCACTGCCTTTCCGCAATGGCAATCCACGTTCAGGGACTGCAGAAGGGCCCTCAAGGCGGCCATTAGGGATAGCAAGCGCCAGTGCTTTCTCAAGCTATGCGACTCTGCGGAGCAGGACCCATGGGGAAGGGCGTACAAGTTGGTGACGAACAAACTTTGCGCCAAGAGGCAGGCACCCCCATCGGACCCCGACACGACAAGATCTATCGTGGAGGAACTCTTTCCGCACAGGGCTGACCACATCGGGGATGTCCGTTGCCTCACACTGCAGCCGCACAGTCAGGCACACATCGAGGAGGTGTCACTCGAGGAAGTCGAAAGCGCAGCCAGGAGCATCAGCCCGAACAAGGCTCCTGGGCCGGACTCTATCCCGAACAGAGCCCTCTTGCTCGCCCTCTCCACGCGTCCGGACATCTTTGCGAAGCTGCTAAATCAGTGCCTTCGGGAAGGAGTGTTCCCTGTGAGGTGGAAAATACAGAAGCTGGTGCTTATTCCCAAGCCAGGCAAGCCGCCGGGGACAGCGTCGTCGTATAGGCCTATCTGCCTGATCGACACCGCGGGTAAACTGCTTGAGAAGGTGGTCTGCGCGCGACTGGAACGCTCCATCGCGGAGGCTGGCGACCTCTCACCGCACCAATACGGCTTTCGCAAGGCCCGATCCACGATAGACGCCGTTCGTAAGGTGGTGGACATTGCCTCCGGTGCAATTGCCGGCACTAGGTGGAAAGGCGGCGGGAAAGAGTACTGCCTAGTAGTCACCCTAGACATTAAGAACGCGTTCAACACGGCGAAGTGGAGCTGCATCCTAAGGGCGCTGGAGAGTTTCGACACACCCAGGTACCTGCAGCGGATGGTACAAAGCTACTTTGAGAGAAGGCTGCTTTTGTACGACACGCAGGCTGGCACGGAGGAATACGAGGTATCGGCAGGCGTCCCGCAGGGTTCAGTGCTAGGCCCCACTCTGTGGAACGCAATGTATGACGGCATCTTGCGACTCAGCCTCCCCCACGGAGTACACATGGTGGGTTTTGCAGACGATGTGGCTGTCCTAGTGGTGGCAAAAGACCTGTCCGTCGTGGAAACGACCTGCAACCAAACGATAGCGCGCATTCAACAGTGGCTGGACCTGGTCGGGCTCGAACTCGCACCCCACAAAACAGAGGCAGTGCTAGTATCCAGCCGGAAGAAAGTCGAGACGGCCAACATCTCAGTGGCAGGTACCCCGGTTTCGTCTAAGCGCGCTATCAAATACCTTGGTGTCCTGGTGGACACACGTCTCTGCTTTCGGGAGCACTTGGCCTACATGGGCACGAAGGCGGCGACCACCAACTGTGCGCTCTCGAGGCTAATGCTGAACACCCGAGGACCAAAGCAATGGCGGCGACAACTGCTAACGAGTGTCACGAGATCGGTGATGCTATATGCGGCGCCAATCTGGGCAAAGGCCCTTCGAACAGCGAGCTACGCACGGGGTCTGGCAGCCACGCACCGCCTCTCTTCGATTCGGATCACCAGTGCCTTCCGAACGGTCTCGGACGAGGCAGCACACGTGATCGCGGGCATAGCACCCCTGGAATTCCTGGCGGATGAACGGTCCACATACTACCAGGAAACACATGGCAGAGGAATGGACGCGGCGGCGAAAAGGCAGGTACGCATGGCGTGCAAACAGGAGAGTCTCAGAAGGTGGCAACAGCGCTGGGACACGACCACTAAGGGGCGTTGGACCCACCAGCTTATCCCGTCCATCGACGCGTGGGTAAGCAGGAAGCACGGGCAGGTCAACTTTTACCTGACTGAGCTCCTCAGTGGTCATGGCTGCTTCCGAAGCTACCTTCATCGCTTCGGGCACGCGGACTCCGCAGAATGCTCTTGGTGCGGGCACTACGTGGAGGAGGATGCCGAGCATGCGATATTTTCGTGTGGCAGGTTCGCAGCGCAGCGCCAGCGGCTAGAAGAAGCGCTGGGTGGAGCCGTAGTCAAGCAGAGCTTGGTGCCGTGCATGCTCCTGTCCCCGGAAAACTGGGAGGCGACGAGCTGCTTCGCGGCGACCATTATGAGGGAACTGCGCGCTGTTGAGCACCAGACAAGAGTCCAGTTAGTCTAAACGAAGCCTGCACATGTGTGAAGCATTGCTTCACGGCCGTACCACACATGTTGGGCTTCATAGCCTAACCTTTATTATAGTTTGCTTTAAGTATAAAATAAGTTGTAAATACAAGCAATTAAATGGAATTTAAAAAAAAAAAAAAAAAAAAAAAAGACGAGGTAAAATAAACGATAATTGACATACATTTACAACATATAAACATATTAATTATATTTATTTTATTTCTAACAGGAGGACAACTACAACGGAGCACCGGCCGGCATAACAAACGCAATGCGAACATTACGCTGTATACCGGCCGGCTCTGTTGTCCCCCTGTGTGTTGTTTATTGGCTGGATGTGAGTATTGGCGTGCATCGTGGGCAATGATGGTGTTGCCGATGGCGAGCGGCTCTGGTCCGGCCGCCCACGTTGCATCTGTCGTTGGTTGGTGTTGGCTGCTGCACTCGAGTGGCACTGGTCCGGCCACCCAACTGCATTGTCATCGTGTTGGCATTGGCATCGGTCTGTGATGCCAACGAGTCGTGTTATTGGCCGCATCCGGGTGGCTGCTAGTCCGGCCACCAGGATGCGTTGTCAGGTGGATTGGCCTGGCCTCCTCGGCCACGTTCATCGTCGGTTTTTAATGGCGTTTTAAATGGCTGCTGGTCCGGCCATCCAGATGAGGTGTTTGTTTTTGGCGTTTGATTTTTAATTTATGTTTATTTGCAGGTACTGTCGGCGTTTGGATGTTGTTGCTGGCGACCTTTGTCCGGTTTGTGATGGCGTGAGAGACGTTTGCGGGTGAGTATTCGTGTTTATCGGCAGCCTCTCTCCTGATTCTCCTTCTTTTGCAGGATTTGCTGGCGTCCGGCGGCTCAATACCAGGCCATCCCGCCCTCACATAATTGGCATGAGAGACGGGTGTGACCCAGTGGAGCGGCAACAGACGCCAGCATCTGCGTCGTCGTTGGAATGGCTGCTGTTTGTTCGGAGTGGCGTGACGTCATTGTGATGGTGTGGTAGCAGCGTCATCAATAGGGGCCTCATTTTCCTCCCATTTGGCAGGAAATTGTCAGTGTTGGTGGCGAGGCAGCTTCTTGATTGGCAGCTCTGTCTGAGTATTGGCAGGTACGTGTGATTTCGTGTGTTTTGGCAGTCTTTCTTTGTTGTCCGTATTGACGTCTTTTTCTTTGTTGCAGTGGCTGCCTCTGGATCGACGGTTGGGCACATCAATAGGCACCGCCCGATCGCATGATTTCGCGTGCGCTGGCGATTTGGGCCCTCCACACTTGGCCCAGACCCTCCAGATCGTCGAATGGATCGTGGTCGGTCCACTCGTCGTCATCTTCGTCAATTGCTTCGCAGTCCATATCGGATTCAGAGTCCGATATGGCTGCGGCGTCAAAGTGCGTATTTGGTGCTGGTCGTGGTGATGGCTGTGTGGATGCTGCTGCTGCTGTTGTTGTCCGTTGTGGCGGCACTCCTCCCGTGCTCTCGTCCCTTGCCTGCAGCAGGTTTGTCAATGTCTTTGAAATTGCTGCCAGCTTATCTTCCAGCTCTTTAATTTTTCCCGCATATCTTTTCAGATTATGGGCACAGCTCCCATCGCACTGGCCGCCTGGCTGCTGCTGCTGCTGCTGGTGTTGGCGTGGCTCCGGAGCACGATTTGGGATCGGCTGCATCGGCTGGACCCTCTGGTATTGGCGCCCCTCGGCCAGTGGCTGGGGATGTTGGTCGCGATGCTGTAGCTGTTGCCGATGCTGTCGACCCGGACCGCGTTGGCGTTGCTGCTGCGGCTGTGGGTGGAGTGGCTGTGTGGGTGGCTGCTGCTGCAACTGTCGCTGTAGTGGCTGCTAGCGACGTTGTGATGGCTGCTGGAGACGATGTGCTGGCTGTTGCTGCTGTATTGGCTGCTGCATTTGCTGTTGCTGTTGCCGTAGTGGCTGAGGCTGCTGCTGCTGCCGTCGATGCTCCTGGACAGCGACCCTGTGGGCCAGGAGCCGCTGCCTGGCTGCCTTGTAGGCGCTGCAGCCCTTGTAGGCGCTGATGTGGGCGCCTTGGCAGTTGGCGCATTTGGGATTGGCGGCCCTTGGCTTGCTGCACTCCGTCGTCAGATGTCCACCCGCGCATTTCATGCAAACTGCAGCGCGCCTACAATATGCGCGGGTGTGGCCAAACACCTGACATCGATGGCACTGGGCGGGGTCACGGGAGACTCCAAGTCTCTCAACCGTGACGGGCCTCCCACCCAGGCGTCGCAGCTTCATCACCCCGCATAGGCCACGGTCCGGTTTGGGGGCAATCTCAGCCTCAAAGAGGTTGAATTGGCGGCTGCGATCGAATCGATCGGTGATCACCCTCACAAACCAAACCGTGAACCCCTCGTTCAGCATACTGCTGCGGATCCAATCCGGCGGCATGGAGTGGGAGAGTCCTCGGATGAGGATTCTCAAGCCACGTTCCTGGCTGGGCTGATGCCCGAATTCGCCGTGTCGGATGTCATCGTCGGTGGTAGTGGCAGGGGTGTTTGTGATGGTGATGGCGGTGGTGGTGTTGGTGTTTTTATTGGCAGGTGTATTTGTATTTGTAATTGCGTTGGCGTCATTATTTGTATTGATATTGTCAGTATTGTCTATGTGAATGGCTGGTGATTGTCTATGTATTGGCTGTTTTTGATGTTGGTGATGGCTGTGGGTCTGGCTATTGGCATTTATAGTAGTGGCAGAGGCAGGGGCAGGGGCAGGGGCATGTGTTGGCTGTGCAGATTGCGGCATAGTGGCAGGATCGGCAACTGTGTTGGTGTTGGCTGCATGTGCCGTCCGTTTCTGCTGCCTCTGTTGTTGCTGCCGCAGCTCGTGCTGCCTCAACTGCTCCTGGACAATAGCCTCTAGCTCCTCCATTGTCTGCCATTTCTTCTTCAGCTTCCTAATTGGCGGCCGCTGCTGCCGCTGCTGGTGATGGCGGCCCCGTCGTCTGGTCTGCTTCCTCTCACCCTCATCCTCATCTTCGCTCCCACTGTCGATGAGGGCGCGGCGTCGTTTTGGTGTTGGTGGGATTGGTGGCATTTGTGCAGTCTGGGCTATGGCTCGGATCGACCCGCCGCTCGAGCTCGAACCAGGTTCGACCCGCAACAGGTTCGATCCGGTCGTGTGTGTGTGTGTGGCGGCCAGTTGGCCGTTTTGGCGCTCCGCTTTTGCGCGTCGGTTTGCCGGCTCTCCTGTCTTCTCCCTCTCCCGTTACTACCGAACTGTTTTGTATGTCCGAGAGTGTGAGAGGCGGGAAAAGAGGGGGCCCATCGGCCCTTCGCTTTGCGTTTGGCGGGTTTTTTGGATTTGGCGGGGTTGCGGGATTTGCAGCTTGTATTGGCGCTGCTGTTGCTGCTGATGTGAAGGGGCTCGAGGGGGAGTGGCTGTGGCCGTGGATATATCGGCCATGGCAATGGCTGGGTACTCACTCGCTGGGTGGCTGTGGCGTCGGCGCTCTGCATTGGCTGGGGCGTTGGTGTTGGCGCCTGCGCCGAGGGCTCTGCTGCTGCTGCTGCTATTGGCGGTGTTGGTGTTGGTGTTGTTGGCTGCTGCTGCTGCTGCTAGGGCGCCTCTGCGGGCCGCTCTGCCGCCGTCGCTGTGGCGTCTGGTTGACCCTCGTCTGGCCATTCCTCTGGTCATGGCTGGCTGTTGGTTTGTGTGTTGGCGATCTGCTGCCTGTTTGTTGTTTTTAATTGAAAAGTCTCTTGTGTGTGTGTGTTTGTGTTTAATGTAATTTATTGGCACTTTTATTCTCTTTTTTTTATGATGTGGACGGGAACAAAAGTTTGTCAAGGTAAGTAATGGGTGTGGTGGAGGAAGGGCGGCACGGCACGGCACGGCACACGACAGACACCACAAAAAGAAAACAGGGCAACACAGAAAAAAAACGTTAATGGCGACACGGCACAGATCGATAGATCATGTTCACCGAAAAGGGAATCTTTCCCAAAGGCGATGGCCTTTTGGATGTAGATGCCGAACGCTTTAACGGATTGCTCGTGTCGCATGACATCAACGAGATCTACGAGGTGGAACAGACGCCGTTTGCCAGGGGCAAATTCGCCGCCGTTCGCCGTGCCATTCACAAGAACACGGGCTCCCATTTCGCGGCAAAGTTCTTGAAGCGACGCCGACGCGCACAGAGCAGCGACAAGGAGATCAAACACGAGATCGCCGTCCTAATACTCTGCGAGGGCGAGGAGAACATTGTCAATCTGAATGCGGTGCACGAGACCCGTTCGGACACAGCCCTGCTGCTGGAACTGGCCACTGGTGGCGAGCTGCAGACCATACTGGACAACGAGGAGTGCCTGACAGAGGCCCAGGCCCGCCACTGCATGCGAGAGGTGCTGAAGGCTCTCAGTTTCTCCACGACCGATCCATTGCCCACCTGGACCTCAAGCCACAGAACATTTTGCTCGCCGGCGAGCGTATAGAAGATGGCCTCAAGCTCTGTGACTTTGGGATCTCGCGCGTTGTGTGCGAGGGCATCAATGTCCGCGAGATGGCCGGCACACCCGACTACGTGGCCCCCGAGGTGCTCCAGTACGAGCCGCTCTCCCTGCTGACGGACATCTGGTCCGTGGGCGTTCTCACCTATGTCTTGCTCTCCGGCTTCTCGCCCTTTGGCGGGGACACCAAGCAGGAGACCTTCCTCAATATCTCGCAGTGTGCGCTCACCTTTCCGGACAACCTATTCGGTGGCGTCTCGCCAGTGGCCATCGATTTCATACGCCGCGCATTGCGAATTAAGCCAAACGATCGCATGAGTGCCGCTGGATGCCTGGAACATGTCTGGCTGAAGGATGAGAGCTCGATGGATAGACAAATGTATCTGCAGGCTCAGAGCGATGCTGAAGAGGAAGAGGAGGAGGAAGAAGACGACCTTGAGGATGAGGAAGTGGAGGAGCCAGTGGCCGAGGAGAAGGCAGAGGAGCAGGAACAGCAACAGCAGTCACAGGAACAACAAAAGCAACAGAAGCCAAGCAGTGGCAGCAACAAACCCACGCACAATGGCCACCATCGGGCCCACAGCAATGGGAGCAGTAGCAGCATCTCAAAAATACCCATTGCCACCGGGAAGCTCCTGGGAAGCCCCATAAGCAGCACCAGCACCAGCACAGAGACAACGACAGCCATACACACGCTGACCAGCAATGGACACGGACAGAGCAACACGGTCTGCCTGTCCGCCAAGCCCACTCAGATCGTGACACACACACGTCGAGCCTCCGACTCGGACAAGGAGAACACATACACGGCGACATTTGTGAAGAAGCCCCCGGTGCAGGCCACCATCCAGCTGGGCAGCAACGGCCTCGACGAGTCCGCCACAGTGGTGGCCACCCTGACACTCTTTCCCGATGCGCCCACCACACCGAAAGTGATCCGCAAGGCACCCACGGGAGAGTCCCATGGATCGGCCACCTCGGTGAAGGCTCTGGTCAAGAAGTTTCAGCTGGAGGAGACGCTAGTCTGCCCCGGACACAGCAGCACCAGCAGCCACAACGGCCACAGTCCCGTCAACGGGTGCGGCGGCAGTAGCGGGAGCAGCAACGGCAACAATATGCGACGCAGTGCAGGGGGAAAGAGCAGCAACATCAGCTACTCGGCAGCAGCCGCGACAGCAGCACGAATGAACAGCATTCGCCGCGCCTCCGACCCGCTGATGGGCGTCTATAAGAAGCAGCCACAGAACAGCGGCGCCAACAGCAATAGTTCCAGCAGCAACAGCAACAATCCCCAGCCCCGGCAGCAGTCCCAGCTCGGGCAGCACGGCCACCCTGCTCCTGAATAGCCATCGCCTGGCGTCCGCGTCCGCGTCCGGGCCAGCCAGCACGGTCGCCAGCACCGCTGTATCCTCAAGCAGCAGCACCAAAGCTACTGCCACTGCCCACCATCTGCACCACCACCACATGCACCACGACAACACGAAAAACGGCCAAAACACATGAAATCCACACTTACCTGCCAATCACCAGACAGAGCTGCCCAGCAGGAAGCTGCCTCGCCATCAACACTGACAATTCCTGCCAAAGGGAAGGAAAAGGAGGCCCCTTTCTGATGACGCTGCCGCCTGACCATGGCCGTTGTAGTAGCCAGCACAAAATATAGGGAATTGGTTATCTTCTTTCGTCTCGTGAGACCCCCTAGTGATATTTCGAACGATCAAGCTTTAGCCGCTCTTAAGGTTGGATCAAAGCCTTAGCCGCTCTTAAGTCCGAACGCCCACGAACACATACAAGCGACGGACAGTGGGAAGCATAGACGGCAATCGTACGATTGCACAGTTAAGCTATGCTGTGCATTAGACGATCGTTTTATGCTGCTGCGAATGTTCTGGATCATACGATTGCACAGTTAGTAAAAAGCTCAAAAGCTCTGCTGCACTGGCTACTCAGTCCATCGTCTATTACTGCTTTGAACAATATAAGAAAGTTGATCGATCTGTAAAGACGTGATAATTTCCGAGTGCGAGCAACATACATATTGCACACACATATATATAGCGCTATCCGGAAAATATATATATTTCCACAAATATATGCTGGAAGCATATAGTTACAAGTGCCGTACAGTTCAGTGGTCAGTGAATGACAAGAATTTAGTGCAGATATATTTGGGAAAAGAGGTATGTTTTCATATTAGTGCCGTGCACGTGCTGACATAACCTATGTTGCAGGGAGGTGTACCTAAGCTGCCCCATCGCGGTATAGTCTCGAGAAGACTACCCTGGGAGCTGGCTTAGGCGAACAGTTGTCGAGGTTTCTCCAACTCCATCCATAATTCATCTTTTCTGGACCTTATATTGCCACCAAGTCGGAATCTCCAAAGATCCAAGTGGAACAGATCAGCCTTAATCGCCAAGAATATTTAGTGCTGCTCAGACATAAATAACTAAATACAAGCTTGGCGGAAGATTCGTCAGTACGGCCCGGAACCATATACATCGCACCTGTTGACCTCTAACCAACTTCAGGCGGTCAACAGTCTACAAAGCAGCAGCACAGGATCGAGTTTTGTCCAATTTACATTTAATTCATTATCAAGTTCCAACGCATAAACATCAGCAGTTTAACGTAATGTAACTGAAACTTTATTAACACCCCTCTTTGATGTTACGCGCGTACATACCTACATACATATGTGCATATGCACACTAAATTGTCTTCGTTTGCTACCTTTTGGTTCAATTTTCGCGATAGAGCATAACAATTAAATTTCTGTCTGTATTATGAAAACCAAAACAACTGACTGATGACTATGCGACGGTGTTTGTAGCGTAATTGTATTGTATGCATTATATATTTATGATTTCCATATTTTAAACAGCTGCGGTCAACATCTACGACATCATTGGGCCCAACGATCAGCGTAAGACAATAACGCCGGAGTGAGTAATTATGTACAGCAAAAAGTAGTTTGGTCAAAAGAGCCTATTAACTTGAAAGTGTAGATATGCATACAGTGTATAATGATTCAAACCCGTCTGCTCAGTGTGTATAATGCACCCCAGTCTGATCTAGCTTTTGTTTACGATTTCGATTCTTATTCTCTCGTTTATATATATATATATATCTATACCCTAATGTTTTTCATGCTTTAAAATAATGAATTTATAACTAAACTTATATGATAATTAGGATTAAGGAAATATTACCCACAAATTAGAAGCTAAGTCAATTGTTGTGTTTCTACAACTGCAACGTAATGAATATTGAAATTGAAGTCTCACATTATATTAAAATATGAATCTTTTTGGATTGAAATGAATCTTTAAAATCATAAAAATGGCCTGTCGAGTATCCGTGCCAGGATCTTATAAAATGTGGTAAACCTTAGTAAAGGATTGATCAAGGGACAATGCAAGTACTCGAACGCAATGTCATGGTAGGGAGGGTACAGAAGAGAGGGACAATCAACACCTAGGTTCTCTCTAAATAGAAATGGTTCAGTAGGGCTTTTTTTTTTGGCGTGTCGGCGCTATCAGTATTTCAGTTTCCTTTGTTTTATATAATCACTTATAGTTCCCGTAAAGTGCACTAATTAAATGTAGTGGAGTACGATAGTACAATTAGGCGAGGAAGAACCCCGACCATCCGGCGAGCTAGACCCGAGCCTAGCAAGAGTGCACACGACCAACCCTATTTGTACGCCGTCCTTAAGTCAGTCATGGTCATCTGCTGATACCGAGGGCCTATATATCTGTTTACATATATATATATTTAAACTCTGGTATACTAAACATTTATGGCGCCCAACGTGGGGCCAGGCAACTTGCCTTAGAATCTAAAACCAATTCAGAGCCGATATTAAAATTTGGATTTATAGTGTCTTACTATATAGGCCGTTTATTTTAATAAGACAAGCAAATCTTGCCTTGGTTCTCCAAGCTCAACCGGTAATACATCAAAATTTCAACGACACATTTTCTTTTGCAAAATATTGCACAAAGGTTAAAGATTTCAAAATTTATACTTTGACTCGGTTTTCGGATTTAGCAACTGCAATTCATTTTATTTCGGATTGGTTGACCAAAACAGACCTACAGTATCGAATTGTGAGTATCAGAGACAGTTATGCAATATCATACAGTGATCAGAATAAACAGGAATTGTTTTAGGATTTAGCGGTTCCAATTCAGTTTATTTTGGATTGATCGACCAAAGCAAACCTGCTTTTTCACTTTAGGCATCTTGAGTTATTCGGATTTACAATTTTATATTGCCAAATCGCGACAGTTGTCCAATGATTCAGTGCACGAGGTCATTAACTGATAATTAGTCCATATTAACGAAAATAGAAAAGCCTACTGAAACCAAATAGATATTTCGTAAGTATTCTGGCATGTGGGAAAGACAGACATTATTATTACAATTAATACCTTCTTATATAATTTTTTTTATTATTTTTTTTTTCTTTAATTCCTTAAATATTGTCTGATATACAATGGCTGTAAGGCGAAGTACAGATGACATAACAACTGCGTTGCAGGAAGCAGAACCATTTTGTGGAATTTGCAACGAAGTATTGGGAACTAGTGAGATTATAGCCAACACCCCGTGTAGACACAAATTCCATAAACTTTGTATTTTGGAACAGATTAGGACAAACCCAAAATGTCCCACCTGTTCATTAGATTGTTCTGCTCTGGCACTAACATTCTCTAACAACCCGTTGTTAGCCGAGCTTAACGCCGAAGGAACACGACCAACTAGCGCTAACGAATCTTTTAGCACAATAGACGGAACGTCTAATCGACCTAAAAAGGGCCAAAAGTTTATTAGAAGGGTTATGAATACGAGAGCAACTCAACGATCCAGGTTAGATCGCTCACTAACAGAAACTGAAACCAACAACACAACCCTTCCAATAACCTCTCAAGTGGAAATCGCTAACTACGTCCAGTCTGCTGTAAGCATTCAACAGGCTCAGTTAATGGAACAACTAACTTCATTTTTAAGCAAAACAATTGAATCTTCGATTCAAAGTCAATTAGCGTCACTAAAGCTGACGCAACCAGAACATATCTCTCCCGATGTTTCCGGTGACAATAACATTAACCAAACAAATAACGTGGGTATCGGTCAAGCACGAGATAGTCACGCAGAAGTTCTTTTAGATTTTTCAAGAGCGAGTGCAAATCGAAGTAATTCGAGCTCACACGTAGCACCAGCAAAAGTTTCCAGTATAATGCAGAATTGGCGCATTAAATTCGATGGTTCAAAAACTTGCATGAGGATGGATGAGTTTATTTATCGAGTACGTTCTCTAACGCAACAAAATCTTTATAACAATTATCAATTGCTTTGTGATCACTTGTATCTTTTATTCGCGGGAAAAGCTAGTGATTGGTACTGGAAATTCCATCGAAATTACCCAAACTTTAATTGGGATACGTTTTGTATAGAGTTTAGAAGAAGATTTGAAGATGTTGAGACCGACTATGATATCTGGGAAAAGATTAGGAAACGTCGTCAGGGCGAAAACGAATCCTTCGATGACTTTCAATATGCTATCGAAGATCTCGTGGATAGGCTTCAAAATTCGGTTACAGAAGAAGATGTTGTGAATCTACTTATTAGAAATTCCAAGCCCACTCTTCACCACGAGCTTACGATATAAGATCGGTCAAGCAAAGGACTCTTCGCTCATACGTATCGGAATTGTCAGGTCCAGACGATAGCGAGCAGCTATTCGATGACTTGGTCGAGCATAATGAAGTGTGTCAAATACAACGTCGTACTTCACAGTCAGTTCCAACTTGCTGGAACTGTGACAACAAAGGTCATAAATTTGACGATTGTGTAGGTCCTCGTAAGATCTTTTGCTACGGGTGTGGAACAAAAGATACTTACAAACCGGTATGTCCCAAATGTAACCCTCCGGGAAACCGGCAGAAGGATGTGTTAAACAACAACAAGCAGACACATCCTTAGAAAAAAGTTTGCAAGAATCACCTACTAGTTTAACGAACGACCAAAGTTTAAGGGAGCCTAAGATCAGCTCACAAACAGTAGAGGAAACCCTGCCTACGGCATATCATTTTTCATTTACTCCTTTACCTGAAAGGGAAGCAAGATAGATAGTTTTAAATTTGTAAGAAAGCCCAAACGTTCAACTAAACGTTTGAGACAATTTTTGAAGATGGTTCGCAAGAATAAGAACAAGTTTGTTTCAGCTATATTTCTTAGTTCGGATAGCAGGCTGTACACCAGTGTCACCATTGAAGGCAGTGATTACATAGCTTTGTTGGATTCGGGGGCCACAATCAGTTGTATTGGAGGTTCAGCCGCGAAAGAAATGTTGGCGCATTGCAAGGTTAAGAAGTGTTCAGGAGCAATACGAACGGCTAACGATACTGAAAGTAAGGTTATAGGCAAGCTGGTAACACAAATTAATTACCGTGGATGCACGGCAGACCTAGAAATGTTTCTTATTCCTGAACTCAAGCAAGACGTCTATTTGGGGATAGACTTCTGGCAAAAATTTGGACTTTTAGATAAAATCTCACACACTGCAGAGGTATCTGAATTAGATGTTGGAGGTACGGATGACGTCGAAGAACCACCGAACCTACATAAATTGACAGCAGACGAGAGAATTCGCTTAGATAAAGTGATAGGTTGTTTTCCATCTTTCGCTACTGAAGGATTAGGCCGTACCAGTTTAGTCACACACTCTATAGATGTTGGAGCAGCTATTCCCGTTAAGCAACGACATTGGCCGGTATCGCCAGCCATAGAGAAATTGATGTTTGCCGAGGTGGACAATATGCTTGCGCTCGATGTTATAGAGGAGTCGACTAGTCCCTGGAGCAGTAATTGCGTTTTGGTAAAGAAAGGCGAAAAATATAGACTGTGTCTCGATTCAAGAGAAGTGAACAAGGTTACAAGACGGGATGCATATCCGTTACCACATATTGATGGTATTCTAAGTCGATTACCACCCGCTCGTTACATCACTGGATTAGACATGAAACACGCATTTTGGCAAATCCCATTGGATGAACAATCGCGACAGTATACTGCATTTACAGTGCCTAACCGACCATTATATCAATATAAAATGATGCCATTTGGTCTTTGCAATGCCGCTCAAACTCTCTGTAGACTAATGGATCGAGTTATTCCAGCTCATCTTCGGACACGTGTATTCGTATATTTAGATGATCTACTTGTTTTATCAGAGGATTTCGAGTCGCATTTACTGTTGTTACAGGAGATAGCGTTGTGTCTACGCAAAGCAAATCTAACCATTAACATAGGGAAATCAAACTTTTGCATAAAAGAAATCACGTATTTGGGTTTTATTATTGGTAATGGTCGGATAAAGACAAATCCAGACAAAATCAAGGCCATCTCGAAGTTCCCTGTGCCAGTTACCGTTAAGCAACTGCGTCGATTTTTGGGGTTATCCGGTTGGTACCGACGTTTCGTTGAAAATTATGCTACCGTTAGTTTTCCCTTAACCGAGTTGCTTAAGAAGAAAAAAGATTTACAGTGGAATGATGATGCTCAACAGTCGTTTGAGACCTTAAAGTCCTGTTTAACCGCATCACCCATTTTGATAACTCCTGACTTCTCAAAACCTTTTATTTTGCTCTGTGATGCTAGCACTTACGGAATCGGTTGTGTTTTAGCTCAAGAACGCGACGGCGTTGAATTGCCAATTGCTTACATGTCAGAAAAATTATCCAAGGCACAACGTAATTATTCGGTTACCGAACTAGAGTGCTTAGCAGTCATAAAGGGAATAAAAAAATTCCGCTCTTATATTGAGGGACAGGACTTCGTAGTCATAACCGATCACGCAGCACTTAAATGGTTAATGCAACAAAAGGATTTATCGGGTAGATTAGCCAGATGGTCTATGAAATTGCGTAGTTTCACATTTAATATCCTACATAGAAAGGGGACACTGAATGTTGTCGCTGACACTCTATCGCGTCAGGATGAACCGGCTATAGAGGAGCTCACGCAAATAAACCCCATGGTTGATCTAGACTCAGATCAATTCAAATCAGCTGAGTATCTGAGTTTGATAGAAAGTATTCAACAGAATCAGAGTAAGTTCCCAGACTTGAAAGTGATAGACGGTCAAGTTTTCAAAAGGACAGTATTCGCTTCGGGAGATGAGTCTCAAGAGAACGCATCATGGAAACTTTGGGTTCCGTCAGGCGCCCCTCGCTCCGCACATTGTGGGATGAGTAAAACCATAGAGAAGCTTAAAAGATATTTATTCTGGCCTCGCATGGTTAGCCAGACGCGCAAGTACATATCTGAATGCACCGTTTGTCGCACGACCAAGAGTCCGAATATGATTCTTAGACCTCCTATGGGTAAACCATTCACTTCGGATAGGCCGTTTCAGAAATTATACATAGATCTCTTAGGACCATACCCCCGCACAAAAAAGGGAAACATAGGATTGCTCATAGTTGTTGATCACAATACTAAGTTCCATTTTCTGTGTCCCTTGAAGAAATTTACAGCCCCTAAGATCTGTGAATATCTGGAAGGGTCTCTCTTTTATACATTTGGGTTGCCAGAAGTCATCTTGTCAGACAATGGATCCCAATTTAAATCTAGCTACTTTCAGACATTTTTAAATAGCTTCGGTATAACACAAAAATGCACAGCTATTTATTCACCGCAAGCGAATGCCAGCGAGCGACTGAACAGATCCGTGATAGCTGCGATACGAGCTTATATCGGTAACGAACATTCCAATTGGGACTGTAACCTAAATGCCATTAGTGGTTCATTGAGATCTACCTTACATAGGAGTACAGGGTATTCTCCATATTTTCTAGCATTTGGTCAAAACATGATGTTGAATGGGAAGGATTACGCACTCTTGCGTAAACTAGACCTTTTGAACGACGATACTAGAATGGAGAACCCCGATTCCTTGCAGCTAATCCGGCAACAGGCTAAAGCGAATGTCAATAAGGCACACGAAGAAAATTCGCATAGATACAATTTGCGCTGCCGTGATACACAATTAAAGATTGGAGATTTGGTATATGCTAGAAATTTCACACAAAGTAGTGCTATAAAAAAGTTTAGTTCTAAACTAGCCCCTGTGTTCATTCCCGCTCAGGTAATTAAAAAGCGAAGTCCGTACTATTACGAATTGGTCGATGGGAACAAGAAATATCTCGGCGTGTATCATCTGAAAGACATTCAAATCAGGAAATAATCTCTCCTAATCAAGTTCTTCAGATAATTATTCGTCGAGCAGGTCTTGTATAATTATCTGTGGTGTAGTAGCCAGCACAAAATATAGGGAATTGGTTATCTTCTTTCGTCTCGTGAGACCCCCTAGTGATATTTCGAACGATCAAGCTTTAGCCGCTCTTAAGGTTGGATCAAAGCCTTAGCCGCTCTTAAGTCCGAACGCCCACGAACACATACAAGCGACGGACAGTGGGAAGCATAGACGGCAATCGTACGATTGCACAGTTAAGCTATGCTGTGCATTAGACGATCGTTTTATGCTGCTGCGAATGTTCTGGATCATACGATTGCACAGTTAGTAAAAAGCTCAAAAGCTCTGCTGCACTGGCTACTCAGTCCATCGTCTATTACTGCTTTGAACAATATAAGAAAGTTGATCGATCTGTAAAGACGTGATAATTTCCGAGTGCGAGCAACATACATATTGCACACACATATATATAGCGCTATCCGGAAAATATATATATTTCCACAAATATATGCTGGAAGCATATAGTTACAAGTGCCGTACAGTTCAGTGGTCAGTGAATGACAAGAATTTAGTGCAGATATATTTGGGAAAAGAGGTATGTTTTCATATTAGTGCCGTGCACGTGCTGACATAACCTATGTTGCAGGGAGGTGTACCTAAGCTGCCCCATCGCGGTATAGTCTCGAGAAGACTACCCTGGGAGCTGGCTTAGGCGAACAGTTGTCGAGGTTTCTCCAACTCCATCCATAATTCATCTTTTCTGGACCTTATATTGCCACCAAGTCGGAATCTCCAAAGATCCAAGTGGAACAGATCAGCCTTAATCGCCAAGAATATTTAGTGCTGCTCAGACATAAATAACTAAATACAAGCTTGGCGGAAGATTCGTCAGTACGGCCCGGAACCATATACATCGCACCTGTTGACCTCTAACCAACTTCAGGCGGTCAACAGTCTACAAAGCAGCAGCACAGGATCGAGTTTTGTCCAATTTACATTTAATTCATTATCAAGTTCCAACGCATAAACATCAGCAGTTTAACGTAATGTAACTGAAACTTTATTAACACCCCTCTTTGATGTTACGCGCGTACATACCTACATACATATGTGCATATGCACACTAAATTGTCTTCGTTTGCTACCTTTTGGTTCAATTTTCGCGATAGAGCATAACAATTAAATTTCTGTCTGTATTATGAAAACCAAAACAACTGACTGATGACTATGCGACGGTGTTTGTAGCGTAATTGTATTGTATGCATTATATATTTATGATTTCCATATTTTAAACAGCTGCGGTCAACATCTACGACATCATTGGGCCCAACGATCAGCGTAAGACAATAACGCCGGAGTGAGTAATTATGTACAGCAAAAAGTAGTTTGGTCAAAAGAGCCTATTAACTTGAAAGTGTAGATATGCATACAGTGTATAATGATTCAAACCCGTCTGCTCAGTGTGTATAATGCACCCCAGTCTGATCTAGCTTTTGTTTACGATTTCGATTCTTATTCTCTCGTTTATATATATATATATATCTATACCCTAATGTTTTTCATGCTTTAAAATAATGAATTTAAAACAAAACTGATATGATAATTAGGATTAAGGAAATATTACCCACAAATTAGAAGCTAAGTCAATTGTTGTGTTTCTACAACTGCAACGTAATGAATATTGAAATTGAAGTCTCACATTATATTAAAATATGAATCTTTTTGGATTGAAATGAATCTTTAAAATCATAAAAATGGCCTGTCGAGTATCCGTGCCAGGATCTTATAAAATGTGGTAAACCTTAGTAAAGGATTGATCAAGGGACAATGCAAGTACTCGAACGCAATGTCATGGTAGGGAGGGTACAGAAGAGAGGGACAATCAACACCTAGGTTCTCTCTAAATAGAAATGGTTCAGTAGGGCTTTTTTTTTTGGCGTGTCGGCGCTATCAGTATTTCAGTTTCCTTTGTTTTATATAATCACTTATAGTTCCCGTAAAGTGCACTAATTAAATGTAGTGGAGTACGATAGTACAATTAGGCGAGGAAGAACCCCGACCATCCGGCGAGCTAGACCCGAGCCTAGCAAGAGTGCACACGACCAACCCTATTTGTACGCCGTCCTTAAGTCAGTCATGGTCATCTGCTGATACCGAGGGCCTATATATCTGTTTACATATATATATATTTAAACTCTGGTACACTACACCGTGACGTCACGCCACTCCAAACATACAGCTGCCATTTCCAACGACGACGCAGATGCTGGCGCCTGTTGCCGCTCCACTGGGTCGCACCCGTCTCTCATGCCAATTATGTGAGGGCGGGATGGCCTGGTGTTGAGCCGGCGGACGCCAGCAAATCCTGCAAAAGAAGAAGGAGAATCAGGAGAGAGGCTGCCAATAAACACATATACTCACCTGCAAACGCCTCTCACGCCAACACAAACCAGACAAGGGTCGCCAGCAACAGCATCCAAACGCCGACAAGTACCTGCAAATAAACACAAATTAAAATCACACGCCAAAGCAAACACCTCCTCAACTGGGTGGCCGGACCACCAGCCACTCAAAACGCCGTTACAAATTGACGACGAACGTGGCAGGCCAGGCCAATTCTACTGACAACGCATCCTGGGTGGCCGGACCAGCAGCCACTCGGATGCGGCCAACAACAATACAATCGACAACGTATCCTGGTGGCCGGACCAGCAGCCACTTGGATGCGGCCAATATCACGATTCGTTGGCATCACTTTTCGATGCCAATGCCAACACACTGGACAATGCATCTTCGGGTGGCCGGACCAGTGCCACTCGGTCTGCTGCACCAAACCAACAGACAGATGCAACGTGGGCGGCCGGACCAGAGCCGCTCGCCATCAACACCATCATTGCCCACGATGCACGCCAATACTCACAACCAGCCAATAAACAACACACAGGGGGACAACAGAGCCGGCCGGTATACAGCGTAATGTTCGCATTGCGTTTGATATGCCTGCCGGTGCTCCGTTGTTGTTTGTCCTCCTGTTAGAAATAAAATAAATATAAATAATATGTTTATATGTGTGTAAATGTATGTCAACTATCGTTTATTTTACCTTGTCTGCATCAATGTTCTTGTTGTAGATGTCAATGTCAATCCTGTTGTTTTTTGTAGTTTTTGCATGTCCGTAGATAGTTTTAGTTACTTACCTGTGATATTAGAATTAAGTTTTTGTAAATTAATGTAGTTTTTCTGTAGTTAATTGTATATTTTTCGTGGTTTTCTAATTAGTTTTACCTTCTTACTCTTCTTCCCAACCTATCTGCCATTCCCATAATTCCCCTTGACACGTGGTATTACCAAAAATACCACGCAAATACCAGACTATGACCGATAACACACCAAAAAGCCATTTCAAATTTAAAATGCATTTATCAATGCCCAGTGTGTTATCGGTCGCAAATTCGGCAATTTATGCCCAGCCAATTCCTCCCCACCCCCTACCCACTTCAAATGCCACTAAATGCCAAATGCGGTTGAGCAGGAGCAAAATTCACACTGCCAACCTCCGCCACTCTGCCAAACGCCCCAATAAAGCCATTTCAACCGCCCATATGATGCTATGCGGTCGACTCTTCGGAGCGTCACGCGCCCGGATCGAAAGATCCGGAAGTTTACAGTATCCGGGCGGTTATACGGGAGCAGGCATTTATCCCCCCCCCCCCCCCCCCATCCAATCCCATCCCCAACAACAGAGCAGCCACTACACACAGCACAAACATAAGACACTGGCCACTAACCAACGACAACGACAACACACACAGCCACTAAAACAAACGGCTATTCCAATTCTCCATTTCCTACTTATCGGTGCTGCTGCCCTCGGACCACTTTCATCTCACTCAATATTGGGGTGAGTAAAAGTGGAACCGGGGGTGAGAGCACCGGTAAATGACGATCGGCGATCGGGCCAGTCGAGTTGAGGGGGAGAGTATGGGAGTTGGCGGACATGTGAGAGTACCACCATGAACCTCGTCCGCCACTCTCATCTCGTCCACCCGCTCGAGAGGTCGCGATCGTCGGACGTGCCAAAACCGTTTCGTGTCGTTTTTTCGTGTCGCCGTTTTTCCGTTGTCTTGCTGTTGTGCTTTGTTTTCTTTTTTGTGGTGTCTGTCGTGTGCCGTGCCGTGCCGTGCCCCCGCTCCATCCACTCGACAAACTTTCTGCTCCCCAATTAATGTGATTAATTTTAAACGCCAATAAATAACATTAAGTTATAAAAACACAAACCTAACGAGAGACAAACTGTGTAAAGAGACAGAAAGTGCCAATAAATACATTAAACACAAACACACACACACAAGAGACTTTTCAGTAAGGGAAAACAACAAACAGACAGCAAATCGCCAATACACAAACTAACAACAACTATGACGAGAGGAATGGCCAGACGAGGGTCAACCAGACGCCACAGCGACGGCGGCAGAGCGGCCCGCAGAGGCGCCCTAGCAGCAGCAGCAGCAGCCAACAACACCAACACAAACACCGCCAATAGCAGCAGCAGCAGCAGAGCCCTCGGCGCAGGCGCCAACACCAACGCCCCAGCCATTGCAGAGCGCCGACGCCACAGCCTTCCATCGAGTGAGTACCCAGCCATTGCCATGGCCGATATATCCACGGCCACAGCCACTCCCCCCTCGAGACCCATCACAAAAACCGCGCCAACCACAAAGGGAAAGGCCGAAAAGACGCCGCTCTCACTGCCACTTTTCCCGCCTCTCACGCTCTTGGACGCACAAAACTGTTCGAGAGTAACGGGAGAGGGAGAAGACGGAGGAGAGCCGGCAAGCCGTCGCGCAAGAGCGGAGCGCCAAAACGGCCAACGGGCAGCCACACACACACACACGACCGGATCGAACCTGTTGCGTGTCGAACCTGGTTCGAGCTCGAGCAGCGGGTCGATCCGAGCCATAGCCCAGCCTGCACAAATGCCGTCAATCCCACCAACACCAAAACGACGCCGCGCCCTCATCGACAGTGGGAGTGACGATGAGGGTGAGGGTGAGGGGAAGCAGGCCAGACGACGGGGCCGCCATCACCAGCAGCGGCAGCAGCGGCAGCCAATTGGGAAGCCGAAGAAGAAAAGGCAGACACTGGAGGAGCTAGAGGCTATTGTCCGGGAGCAGTTGAGGCAGCACGAGCTGCGGCAGCAACAACAGAGGTAGCAGAAACGGACGGCACATGCAGCCAACACCAACACAGTTGCCGATCCTGCCACTCTGCCGCAATCAACACAGCCAACACATGCCCCTGCCCCTGCCCCTGTCACTAGTATAAATACAAATAGCCAGACCCACAGCCATCACCAACATCGACAACAGCCAATACATAGACAATCACCAGCCATTCACACAGACAATACCACAATTAACAATAGAAATAATAATGACGCCAATACAAATACACCTGCCACTACCAACACCAACACCACCACCGCCATCACCATCACAAACACCCCTGCCACTACCACCGACGATGACATCCGGCACGGCGAATTCGGGCATCAGCCCAGCCAGGAACGTGGCTTGAGGATCCTCATCCGAGGACTCTCCCACTCCATGCCGCCGGATTGGATTCGCAGCAGTATGCTGAACGAGGGGTACACGGTTCGGTTTGTGAGGGTGATCACCGATCGATTTGATCGCAGCCGCCAATTCAACCTCTTCGAGGCTGAGATCGCCCCCAAACCGGACCGTGGCCAATGCGGGGTGTTAAAGCTGCGACGCCTGGGTGGGAGGCCCGTCACGGTTGAGAGACTTGGAGTCTCCACAGCAGCAGCAGCCAACAACACCAACACCAACACCGCCAATAGCAGCAGCAGCAGCAGAGCCCTCGGCGCAGGCGCCAATACCAACGCCCCAGCCAATGCAGAGCGCCGACGCCACAGCCACCCAGCGAGTGAGTACCCAGCCATTGCCATGGCCGATATATCCACGGCCACAGCCACTCCCCCCTCGAGCCCCATCACACCAGCAGCAACAGCAGCGCCAATACCAACTGCAAATCCCGCAACCCCGCCAAATCCCAAAATCCCACCAAACACAAAGGGAAAGGCCGAAAAGACGCCACTTTTCCCGCCTCTCACGCTCTCGGACATACAAAACTGTTCGGGAGTAACGGGAGAGGGAGAAGACGGAGGAGAGCCGGCAAGCCGACGCGCAAGAGCGGAGCGCCAGAACGGCCAACGGGCAGCCACACACACACACACGACCGGATCGAACCTGTTGCGAGTCGAACCTGGTTCGAGCTCGAGCAGCGGGTCGATCCGGGCCAATGCTGAGCCTGCACAAATGCCGTCAATCCCACAAACACCAAAACGACGCCGCGCCCTCATCGACAGTGGGAGTGAAGCAGGCCAGACGACGGGGCCGCCATCACCAGCAGCGGCCGCCAATTGGGAAGCCGAAGAAAAAAAGGCAGACAATGGAGGAACTAGAGGCTATTGTCCAGGAGCAGCTGAGGCAGCACGAGTTGAGGGAGCAACAGCAGAAGCAGCAGAAACGGACGGCGCATGCAGCCAACACCAACACAGTTGCCGATCCTGCCACTCTGCCGCAATCAACACAGCCAACACATACCCCTGCCCCTGCCCCTGCCACTAGTATAAATACAAATAGCCAGACCCAGAGCCATCACCAACATCAAAAACAGACAATACAAAGACAATCACCAGCCACTCACACAGACAATACCACAATTAACAATAGAGATAATAATGACGCCAATACAAATACAAATACACCCGCCAATACAAACACCAACACCACCACCGCCATCACCATCACAAACACCCCTGCCACTACCACCGACGATGACATCCGGCACGGCGAATTCGGGCATCAGCCCAGCCAGGAACGTGGCTTGAGGATCCTCATCCGAGGACTCTCCCACTCCACGCCGCCGGATTGGATTCGCAGCAGCATGCTGAACGAGCGGTTCACGGTTCGGTTTGTAAGGGCAATCACCGATCGATTCGATCGCAGCCGTCAATACAACCTATTCGAGGCTGAGATCGCCCCCAAACCGGACATGGCCAATACGAGGTGTTGAAGCTGCGATGCCAGTGCCATCGATGCCAGGTGTTTGGCCACACCCGCGCATACTGTAGACGAGCTGCTGTCTGCATGAAATGCGCGGGTGGACATCTGACGACGGAGTGCAGCAAGCCAAGGAACGTTGCTCCCAAGTGCGCCAACTGCCAGGGCGCCCACATCAGCGCCTACAAGGGCTGCAGCGCCTACAAGGCAGCCAGGCAGCGGCTCCTGGCCCACAGGGTCGCCAGGGAGGAGGAGCATCGACGGCAGCAGCAGCAGCCAACACAACACCGACAACAGCCAATCCAACGCCGCCAGCAGCAGCCACATCCACAGCCACTCCAAAACCCGCAGCAGCAACGCCAACACCAACCGGGTCGGCAGCATCGGCAACAGCATCGGTATGGCGACCATCATCCCCAGCCATCGACCAGGGGGCGCCAACACCAGAGGGTCCAGCCGATGCAACCGATCGCGAATGATGCCCCGACGCCACGCCAACACCAGCAGCAGCAGCGGCCAGCAGCTCAGTGCGATGGCAGCTGTGCCAAACATCTAAAAGAGAGCGCCATTAAACTCAAAATGCTGGAGGAGGCGGAACCTGACAGAGGCTAGAGGCGGGGGCTTGGCAGCCATGCCGCCACTACAGACAACACCACCTACACACCCGCCGCCACCACAACCAGCCGCCAATACAGCAGCAGCAGTAGCCATATCGGACAGTGAGCCGGATATGGACATGGACGACGACAGCCAATGGACCGACGAAGAGCCTTACGATGACCTACGTAGGTTCCTAAATGGACAATCCAGTGGCGACGGATTATACGGCGTCTACTGATTGCGCCAAATAGCAGAAGTTTAATGGCAATAAAACCTAAAAATAGACAAAATTAAACACAATTAACAACAATCTGCAAATGACCATTAAACATACTCACCTGCTATTAAACTGACAGAGCTGCCCCTCCAGCAGCTGCCACGCCACTCCTGCAACTCTCTTGAGGCATAATGGGCGAAATTTGGAGACCTCATCAAAAGCACTACCGTCAATTCAAACAGAAGTCCAGAGGCCAGCCACTAAAATACAAAGAAAAACAGCCAATTCACGCCAACACGAAAAAACGCCCAAAACACACAAAAACACACGTACCTGCCAATCACCAGACAGAGCTGCCCCCACAGCAGCTGCCTCGCCATGAACATCATCAATTTTCTGCCAAAGGGGCGGAAAAGGAGGCCTTTTTTGAACCGATGACGAACGTGGCCGAGGAGGCCAGGCCAACTCTGCTGACAACGCATCCTGGTGGCCGGACCAGCAGCCACTCGGATGCGGCCAATCAACAAGTAAATCGACAACGTATCCTGGTGGCCGGACCAGTTGCCACTTGGATGAGGCCAATAATAATGACAGTCTGACATCACACACCGATGTCAACGCCAACACACTGGGCAACGCATCTCGGGTAGCCGGATCAGTGCCACTCGGTCTGCTGCATTAAACCAACAGACAGATGCAACGTGGGCGGCCGGACTAGAGCCGCTCGCCATCTCCAACTTTGCCCACGATGCACGCCAACACCATCAATCCAGCCATCGCCACTAAACAACACACAGGGGGACAACAGAGCCGGCCGGTATACAGCGTAATGTTCGCATTGCGTTTGATATGCCTGCCGGTGCTCCGTTGTTGTTTGTCCTCCTGTTAGAAATAAAATAAATATAATTAATATGTTTATATGTGTGTAAATGTATGTCAATTATCGTTTATTTTACCTTGTCTGCATCAATGTTCTTGTTGTAGATGTCAATGTCAATCCTGTTGTTTTTTGTAGTTTTTGCATGTCCGTAGATAGTTTTAGATACTTACCTGTGATATTAGAATTAAGTTTTTGTAAATTAATGTAGTTTTTCTGTAGTTAATTGTATATTTTTCGTAGTTTTCTAATTAGTTTTACCTTCTTACTCTTCTTCCCAACCTATCTGCCATTCCCATAATTCCCCTTGACACGTGGTATTACCAAAAATACCACGCAAATACCAGACTATGACCGATAACACACCAAAAAGCCATTTCAAATTTAAAATGCATTTATCAATGCCAGTGTGTTATCGGTCGCAAATTCGGCAATTTATGCCCAGCCAATTCCTCCCCACCCCCTACCCACTTCAAATGCCACTAAATGCCAAATGCGGTTGAGCAGGAGCAAAATTAACACTGCCAACCTCCGCCACTCTGCCAAACGCCCCAATAAAGCCATTTCAACCGCCCATATGATGCTATGCGGTCGACTCTTCGGAGCGTCACGCGCCCGGATCGAAAGATCCGGAAGTTTACAGTATCCGGGCGGTTATACGGGAGCAGGCATTTATCCCCCCCCCCCCCCCCCCCCCCCATCCTATCCCATCCCCCAACAACAGAGCAGCCACTACACACAGCACAAACATAAGACACTGGCCGCTAACCAACGACAACGACAACACACACAGCCACTAAAACAAACGGCTATTCCAATTCTCCATTGCCTACTTATCGGTGCTGCTGCCCTCGGACCACTTTCATCTCACTCAATATTGGGGTGAGTGAAAGTGGAACCGGGGGTGAGAGCACCGGTAAATGACGATCGGCGATCGGGCCAGTCGAGTTGAGGGGGAGAGTATGGGAGTTGGCGGACATGTGAGAGTACCACCATGAACCTCGTCCGCCACTCTCATCTCGTCCACCCGCTCGAGAGGTCGCGATCGTCGGACGTACGTGCCATAACCGTTTCGTGTCGTTTTTTTCGTGTCGCCGTTTTCCGTTGTCTTGCTGTTGTGCTTTGTTTTCTTTTTTGTGGTGTCCGCCCTTCCTCCACCACACCCATTACTTACCTTGACAAACTCTTGTTCCCGTCCACATCGTAAAAAAAAAAAGAGAATAAAAGTGCCAATAAATTACATTAAACACAAACACACACAAGAGACTTTTCAATTAAAGAACAACAAACAGGCAGCAGATCGCCAACACACAAACCAACAGCCAGCCATGACCAGAGGAATGGCCAGACGAGGGACAACCAGACGACACAGCGACGGCGGCAGAGCGGCCCGCAGAGGCGCCCTAGCAGCAGCAGCAGCAGCCAACAACACCAACACAAACACCGCCAATAGCAGCAGCAGCAGCAGAGCCCTCGGCGCAGGCGCCAACACCAACGCCCCAGCCAATGCAGAGCGCCGACGCCACAGCCTTCCATCGAGTGAGTACCCAGCCATTGCCATGGCCGATATATCCACGGCCACAGCCACTCCCCCCTCGAGACACATCACAAAAACCGCGCCAAACGCAAAAGGAAGGGCCGATGGGACGCCGCTCTCGCTGCCGCTTTTCCCGCCTCTCACGCTCTCGGACATACAAAACCGTTCGGGAGTAACGGGAGAGGGAGAAGACGGAGGAGAGCCGGCTAGCCGACGCGCAAGAGCGGAGCGCCAAAACGGCCAACGGGCCGCCACACACACACACACACGACCGGATCGAACCCGTTGCGTGTCGAACTTGGTTAGAGTTCGAGCAGCGGGTCGATCCGAGCCATAGCCCAGTCAGCACCAATACTACGACAAACAGCAGCAACTACACAACCACAATCACAGCCAATCCCACCAACACCAAAACGACGCCGCGCCCTCATCGACAGTGGGAGCGAAGATGAGGATGAGGGTGAGAGGAAGCAGGCCAGAAGACGGGGCCGCCATCACCAGCAGCGGCAGCAGCGGCCGCCAATTAGGAAGCCGAAGAAGAAAAGGCAGACAATGGAGGAGCTGGAGGCTATTGTCCAGGAGCAGCTGAGGCAGCACGAGCTGAGGGAGCAACAGCAGAAGCAGCAGAAACGGACGGCACATGCAGCCAACACCAACACAGTTGCCGATCCTGCCACTATGCCGCAATCTGCACAGCCAACACATGCCCCTGCCCCAGCCCCTGCCCCTGCCACTACTATAATTGCCAATAGCCAGACCCACAGCCATCACCAACATCGACAACAGCTAATACATAGACAATCACCAGCCATTCACACAGACAATACCACAATTAACAATAGAGATAATAATGACGCCAATACAAATACAAATACACCCGCCAATACAAACACCAACACCACCACCGCCATCACCATCACAAACACCCCTGCCACTACCACCGACGATGACATCCGGCACGGCGAATTCGGGCATCAGCCCAGCCAGGAACGTGGCTTGAGGATCCTCATCCGAGGACTCTCCCACTCCACGCCGCCGGATTGGATTCGCAGCAGCATGCTGAATGAGGGGTTCACGGTTCGGTTTGTAAGGGTGATCACCGATCGATTTGATCGCAGCCGCCAATTCAACTTCTTCGAGGCTGAGATCGCCCCCAAACCAGACCGTGGCCAATGCGGGGTGTTAAAGCTGCGACGCCTGGGTGGGAGGCCCGTCACGGTTGAGAGACTTGGAGTCTCCCGTGACCCTGCCCAGTGCCATCGATGTCAGGTGTTTGGCCACACCCGCGCATATTGTAGACGCGCTGCAGTTTGCATGAAATGCGCGGGCGGGCACCTGACGACGGAGTGCAGCAAGCCAAGGGCCGTCAATCCAAATGCGCCAACTGCCAGGGCCAGCACATCAGCTCATACAAAGGATGCCCATCCTACAAGGCAGCCAGGCAGAGGCTCGTGGCCCACAGGGTCGCCAGGGAGGAGGAGCGTCGCAGACAGCAGCCACAGCCAAGCCAACAGCGACACCAGCCAATACAACGTCGCCAGCAGCAGCCACATCCACAGCCACTCCATAATCCGCAGCAGCAACGCCAACACCAACCGGATCGGCAGCATCGGCAGCAGCATCGGTATGGCGACCAACATCCGCAGCCATCGACCAGGGGGCGCCAACACCAGAGGGTCCAGCCGATGCAGCCGATTGCGAATGATGCTCCGACGCCACGCCAACACCAGCAGCAGCAGCGGCCAGACGCCCAGTGTGATGGCAGCTGCGCTCAAAACCTGCAATTGTACGTACAGCGTATAACAGAGTTGGAAAGGAGGATCGAACGGATGGCAGAGCAGCTCACCAGATTGGCTGCAGCAGCAGCAGCAGCGGTTCCAATAGCCGCCAATACAGCAGCAGCAGTGGCCATATCGGACGGTGAGCCGGATATGGACATGGACGACGACAGCCAATGGACCGATGAAGAGCCTTATGAGGACCTAGGTAGGTTTCTAAATGGAGAATCCAGTGGCGACTCCGAAAGCGACGGATTAAACGGTGTCTACTGATTGCGACAAATAGCAGAAGTTTAATGCCAATAAAACCTAAAAATAGAAAAAAATTAAACAGAATTAACAACAATCTGCAAATGACCAACAAACATACTCACCTGCTATTAAACCGACAGAGCTGCCCCTCCAGCAGCTGCCTCGCCACTCCTGCAACTCTCTTGAGGCATAATGGGCGTAATTTGGAGGCCTCATCAGCAGCACTGCCGTCAATTCCAACAGAAGTCCAGAGGCCAGCCACTAAAATACAAAGGAAAACAGTCAATACACGCCACTACGAAAAACAAAAAACGCCCAAAACACACAAAAACACACGTACCCGCCAATCACCAGACAGAGCTGCCCCCACAGCAGCTGCCTCGCCATGAACATCATCAATTTTCTGCCAAAGGAGCGGAAAAGGAGGCCTTTTTTGAACCGATGACGAACGTGGCCGAGGAGGCCAGGCCAACTCTGCTGACAACGCATCCTGGTGGCCGGACCAGCAGCCACTCGGATGCGGCCAATCAACAAGTAAATCGACAACGCATCCTGGTGGCCGGACCAGTTGCCACTTGGATGCGGCCAATAATACTGACAGTCTGACATCACACACCGATGTCAACGCCAACACACTGGACAACGCATCTCGGGTGGCCGGACCAGTGCCACTCGGTCTGCTGCATTAAACCAACAGACATGCAACGTGGGCGGCCGGACTAGAGCCGCTCGCCATCTCCAACTTTGCCCACGATGCACGCCAACACCATCAATCCAGCCATCGCCACTAAACAACACACAGGGGGACAACAGAGCCGGCCGGTATACAGCGTAATGTTCGCATTGCGTTTGATATGCCTGCCGGTGCTCCGTTGTTGTTTGTCCTCCTGTTAGAATAAAATAAATATAATTAATATGTTTATATGTGTGTAAATGTATGTCAATTATCGTTTATTTTACCTTGTCTGCATCAATGTTCTTGTTGTAGATGTCAATGTCAATCCTGTTGTTTTTTGTAGTTTTTGCATGTCCGTAGATAGTTTTAGATACTTACCTGTGATATTAGAATTAAGTTTTTGTAAATTAATGTAGTTTTTCTGTAGTTAATTGTATATTTTTCGTAGTTTTCTAATTAGTTTTACCTTCTTACTCTTCTTCCCAACCTATCTGCCATTCCCATAATTCCCCTTGACACGTGGTATTACCAAAAATACCACGCAAATACCAGACTATGACCGATAACACACCAAAAAGCCATTTCAAATTTAAAATGCATTTATCAATGCCCAGTGTGTTATCGGTCGCAAATTCGGCAATTTATGCCCAGCCAATTCCTCCCCACCCCCTACCCACTTCAAATGCCACTAAATGCCAAATGCGGTTGAGCAGGAGCAAAATTAACACTGCCAACCTCCGCCACTCTGCCAAACGCCCCAATAAAGCCATTTCAACCGCCCATATGATGCTATGCGGTCGACTCTTCGGAGCGTCACGCGCCCGGATCGAAAGATCCGGAAGTTTACAGTATCCGGGCGGTTATACGGGAGCAGGCATTTATCCCCCCCCCCCCCCCCCCATCCTATCCCATCCCCAACAACAGAGCAGCCACTACACACAGCACAAACATAAGACACTGGCCGCTAACCAACGACAACGACAACACACACAGCCACTAAAACAAACGGCTATTCCAATTCTCCATTGCCTACTTATCGTGCTGCTGCCCTCGGACCACTTTCATCTCACTCAATATTGGGGTGAGTGAAAGTGGAACCGGGGGTGAGAGCACCGGTAAATGACGATCGGCGATCGGGCCAGTCGAGTTGAGGGGGAGAGTATGGGAGTTGGCGGACATGTGAGAGTACCACCATGAACCTCGTCCGCCACTCTCATCTCGTCCACCCGCTCGAGAGGTCGCGATCGTCGGACGTACGTGCCATAACCGTTTCGTGTCGTTTTTTCGTGTCGCCGTTTTCCGTTGTCTTGCTGTTGTGCTTTGTTTTCTTTTTTGTGGTGTCCGCCCTTCCTCCACCACACCCATTACTTACCTTGACAAACTCTTGTTCCCGTCCACATCGTAAAAAAAAAAAGAGAATAAAAGTGCCAATAAATTACATTAAACACAAACACACACAAGAGACTTTTCAATTAAAGAACAACAAACAGGCAGCAGATCGCCAACACACAAACCAACAGCCAGCCATGACCAGAGGAATGGCCAGACGAGGGACAACCAGACGACACAGCGACGGCGGCAGAGCGGCCCGCAGAGGCGCCCTAGCAGCAGCAGCAGCAGCCAACAACACCAACACAAACACCGCCAATAGCAGCAGCAGCAGCAGAGCCCTCGGCGCAGGCGCCAACACCAACGCCCCAGCCAATGCAGAGCGCCGACGCCACAGCCTTCCATCGAGTGAGTACCCAGCCATTGCCATGGCCGATATATCCACGGCCACAGCCACTCCCCCCTCGAGACACATCACAAAAACCGCGCCAAACGCAAAAGGAAGGGCCGATGGGACGCCGCTCTCGCTGCCGCTTTTCCCGCCTCTCACGCTCTCGGACATACAAAACCGTTCGGGAGTAACGGGAGAGGGAGAAGACGGAGGAGAGCCGGCTAGCCGACGCGCAAGAGCGGAGCGCCAAAACGGCCAACGGGCCGCCACACACACACACACACGACCGGATCGAACCCGTTGCGTGTCGAACTTGGTTAGAGTTCGAGCAGCGGGTCGATCCGAGCCATAGCCCAGTCAGCACCAATACTACGACAAACAGCAGCAACTACACAACCACAATCACAGCCAATCCCACCAACACCAAAACGACGCCGCGCCCTCATCGACAGTGGGAGCGAAGATGAGGATGAGGGTGAGAGGAAGCAGGCCAGAAGACGGGCCGCCATCACCAGCAGCGGCAGCAGCGGCCGCCAATTAGGAAGCCGAAGAAGAAAAGGCAGACAATGGAGGAGCTGAAGGCTATTGTCCAGGAGCAGCTGAGGCAGCACGAGCTGAGGAGCAACAGCAGAAGCAGCAGAAACGGACGGCACATGCAGCCAACACCAACACAGTTGCCGATCCTGCCACTATGCCGCAATCTGCACAGCCAACACATGCCCCTGCCCCAGCCCCTGCCCCTGCCACTAGTATAAATACAAATAGCCAGACCAGAGCCATCACCAACATCAAAAACAGACAATACAAAGACAATCACCAGCCACTCACACAGACAATACCACAATTAACAATAGAGATAATAATGACGCCAATACAAATACAAATACACCCGCCAATACAAACACCAACACCACCACCGCCATCACCATCACAAACACCCCTGCCACTACCACCGACGATGACATCCGGCACGGCGAATTCGGGCATCAGCCCAGCCAGGAACGTGGCTTGAGGATCCTCATCCGAGGACTCTCCCACTCCACGCCGCCGGATTGGATTCGCAGCAGCATGCTGAACGAGCGGTTCACGGTTCGGTTTGTAAGGGCAATCACCGATCGATTCGATCGCAGCCGTCAATACAACCTATTCGAGGCTGAGATCGCCCCCAAACCGGACATGGCCAATACGAGGTGTTGAAGCTGCGATGCCAGTGCCATCGATGCCAGGTGTTTGGCCACACCCGCGCATACTGTAGACGAGCTGCTGTCTGCATGAAATGCGCGGGTGGACATCTGACGACGGAGTGCAGCAAGCCAAGGAACGTTGCTCCCAAGTGCGCCAACTGCCAGGGCGCCCACATCAGCGCCTACAAGGCTGCAGCGCCTACAAGGCAGCCAGGCAGCGGCTCCTGGCCCACAGGGTCGCCAGGAGGAGGAGCATCGACGGCAGCAGCAGCAGCCAACACAACACCGACAACAGCCAATCCAACGCGCCAGCAGCAGCCACATCCACAGCCACTCCAAAACCCGCAGCAGCAACGCCAACACCAACCGGGTCGGCAGCATCGGCAACAGCATCGGTATGGCGACCATCATCCCCAGCCATCGACCAGGGGGCGCCAACACCAGAGGGTCCAGCCGATGCAACCGATCGCGAATGATGCCCCGACGCCACGCCAACACCAGCAGCAGCAGCGGCCAGCAGCTCAGTGCGATGGCAGCTGTGCCAAACATCTAAAAGAGAGCGCCATTAAACTCAAAATGCTGGAGGAGGCGGAACCTGACAGAGGCTAGAGGCGGGGGCTTGGCAGCCATGCCGCCACTACAGACAACACCACCTACACACCCGCCGCCACCACAACCAGCCGCCAATACAGCAGCAGCAGTAGCCATATCGGACAGTGAGCCGGATATGGACATGGACGACGACAGCCAATGGACCGACGAAGAGCCTTACGATGACCTACGTAGGTTCCTAATGGGACAATCCAGTGGCGACGGATTATACGGCGTCTACTGATTGCGCCAAATAGCAGAAGTTTAATGGCAATAAAACCTAAAAATAGACAAAATTAAACACAATTAACAACAATCTGCAAATGACCATTAAACATACTCACCTGCTATTAAACTGACAGAGCTGCCCCTCCAGCAGCTGCCACGCCACTCCTGCAACTCTCTTGAGGCATAATGGGCGAAATTTGGAGACCTCATCAAAAGCACTACCGTCAATTCAAACAGAAGTCCAGAGGCCAGCCACTAAAATACAAAGAAAAACAGCCAATTCACGCCAACACGAAAAAACGCCCAAAACACACAAAAACACACGTACCTGCCAATCACCAGACAGAGCTGCCCCCACAGCAGCTGCCTCGCCATGAACATCATCAATTTTCTGCCAAAGGGGCGGAAAAGGAGGCCTTTTTTGAACCGATGACGAACGTGGCCGAGGAGGCCAGGCCAACTCTGCTGACAACGCATCCTGGTGGCCGGACCAGCAGCCACTCGGATGCGGCCAATCAACAAGTAAATCGACAACGTATCCTGGTGGCCGGACCAGTTGCCACTTGGATGAGGCCAATAATAATGACAGTCTGACATCACACACGATGTCAACGCCAACACACTGGGCAACGCATCTCGGGTAGCCGGATCAGTGCCACTCGGTCTGCTGCATTAAACCAACAGACAGATGCAACGTGGGCGGCCGGACTAGAGCCGCTCGCCATCTCCAACTTTGCCCACGATGCACGCCAACACCATCAATCCAGCCATCGCCACTAAACAACACACAGGGGGACAACAGAGCCGGCCGGTATACAGCGTAATGTTCGCATTGCGTTTGATATGCCTGCCGGTGCTCCGTTGTTGTTTGTCCTCCTGTTAGAAATAAAATAAATATAATTAATATGTTTATATGTGTGTAAATGTATGTCAATTATCGTTTATTTTACCTTGTCTGCATCAATGTTCTTGTTGTAGATGTCAATGTCAATCCTGTTGTTTTTTGTAGTTTTTGCATGTCCGTAGATAGTTTTAGATACTTACCTGTGATATTAGAATTAAGTTTTTGTAAATTAATGTAGTTTTTCTGTAGTTAATTGTATATTTTTCGTAGTTTTCTAATTAGTTTTACCTTCTTACTCTTCTTCCCAACCTATCTGCCATTCCCATAATTCCCCTTGACACGTGGTATTACCAAAATACCACGCAAATACCAGACTATGACCGATAACACACCAAAAAGCCATTTCAAATTTAAAATGCATTTATCAATGCCCAGTGTGTTATCGGTCGCAAATTCGGCAATTTATGCCCAGCCAATTCCTCCCCACCCCCTACCCACTTCAAATGCCACTAAATGCCAAATGCGGTTGAGCAGGAGCAAAATTAACACTGCCAACCTCCGCCACTCTGCCAAACGCCCCAATAAAGCCATTTCAACCGCCCATATGATGCTATGCGGTCGACTCTTCGGAGCGTCACGCGCCCGGATCGAAAGATCCGGAAGTTTACAGTATCCGGGCGGTTATACGGGAGCAGGCATTTATCCCCCCCCCATCCTATCCCATCCCCCAACAACAGAGCAGCCACTACACACAGCACAAACATAAGACACTGGCCGCTAACCAACGACAACGACAACACACACAGCCACTAAAACAAACGGCTATTCCAATTCTCCATTGCCTACTTATCGGTGCTGCTGCCCTCGGACCACTTTCATCTCACTCAATATTGGGGTGAGTGAAAGTGGAACCGGGGGTGAGAGCACCGGTAAATGACGATCGGCGATCGGGCCATTCGAGTGTGGAGGAGAGAGTATGGGAGTTGGCGGACATGTGAGAGTTCCACCATGAACCTCGTCCGCCACTCTCATCTCGTCCACCCGCTCGAGAGGTCGCGATCGTCGGACGTGCCAGAACCGTGTCGTGTCGTGTCGCTTTTTTCGTTGTTCTGTGCCGTGTCGCCATTGACATTTTCTTTTTCTGTGTTGCGCTGTTTTCTTTTGTGGTGTCTGTTGTGTGCCGTGCCGTGCCGTGCCGCCCTTCCTCCACCACACCCATTAATTACCTTGACAAACTTTTGTTCCCGTCCACATCATAAAACAAAAAAGAATAAAAGTGCCAATAAATACATTAAACACAAACACACACACACAAGAGACTTTTCAATTAAAAACAACAAACAGCAGCAGATCGCCAACACACAAACCAACAGCCAGCCATGACCAGAGAATGGCCAGACGAGGGTCAACCAGACGCCACAGCGACGGCGCAGAGCGGCCCGCAGAGGCGCCCTAGCAGCAGCAGCAGCAGCCAACAACACCAACACAAACACCGCCAATAGCAGCAGCAGCAGCAGAGCCCTCGGCGCAGGCGCCACCACCAACGCCCCAGCCAATGCACAGCGCCGACGCCACAGCCATCCATCGAGTGAGTACCCAGCCATTGCCATGGCGATATAGCCACGGCCACAGCCACTCCCCCCTCGAGACCCATCACAAAAACCGCGCCAACCACAAAGGAAAGGCCGAAAAGACGCCGCTCTCACTGCCACTTTTCCCGCCTCTCACGCTCTTGGACGCACAAAACTGTTCAGGAGTAAGGGGAGAGGGAGAAGACGGAGGAGAGCCGGCAAGCCGACGCGCAAGAGCGGAGCGCCAAAACGGCCAACGGGCCGCCACACACACACACACGACCGGATCGAACCTGTTGCGAGTCGAACCTGGTTCGAGCTCGAGCAGCGGTCGATCCGAGCCATAGCCCAGCCTACACAAATGCCACCAATCCCACCAACACCAAAACGACGCGCGCCCTCATCGACAGTGGGAGCGAAGATGAGGATGAGGGAGAGAGGAAGCAGGCCAGGCATGAGAGACGGGTGTGACCCAGTGGAGCGGCAAACAGGCGCCAGCATCTGTGTCGTCGTTGGAAATGCAGCTGTTGGTTCGGATTGGCGTGACGTCACGGCCATGGTCAGGCGGCAGCGTCATCAAAGAAGGCCTCCTTTTCCATCCCTTTGGCAGGAAATTGTCATTGTTGATGGCGAGGCAGCTTCTTGATGGTCAGCTCTGTCTGGTGATTGGCAGTACGTGTGATTTTGTGTGTTTTGGCCGTTTTTCGTTGTTGTCCGTATTGACGTCTCTTTCCTTTGTTGCAGTGGCTGTCTCTGGATCGACGATTGGGCACATCAATAGGCGCCGCCCGATCGCATGCTTTCGCGTGCGCTGGCGATTTGGCCCTCCACACTTGGCCCAGACCCTCCAGATCGTCGAATGGATCGTGGTCGGTCCACTCGTCGTTATCATCGTCATTAATTGCTTCGCAGTCCATATCGGGTTCGGACAGCTGCATTGGCTGTGGCTGTTGCCGTATTGGCTGAGGCTGCTGCTGCTGCCGTCGATGCTCCTGGGACAGCGACCCTGTGGGCCAGGTTCCAGTGGCCGGTTCCACTTTCACTCACCCCAATATTTCAGTGAGATGAAAGTAGTCCGAGGGCAGCAGCACCGATAAGTAGGCAATGGAAGATTTGAACGGCCTTCTGTTTCAGTGGCTGTGTGTGTTGTTGTTGGGCAATGGCCCGTGTCTAATGTTTCTCTGTGCTGTGTGAATTGGCTGCTCTGTTCTCAAGGATGGGATGGATGGAAGGGGAAAGTTTGCCTGCTCCCGTATAACCGCCCGGATACTTTCAACTTCCGGATCTTACGATCCGGCGAGAGACGCTCCGAAGAGTGCATTGTTGGGGCATTTGGCTGAGTGGCGAATGATGGCAGTGTTCATTTTATTCCTGCTCAGCCTCATTTGGCATTTAGTGGCATTTGAAGTGGGGGGGGGTGGGTGAGGAATTGGCTGGGCATAATTGCCGAAGTTGCGACCGATAACAACACTGGCATTGAGAAATGCAATTTGAATTTGTATTGGCTTTTTTGGTGTGTTATCGGTCAAGTCTGGTATTTGCGTGGTATTTTTAGTAATACCACATGTCAGGGGAAATATGGGAATGGCAGATAGGTGGGGAAGAAGAGGAAAAAGGTAATAAAACTAATCAGAAAACTACTAATAATATACAATTAACTACAGAAAAACTACATTAATTTACAAAAACTTATTCCTAATATCGCAGGCTAGTAACTAAAACTATGGACAAACTATCTACGGACATGCAAAAACTACAAAAAACAACAGGATTGACATCTACAACAAGAACATTGATGCAGACAAGGTAAAATAAACGATAATTGACATACATTTGCACACATATAAACATATTAATTATATTTTTTTTATTTCTAACAGGAGGACAACTACAACGAAGCACCGGCCGGCATAACAAACGCAATGCGAACATTACGCTGTATACCGGCCGGCTCTGTTGTCCCCCTGTGTGTGTTGTTTATTGGCTGGTTGTGAGTATTGGCGTGCATCGTGGGCAATGATGGTCTTGATGGCAAGCGGCTCTGGTCGGCCGCCCACGTTGCATCTGTCTGTTGGTTAGTGTTGGCTGCTGCACTCGAGGGCACTGGTCCGGCCACCCAACTGCATGTCATCGTGTTGGCATTGGCATCGGTGTGTGATGGCAATGGTCGGAGTTATTGGCCGCATCCAAGTGGCGAACTGGTCCGGCCACCAGGATGCGTTGTCGATTTTAATTGTTGATTGGCCGCATCAAGTGGCTGTCAGGTGGATGGCCTGGCCTCCTCGCCACGTTCTTCGTCAATTTGTAGTTGCGTTTTGAATGGCTGCTGGTCCGGCCACTCAGGTGAGGAGGTGTTTGTTTTGGCTTTTTGATTTTAATTTGCTTTTATTTGCAGGTGCCTTCGTTGATTTGGATGTTGTTGCTGGCGACCCTTGTCTGATTTGTGTTGGCGTAAGAGACGTTTGCGGTGTGAGTATTCGATTTGGGCCCTCCACACTTGGCCCAGACCCTCCAGATCGTCGAATGGATCGTGGTCGGTCCATTCGTCGTCATGTTCGTCGTCAATTTGCTTCGCAGTCCATATCGGATTCGGAGTCCGATATGGCTGCGGCGTCATGGTGCGTATTTGTAGTTGGTCGTGGGTGATGGCTGTGTGGATGCTGCTGCTGCTGTTTTTGTCTGAAGTGGCGGCACTCCTCCCGTGCTCTCGTCCCTTGCCTGCAGCAGGTTTGTCAGTTTCGTCAAAATTGCTGCCAGCTTATCCTCCAGCTCTTTTAATTTTTACGGCATATCTTTCAGGATATGGGCACAGCTCCCATCGCACTGGGCGCCTGCTGCTGCTGTAGCTGGGGTTGGCGTGGCGTCGGAGCACGATTTGGGATCGGCTGCATCGACAGGACCCTGTGGTGGTGGCGCCCCTCGGCCAGTGGCTGGGGATGTTGGTCGCGATGCTGTAGCTGTTGCCGATGCTGCCGACCCGGACCGCGTTGGCGTTGCTGCTGCGGCTGTGGGTGGAGTGGCTGTGTGGGTGGCTGTTGCTGCAACTGTCGCTGTAGTGGCTGCTGGTGACGTTGTGATGGCTGCTGGAGACGATGTGCTGGCTGTTGCTGCTGTATTGGCTGCTGCATTTGCTGTGGCTGTTGCCGTAGTGGCTGAGGCTGCTGCTGCTGCCGTCGATGCTCCTGGACAGCGACCCTGTGGGCCAGGAGCCGCTGCCTGGCTGCCTTTTAGGCGCTGCAGCCCTTGTAGGCGCTGATGTGGGCGCCTTGGCAGTTGGCGCATTTGGGATTGACGGCCCTTGGCTTGCTGCACTCCGTCGTCTGATGTCCACCCGCGCATTTCATGCAGACAGCAGCTCGTCTACAATATGCGCGGGTGTGGCCAAACACCTGACATCGATGGCACTGGGCAGGGTCACGGGAGACTCCAAGTCTCTCAACCGTGACGGGCCTCCCACCCAGGCGTCGCAGCTTCAACACATCGAATTGACCACGGTCCGGTTTGGGGGCGATCTCAGCCTCGAAGAGGTTGTATTGGCGGCTGCGATCGAATCGATCGGTGATCGCCGAGTAAACCGGACCGTGTACCCCTCGGCCTGCATACAGTCCCGGAAACCAGTCAGAGGGCGTGGAATGGGGAAGACCTCGGATGAGGATCCTCAAGCCTCTGTCCTCCACAGGCTGATGCCCGAACTCGCCGTGCCGGATGTCATTGGCAATGGCAAGGGTGTGTGTATTGGGAGTGGCAGTAGTTTTGTTGGTGTTGGTATTGGCGATGGTGCTGGTGTGAGTGGCGGTGACGGTGTTGGTGTTTGTATTTGTGTTTTGTGTTTGCTGCCGCTGCTGGTGATGGCGGCCCCGTCGTCTAGCCTGCTTCCTCTCACCCTCACCCTCATCGTCACTCCCACTGTCGATGAGGGCGCGGCGTCGTTTTTGTGTTGGTGGATTTGTGGCATTGGAGCAGGCTGGGCTATGGCTCGGATCGACCCGCTGCTCGAGCTCGAACCAGGTTCGACACGCAACAGGTTCGATCCGGTCGTGTGTGTGGCTGCCCGTTGCCGTTTTGGCGCTCCGCTCTTGCGCGTCGGCTTGCCGGCTCTCCTCCGTCTTCTCCCTCTCCCGTTACTCCTGAACAGTTTTGAGCGTCCAAGAGCGTGAGAGGCGGGAAAAGTGGCAGTGAGAGCGGCGTCTTTTCGGCCCTTCCCTTTGTGGTTGGCGCGGTTTTTGTGACGGGTCTCGAGGGGGGAGTGGCTGTGGCCGTGGATATATCGGCCATGGCAATGGCTGGGTACTCACTCGATGGAAGGCTGTGGCGTCGGCGCTCTGCATTGGCTGGGGCGTTGGTGTTGGCGCCTGCGCCGAGGGCCCTGCTGCTGCTGCTGCTATTGGCGGTGTTGGTGTTGGTGTTGTTGGCTGCTGCTGCTGCTGCTAGGGCGCCACTGCGGGCCGCTCTGCCGCCGTCGCTGTGTCGTCTGGTTGACCCTCGTCTGGCCATTCCTCTGGTCATGGCTGGCTGTTGGTTTGTGTGTTGGCGATCTGCTGCCTGTTTGTTGTTTTTTAATTGAAAAGTCTCTTGTGTTTGTGTGTTTGTGCTTAATGTATTTATTGGCACCTTAGTTCTCTTAGTTCTCTTTTTTTTTTTCTTGTCTATCACAGTTTTCTCTCTTAGATTGTGCTGCTTGTGATGTTTGTAGTGGCACAGGAACTAAAGCTTGTCGGAGATAGTAGTGGGTGGGGTGAAGGAAGGGCTGTGGCGTGGTGGATTGGCGAGGAGCACTTTTCCGCGTTTGGAATGGTCATGTACAGCGGCGAATGGTGAGGGGGGGGGGGGGGGGTGGGCGACACAAAATGGCTACTGCCTGGCTTGGCTTGGCGTCGTCTGGCCTTCACTGTCTTTATTTTTTGGCACCAGAGCACAAATGACACGGCAAACGATATACGACAAACAGTCAAAACGACAAACGACACGGGCAACACTGATGGCAACGAACAAACAAGCTTGCGATTTTATTTTATTTTAATGGCGGCGGCGATGGTTTAATTATTATACGTCCGACGATCGCGACCTCTCGAGCGGGTGGACGAGATGAGAGTGGCGGACGAGGTTCATGGTGGAACTCTCACATGTCCGCCAACTCCCATACTCTCTCCTCCACACTCGAATGGCCCGATCGCCGATCGTCATTTACCGGTGCTCTCACCCCCGGTTCCACTTTCACTCACCCCAATATTGAGTGAGATGAAAGTGGTCCGAGGCAGCAGCACCGATAAGTAGGCAATGAAAATGTTAATGGCTGTTTGCATTAGTGGCTGTGTGTGTTGTTGTTGGGCAATGGCCCGTGCCTAATGTTTCTCTGTGCTGTGTGAATTGGCTGCTCTGTTGTCAAGGATGGGATGGGATGGGAAGGGGGAAAATTGCCTGCTCCCGTATAACCGCCCGGATACTTTCAACTTCCGGATCTTACGATCCGATCTTACGATCGTCATTTACCGGTGCTCTCACCCCCGGTTCCACTTTCACTCACCCCAATACTGAGTGAGATGAAAGTGGTCCGAGGGCAGCAGCACCGATAAGTAGGCAATGAAAATGTTAATGGCTGTTTGCATTAGTGGCTGTGTGTGTTGTTGTTGGGCAATGGCCCGTGCCTAATGTTTCTCTGTGCTGTGTGAATTGGCTGCTCTGTTGTCAAGGATGGGATGGGATGGGAAGGGGAAAATTGCCTGCTCCCGTATAACCGCCCGGATACTTTCAACTTCCGGATCTTACGATCCGGGCGCGAGACGCTCCGAAGAGTCGACCGCATAGCATCTTGTGGGCGGTTGTAATGGCTTGTTGGGGCGTTTGCAGAGTGGCGAAGGATGGCAGTGTACATTTTAGTCCTGCTCAGCCTCATTTGGTCTTCTATGGCATTTGAAGTGGGTGGGTGGGGTGGGTGTGGGACTGGCTGGGCATAATTGCCGAAGTTGCGACCGATAACACACCGGCATTGATAAAAGCAATTTGAATTTGAATTGGCTTTTTGGTGTGTTATCGGTCAAGTCTGGTATTTGCGTGGTATTTTGGTAATACCACGTGTCAAGAGGAATTATGGGAATGGCAAATAGGTTGGGAAGAAGAGGACGGAAAAAGGTAAAACTAATCAGAAACTACGAAAAATATACAATTAACTACAGAAAAAACTACATTAATTTACAAAAACTTATTCCTAATATCACAGGCAAGTAACTAAAACTATGGACAAACTATCTACGGACATGCTGTAACGGACCTGCTTCTTGGTTCGCTTGAGTTTGCTGGGCTCGCTCAGCGGTCGGCCGATTCGTCGCAACGTATTTTTATTGTTGCCCCAACGACAAATGATAAGACCTTCCTTTTCTTTAATCGAATCTCTCTTTATTCGTACTTATATTAGGACTTAGGCTAGATGCTACAATTCAGCTTATCTATGGATCTCCAGCACGCGTGGGCTCTCGTCGGGTGTGGCAGCGTTGAGGCTATTGATTGGGGCAGTTTGACCTCCGCTATTGCTTTGGCCCGCCACGCAAATCCGCACTCTACGTCTCGCACTCCCCTCTTAGCTTCCGCCGGCAACTGTGGATCACCTCTTAACTTAGACTCACTCTGGGGCAGGCGGGGCCTGTCTTCCTGTTGCTATTCACTTCACTGCACTTCTTCGAACCGTACCGGGTATTACTCTCACGTTTCGGCGGGGTTTCAACGTGCGCGCGCGATCACTTCTCCACGGAAAAAGAGACCCGCTTCGTTGCCGCAGCCTCCTTTTATAGCCCCTTGACGGGCCCCGGCTCGGCGTTGGTAGTTTTCCATCGCCGTCTCCTGGTTTCCACGGCCTTCGTAACGGGGCCTGGCCGGTGGCGTGATCCCATGCCCATATTTGGTCATGCGTCGGATCGCTGCCGGCCCGATCCCGCCGTCTCCTCTGCCTCTCGCGTTTCTCTTGCTCCGAGAGCGGGACACTTCTCCTCTCGGTGCCCTTGGCCTCTTCGCCGCATCCGGATATCCGTGGGTATCTGGGCTGACCTTCGCCTTATCCAGCCAGCCATCAGCCTTTATCCGACCGTCCCACCGCCTTTATCCGGCTATGCTTTGGTCGAATTCGGCCTGTGGGAACCACGGTTCCTCACACCCCCCTCTTTCTTCCCGCAGCGGAATACTCCCGTTTTCCGCGACCTTGCGACGGAGTGTGCTTTCCTCAATCAAACGGCCCCATTTTACGCGCGCTCCTTACGGCATCTGGGATCACGGGCGCCCTGGCGCCCTCTGGCGCCTTTGCTCGGGCGGCGCTGCCAGCCCTTGCAATTTTCTGGCTGGGGCCGAATCCCCACCTATCGATAAGGTGTAGGGGCGTTTAGGCGATCCACTCGATATCTCTCCCAGTAAGTATTCCACTTTTCTCTTTTTCGTCTCTCTTTATTCATTTTCTTCCCGCGTGTTTCGCCCTTGATTTTTTCTTTCTTGTTTTCCTTTTGCTCTTTTTTTCCTTTCCCCTTTTTTTCCTTACTTTTGCTCGCGGAACACCTCCGTGCGTGTGGCCGACATCGCAATGCGGTACCGGGTACCCCGCTCGCTCACCAGCTTCTTCACCCTCCTACCCACGAGGCGAACCTGGGTCTGCGCGCGGACCACCGCCGCCGGCCACTCCTCCCGCGGGATCGCCATCCAGTGGACCGTGGCTGCTGGTGCCGAGCTCTGCCGTTGCAGGGCCGGTCGCTTCGGTCCTGCACAGGGCTCCGGGCAGGAGGCCTGCCGCTTCAGAGCCGGGCGCTCGGCCGCCGTCGACCTCTCCGGTGCGGGCCACACCCACGGTCCGCGCTCCCACGCCTCGAGTTCCACCTCCGTCGGTGCTGTCGCCGCCGTCGCCGTTTCCGCGGCCCGCGTCTCTGCTTCTGCCGCTGCCTCGGCCGTCGCCGTCTGGGCCGCCGTTGCCGTTTCCGCGGTCTGCGTCCCTGCTGCCGCCGTCGCCGCCTCTGCCGCTGCCTCGGCCATCGCTGTCTGGACCGCCGTCGCCGTTTCCGCGGTCTGCGTCCCTGCTGCCGTCGTCGCCTCCACTGCCGTTCGCATCGCCGCCTCCGCCGTCGCCGCGGCTGCCGCTGCTTCGGCCGTCGCCGTCGGGACCGCCGTCGCCATTTCCGCGGCCTGCGTCGCTGCTGTCACCTTCGCCGCTTCTGCAGACCGCATCGCTGCCTCCGCCGTCGCCATTGCTGCCGCTGAGGTCGTGGGGCGGGTCCGGGGTCCCTCCTCCGCGGGTCCCTGTTGTTGCTGCCACGTGGACTCTCCTCCCACACCCGGGCGCCGGCCTCTGGCTGGGCTTTGCTCGGGGCGGGCCCCGAGGCCCACGTGATGTGCAGGGTCTGGTGGTGCCACACCATCCCCTGGCGCATGGCGGTCCGCACCTCCTGCGATACATACGGACCCATTACGGCCGCCTCCGGTCCCCTCCACTGTGGTTGCTGCTGCCACTGCTCCTGCCCTGCTGCTGGTGATGCGGCTGCTGGTGCTGCTGGTGCTGCTGTTGCTGCTGCTGGCTGTGGCTGTTGCCGTATTGGCTGAGGCTGCTGCTGCAGCATCGACCTGTTGCGAGTCGAACCTGGTTCGAGCTCGAGCAGCGGGTCGATCCGAGCCATAGCCCAGCCTACACAAATGCCACCAATCCCACCAACACCAAAACGACGCCGCGCCCTCATCGACAGTGGGAGCGAAGATGAGGATGAGGGAGAGAGGAAGCAGGCCAGGCATGAGAGACGGGTGTGACCCAGTGGAGCGGCAACAGGCGCCAGCATCTGTGTCGTCGTTGGAAATGGCAGCTGTTGGTTCGGATTGGCGTGACGTCACGGCCATGGTCAGGCGGCAGCGTCATCAAAGAAGGCCTCCTTTTCCATCCTTTTGGCAGGAAATTGTCATTGTTGATGGCGAGGCAGCTTTTTGATGGTCAGCTCTGTCTGGTGATTGGCAGGTACGTGTGATTTTTGTGTGTTTTGGCCGTTTTTCGTTGTTGTCCATATTGACGTCTCTTTCCTTTGTTGCAGTGGCTGTCTCTGGATCGACGATTGGGCACATCAATAGGCGCCGCCCGATCGCATGCTTTCGCGTGCGCTGGCGATTTGGGCCCTCCACACTTGGCCCAGCCCCTCCAGATCGTCGAATGGATCGTGGTCGGTCCACTCGTCGTCATCATCGTCATTAATTGCTTCGCAGTCCATATCGGGTTCGGATTCCGATATGGCTGCGGCGTCAAAGTGCGTATTTGGTGCTGGTCGTGGTGATGGCTGTGTGGATGCTGCTGCTGCTGTTGTTGTCCGTTGTGGCGGCACTCCTCCCGTGCTCTCGTCCCTTGCCTGCAGCAGGTTTGTCAGTTTCGTTGAAATTGCTGCCAGTTTTTCTTCCAGCTCTCTAATTTTACCGGCATATCTTTTCAGATTATGGGCACAGCTCCCATCGCACTGGGCGCCTGGCTGCTGCTGTAGCTGGGGTTGGCGTGGCGTCGGAGCACGATTTGGGATCGGCTGCATCGGCTGGACCCTTTGGTCGCGATGCTGTAGCTGTTGCCGATGCTGCCGACCCGGACCGCGTTGGCGTTGCTGCTGCGGCTGTGAGTGGAGTGGCTGTGTGGGTGGCTGCTGCTGCAACTGTCGCTGTAGTGGCTGCTGGTGACGTTGTGGTGGCTGCTGGATACGATGTGCTGGCTGTTGCTGCTGTATTGGCTGCTGCATTGGCTGTGGCTGTTGCCGTATTGGCTGAGGCTGCTGCTGCTGCCGTCGATGCTCCTGGACAGCGACCCTGTGGGCCAGGAGCCGCTGCCTGGCTGCCTTGTAGGCGCTGCAGCCCTTGTAGGCGCTGCAGCCCTTGTAGGCGCTGATGTGCTGGCCCTGGCAGTTGGCGCACTTGGGAGCAACGTTCCTTGGCTTGCTGCACTCCGTCGTCAGGTGTCCACCCGCGCATTTCATGCAAACTGCAGCGCGTCTACAATATGCGCGGGTGTGGCCAAACACCTGACATCGATGGCACTGGGCAGGGTCACGGGGACTCCAAGTCCCTCAACCGTGACGGGCCTCCCACCCAGGCGTCGCAGCTTGAACACCCCGCATTGGCCACGGTCCGGTTTGGGGGCGATCTCAGCCTCAAAGAGATTGAATTGGCGGCTGTGATCGAATCGATCGGTGATTGCCCTTACAAACCGAACCGTGAACCCCTCGTTCAGCATACTGCTGCGAATCCAATCCGGCGGCATGGAGTGGGAGAGTCCTCGGATGAGGATCCTCAAGCCACGTTCCTGGCTGGGCTGATGCCCGAATTCGCCGTGCCGGATGTCATCGTCGGTGGTAGTGGCAGGGGTGTTTGTGATGGTGATGGCGGTGGTGGTGTTGGTATTGGTCTTGGCAGGTGTATTTGTAATTGTAATTGCGTTGGCGTCATTATTTGTATTGATATTGTCAGTATTGTCTATGTGAATGGCTGGTGATTGTCTATGTATTGGCCTTTGTCGATGTTGGTGATGGCTGTGGGTCTGGCTATTGGCATTTATAGTAGTGGCAGGGGCATGGGCAGGGGCAGGGGCATGGGCAGGGGCAGGGGCATGTGTTCGCTGTGCAGATTGCGGCATAGTGGCAGGAGCGGCAACTGTGTTGGTGTTGGCTGTATTTGTTGTCCGTTTCTGCTGCCTCTGTTGTTGCTGCCGCAGCTCGTGCTGCCTCAACTGCTTCCGGACAATAGCCTCTAGCTCCTCCAGTGTCTGCCTTTTCTTCTTCGGCTTCCCAATTGGCGGCCGCTGCTGCCGCTGCTGGTGATGGCGGCCCCGTCGTCTGGCCTGCTTCCTCTCACCCTCACCCTCATCGTCACTCCCACTGTCGATGAGGGCGCGGCGTCGTTTTGGTGTTGGTGGGATTGGTGGTATTTGTGCAGGCTGGGCATTGGCACGGATCGACCCGCTGCTCGAGCTCGAACCAGGTTCGACCCGCAACAGGTTCGATCCGGTCGTGTGTGTGTGTGTGGCTGCCCGTTGGCCGTTTTGGCGCTCCGCTCTTGCGCGTCGGTTTGCCGGCTCTCCTCCGTCTTCTCCCTCTCCCGTTACTCCTGAACAGTTTTGTATGTCCGAGAGCGTGAGAGGCGGGAAAAGTGGCGTCTTTTCGGCCTTTCCCTTTGTGTTTGGCGGGATTTTGTGATTTGGCAGGGTTGCGGGATTTGCGGTTGGTATTGGCGCTGCTGTTGCTGCTGATGTGATGGGGCTCGAGGGGGGAGTGGCTGTGGCCGTGGATATGTCGGCCATGGGAATGGCTGGGTACTCACTCGATGGATGGCTGTGGCGTCGGCGCTCTGCATTGGCTGGGGCGTTGGTTTTGGCGCCTGCGCCGAGGCTCTGCTGCTGCTGCTGCTATTGGCGGTGTTTGTGTTGGTGTTGTTGGCTGCTGCTGCTGCTGCTAGGGCGCCTCTGCGGGCCGCTCTGCCGCCGTCGCTGTGTCGTCTGGTTGTCCCTCGTCTGGCCATTCCTCTGGTCATGGCTGGCTGTTGGTTTGTGTGTTGGCGATCTGCTGCCTGTTTGTTGTTCTTTAATTGAAAAGTCTCTTGTGTGTGTTTGTATTTAATGTATTTATTGGCACCTTAGTTCTCTTTTTTTCTTGTCTATCACAGTTATCTCTTTTAGTTTGTGATGTTTGTGATGTTTGTAGTGGCACAGGAACTAAAGCTTGTCGGAGATAGTAGTGGGTGGGGTGAAGGAAGGGCTGGAGCGTGGTGGATTGGCGAGGAGCACTTTTCCGCGTTTGGAATGGTCATGTGCAGCGGCGAATGGTGAGGGGGGGGGGGGGCGACACAAAATGGCTGCTGCCTGGCTTAACTTGGCGTCGTCTGGCCTTTACTGTCTTTATTTTTTGGCACCAGAGCACAAATGACACGGCAAACGATAAACGACAAAACAGTCAAAACGACAAACGACACGGGCAACACTGATGGCAACGAACAAACAAACTTGCGATTTTATTTTATTTTAATGGCGGCGGCGATTGTTCAATTTATATACGTCAGACGATCGCGACCTCTCGAGCGGGTGGACGAGATGAGAGTGGCGGACGAGGTTCATGGTGGAACTCTCACATGTCCGCCAACTCCCCCACTCCCACGCCGGTCGTCACTTACCGGTGCTCTCACCCCCGGTTCCACTTTCACTCACCCCAATATTCAGTGAGATGAAAGTAGTCGAGGGCAGCAGCACCGATAAGTAGGCAATGGAAGATTTGAACGGCCTTCTGTTTCAGTGGCTGTGTGTGTTGTTGTTGGGCAATGGCCCGTGTCTAATGTTTCTCTGTGCTGTGTGAATTGGCTGCTCTGTTGTCAAGGATGGGATGGGATGGGAAGGGGAAAGTTTGCCTGCTCCCGTATAACCGCCCGGATACTTTCAACTTCCGGATCTTACGATCCGGGCGCGAGACGCTCCGAAGAGTCGACCGCATAGCATCTTGTGGGCGGTTGTATTGGCATTGTTGGGGCATTTGGCTGAGTGGCGAAGGATGGAAGTGTTCATTTTATTCCTGCTCAGCCTCATTTGGCATTTAGTGGCATTTGAAGTGGGTGGGGGGTGGGTGAGGAATTGGCTGGGCATAATTGCCGAAGTTGCGACCGATAACACACTGGGCATTGAGAAATGCAATTTGAATTTGTATTGGCTTTTTTGGTGTGTTATCGGTCAAGTCTGGTATTTGCGTGGTATTTTTAGTAATACCACATGTCAGGGGAAATATGGGAATGGCAGATAGGTGGGGAAGAAGAGGAAAAGGTAATAAAACTAATCAGAAAACTACTAATAATATACAATTAACTACAGAAAAACTACATTAATTTACAAAAACTTATTCCTAATATCACAGGCTAGTAACTAAAACTATGGACAAACTATCTACGGACATGCAAAAACTACAAAAAACAACAGGATTGACATCTACAACAAGAACATTGATGCAGACAAGGTAAAATAAACGATAATTGACATACATTTACACACATATAAACATATTAATTATATTTATTTTATTTCTAACAGGAGGACAACTACAACGAAGCACCGGCCGGCATAACAAACGCAATGCGAACATTACGCTGTATACCGGCCGGCTCTGTTGTCCCCCTGTGTGTTGTTTATTGGCTGGTTGTGAGTATTGGCGTGCATCGTGGGCAATGATGGTGTTGATGGCAAGCGGCTCTGGTCCGGCCGCCCACGTTGCATCTGTCTGTTGGTTAGTGTTGGCTGCTGCACTCGAGGGGCACTGGTCCGGCCACCCAACTGCATTGTCATCGTGTTGGCATTGGCATCGGTGTGTGATGGCAATGGTCGGAGTTATTGGCCGCATCCAAGTGGCGAACTGGTCCGGCCACCAGGATGCGTTGTCGATTTTAATTGTTGATTGGCCGCATCCAAGTGGCTGCTGGTCCGGCCACCCAGGATGCGCTGTCAGGTGGATTGGCCTGGCCTCCTCGGCCACGTTCTTCGTCAATTTGTAGTTGCGTTTTGAATGGCTGCTGGTCCGGCCACTCAGGTGAGGAGGTGTTTGTTTTGGCTTTTTGATTTTAATTTGCGTTTATTTGCAGGTGCCTTTCGTTGATTTGGATGTTGTTGCTGGCGACCCTTGTCTGATTTGTGTTGGCGTAAGAGACGTTTGCGGGTGAGTATTCGTGTTTATCGGCAGCCTCTCTCCTGTTTCACCTTCTTTTGCAGGATTTGCTGGCGGCCGGCGGATCAACACCGGGCCATCCCGCCCTCACATAATTGGCATGAGAGACGGGTGCGACCCAGCGGAGCGGCAACAGACGCCAGCATCTGCGTCGTCGTTGGAATGTCTGTTGTCTGATTGGAGTGGCGTGACGTCATTGTGATGGTCGGTGGCAGCGTCATCAGAAAGGGGCCTCATATTCCTCCCATTTGGCAGGAAATTGTTGATGTTGATGGCGAGGCAGCTTCTTGTTGGTCAGCTCTGTCTGGTGATTGGCAGGTAAGTGTGGATTTTGTGTGTTTTGGCCGTTTTTCGTTGTTGTCCGTATTGACGTCTTTTTTCCTTTGTTGCAGTGGCTGTCTCTGGATCAACGATTGGGCGCATTAACAGGCACCGCCCGATCGCATGCTTTCGCGTGCGCTGGCGATTTGGGCCCTCCACACTTGGCCCAGACCCTCCAGATCGTCGAATGGATCGTGGTCGGTCCATTCGTCGTCATGTTCGTCGTCAATTGCTTCGCAGTCCATATCGGATTCGGAGTCCGATATGGCTGCGGCGTCATGGTGCGTATTTGCAGTTGGTCGTGGTGATGGCTGTGTGGATGCTGCTGCTGCTGTTTTTGTCTGAAGTGGCGGCAGCAGGTTTGTCAGTTTCGTCAAAATTGCTGCCAGCTTATCCTCCAGCTCTTTAATTTTTACGGCATATCTTTTCAGGATATGGGCACAGCTCCCATCGCACTGGGCGCCTGGCTGCTGCTGTAGCTGGGGTTGGCGTGGCGTCGGAGCACGATTTGGGATCGGCTGCATCGACAGGACCCTGTGGTGTTGGCGCCCCTCGGCCAGTGGCTGGGGATGTTGGTCGCGATGCTGTAGCTGTTGCCGATGCTGCCGACCCGGACCGCGTTGGCGTTGCTGCTGCGGCTGTGGGTGGAGTGGCTGTGTGGGTGGCTGCTGCTGCAACTGTCGCTGTAGTGGCTGCTGGTGACGTTGTGATGGCTGCTGGAGACGATGTGCTGGCTGTTGCTGCTGTATTGGCTGCTGCATTTGCTGTGGCTGTTGCCGTAGTGGCTGAGGCTGCTGCTGCTGCTGCCGTCGATGCTCCTGGACAGCGACCCTGTGGGCCAGGAGCCGCTGCCTGGCTGCCTTGTAGGCGCTGCAGCCCTTGTAGGCGCTGATGTGGGCGCCTTGGCAGTTGGCGCATTTGGGATTGACGGCCCTTGGCTTGCTGCACTCCGTCGTCTGATGTCCACCCGCGCATTTCATGCAGACAGCAGCTCGTCTACAATATGCGCGGGTGTGGCCAAACACCTGACATCGATGGCACTGGGCAGGGTCACGGGAGACTCCAAGTCTCTCAACCGTGACGGGCCTCCCACCCAGGCGTCGCAGCTTCAACACATCGAATTGACCACGGTCCGGTTTGGGGGCGATCTCAGCCTCGAAGAGGTTGTATTGGCGGCTGCGTTCGAATCGATCGGTGATCGCCCGAGTAAACCGGACCGTGTACCCCTCGGCCTGCATACAGTCCCGGAACCAGTCAGAGGGCGTGGAATGGGGAAGACCTCGGATGAGGATCCTCAAGCCTCTGTCCTCCACAGGCTGATGCCCGAACTCGCCGTGCCGGATGTCATTGGCAATGGCAAGGGTGTGTGTATTGGGAGTGGCAGTAGTTGTGTTGGTGTTGGTATTGGCGATGGTGCTGGTGCTGGTGTAAGTGGCGGTGACGGTGTTGGTGTTTGTATTTGTGTTTTGTGTTTGCTGCCGCTGCTGGTGATGGCGGCCCCGTCGTCTAGCCTGCTTCCTCTCACCCTCACCCGCATCGTCACTCCCACTGTCGATGAGGGCGCGGCGTCGTTTTGGTGTTGGTGGGATTTGTGGCATTGGAGCAGGCTGGGCTATGGCTCGGATCGACCCGCTGCTTGAGCTCGAACCAGGTTCGACACGCAACAGGTTCGATCCGGTCGTGTATGTGTGTGTGGCTGCCCGTTGGCCGTTTTGGCGCTCCGCTCTTGCGCGTCGGCTTGCCGGCTCTCCTCCGTCTTCTGGCTGTGGTCATGGATATATCGGCCATGGCAATGGCTGGGTACTCACTCGATGGAAGGCTGTGGCGTCGGCGCTCTGCATTGGCTGGGGCGTTGGTGTTGGCTGCTGCTATTGGCGGTGTTGGTGTTGGTGTTGTTGGCTGCTGCTGCTGCTGCTAGGGCGCCTCTGCGGGCCGCTCTGCCGCCGTCGCTGTGTCGTCTGGTTGACCCTCGTCTGGCCATTCCTCTGGTCATGGCTGGCTGTTGGTTTGTGTGTTGGCGATCTGCTGCCTGTTTGTTGTTTTTTAATTGAAAAGTCTCTTGTGTGTGTGTGTTTGTGTTTAATGTATTTATTGGCACTTTTATTATACCCGATACTCAAAATGAGTATTGGGGTATATTAGATTTGTGGTAAAAGTGGATGTGTGTAACGTCCAGAAGGAATCGTTTCCGACCCCATAAGGTATATATATTCTTGATCAGCATCAATAGCCGATTCGATTGAGCCCTGTCTGTCTGTCCGTCTGTCCGTCCGTCCGTCCGTCCGTCCGTCCGTCCGTCCGTCCCCTTCAGCGCCTAGTGCTCAAAGACTATAAGAGCTAGAGCAACGATGTTTTGGATCCAGACTTCTGTGATATGTCACTGCTACAAAAATATTTCAAAACTTCGCCCCGCCCACTTCCGCCCCCACAAAGGACGAAAATCTGTGGCATCCACATTTTTAAAGATACGATAAAACCAAAATCAAATCAAAACCAAAAACCAATATCTTCTACAGTGCAAAATCTGAACCAGATCGTATAATGATTATAAACATAATCAAGAAAACAATTTCATTCTTTCTCGCTCTGTCTCTCTCTAACACACAGGTTTCATGGTCGGTTTTGTCAATTGCAAAATATGAGTTCAAGGATCTCAGAACCTATAAGAGCCAGAGCAACCAAATTTGGTATCCACACTCCTGTGATATCGGACCTTGACCGTTTCGTGTCCAAATTTCGCCACACCCCCTTCCGCCCACGCAAAGGACGAAAATCTGGGGCATCCACAAATCTCAGAGACTATTAAGGCTAGAGTAACCAAATTTGGTATCCGCACTTCTGTTAGATCTCACTATAAAACGTATATCTCAGAATTTCGCCCCACCCTTTTCCGCCCCCACAAAGGACGAAAATCTGTTGCATCCACAATATTGCACATTCGAGAAAACTAAAAATGCAGAATCATAGATAATGACCATATCTATCAGATTGCTGAATCTGGATCAGATCGGATCATTTTTGTAGCCAAAAGCAAGAAATCAATTTTCAGTGGCTACGCAGCGCCCGACGTCACGCTCAGACTGATTTTCTGTCTCTCTCGCACGCACTCTTTGTCTTGTGGTTCAATATTAGCGGCGTCTGCCGCAGGAGAGCCATACTGACTTAGTATCGGGTATAACTGTAGAGTTGCGGTGTCCGCAGCAACTCACAACTTTCCACCTCGTTCTCTTTTTGGTTTGTGATGTGGACGGGAGCAAAAGTTTGTCAAGGTAAGTAATGGGTGTGGTGGAGGAAGGGCGGCACGGCACACGACAGACACCACAAAAAGAAAACAGGGCAACACAGAAAAAAAAACGTCAATGGCGACACGGCACAGATCGATAGATCATGTTCACCGAAAAGGGAATCTTTCCCATAGGCGATGGCCTTTTGGATGTAGATGCGGAACGCTTTAACGGATTGCTCGTGTCGCATGACATCAACGAGATCTACGAGGTGGAACAGACGCCGTTTGCCAGGGGCAAATTCGCCGCCGTTCGCCGTGCCATTCACAAGAACACGGGCTCCCATTTCGCGGCAAAGTTCTTGAAGCGACGCCGACGCGCACAGAGCAGCGACAAGGAGATCAAACACGAGATCGCCGTCCTAATACTCTGCGAGGGCGAGGAGAACATTGTCAATCTGAATGCGGTGCACGAGACCCGTTCGGACACAGCCCTGCTGCTGGAACTGGCCACTGGTGGCGAGCTGCAGACCATACTGGACAACGAGGAGTGCCTGACAGAGGCCCAGGCCCGCCACTGCATGCGAGAGGTGCTGAAGGCTCTCAAGTTTCTCCACGACCGATCCATTGCCCACCTGGACCTCAAGCCACAGAACATTTTGCTCGCCGGCGAGCGTATAGAAGATGGCCTCAAGCTCTGTGACTTTGGGATCTCGCGCGTTGTGTGCGAGGGCATCAATGTCCGCGAGATGGCCGGCACACCCGACTACGTGGCCCCGAGGTGCTCCAGTACGAGCCACTCTCCCTGCTGACGGACATCTGGTCCGTGGGCGTTCTCACCTATGTCTTGCTCTCCGGCTTCTCGCCCTTTGGCGGGAACACCAAGCAGGAGACCTTCCTCAATATCTCGCAGTGTGCGCTCACCTTTCCGGACAACCTATTCGGTGGCGTCTCGCCAGTGGCCATCGATTTCATACGCCGCGCATTGCGAATTAAGCCAAACGATCGCATGAGTGCCGCTGGATGCCTGGAACATGTCTGGCTGAAGGATGAGAGCTCGATGGATAGACAAATGTATCTGCAGGCTCAGAGCGATGCTAAAGAGGAAGAGGAGGAGGAAGAAGACGACCTTGAGGATGAGGAAGTGGAGGAGCCAGTGGCCGAGGAGAAGGCAGAGGAGCAGGAACAGCAACAGCAGTCACAGGAACAACAAAAGCAACAGAAGCCAAGCAGTGGCAGCAACAAACCCACGCACAATGGCCACCATCGGGCCCACAGCAATGGGAGCAGTAGCAGCATCTCAAAAATACCCATTGCCACCGGGAAGCTCCTGGGAAGCCCCATAAGCAGCACCAGCACCAGCACCAGCACAGAGACAACGACAGCCATACACACGCTGACCAGCAATGGACACGGACAGAGCAACACGGTCTGCCTGTCCGCCAAGCCCACTCAGATCGTGACACCCACACGTCGAGCCTCCGACTCGGACAAGACCACATACACGGCGACATTTCTGAAGAAGCCCCCGGTGCAGGCCACCATCCAGCTGGGCAGCAACGGCCTCGACGAGTTCGCCACAGTGGTGGCCACCCTGACACTCTTTCCCGACGCGCCCACCACACCGAAAGTGATCCGCAAGGCACCCACGGGAGAGTCCCATGGATCGGCCACCTCGGTAAAGGCTCTGGTCAAGAAGTTTCAGCTGGAGGAGACGCTAGTCTGCCCCGGACACAGCAGCACCAGCAGCCACAACGGCCACAGTCCCGTCAACGGGTGCAGCGGCAGTAGCGGGAGCAGCAACGGCAACAATATGCGACGCAGTGCAGGGGGAAACAGCAGCAACATCAGCAACATCAGCTACTCGGCAGCAGCCGCGACAGCAGCACGAATGAACAGCATTCGCCGCGCCTCCGACCCGCTGATGGCCGTCTATAAGAAGCAGCCACAGAACAGCGGCGCCAACAGCAATAGTTCCAGCAGCAACAGCAACAATGCCACCCCGGCAGCAGGCCCAGCTCGGGCAGCACGGCCACCCTGCTCCTGAATAGCCATCGCCTGGCGTCCGCGTCCGCGTCCGGGCCAGCCAGCACGGTCGCCAGCACCGCTGTAGCCTCAAGCAGCAGCACCAAAGCTACTGCCACTGCCCACCATCTGCACCACCACCACATGCACCACGACAACACGAAAAACGGCCAAAACACATGAAATCCACACTTACCTGCCAATCACCAGACAGAGCTGCCCAGCAGGAAGCTGCCTCGCCATCAACACTGACAATTCCTGCCAAAGGGAAGGAAAAGGAGGCCCCTTTCTGATGACGCTGCCGCCTGACCATGGCCGTGACGTCACGCCACTCCAAACATACAGCTGCCATTTCCAACGACGACGCAGATGCTGGCGCCTGTTGCCGCTCCACTGGGTCGCACCCGTCTCTCATGTCAATTATGTGAGGGCGGGATGGCCTGGTGTTGAGCCGCCGGACGCCAGCAAATCCTGCAAAAGAAGAAGGAGAATCAGGAGAGAGGCTGCCAATAAACACATATACTCACCTGCAAACGCCTCTCACGCCAACACAAACCAGACAAGGGTCGCCAGCAACAGCATCCAAACGCCGACAAGTACCTGCAAATAAACACAAATTACAATCACACGCCAAAGCAAACACCTCCTCAACTGGGTGGCCGGACCACCAGCCACTCAAAACGCCGTTACAAATTGACGACGAACGTGGCCGAGGAGGCCAGGCCAATTCTACTGACAACGCATCCTGGGTGGCCGGACCAGCAGCCACTCGGATGCGGCCAACAACAATACAATCGACAACGTATCCTGGTGGCCGGACCAGCAGCCACTTGGATGCGGCCAATATCACGATTCGTTGGCATCACTTTTCGATGCCAATGCCAACACACTGGACAATGCATCTTCGGGTGGCCGGACCAGTGCCACTCGGTCTGCTGCACCAAACCAACAGACAGATGCAACGTGGGCGGCCGGACCAGAGCCGCTCGCCATCAACACCATCATTGCCCACGATGCACGCCAATACTCACAACCAGCCAGCCAATAAACAACACACAGGGGGACAACAGAGCCGGCCGGTATACGGCGTAATGTTCGCATTGCGTTTGTTATGCCGGCCGGTGCTTCGTTGTAGTTGTCCTCCTGTTAGAAATAAAATAAATATAATTAATATGTTTATATGTTGTAAATGTATGTCAATTATCGTTTATTTTACCTCGTCTGCATCAATGTATTTGCTGTCGATGTCAATCCTGTTGTTTCTGTAGTTTTTGCATGTCCGTAGATAGTTTGTCCATAGTTTTAGTACTTGCCTGTGATATTAGGAATAAGTTTTTGTAAATTAATGTAGTTTTCTGTAGATAATTGTATATTTTTCGTAGTTTTCTAATTAGTTTTACCTTCTTACTCTTCTTCCCAACCTATCTGCCATTCCCATAATTCCCCTTGACACGTGGTATTACCAAAAATACCACGCAAATACCAGACTATGACCGATAACACACCAAAAAGCCATTTCAAATTTAAAATGCATTTATCAATGCCCAGTGTGTTATCGGTCGCAAATTCGGCAATTTATGCCCAGCCAATTCCTCCCCACCCCCTACCCACTTCAAATGCCACTAAATGCCAAATGCGGTTGACCAGGAGCAAAATTAACACTGCCAACCTCCGCCACTCTGCCAAACGCCCCAGTAAAGCCATTTCAACCGCCCATATGATGCTATGCGGTCGACTCTTCGGAGCGTCACGCGCCCGGATCGAAAGATCCGGAAGTTTACAGTATCCGGGCGGTTATACGGGAGCAGGCATTTATCCCGATTTATGACGATCGGCGATCGGGCCAGTCGAGTTCAGGGGGAGAGTATGGGAGTTGGCGGACATGTGAGAGTACCACCATGAACCTCGTCCGCCACTCTCATCTCGTCCACCCGCTCGAGAGGTCGCGATCGTCGGACGTGCCAAAACCGTTTCGTGTCGTTTTTTCGTGTCGCCGTTTTTCCGTTGTCTTGCTGTTGTGCTTTGTTTTCTTTTTTGTGGTGTCTGTCGTGTGCCGTGCCGTACCGTGCCGTGCCCCCGCTCCCTCCACTCGACAAACTTAATGTGATTAATTTTAAACGCCAATAAATAACATTAAGTTATAAAAACACAAACCTAACGAGAGACAAACTGTGTAAAGAGACAGAAAGTGTCAATAAATACATTAAACACAAACACACACACACAAGAGACTTTTCAGTAAGGGAAAACAACAAACCGACAGCAAATCGCCAATACACAAACTAACAACAACTACATATGACGAGAGGAATGGCCAGACGAGGGTCAACCAGACGCCACAGCGACGGCGGCAGAGCGGCCCGCACAGGCGCCCTAGCAGCAGCAGCAGCAGCCAACAACACCAACACCGCCAATAGCAGCAGCAACAGCAGAGCCCTCGGCGCAGGCGCCAACACCAACGCCCCAGCCAATGCAGAGCGCCGACGCCACAGCGACGGTGGCTGCATCAGCAGCAGCAATAACAACGCCAACACAGACTGCACCGATCGTGAGTACGCAGACGCCGCCAATACACACACAGACACAGCCATTCCCGCCACTTGCATTGCACTTCCCCCCTTCCCTTCATAATAATTACGCCAATACAAATACACCTGCCACTACCAACACCAACACCACCACCGCCATCATCATCACAAACACCCCTGCCACTACCACCGACGATGACATCCGGCACGGCGAATTCGGGCATCAGCCCAGCCAGGAACGTGGCTTGAGGATCCTCATCCGAGGACTCTCCCACTCCATGCCGCCGGATTGGTTTCGCGGCAGTATGCTGAACGAGAGGTACACGGTTCGGTTTGTGAGGGTGATCACCGATCGATTTGATCGCAGCCGCCAATTCAACCTCTTCGAGGCTGAGATCGCCCCCAAACCGGACTATGGCCAATGCGGGGTGTTAAAGCTGCGACGCCTGGGTGGGAGGCCCGTCACGGTTGAGAGACTTGGAGTCTCCCGTGACCCTGCCCAGTGCCATCGATGTCAGGTGTTTGGCCACACCCGCGCATACTGTAGACGAGCTGCTGTCTGCATGAAATGCGCGGGTGGACACCTGACGACGGAGTGCAGCAAGCCGAGGAACGTCGCTCCCAAGTGCGCCAACTGCCAGGGCCAGCACATCAGTGCCTACAAGGGTTGCCCATCCTACAAGGCAGCCAGGCAGAGGCTCGTGGCCCACAGGGTCGCCAGGGAGGAGGAGCGTCGCAGACAGCAGCCACAGCCAAGCCAACAGCGACACCAGCCAATACAACGTCGCCAGCAGCAGCCACATCCACAGCCACATCCACAGCCACTCCATAATCCGCAGCAGCAACGCCAACACCAACCGGATCGGCAGCATCGGCAGCAGCATCGGTATGGCGACCAACATCCCCAGCCATCGACCAGGGGGCGCCAACACCAGAGGGTCCAGCCGATGCAGCCGATCGCGAATGATGCTCCGACGCCACGCCAACACCAGCAGCAGCAGCGGCCAGACGCCCAGTGCGATGGCAGCTGCGCTCAAAACCTGCAATTATACGTACAGCGTATAACAGAGTTGGAAAGGAGGATCGAACAGATGGCAGAGCAACTCACCAAATTGGCTGCAGCAACAGCAGCAGCAGTTCCAATAGCCGCCAATACAGCAGCAGCAGTAGCCATATCGGACGGTGAGCCGGATATGGACATGGACGACGACAGCCAATGGACCGATGAAGAGCCTTATGAGGACCTACGTAGGTTCCTAAATGGACAATCCAGTGACGACTTCGAAAGCGACGGATTATACGGCGTCTACTGATTGCGACAAATAGCAGAAGTTTAATGCCAATGCCACCTTAAAATAGACAATAATTAAACACAATTAACAACAACCTGCAAATGACCATTAAACATACTCACCTGCTATTAAACTGACAGAGCTGCCCCTCCAGCAGCTGCCTCGCCACTCCTGCAATTCTCTCGAGGCATAATGGGCGAAATTTGGAGGCCTCATCAGCAGCACTACCGCCAATCCAACAAAAGTCCAGAGGCCAGCCACTAAAACACAAAGTCAATTCACGCCAACACGAAAAACTGCCAAAACACAAGAAATTCACTCTCACCTGCCAATCACCAGACAGAGCTGACCAACAAGAAGCTGCCTCGCCATCAACATCATCAATTTTCTGCCAAAGGGGCGGAAAAGAAGGCCTCTTCTGATGACGCTGCCGCCTGACCATGGCCGTGACGTCATGCCACTCCGAACCAACAGCTGCCAATTCCAACGACGACGCAGATGCTGGCGCCTGTTGCCGCTCCACTGGGTTACACCCGTCTCTCATGCCAATTATGTGAGGGCGGGATGGCCTGGTGTTGAGCCACCGGCCGCCAGCAAATCCTGCAAAAGGAAGAAGAAACAGGAGGGAGAAACAGACTGCCAAAACACAAAATACTCACCTGCTGTTTTACGCCAACACAAACCAGACAAGGGTCGCCACAAATAACATCCAAACGCCGACAGTACCTGCAAATAAACACGAATTAAAATCAAAGCCAAAACAAACACCTCCTCATCTGGGTGGCCGGACCAGCAGCCATTCAAAACGCAACTACAAACCGACGATGAACGTGGCCGAGGAGGCCAGGCCAATACTACTGACAACGCATCCTGGGTGGCCGGACGAGAGCCACTCGAGGCCAGACGAGGGTCGAACAGACGCCACAGCGACGGCGGCAAAGCGGCCCGCAGAGGCGCCCTAGCAGCAGCAGCAGCAGCCAACAACACCAACACCAACACCGCCAATAGCAGCAGCAGCAGCAGAGCCCTCGGCGCAGGCGCCAATACCAACGCCCCAGCCAATGCAGAGCGCCGACGCCACAGCCACCCAGCGAGTGAGTACCCAGCCATTGCCATGGCCGATATATCCACGGCCACAGCCACTCCCCCCTCGAGCCCCATCACATCAGCAGCAACAGCAGCGCCAATACCAACTGCAAGTCCCGCAACCCCGCCAAATCACAAAATCCCGCCAAACACAAAGGGAAAGGCCGAAAAGACGCCACTTTTCCCGCCTCTCACGCTCTCGGACATACAAAACTGTTCGGTAGTAACGGGAGAGGGAGAAGACGGAGGAGAGCCGGCAAGCCGACGCGCAAGAGCGGAGCGCCAGAACGGCCAACGGGCAGCCACACACACACACACACGACCGGATCGAACCTGTTGCGAGTCGAACCTGGTTCGAGCTCGAGCAGCGGGTCGATCCGGGCCAATGCTGAGCCTGCACAAATGCCGTCAATCCCACCAACACCAAAACGACGCCGCGCCCTCATCGACAGTGGGAGTGACGATGAGGGTGAGGGTGAAAGGAAGCAGGCCAGACGACGGGGCCGCCATCACCAGCAGCGGCAGCAGCGGCCGCCAATTGGGAAGCCGAAGAAAAAAAGGCAGACAATGGAGGAACTAGAGGCTATTGTCCAGGAGCAGCTGAGGCAGCACGAGTTGAGGGAGCAACAGCAGAAGCAGCAGAAACGGACGGCACATGCAGCCAACACCAACACAGTTGCCGATCCTGCCACTCTGCCGCAATCAACACAGCCAACACATGCCCCTGCCCCTGCCCCTGCCCCTGCCACTAGTATAAATACAAATAGCCAGACCCACAGCCATCACCAACATCAAAAACAGACAATACAAAGACAATCCCCAGCCCCTCACACAGACAATACCACAATTAACAATAGAGATAATAATGACGCCAATACAAATACAAATACAAATACACCTGCCAATACAAACACCAACACCACCACCGCCATCACCATCACAAACACCCCTGCCACTACCACCGACGATGACATCCGGCACGGCGAATTCGGGCATCAGCCCAGCCAGGAACGTGGCTTGAGGATCCTCATCCGAGGACTCTCCCACTCCACGCCGCCGGATTGGATTCGCAGCAGCATGCTGAACGAGGGGTTCACGGTTCGGTTTGTAAGGGCAATCACCGATCGATTCGATCGCAGCCGTCAATACAACCTATTCGAGGCTGAGATCGCCCCCAAACCGGACCGTGGCCAATACGAGGTGTTGAAGCTGCGACGCCTGGGTGGGAGGCCCATCACGGTTGAGAGACTTGGAGTCTCCCGTGACCCTGCCCAGTGCCATCGATGCCAGGTGTTTGGCCACACCCGCGCATACTGTAGACGAGCTGCTGTCTGCATGAAATGCGCGGGTGGACATCTGACGACGGAGTGCAGCAAGCCAAGGAACGTTGCTCCCAAGTGCGCCAACTGCCAGGGCGCCCACATCAGCGCCTACAAGGGCTGCAGCGCCTACAAGACAGCCAGGCAGCGGCTCCTGGCCCACAGGCTCGCCAGGGAGGAGGAGCATCGACGGCAGCAGCAGCAGCCAACACAACACCGACAACAGCCAATCCAACGCCGCCAGCAGCAGCCACATCCACAGCCACTCCATAACCCGCAGCAGCAACGCCAACACCAACCGGGTCGGCAGCATCGGCAACAGCATCGGTATGACGACCATCATCCCCAGCCATCGACCAGGGGGCGCCAACACCAGAGGGTCCAGCCGATGCAACCGATCGCGAATGATGCCCCGACGCCACGCCAACACCAGCAGCAGCAGCGGCCAGCAGCTCAGTGCGATGGCAGCTGTGCCAAACATCTAAAAGAGAGCGCCATTAAACTCAAAATGCTGGAGGAAAGGTTGGCAGCAATGGCCACGCTGATCGCAAACCTGACAGAGGCTAGAGGCGGGGGCTTGGCAGCCATGCCGCCACTACAGACAACACCACCTACACACCCGCCGCCACCACAACCAGCCGCCAATACAGCAGCAGCAGTAGCCATATCGGACAGTGAGCCGGATATGGACATGGACGACGACAGCCAATGGACCGACGAAGAGCCTTACGATGACCTACGTAGGTTCCTAAATGGACAATCCAGTGGCGACTTTGAAAGCGACGGATTATACGGCGTCTACTGATTGCGCCAAATAGCAGAAGTTTAATGGCAATAAAACCTAAAAATAGACAAAATTAAACACATTTAACAATTAACTACAAATGACCATTAAACATACTCACCTGCTATTAAACTGACAGAGCTGCCCCTCCAGCAGCTGCCTCGCCACTCCTGCAACTCTCTTGAGGCATAATGGGCGAAATTTGGAGACCTCATCAGAAGCACTACCGTCAATTCCAACAGAAGTCCAGAGTTGTAGTGGTCGCTTGTCGGGCGGATAGGAAAGCATATTTGTGTTCTTCGCCTGAAAGTATGCCCGATGGTATTTGTACAATTTATATATTTATGTATATAATATATATATAAATATATTTATATATGTTATATTATTTATACAAGTATATATCACACCTCACCGAGATACTTATTAATTATTAAGTTTAGTCCCCATAGTTAGTGTATAGTTAGGTTGGCTTAATTTCTTGTTGTGGTGTTACATGTTAAATGTTCCTGGTCGTGTGAGGGCTAGCGCCATCTAGGGTTGACATTAAGATATGCTTAAAAACGAACAAAAAATCTCCCCACCATGTCCATAACCATTCAAGGTGAATGGCGAAGGATCGTGCAAAGGCAGATCCGGAGAACAAAATTTTAGTTGGTCAGTAGATCCGCCCAAATCTTTCTTTCTCCTCGTGGCCGTACAAGAATTCAGTTGCGCGGCGAGAAAAAAAAAAAAATAAAAATAAAATTAAACCGCCGTAAATAACAGTGGTGTGAAACCAAAGTGCACTCGATCGGGAAAAAAGAACCCAAGAAAGCAGATTGGGCTCTAATCGAAATCGTGAGTACCGGCCTTCGACAGTGCTAGGAGCCTCGAAGTTAGATTTTCCGACTTTTTCTGTAGTTTCCGCTTGGAGGTGAGCAGCCCCAACACAAAAAAAAAAAAAAAAAAACACCTGGAGAAAGAAGGAATTAGCACCTCAACCCCAAACCCCTATTTTCGCAGTGCCAGTTCCAACCGGGTAAATATGTGCATGGAGTAACTGTTAGAAAAAGTAGCCTGATCAGTATTTTCAAATTCCACATTAGAATCGGCACTTAGTTTGGGAATTATCCAAAAGCTGCAGCCCGAGCTTTAAGCCCCCGCACTACGAACCAGCTGATCCACCAAGTCGCGGGCAGTGAACTTTGGCTGCGCGAGACGAGGACAGCCGTCTGAACGGGCTTAGTGCGGCGAAGTGGCGTAACCGTTTCGCATTCAAAACCCGGGCCAAGAAACGGAAACCGGTGCTTGCAGTCAGCGTAGGACCGAAGCCGCTTAAATGTTCCTACCGGGCGGGAAAAAATAGTGCACCACGTTTGTACATAACCTCCCGGCGACCCCTAGTGGTATCGCCTCTCTTGTTCTTCTCGTGATTCGGCCTAGCTGTTCCAAACGTTTAATTAAAGTGAATTAAAGCTGAATGAAAACTGTAAGAGATGTGCTCACATACATATGTATACACCGCCCACTGAAAGCCACTGAGGCCAGTAAGATCCCACCGTGACTCGCATTCCCTTGAACCTCGCAGTCCGTTGATATGTCTGTTTTTGTGTAGTTGGATATACTTAGTGTTAATTGTAACAGAAAAAAAAACCAGAAAAAAAACCCACCAACACATGGAAAGTTTGAAAATGCATTTGATAAAAGCTTAAAAGTTTGAGCTTAAAAGCGTCCGCTCGGCCGGATCCCCTCCGCGAGCTTATGCCATGCAGCACGCGCTGTACGATTTTGTTTTTGGTTTGCAGGTAAAAGTTTAATGCACCCACACACAGCCACACGCCCAGCTACGAAAGATCTTTCGCCGCGGGAACACAAACAAAAACTGAGTGAGCTTTATAATATACCAACAACCTTACATTTTATTGCCTCCCAAAATTCCGCGAGCGTGGCAAAAGCTTCGTTCTTTTTTGCTAGAGCTGTTTGTCGGTCGTTGACCTCACACTTTTAAAGTAGTCACAGCTGATTGGCCTTCTGCCTTTACAATACGCTTGGTAGAACGAATAGTATGTCCAACTACTCCCTGAAGCCGATGTGCTGGGACATGTGTACCTATATTGCGCTATAGTATTATCTTTCTATCTAAGAAAAAATCATTAGTTTATATCGCACTATAAAATATCATATATGCACTTATAACTATTTACACTTATCGTATTTATTTATCTAAATATTCCCTAGTAATAATAGCTATATCTCTTGTGACGCTTTTCGTTCCTCCTTTTGTCCATTTAGCCTTGTCTTGGAGTTCTCGGTTAGTGTTTCTTTTTTCTTGTAACATGAATATAGTATCTGAATATAGTTTCTAATAAAATGATTGTTAAGATGAATATGTGCTAGACGTTACCGCATTTGGGGGAACCATGCCGCTCGTGAGCGAAATAGGATGACCAATACCGGACACTCCAGGGATCCTGATATTATTCTTGGCTCTTTCAGGATCATGGTCCGGGCCGGAAGCGTAGCACGAAGAAACGCACCAGCACCAGGGGTACCACGTTCGGCCGGCGATAACCTGCTGTATAAATCGGCGCACGAATAGACCAATCACTAGAAAGTAGAGAGAGAAACAAAAGACGGTGGCACCCTAATAACCCCGATTCGAGTTGAGCGGCAACAAAAAATAATTTTGATTCTTCTAGCTGACTCCGGCGACAACTGAACCAAAGCTACCCAAGGTACCTGTCAATTTCCAAGGGATACGGGCAAATGTATTCACTAATATGCTTCTGTATAGCGGCAGGTCGTAGATTTACTCCACTAATAACCCTGTGTCCAGCCAACTTCCACATACCAGTGAATCCATCTAGATTTCACTGCTATGGCATATACTGCTCGGCAATAAAGCTATGGTGAAGCTATTATCGATTCCAGAGCAGCTTACCATCGAGCAAGGGTTATGGATCATACTCCGATGCGGGCTAAACGTTATCGGAAACTAATAAGCATCCACCATCACAGGATCCAATTCCAGGACAAAAGGAAGGCTTTAAGGAAGGGGGGTGGGAAACAGGGAACAAAAGTCTTAAGCCAGTGCATGACTATGCACTGCTCGCAGGTGTTATGGACTTTCTCAACAATTTTTCTGCTTCGGGGTCAAGCTGGGGTCACACACAACCATATAAGTTAATGTAACTCCGCTTTGTAACGTTTACAATTACGTCAACCCTGACCTTCAGGCCTTTCGGCCCCACGTTGGGCGCCAAATAAAATAATTATTACTGTAACGAGTAACGAAGAGAATCTTCGCACGATGAAGCTGGTGGTCGGCTAACTGAGAAGGAGTACGCGCTCGCTTCCACGGCTGATCTCTGGTCGGAAATGGGGATGGGTTCTTTGGGGTAACCCTCCAGTTAGGTTGCTTCGCTCCTGCTGGTATTATTTTATTAAAATTCGCGTACTCCTTTTGGTAATGGGAGGGGGACAGACAAGGAAAGGATCGTTAGGGGTACGGAAAGTATAGTGGGGCAAAGATAGTGCAGAGAAGGAGTAGGGATCTACCACCGCGGCGGACATCTCTGTTTTGCTGGCACGGAGTCGTGCCACGCCCACCCTACCATGATCCTGAAAGAGCCAAGAATAATATCAGGATCCCTGGAGTGTCCGGTATTGGTCATCCTATTTCGCTCACGAGCGGCATGGTTCCCCCAAATGCGGTAACGTCTAGCACATATTCATCTTAACAATCATTTTATTAGAAACTATATGGCTGCGGAAAAGGTATAGGTCGTAGCACGCAGAGACTATTACAGACTCCCCGTAACCGCTTCGGTAATGTTTCCTCGATGGGCGGCTGACGAACACCGTCGTGATCCTGGTAGGGGCACGCGGGCAAGAACGTCGTCCGTCCCTATGTTTAGGCGTTCGCCGCAGACAGGAAGTGGCCTAGAGCTACTACTTGGGTCACGATTGCCGAAGATACCTTTTCTTTATTTCCCCCTTTTTCGCTCTACCACGCAGAGTTATTGGCAACCTTTCGGAGGGAAAGGGTTGCATGGTTTCCCCCAAAATCTCTCTATCAAAGATCGTTTTTTTTGCTTTCCCCGTTATTATTGTTTCTTTTTTTGTTAATATTTGTCTGAACTAGATTTATAGGAACGTGCTTAAAGCTAGTTAATATATAGGATAACTTTACAATGCCGGTAGACCGAAGCCCGGATTATAGGATTCAGCCAAAAGAGAGCGAAACCTTTTGCTGTGTATGCACGCAAGAAGTCGAATACCCAGGCCAACTATTAGCTACCAGCTGTAACCATTATTTCCATCACACCTGCTTTAGTGCACGTTCAGGAAATAAGAAAGTCTGTCCAGTGTGCAGAACTGCGCTGAGCAAATCGACCCTTAATTAACCAGGGGCAGTTGCAGTGACCAGATCCCGTTCGAAAACACTTAAATCACAGCAAAACCAATTATCCGCTGCCAATATGCAGAGTGGGGTCCGAAGTGTTAGCCAACCCGAAGGGCCTAGTGTGTCCGGTCCAATGGCCGCTCCAGATCGTCCTAGAGGCCAACCGCCAAATTCTGCGGCAGCAGTGGTGTCAGCTTCAGCAGCTCGAACGGGTCTGCCAGCCACGGATGGTAGCTTGCAACAGACCATTGCGGCCGCAGTGACAGCCGCACTAGCACAGCACACTCAAATGCTAGCTAACGCGATTGAAGCGGGGTTTCAAAGATTGTCGCTTCAGAATGCAGCTCCAGTTCCAACGGAAAGGGTACACCCAGCCCATAGGCAGTCCTCTCCCGTTAGGTCAAATCAATCCTTTGAGCAACTCTTTAGGTTATCCGCCAGGGAAAACGCAGCATTGCCAAACTCAGCGTCCGAGCGACCGACTAACTTGTCAGCCCCACCCGAGTCGCGGCAATCACATCAGTTGCGCGCGGATCGGATTAGCCAGATAATCGCGAACTGGAAGTTGAGATTCTCAGGGTATCTCTGTATCTCTGATCTCTTATCTCTGATCTCTGTATTGCTCTGAGATCGCAGTTTTCGGACGGCAGAACAGATTTAGAAATCAGAACCGCGATCACCCAGAGGAAGCAGAAAGTCAACGAACCGTTTGACAGTTTTTATGAGGCCATAGTGGCGCTTGCAGACAAGCTCGTGCAGCCGATGACCGAGCAGTCCTTGTTAGAGGTGTTGCGAGCAAATCTGCTCAATGAGATACAACATGAGATTTTATATGTGCCCATACCGAACATTGTGCAGTTGCGACAAGTGGTCCGCAAGCGTGAAAGGTTCATGGAAAATACTGCTAAGCCAATCCCGGCTACTCGACGATTTGTTCCTCGCAATCAGGTGAACGAAATGTCCATCCAGACAGAAGGTCTGGCAGAAGGCGATACGGAAGAAGCTGACGCTTTTGATATCGACGCGATGACGCTTTCTTGCTGGAATTGCAATAAACAAGGCCACCGATATCAAGAGTGCGAAGCAGAGCGTAAAGTATTCTGTTATGGATGTGGTAAGCGGGACACATATAAACCATCGTGCCGAAAATGTAGCTCGTCAAAAAACGAGTTGGCTCGTGCACCGATATCGAGTGCACGCAAGTTAGTGTCGAAGGCAACGAATACGGAGTAACCGGGGCTACGTCAAGCTCACTCCCCCTACCTCCTGACATGATAACGACCACTATGATACCAGTACAGGACGACGATCAGGAAACGACCCCTGCGCCTAGCAAAACTCGAGACCGTAAGCGTAGGAAGCTGTTCCGCACGCAGAGTAAAAATGCGCGCAGAGCATTATTAGCCTCTGTTATTAGTAATATCACTGACCTACGACCCTACGCCAATGTCACTCTGTTTGGCAAGACGATAAGTGGATTAATGGACACAGGCGCCTCAATCAGCTGCCTTGGGGGTAAATTTGCAGAAGAGTTATCTCGAACAAACCCTGAGGTCAAGCCGATGAAGTCAGCCGTGCGAACCGCAGATGGGAAAAAGCAAGTTATTCTAGGTAGGATCTCCACACTCATTTGCTTTCGTGGAAATTCCAAACGAATATGCCTTTATCTTGTACCATCGTTATCGCAGGAGTTATATCTAGGAATAGACTTTTGGAGAAGCTTTAATCTACTGCCGTTCTTCTTAATGAGCAAAGCGAATAACAACAGTTTGGCGGCTATAAACTTTGACAACCCGATGCAAATACCTTTGTCGGAATTACAGCAGAAGGAACTAGTAGCGATAGTACAGATGTTCCCTTCGTTTGCCGAAAAAGGATTAGGAAAGACAAACTGGCTTACACATGACATAGAAATTTCCGAGACTCGGCCCATAAAACAACGCCACTACGCAGTGTCGCCTGCAGTCGAAAAATGTATATACGAAGAGTTGGACCGAATGTTAGGCCTTGGGGTGATTGAAGAATCAGATAGCCCGTGGTCTTCCCCGGTAGTAATTGTGCGTAAGCCAGGTAAGGTTCGCCTTTGCCTTGATAGCAGGAAAGTTAACGGAGTAACAGTCAAAAATGCTTACCCTATGCCCCTCATTGATGGCATTTTAAGTAGACTTCCAAAAGCGCAGTTCATTTCAAGCATCGATCTTAAAGATGCTTACTGGCAGATTCCGCTTACTCCAAGGGCTCGGGAGAAGACGGCTTTTGCTGTGCCTGGGAGGCCGCTATATCAATTCACGGTGATGCCGTTTGGTTTATGCAATGCCCCACAGACCATGTCCAAACTGATGGATAAAGTTATCCCACCATCTTTGCGAAATGAGATTTTCATTTATCTCGACGACTTATTGGTGATTTCGGAGTCCTTCGAGAAGCACATGTCCGTGTTGAAAGCGCTGGCCGACCGACTGTCTCAAGCTGGACTGACGATAAACGTAGAGAAGAGCAAATTTTGCCTGAAGGAAGTGAAATACCTGGGCCACGTGATAGGGTATGGGATGATACAAACGGATCCCGAAAAAGTTGCTGCTATTCGGGAGTATCCAGTGCCACGATCGGTGAAGCAAGTGCGACGATTTTTGGGAACCACTGGATGGTACCATAAATTTATTAAAAACTATGCCGGAATTGCTGCCCCAATATCAGATACACTAAAGCAACGTCGATCGTTTGTATGGACCAACGAAGCGCAAAGGGCGTTTGAAAGTTTAAAAGACCAAATGTGCGAGGCACCAGTCCTACATAGCCCCGACTTTACCATTCCATTTGCCATTCATTGCGATGCCAGCCACACCGGAGTTGGCGGCGTGTTAATGCAACCGGATAGCGATGGTAATGACATCCCAATCGCATTCATGTCTCGCAAGCTGAATCAGTGTCAGCGAAACTATTCAGTCACGGAGAAAGAGTGTTTGGCAGCCATAATGTGTGTGAAGAAGTTTCGAGCTTATGTGGAAGGACACGAGTTCTCCATCCATACCGACCATGCATCATTGAAGTGGCTAATGTCACAATCGGACCTAAGTTCTAGATTGGCAAGATGGGCTCTCAAATTGCAGGGGTTCAACTTCAAAATTTTCCACCGCAAAGGTAGCCAAAATGCAGTCTGATTGCTTCAAGTCGGCAGAATATTTGGAACTGATTCGAAAAATTAAAGGCAACCAGACACAGATGCCAGACATTAAGGTGATCGATAATCTCATATATCGGCGAGCAGAACACGCGGCTGCTGATCAGATCGCTGACGACCTGTGTTGGAAGCTGTGGGTTCCAACGGAGCTGGTGTCCGATGTACTAAAACAGAGTCACGAACAGTCGCTAGCAGCTCATAGCGGCATTAATAAAACGTTGGAGAGAGTTCGACGTTATTATTATTGGCCAAGTTTAGTAACCGATGTGAGAGCCTTCATAAACAGCTGTTCGGTCTGCAAGTGCACCAAGTCCCCGAATCGTTCGTTACGACCCCCATTAGCTCCAGTGAAGGAAACTCAACGAGTGTTTCAGAAGTTGTTTGTGGATTTCCTGGGTCCGTATCCACGAAGCAAATCCGGAAATATCGGTATCTTCGTTGTTTTGGACCATCTTTCAAAATATCCGTTTTTAAAACCCGTAAAGAAATTTACAGCGGAGGCGATAACTCGATTCATGGAAGAGGACCTATTCCATTGCTTCGGGGTACCCGAAGTGGTTGTGTCCGACAATGGAGTACAATTTAAGTCCCATCACTTCAATTCGCTGTTGAAAAAGTACAATGTGCAGCATTTTTATACGGCTGTGTACGCACCTCAAGCCAACGCATCGGAACGCGTTAACAGATCCGTTATTGCCGCCATTAAAGCTTACATCAAGCCAGATCAAACTAATTGGGATGAGCAGCTTAGTTCTATTAGTTGTGCCTTACGATCTAGTCTGCATTCAGCCCTAAACGACAGCCCCTATCGGGTTGCATTTGGACAGCACATGATCACCAATGGAGACACCTATCAGCTCTTACGAAATTTGCAGGTTTTAGAAGATCGTACCGTGAGTTTTGGTCGGGAAGATTCGTTTGATGTGATTCGAAAAACAGCCCAACGAACAATACAAAAACAACACCAACGAAACGAACAGCAGTACAACCTTCGAAGTCGTGAAGTGGCGTTCAAAGTTGGCCAGGAGGTCTACAGACGCAACTTTCAGCAGAGCAATTTCGTTAAAGGTTTCAGCGCAAAACTAGCTCCTACTTTTGTAAAAGCTAGAATAAAACGTAGGCTTGGTCACAGTTATTACGAGTTGGAAGATCCCCAAGGTAGACTTATCGGAAAATACCACGCTAAAGACATTAAGCAGTGACCAACCTAATACAGGTTAACGGTTTTCCTCCAAGCGTCTATCACCCTTTGATGTGATTAACACCAAAGTGTGATCTTGGCCGGGGGGATTTGTAGTGGTCGCTTGTCGGGCGGATAGGAAAGCATATTTGTGTTCTTCGCCTGAAAGTATGCCCGATGGTATTTGTACAATTTATATATTTATGTATATAATATATATATAAATATATTTATATATGTTATATTATTTATACAAGTATATATCACACCTCACCGAGATACTTATTAATTATTAAGTTTAGTCCCCATAGTTAGTGTATAGTTAGGTTGGCTTAATTTCTTGTTGTGGTGTTACATGTTAAATGTTCCTGGTCGTGTGAGGGCTAGCGCCATCTAGGGTTGACATTAAGAATATGCTTAAAAACGAACAAAAAATCTCCCCACCATGTCCATAACCATTCAAGGTGAATGGCGAAGGATCGTGCAAAGGCAGATCCGGAGAACAAAATTTTTGTTGGTCAGTAGATCCGCCCAAATCTTTCTTTCTCCTCGTGGCCGTACAAGCATTCAGTTGCGCGGTGAGAAAAAAAAAATAATAAAAATAAAATTAAACCGCCGTAAATAACCGTGGTGTGAAATCAAAGTGCACTCGATCGGGAAAAAAGAACCCAAGAAAGCAGATTGGGCTCTAATCGAAAACGTGAGTACCGGCCTTCGACAGTGCTAGGAGCCTCGAAGTTAGATTTTCCGACTTTTTCTGTAGTTTCCGCTTGGAGGTGAGCAGCCCCAACACAAAAAAAAAAAAAAAAACACCTGGAGAAAGAAGGAATTAGCACCTCAACCCCATCCCCCTATTTTCGCAGTGCCAGTTCCAACCGGGTAAATATGTGCATGGAGTAACTGTTAGAAAAAGTAGCCTGATCAGTATTTTCAAATTCCACATTAGAATCGGCACTTAGTTTGGGAATTATCCAAAAGCTGCAGCCCGAGCTTTAAGCCCCCGCACTACGAACCAGCTGATCCACCAAGTCGCGGGCAGTGAACTTTGGCTGCGCGAGACGAGGACAGCCGTCTGAACGGGCTTAGTGCGGCGAAGTGGCGTAACCGTTTCGCATTCAAAACCGGGCCAAGAAACGGAAACCGGTGCTTGCAGTCAGCGTAGGACCGAAGCCGCTTAAATGTTCCTACCGGGCGGGAAAAAATAGTGCACCACGTGTGTACATAACCTCCCGGCGACCCCTAGTGGTATCGCCTCTCTTGTTCTCCTCGTGATTCGGCCTAGCTGTTCCAAACGTTTATTTAAAGTGCAGTGGAGGCCAGCGTTTGTCTTATGTGCACGTTAGTGTCATTATGTAGGCTGAATGAAAACTGTAAGAGATGTGCTCACATACATATGTATACACCGCCCACTGAAAGCCACTGAGGCCAGTAAGATCCCACCGTGACTCGCATTCCCTTGAACCTCGCAGTCCGTTGATATGTCTGTTTTTGTGTAGTTGGATATACTTAGTGTTAATTGTAACAGAAAAAAAACCAGAAAAAAAACCCACCAACACATGGAAAGTTTGAAAATGCATTTGATAAAAGCTTAAAAGTTTGAGCTTAAAAGCGTCCGCTCGGCCGGGTCCCCTCCGCGAGCTTATGCCATGCAGCACGCGCTGTACGATTTTGTTTTTGGTTTGCAGGTAAAAGTTTAATGCACCCACACACAGCCACACGCCCAGCTACGAAAGATCTTTCGCCGCGGGAACACAAACAAAAACTGAGTGAGCTTTATAACATACCAACAACATTACATTTTATTGCCTCCCAAAATTCCGCGAGCGTGGCAAAAGCTTCGTTCTTTTTTGCTAGAGCTGTTTGTCGGTCGTTGACCTCACACTTTTAAAGTAGTCACAGCTGATTGGCCTTCTGCCTTTACAATACTACTCCCTGAAGCCGATGTGCTGGGACATGTGTACCTATATTGCGCTATAGTATTATCTTTCTATCTAACGAAAAATCATTAGTTTATATCGCACTATAAAATATCGTATATGCACTTATAACTATTTACACTTATCGTATTTATTTATCTAAATTTTCCCTAGTAATAATAGCTATATCTCTTGTGACGCTTTTCGTTCCTCCTTTTGTCCATTTAGCCTTGTCTTGGAGTTCTCGGTTAGTGTTTCTTTTTTCTTGTAACATGAATATAGTATCTGAATATAGTTTCTAATAAAATGATTGTTAAGATGAATATGTGCTAGACGTTACCGCATTTGGGGGAACCATGCCGCTCGTGAGCGAAATAGGATGACCAATACCGGACACTCCAGGGATCCTGATATTATTCTTGGCTCTTTCAGGATCATGGTAGGGTGGGCGTGGCACGACTCCGTGCCAGCAAAACAGAGATGTCCGCCGCGGTGGTAGATCCCTACTCCTTCTCTGCACTATCTATGCCCCACTATACTTTCCGTACCCCTAACGATCCTTTCCTTGTCTGTCCCCCTCCCATTACCAAAAAGAGTACGCGAATTTCAATAAAATAATACCAGCAGGAGCGAAGCAACCTAACTGGAGGGTTACCCCAAAGAACCCATCCCCATTTCCGACCAGAGATCAGCCGTGGAAGCGAGCGCGTACTCCTTCTCAGTTAGCCGACCACCAGCTTCATCGTGCGAAGATTCTCTTCGTTACTCGTTACAGAGGCCAGCCACTAAAATACAACGAATAACAGCCAATTCACGCCAACACGAAAAAACGCCCAAAACACACAAAAACACACGTACCTGCCAATCACCAGACAGAGCTGCCCCCACAGCAGCTGCTTCGCCATGAACATCATCAATTTTCTGCCAAAGGGGCGGAAAAGGAGGCCTTTTTTGAACCGATGACGAACGTGGCCGAGGAGGCCAGGCCAACTCTGCTGACAACGCATCCTGGTGGCCGGACCAGCAGCCACTCGGATGCGGCCAATCAACAAGTAAGTCGACAACGTATCCTGGTGGCCGGACCAGTTGCCACTTGGATGCGGCCAATAATACTGACAGTCTGACATCACACACCGATGTCAACGCCAACATGTCAACGATGTCAACGATGTCACACAACAAATGCATCTCGGGTGGCCGAAACAGTGCCACTCGGTCTGCTGCATTAAACCAACAGACAGATGCAACTTGGGCGGCCGGACCAGAGCCGCTTGCCATCAAGACCATCATTGCCCACGATGCACGCCAATACTCACAACCAGCCAGCCAATAAACAACACACAGGGGGACAACAGAGCCGGCCGGTATACAGCGTAATGTTCGCATTGCGTTTGTTATGCCGGCCGGTGCTTCGTTGTAGTTGTCCTCCTGTTAGAAATAAAATAAATATAATTAATATGTTTATATGTGTGTAAATGTATGTCAATTATCGTTTATTTTACCTTGTCTGCATCAATGTTCTTGTTGTAGATGTCAATGTCAATCCTGTTGTTTTTTGTAGTTTTTGCATGTCCGTAGATAGTTTTAGTTACTTACCTGTGATATTAGAATTAAGTTTTTGTAAATTAATGTAGTTTTTCTGTAGTTAATTGTATATTTTTCGTAGTTTTCTAATTAGTTTTACCTTCTTACTCTTCTTCCCAACCTATCTGCCATTCCCATAATTTCCCTTGACACGTGGTATTACCAAAAATACCACGCAAATACCAGACTATGACCGATAACACACCAAAAAGCCATTTCAAATTTAAAATGCATTTATCAATGCCCAGTGTGTTATCGGTCGCAAATTCGGCAATTTATGCCCAGCCAATTCCTCCCCACCCCCTACCCACTTCAAATGCCACTAAATGCCAAATGCGGTTGACCAGGAGCAAAATTAACACTGCCAACCTCCGCCACTCTGCCAAACGCCCCAATAAAGCCATTTCAACCGCCCATATGATGCTATGCGGTCGACTCTTCGGAGCGTCACGCGCCCGGATCGAAAGATCCGGAAGTTTACAGTATCCGGGCGGTTATACGGGAGCAGGCATTTATCCCCCCCCCCCCCCCATCCTATCCCAACAACAGAGCAGCCACTACACACAGCACAAACATAAGACACTGGCCGCTAACCAACGACAACGACAACACACACAGCCACTAAAACAAACGGATATTTCCAATTCTCCATTGCCTACTTATCGGTGCTGCTGCCCTCGGACCACTTTCATCTCACTCAATATTGGGGTGAGTGAAAGTGGAACCGGGGGTGGGAGCACCGGTAAATGACGATCGGCGATCGGGCCATTCGAGTGTGGAGGAGAGAGTATGGGAGTTGGCGGACATGTGAGAGTTCCACCATGAACCTCGTCCGCCACTCTCATCTCGTCCACCCGCTCGAGAGGTCGCGATCGTCGGACGTGCCAGAACCGTTTCGTGTCGTGTCGCTTTTTTCGTTGTTCTGTGCCGTGTCGCCATTGACATTTTCTTTTTCTGTGTTGCCCTGTTTTCTTTTGTGGTGTCTGTTGTGTGCCGTGCAGTGCCGTGCCGCCCTTCCTCCACCACACCAATTAATTACCTTGACAAACTTTTGTTCCCGTCCACATCATAAAACAACAAAGAATAAAAGTGCCAATAAATACATTAAACACAAACACACACACACAAGAGACTTTTCAATTAAAAACAACAAACAGGCAGCAGATCGCCAACACACAAACCAACAGCCAGCCATGACCAGAGGAATGGCCAGACGAGGGTCAACCAGACGCCACAGTGTAACGAGTAACGAAGAGAATCTTCGCACGATGAAGCTGGTGGTCGGCTAACTGAGAAGGAGTACGCGCTCGCTTCCACGGCTGATCTCTGGTCGGAAATGGGGATGGGTTCTTTGGGGTAACCCTCCAGTTAGGTTGCTTCGCTCCTGCTGGTATTATTTTATTAAAATTCGCGTACTCTTTTTGGTAATGGGAGGGGGACCCTACCACCGCGGCGGACATCTCTGTTTTGCTGGCACGGAGTCGTGCCACGCCCACCCTACCATGATCCTGAAAGAGCCAATAATAATATCAGGATCCCTGGAGTGTCCGGTATTGGTCATCCTATTTCGCTCACGAGCGGCATGGTTCCCCCAACTGCGGTAACGTCTAGCACATATTCATCTTAACAATCATTTTATTAGAAACTATATTCAGATACTATATTCATGTTACAAGAAAAAAGAAACACTAACCGAGAACTCCAAGACAAGGCTAAATGGACAAAAGGAGGAACGAAAAGCGTCACAAGAGATATAGCTATTATTACTAGGGAATATTTAGATAAATAAATACGATAAGTGTAAATAGTTATAAGTGCATATACGATATTTTATAGTGCGATATAAACTAATGATTTTTCCTTAGATAGAAAGATAATACTATAGCGCAATATAGGTACACATGTCCCAGCACATCGGCTTCAGGGAGTAGTAGGACATACTATTCGTTCTACCAAGCGTATTGTAAAGGCAGAAGGCCAATCAGCTGTGACTACTTTAAAAGTGTGAGGTCAACGACCGACAAACAGCTCTAGCAAAAAAAGAACGAAGCTTTTGCCACGCTCGCGGAATTTTGGGAGGCAATAAAATGTAAGGTTGTTGGTATATTATAAAGCTCACTCAGTTTTTGTTTGTGTTCCCGCGGCGAAAGATCTTTCGTAGCTGGGCGTGTGGCTGTGTGTGGGTGCATTAAACTTGTACCTGCAAACCAAAAACAAAATCGTACAGCGCGTGCTGCATGGCATAAGCTCGCGGATGGGACCCGGCCGAGCGGACGCTTTTAAGCTCAAACTTTTAAGCTTTTATCAAATGCATTTTCAAACTTTCCATGTGTTGGTGGGTTTTTTTTTTCTGGTTTTTTTTTTTTCCTGTCTACAATTAACGCTAAGTATATCCAACTACACAAAAACAGACATATCAACGGACTGCGAGGTTCAAGGGAATGCGAGTCACGGTGGGATCTTACTGGCCTCAGTGGCTTTCAGTGGGCGGTGTATACATATGTATGTGAGCACATCTCTTACAGTTTTCATTCAGCCTACATAATGACACTAACGTGCACATAAGACAAACGCTGGCCTCCACTGCACTTTAAATAAACGTTTGGAACAGTAAGGCCGAATCACGAGAAGAACAAGAGAGGCGATACCATTAGGGGTCGCTGTGAGGTTATGTACACACGTGGTGCACTATTTTTTCCCTCCCGGTAGGAACATTTAAGCGGCTTCGGGCCTACGCTGACTGCAAGCACCGGTTTCCGTTTCTTGGCCCGGTTTTGAATGCGAAACGGTTACGCCACTTCGCCGCACTAAGCCCGTTCAGACGGCTGTCCTCGTCTCGCGCAGCCAAAGTTCACTGCCCGCGACTTGGTGGATCAGCTGGTTCGTAGTGCGGCGGCTTAAAGCTCGGGCTGCAGCTTTTGGATAATTCCCAAACTAAGTGCCGATTCTAATGTGGAATTTGAAAATACTGATCAGGCTACTTTTTCTAACAGTTACTCCATGCACATATTTACCCGGTTGGAACTGGCACTGCGAAAATAGGGGGATGGGGTTGAGGTGCTAATTCCTTCTTTCTCCAGGTGGTTTTTTTTTTTTTTTTTTGTGTTGGGGCTGCTCACCTCCAAGCGGAAACTACAGAAAAATTCGGAAAATCTAACTTCGAGGCTCCTAGCACTGTCGAAGGCCGGTACTCACGTTTTCGATTAGAGCCCAATCTGCTTTCTTGGGTTCTTTTTTCCCGATCGAGTGCACTTTGGTTTCACACCACGGTTATTTACGGCGGTTTAATTTTATTTTTATTATTTTTTTTTTCTCACCGCGCAACTGAATGCTTGTACGGCCACGAGGAGAAAGAAAGATTTGGGCGGATCTACTGACCAACAAAAATTTTGTTCTCCGGATCTGCCTTTGCACGATCCTTCGCCATTCACCTTGAATGGTTATGGACATGGTGGGGAGATTTTTTGTTCGTTTTTAAGCATATTCTTAATGTCAACCCTAGATGGCGCTAGCCCTCACACGACCAGGAACATTTAACATGTAACACCACAACAAGAAATTAAGCCAACCTAACTATACACTAACTATGGGGACTAAACTTAATAATTAATAAGTATCTCGGTGAGGTGTGATATATACTTGTATAAATAATATAACATATATAAATATATTTATATATATATTATATACATAAATATATAAATTGTACAAATACCATCGGGCATACTTTCAGGCGAAGAACACAAATATGCTTTCCTATCCGCCCGACAAGCGACCACTACAAATCCCCCCGGCCAAGATCACACTTTGGTGTTAATCACATCAAAGGGTGATAGCCGCTTGGAGGAAAACCGTTAACCTGTATTAGGATGGTCACTGCTTTATGTCTTTAGCGTGGTATTTTCCGATAAGTCTACCTTGGGGATCTTCCAACTCGTAATAACTGTGACCAAGCCTACGTTTTATTCTAGCTTTTACAAAAGTAGGAGCTAGTTTTGCGCTGAAACCTTTAACGAAATTGCTCTGCTGAAAGTTGCGTCTGTAGACCTCCTGGCCAACTTTGAACGCCACTTCACGACTTCGAAGGTTGTACTGCTGTTCGTTTCGTTGGTGTTGTTTTTGTATTGTTCGTTGGGCTGTTTTTCGAATCACATCAAACGAATCTTCCCGACCAAAACTCACGGTACGATCTTCTAAAACCTGCAAATTTCGTAAGAGCTGATAGGTGTCTCCATTGGTGATCATGTGCTGTCCAAATGCAACCCGATAGGGGCTGTCGTTTAGGGCTGAATGCAGACTAGATCGTAAGGCACAACTAATAGAACTAAGCTGCTCATCCCAATTACACACGTCGGCATAAGTATTTTGACAAAGCGTTTAGCGTTGAATTTTGACGAATTGCTACGTGTTACAGCTCTCTTATCTGATTTCCCGCTAACTACATGAATGCATAAAGTATATTGCAAATTATCTTCGTAGTTGCATTTTGCGTTTTGTTAATATGCTTCTTATTCTCATTCGTAATCTGATCTTGGCTGGACAAAAGTATTTTGTCAGAAATTCAATTAATTTGCATTGCTCTGCTGTTGATAGAAAGCGAAACCATTATTACGGATTATCTCAGTTTAGAGATTGTAAATGCTGATAAAAATTGTTTTCGTTTAATAATTTGTGAAATATGAGTAACCGAAAGGAATTCAGTGAATGTCTTAAAAATGAAATAATAGTGAAGTTCAACTCTTTTATTTCAGTGCAAAATATCAGTAGATTATAGTATATTTCACGTCAGACAAACTGCTATAAAAAAACAAATTTAAAAAAACCAACACTGCAAAAAACACGCTACACGTTGTGGCAGACCACGAAAGACAACTGCCAAGGTAGACACTTTTAGTTTGCGGCAATTTAAGCAGGATGTCTTAAAAACTCCTCGATCGGTTGCCAATGACTTGAAGGGAACAGGAAATTTTGATGTCAGCGAACGGACAATACGTAGACGTCTTAAGGAAACTGATTTTGGAACATATATTACTAGAGCTATACTGCAAATAACACAGCGCAATAAGTCAAAGCGCCTTGAATTTGCCAAAAAATTGATCGGCAAATAATTTTAATTTTGGAAAAATTTTTTATGGAGCGATGCAAGGGCTTTTCAGTTTCATGGCTCAAAAAAAAAAAGTTTTCGTAAGAAACCTAAAATAACGTCGCAAAAAAGTAGCACCCATATGTGAAAGAGCGAGCCATGGAGGTGGGACCGTAATGTTTTGGGGATGCGTCGCCTACAATGGCTTGGGAAATTTAGTTCCTGTAGATGGCAGCATGAATAAAGAGAAATATTTGGAAGTGCTAAACCATCACGCTTTCCCCTCTGGAGATAATTTGATTGGGGAGTCCTTTACATTCCAACAGGACAACGCCCCGTGCCATAAAGCTAAAGTCGTTACCCAATTCTTGAAGGACATTGGGGTTAATACTTTGGACTAGCCGGCCCAGAGCCCAGACTTACACATTATCGAGAATCTCTGGTCTTATATAAAAAGAAACCGGACTCCAAATTTGACAAGGAACCGTGAGGATACAATCTCAGAGGTGAAATCACTCTGGAGAGAAATTCCATTGTCTTATATCCACAGCTTAGTGGAATCAGTTCCAAGACGTCTGCAAAAGGTGATAGAGGCAAAGGGAGGGTATATATTTTACTGATTCATTATGAAAATTACCTTCGTTCCATTCGTTTTTGTTTTTTTTTCACATTTTATAAAATGTCAAAATACTTATGCCACCGTCTGTTTACGAATAATTAATTTTCATTTCAGAATAAACGCACTTATCATACTTTTTGTACATATTTTTATAAGCTTAATATAATACCTATCTACGATAAATAAATATACTTTCTACTTAAGAAAAATAAAAAGTTACAACCAAATATGCAGTGCATAATTTTTGTCAAAATACTTATGCCGACGTGTGTAGTTTGATCTGGCTTGATGTAAGCTTTAATGGCGGCAATAACGGATCTGTTAACGCGTTCCGATGCGTTGGCTTGAGGTGCGTACACAGCCGTATAAAAATGCTGCACATTGTACTTTTTCAACAGCGAATTGAAGTGATGGGACTTAAATTGTACTCCATTGTCGGACACAACCACTTCGGGTACCCCGAAGCAATGGAATAGGTCCTCTTCCATGAATCGAGTTATCGCCTCCGCTGTAAATTTCTTTACGGGTTTTAAAAACGGATATTTTGAAAGATGGTCCAAAACAACGAAGATACCGATATTTCCGGATTTGCTTCGTGGATACGGACCCAGGAAATCCACAAACAACTTCTGAAACACTCGTTGAGTTTCCTTCACTGGAGCTAATGGGGGTCGTAACGAACGATTCGGGTACTTGGTGCACTTGCAGACCGAACAGCTGTTTATGAACGCTCTCACATCGGTTACTAAACTTGGCCAATAATAATAACGTCGAACTCTCTCCAACGTTTTATTAATGCCGCTATGAGCTGCTAGCGACTGTTCGTGACTCTGTTTTAGTACATCGGACACCAGCTCCGTTGGAACCCACAGCTTCCAACACAGGTCGTCAGCGATCTGATCAGCAGCCGCGTGTTCTGCTCGCCGATATATGAGATTATCGATCACCTTAATGTCTGGCATCTGTGTCTGGTTGCCTTTAATTTTTCGAATAAGTTCCAAATATTCTGCCGACTTGAAGCAATCAGACTGCAAGTCTACCAATCCATCGCAGCTGAATGCCGATAGATCTTCGGTGTGCACCCGCGACAGAGCATCTGGGACAACATTTTGGCTACCTTTGCGGTGGAAAATTTTGAAGTTGAACCCCTGCAATTTGAGAGCCCATCTTGCCAATCTAGAACTTAGGTCCGATTGTGACATTAGCCACTTCAATGATGCATGGTCGGTATGGATGGAGAACTCGTGTCCTTCCACATAAGCTCGAAACTTCTTCACACACATTATGGCTGCCAAACACTCTTTCTCCGTGACTGAATAGTTTCGCTGACACTGATTCAGCTTGCGAGACATGAATGCGATTGGGATGTCATTACCATCGCTATCCGTTTGCATTAACACGCCGCCAACTCCGGTGTGGCTGGCATCGCAATGAATGGCAAATGGAATGGTAAAGTCGGGGCTATGTAGGACTGGTGCCTCGCACATTTGGTCTTTTAAACTTTCAAACGCCCTTTGCGCTTCGTTGGTCCATACAAACGATCGACGTTGCTTTAGTGTATCTGATATTGGGGCAGCAATTCCGGCATAGTTTTTAATAAATTTATGGTACCATCCAGTGGTTCCCAAAAATCGTCGCACTTGCTTCACCGATCGTGGCACTGGAAACTCCCGAATAGCAGCAACTTTTTCGGGATCCGTTTGTATCATCCCATACCCTATCACGTGGCCCAGGTATTTCACTTCCTTCAGGCAAAATTTGCTCTTCTCTACGTTTATCGTCAGTCCAGCTTGAGACAGTCGGTCGGCCAGCGCTTTCAACACGGACATGTGCTTCTCGAAGGACTCCGAAATCACCAATAAGTCGTCGAGATAAATGAAAATCTCATTTCGCAAAGATGGTGGGATAACTTTATCCATCAGTTTGGACATGGTCTGTGGGGCATTGCATAAACCAAACGGCATCACCGTGAATTGATATAGCGGCCTCCCAGGCACAGCAAAAGCCGTCTTCTCCCGAGCCCTTGGAGTAAGCGGAATCTGCCAGTAAGCATCTTTAAGATTGATGCTTGAAATGAACTGCGCTTTTGGAAGTCTACTTAAAATGCCATCAATGAGGGGCATAGGGTAAGCATTTTTGACTGTTACTCCGTTAACTTTCCGGCTATCAAGGCAAAGGCGAACCTTACCTGGCTTACGCACAATTACTACCGGGGAAGACCACGGGCTATCTGATTCTTCAATCACCCCAAGGCCTAACATTCGGTCCAACTCTTCGTATATACATTTTTCGACTGCAGGCGACACTGCGTAGTGGCGTTGTTTTATGGGCCGAGTCTCGGAAATTTCTATGTCATGTGTAAGCCAGTTTGTCTTTCCTAATCCTTTTTCGGCAAACGAAGGGAACATCTGTACTATCGCTACTAGTTCCTTCTGCTGTAATTCCGACAAAGGTATTTGCATCGGGTTGTCAAAGTTTATAGCCGCCAAACTGTTGTTATTCGCTTTGCTCATTAAGAAGAACGGCAGTAGATTAAAGCTTCTCCAAAAGTCTATTCCTAGATATAACTCCTGCGATAACGATGGTACAAGATAAAGGCATATTCGTTTGGAATTTCCACGAAAGCAAATGAGTGTGGAGATCCTACCTAGAATAACTTGCTTTTTCCCATCTGCGGGTCGCACGGCTGACTTCATCGGCTTGACCTCAGGGTTTGTTCGAGATAACTCTTCTGCAAATTTACCCCAAGGCAGCTGATTGAGGCGCCTGTGTCCATTAATCCACTTATCGTCTTGCCAAACAGAGTGACATTGGCGTAGGGTCGTAGGTCAGTGATATTACTAATAACAGAGGCTAATAATGCTCTGCGCGCATTTTTACTCTGCGTGCGGAACAGCTTCCTACGCTTACGGTCTCGAGTTTTGCTAGGCGCAGGGGTCGTTTCCTGATCGTCGTCCTGTACTGGTATCATAGTGGTCGTTATCATGTCAGGAGGTAGGGGGAGTGAGCTTGACGTAGCCCCGGTTACTCCGTATTCGTTGCCTTCGACACTAGCTTGCGTGCACTCGATATCGGTGCACGAGCCAACTCGTTTTTTGACGAGCTACATTTTCGGCACGATGGTTTATATGTGTCCCGCTTACCACATCCATAACAGAATACTTTACGCTCTGCTTCGCACTCTTGATATCGGTGGCCTTGTTTATTGCAATTCCAGCAAGAAAGCGTCATCGCGTCGATATCAAAAGCGTCAGCTTCTTCCGAATCGCCTTCTGCCAGACCTTTTGTCTAGATGGACATTTCGTTCACCTGATTGCGAGGAACAAATCGTCGAGTAGCCGGGATTGGCTTAGCAGTATTTTCCATGAACCTTTCACGCTTGCGGACCACTTGTCGCAACTGCACAATGTTCGGTATGGGCACATATAAAATCTCATGTTGTATCTCATTGAGCAGATTTGCTCGCAACACCTCTAACAAGGACTGCTCGGTCATCGGCTGCACGAGCTTGTCTGCAAGCGCCACTATGGCCTCATAAAAACTGTCAAACGGTTCGTTGACTTTCTGCTTCCTCTGGATGATCGCGGTTCTGATTTCTAAATCTGTTCTGCCGTCCGAAAACTGCGATCTCTGAGCAATACAGAGATCAATCCAGCGCACTCTTGGGACGCTATTATGATACCTCCAGTACCATTCACCCGCGCTTCCTTCGAACAGGTTGCTCGCGTAGCGAGATAACAATTCAAAATTGCTATCTAATGTCTGGCTGGTCAGAGCTTCGACGCGATACAAAAAATCATCTATTGACATAGAGGAGCGCCCTGAGAATCTCAACTTCCAGTTCGCGATTATCTGGCTAATCCGATCCGCGCGCAACTGATGTGATTGCCCCGACTCGGGTGGGGCTGACAAGTTAGTCGGTCGCTCGGACGCTGAGTTTGGCAATGCTGCGTTTTCCCTGGCGGATAACCTAAAGAGTTGCTCAAAGGATTGATTTGACCTAACGGGAGAGGACTGCCTATGGGCTGGGTGTACCCTTTCCGTTGGAACTGGAGCTGCATTCTGAAGCGACAATCTTTGAAACCCCGCTTCAATCGCGTTAGCTAGCATTTGAGTGTGCTGTGCTAGTGCGGCTGTCACTGCGGCCGCAATGGTCTGTTGCAAGCTACCATCCGTGGCTGGCAGACCCGTTCGAGCTGCTGAAGCTGACACCACTGCTGCCGCAGAATTTGGCGGTTGGCCTCTAGGACGATCTGGAGCGGCCATTGGACCGGACACACTAGGCCCTTCGGGTTGGCTAACACTTCGGACCCCACTCTGCATATTGGCAGCGGATAATTGGTTTTGCTGTGATTTAAGTGTTTTCGAACGGGATCTGGTCACTGCAACTGCCCCTGGTTGGCTGCCCGAGGCTTGAGCTGCTTCTAGTTCTTCTGCCAAATTAAGGGTCGATTTGCTCAGCGCAGTTCTGCACACTGGACAGACTTTCTTATTTCCTGAACGTGCACTAAAGCAGGTGTGATGGAAATAATGGTTACAGCTGGTAGCTAATAGTTGGCCTGGGTATTCGACTTCTTGCGTTCATACACAGCAAAAGGTTTCGCTCTCTTTTGTAAAGTTATCCTATATATTAACTAGCTTTAAGCACGTTCCTATAAATCTAGTTCAGACAAATATTAACAAAAAAAGAAACAATAATAACGGGGAAAGCAAAAAAAAACGATCTTTGATAGAGAGATTTTGGGGGAAACCATGCAACCCTTTCCCTCCGAAAGGTTGCCAATAACTATGCGTGGTAGAGCGAAAAAGGGGGAAATAAAAAAAAGGTATCTTCGGCAATCGTGACCCAAGTAGTAGCTCTAGGCCCCTTCCTGTCTGCGGCGAACGCCTAAACATAGGGACGGACGACGTTCTTGCCCGCGTGCCCATACCAGGATCACGACGGTGTTCGTCAGCCGCCCATCGAGGAAACATTACCGAAGCGGTTACGGGGAGTTTGTAATAGTCTCGGCGTGCTACGACCTATACCTGTTTCGCAGCCATTATCGGTCCGGGCCGGAAACGTAGCACGAAGAAACGCACCAGCACCAGGGGTACCACGTTCGGCCGGCGATAACCTGCTGTATAAATCGGCGCACGAATAGACCAATCACTAGAAAGTAGAGAGAGAAACAAAAGACGGAGGCACCCTAATAACCCCGATTCGAGTTGAGCGGCAACAAAAAATAATTTTGATTCTTCTAGCTGACTCCGGTGACAACTGAACCAAAGCTACCCAAGGTACCTGTCAATTTCCAAGGGATACGGGCGAATGTATTCACTAATATGCTTCTGTATAGCGGCAGGTCGTAGATTTACTCCACTAATAACCCTGTGTCCAGCCAACTTCCACATACCAGTGAATCCATCTAGATTTCACTGCTATGGAATATACTGCTCGGCAATAAAGCTATGGTGAAGCTATTATCGATTCCAGAGCAGCTTGCCATCGAGCAAGGGTTATGGATCATACTCCGATGCGGGCTAACCGTTATCGGAAACTAATAAGCATCCACCATCACAGGATCCAATTCCAGGACATAAGGAAGGCTTTAAGGAAGGGGGGTGGGAAACAGGGAACAAAAGTCTTAAGCCAGTGCATGACTATGCACTGCTCGCAGGTGTTATGGACTTTCTCAACAATTTTTCTGCTTCGGGGTCAAGTTTGGCTGGGGTCACACACAACCATATAAGTTAATGTAACTCCGCTTTGTAACGTTTACAATTACGTCAAACCTGACCTTCAGGCCTTTCGGCCCACGTTGGGCGCCAAATAAAATAATTATTACTGTAACGAGTAACGAAGAGAATCTTCGCACGATGAAGCTGGTGGTCGGCTAACTGAGAAGGAGTACGCGCTCGCTTCCACGGCTGATCTCTGGTCGGAAATGGGGATGGGTTCTTTGGGGTAACCCTCCAGTTAGGTTGCTTCGCTCCTGCTGGTATTATTTTATTAAAATTCGCGTACTCTTTTTGGTAATGGGAGGGGGACAGACAAGGAAAGGATCGTTAGGGGTACGGAAAGTATAGTGGGGCAAAGATAAGGCAGAGAAGGAGTAGGGATCTACCACCGCGGCGGACATCTCTGTTTTGCTGGCACAGAGTCGTGCCACGCCCACCCTACCATGATCCTGAAAGAGCCAATAATAATATCAGGATCCCTGGAGTGTCCGGTATTGGTCATCCTATTTCGCTCACGAGCGGCATGGTTCCCCCAACTGCGATAACGTCTAGCACATATTCATCTTAACAATCATTTTATTAAAAACTATATTCAGATACTATATTCATGTTACAAGAAAAAAGAAACACTAACCGAGAACTCCAAGACAAGGCTAAATGGACAAAAGGAGGAACGAAAAGCGTCACAAGAGATATAGCTATTATTACTAGGGAATATTTAGATAAATAAATACGATAAGTGTAAATAGTTATAAGTGCATATACGATATTTTATAGTGCGATATAAACTAATGATTTTTCCTTAGATAGAAAGATAATACTATAGCGCAATATAGGTACACATGTCCCAGCACATCGGCTTCAGGGAGTAGTTGGACATACTATTCGTTCTACCAAGCGTATTGTAAAGGCAGAAGGCCAATCAGCTGTGACTACTTTAAAAGTGTGAGGTCAACGACCGACAAACAGCTCTAGCAAAAAAAAGAACGAAGCTTTTGCCACGCTCGCGGAATTTTGGGAGGCAATAAAATGTAAGGTTGTTGGTATATTATAAAGCTCACTCAGTTTTTGTTTGTGTTCCCGCGGCGAAAGATCTTTCGTAGCTGGGCGTGTGGCTGTGTGTGGGTGCATTAAACTTGTACCTGCAAACCAAAAACAAAATCGTACAGCGCGTGCTGCATGGCATAAGCTCGCGGATGGGACCCGGCCGAGCGGACGCTTTTAAGCTCAAACTTTTAAGCTTTTATCAAATGCATTTTCAAACTTTCCATGTGTTGGTGGGTTTTTTTTTCTGGTTTTTTTTTTCCTGTCTACAATTAACGCTAAGTATATCCAACTACACAAAAAAAGACATATCAACGGACTGCGAGGTTCAAGGGAATGCGAGTCACGGTGGGATCTTACTGGCCTCAGTGGCTTTCAGTGGGCGGTGTATACATATGTATGTGAGCACATCTCTTACAGTTTTCATTCAGCCTACATAATGACACTAACGTGCACATAAGACAAACGCTGGCCTCCACTGCACTTTAAATAAACGTTTGGAACAGTAAGGCCGAATCACGAGAAGAACAAGAGAGGCGATACCACTAGGGGTCGCCGGGAGGTTATGTACACACGTGGTGCACTATTTTTTCCCGCCCGGTAGGAACATTTAAGCGGCTTCGGGCCTACGCTGACTGCAAGCACCGGTTTCCGTTTCTTGGCCCGGTTTTGAATGCGAAACGGTTACGCCACTTCGCCGCACTAAGCCCGTTCAGACGGCTGTCCTCGTCTCGCGCAGCCAAAGTTCACTGCCCGCGACTTGGTGGATCAGCTGGTTCGTAGTGCGGGGGCTTAAAGCTCGGGCTGCAGCTTTTGGATAATTCCCAAACTAAGTGCCGATTCTAATGTGGAATTTTAAAATACTGATCAGGCTACTTTTTCTAACAGTTACTCCATGCACATATTTACCCGGTTGGAACTGGCACTGCGAAAATAGGGGGATGGGGTTGAGGTGCTAATTCCTTCTTTCTCCAGGTGGTTTTTTTTTTTTTTTGTGTTGGGGCTGCTCACCTCCAAGCGGAAACTACAGAAAAAATCGGAAAATCTAACTTCGAGGCTCCTAGCACTGTCGAAGGCCGGTACTCACGTTTTCGATTAGAGCCCAATCTGCTTTCTTGGGTTCTTTTTTCCCGATCGAGTGCACTTTGGTTTCACACCACGGTTATTTACGGCGGTTTAATTTTATTTTTATTATTTTTTTTTCTCACCGCGCAACTGAATGCTTGTACGGCCACGAGGAGAAAGAAAGATTTGGGCGGATCTACTGACCAACAAAAATTTTGTTCTCCGGATCTGCCTTTGCACGATCCTTCGCCATTCACCTTGAATGGTTATGGATATGGTGGGGAGATTTTTGTTCGTTTTTAAGCATATTCTTAATGTCAACCCTAGATGGCGCTAGCCCTCACACGACCAGGAACATTTAACATGTAACACCACAACAAGAAATTAAGCCAACCTAACTATACACTAACTATGGGGACTAAACTTAATAATTAATAAGTATCTCGGTGAGGTGTGATATATACTTGTATAAATAATATAATATATATAAATATATTTATATATATATTATGTACACAAATATATAAATTGTACAAATACCATCGGGCATACTTTCAGGCGAAGAACACAAATATGCTTTCCTATCCGCCCGACAAGCGACCACTACAACAGCGACGGCGGCAGAGCGGCCCGCAGAGGCGCCCTAGCAGCAGCAGCAGCAGCCAACAACACCAACACAAACACCGCCAATAGCAGCAGCAGCAGCAGAGCCCTCGGCGCAGGCGCCACCACCAACGCCCCAGCCAATGCACAGCGCCGACGCCACAGCCATCCATCGAGTGAGTACAAAGCCATTGCCATGGCCGATATAGCCACGGCCACAGCCTCTCCCCCCTCGAGCCCCATCACAAAAACCGCGCCAACCACGAAGGGAAAGGCCGAAAAGAAGCCGCTCTCACTGCCACTTTTCCCGCCTCTCACGCTCTTGGACGCACAAAACTGTTCAGGAGTAACGGGAGAGGGAGAAGACGGAGGAGAGCCGGCAAGCCGACGCGCAAGAGCGGAGCGCCAAAACGGCCAACGGGCCGCCACACACACACACACGACCGGATCGAACCTGTTGCGAGTCGAACCTGGTTCGAGCTCGAGCAGCGGGTCGATCCGAGCCATAGCCCAGCCTACACAAGTGCCACCAATCCCACCAACACCAAAACGACGCCGCGCCCTCATCGACAGTGGGAGCGAAGATGAGGATGAGGGAGAGAGGAAGCAGGCCAGGCATGAGAGACGGGTGTGACCCAGTGGAGCGGTAACAGGCGCCAGCATCTGTGTCGTCGTTGGAAATGGCAGCTGTTGGTTCGGATTGGCGTGACGTCACGGCCATGGTCAGGCGGCAGCGTCATCAAAGAAGGCCTCCTTTTCCATCCCTTTGGCAGGAAATTGTCATTGTTGATGGCGAGGCAGCTTCTTGATGGTCAGCTCTGTCTGGTGATTGGCAGGTACGTGTGATTTTTGTGTGTTTTGGCCGTTTTTCGTTGTTGTCCGTATTGACGTCTCTTTCCTTTGTTGCAGTGGCTGTCTCTGGATCGACGATTGGGCACATCAATAGGCGCCGCCCGATCGCATGCTTTCGCGTGCGCTGGCGATTTGGGCCCTCCACACTTGGCCCAGACCCTCCAGATCGTCGAATGGATCGTGGTCGGTCCACTCGTCGTCATCATCGTCATTAATTGCTTCGCAGTCCATATCGGGTTCGGATTCCGATATGGCTGCGGCGTCAAAGTGCGTATTTGGTGCTGGTCGTGGTGATGGCTGTGTGGATGCTGCTGCTGCTGTTGTTGTCCGTTGTGGCGGCACTCCTCCCGTGCTCTCGTCCCTTGCCTGCAGCAGGTTTGTCAGTTTCGTTGAAATTGCTGCCAGTTTTTCTTCCAGCTCTCTAATTTTACCGGCATATCTTTTCAGATTATGGGCACAGCTCCCATCGCACTGGGCGCCTGGCTGCTGCTGTAGCTGGGGTTGGCGTGGCGTCGGAGCACGATTTGGGATCGGCTGCATCGGCTGGACCCTTTGGTATTGGCGCCCCTCGGCCAGTGGCTGGGGATGTTGGTCGCGATGCTGTAGCTGTTGCCGATGCTGCCGACCCGGACCGCGTTGGCGTTGCTGCTGCGGCTGTGAGTGGAGTGGCTGTGTGGGTGGCTGCTGCTGCAACTGTCGCTGTAGTGGCTGCTGGTGACGTTGTGGTGGCTGCTGGATACGATGTGCTGGCTGTTGCTGCTGTATTGACTGCTGCATTGGCTGTGGCTGTTGCCGTATTGGCTGAGGCTGCTGCTGCTGCCGTCGATGCTCCTGGACAGCGACCCTGTGGGCCAGGAGCCGCTGCCTGGCTGCCTTGTAGGCGCTGCAGCCCTTGTAGGCGCTGATGTGCTGGCCCTGGCAGTTGGCGCACTTGGGAGTAACGTTCCTTGGCTTGCTGCACTCCGTCGTCAGGTGTCCAACCGCGCATTTCATGCAAACTGCAGCGCGTCTACAATATGCGCGGGTGTGGCCAAACACCTGACATCGATGGCACTGGGCAGGGTCACGGGAGACTCCAAGTCTCTCAACCGTGACGGGCCTCCCACCCAGGCGTCGCAGCTTTAACACCCCGCATTGGCCACGGTCCGGTTTGGGGGCGATCTCAGCCTCAAAGAGATTGAATTGGCGGCTGTGATCGAATCGATCGGTGATTGCCCTTACAAACCGAACCGTGAACCCCTCGTTCAGCATACTGCTGCGAATCCAATCCGGCGGCATGGAGTGGGAGAGTCCTCGGATGAGGATCCTCAAGCCACGTTCCTGGCTGGGCTGATGCCCGAATTCGCCGTGCCGGATGTCATCGTCGGTGGTAGTGGCAGGGGTGTTTGTGATGGTGATGGCGGTGGTGGTGTTGGTATTGGTCTTGGCAGGTGTATTTGTAATTGTAATTGCGTTGGCGTCATTATTTGTATTGATATTGTCAGTATTGTCTATGTGAATGGCTGGTGATTGTCTATGTATTGGCTGTTGTCGATGTTGGTGATGGCTGTGGGTCTGGCTATTGGCATTTATAGTAGTGGCAGGGGCATGGGCAGGGGCAGGGGCATGTGTTCGCTGTGCAGATTGCGGCATAGTGGCAGGAGCGGCAACTGTGTTGGTGTTGGCTGTATTTGTTGTCCGTTTCTGCTGCCTCTGTTGTTGCTGCCGCAGCTCGTGCTGCCTCAACTGCTCCCGGACAATAGCCTCTAGCTCCTCCAGTGTCTGCCTTTTCTTCTTCGGCTTCCCAATTGGCGGCCGCTGCTGCCGCTGCTGGTGATGGCGGCCCCGTCGTCTGGCCTGCTTCCTCTCACCCTCACCCTCATCGTCACTCCCACTGTCGATGAGGGCGCGGCGTCGTTTTGGTGTTGGTGGGATTGGTGGTATTTGTGCAGGCTGGGCATTGGCACGGATCGACCCGCTGCTCGAACTCGAACCAGGTTCGACCCGCAACAGGTTCGATCCGGTCGTGTGTGTGTGTGGCTGCCCGTTGGCCGTTTTGGCGCTCCGCTCTTGCGCGTCGGTTTGCCGGCTCTCCTCCGTCTTATCCCTCTCCCGTTACTCCCGAACAGTTTTGTATGTCCGAGAGCGTGAGAGGCGGGAAAAGTGGCGTCTTTTCGGCCTTTCCCTTTGTGTTTGGCGGGATTTTGGGATTTGGCAGGGTTGCGGGATTTGCGGTTGGTATTGGCGCTGCTGTTGCTGCTGATGTGATGGGGCTCGAGGGGGGAGTGGCTGTGGCCGTGGATATGTCGGCCATGGGAATGGCTGGGTACTCACTCGATGGATGGCTGTGGCGTCGGCGCTCTGCATTGGCTGGGGCGGTGGGTTTGGCGCCTGCGCCGAGGGCTCTGCTGCTGCTGCTGCTATTGGCGGTGTTTGTGTTGGTGTTGTTGGCTGCTGCTGCTGCTGCTAGGGCGCCTCTGCGGGCCGCTCTGCCCCGTCGCTGTGTCGTCTGGTTGTCCCTCGTCTGGCCATTCCTCTGGTCATGGCTGGCTGTTGGTTTGTGTGTTGGCGATCTGCTGCCTGTTTGTTGTTCTTTAATTGAAAAGTCTCTTGTGTGTGTTTGTATTTAATGTATTTATTGGCACCTTAGTTCTCTTTTTTTCTTGTCTATCACAGTTATCTCTTTTAGTTTGTGATGTTTGTGATGTTTGTGATGTTTGTAGTGGCACAGGAACTAAAGCTTGTCGGAGATAGTAGTGGGTGGGGTGAAGGAAGGGCTGGAGCGTGGTGGATTGGCGAGGAGCACTTTTCCGCGTTTGGAATGGTCATGTACAGTGGCGAAAGGTGAGGGGGGGGGGGGCGACACAAAATGGCTGCTGCCTGGCTTGGCTTGGCGTCGTCTGGCCTTCACTGTCTTTATTTTTTGGCACCAGAGCACAAATGACACGGCAAACGAAAAACGACAAAACAGTCAAAACGACAAACGACACGGGCAAAACTGATGGCAACGAACAAACAAACCTGCGATTTTATTTTATTTTAATGGCGGCGGCGATGGTTCAATTTATATACATCCGACGATCGCGACCTCTCGAGCGGGTGGACGAGATGAGAGTGGCGGACGAGGTTCATGGTGGAACTCTCACATGTCCGCCAACTCCCACACTCTCCCCCTCAACTCGAAAGGCCCGATCGCCGGTCGTCACTTACCGGTGCTCTCACCCCCGGTTCCACTTTCACTCACCCCAATATTCAGTGAGATGAAAGTAGTCCGAGGGCAGCAGCACCGATAAGTAGGCAATGGAAGATTTGAACGGCCTTCTGTTTCAGTGGCTGTGTGTGTTGTTGTTGGGCAATGGCCCGTGTCTAATGTTTCTCTGTGCTGTGTGAATTGGCTGCTCTGTTCTCAAGGATGGGATGGGATGGGAAGGGGAAAGTTTGCCTGCCCCCCTATACCCGCCCGGATACTTTCAACTTCCGGATCTTACGATCCGGGCGAGAGACGCTCCGAAGAGTCGACCGCATAGCATCTTGTGGGCGGTTGTATTGGCATTGTTGGGGCATTTGGCTGAGTGGCGAAGGATGGCAGTGTTCATTTTATTCCTGCTCAGCCTCATTTGGCATTTAGTGGCATTTGAAGTGGGTGGGGGGTGGGTAAGGAATTGGCTGGGCATAATGTTGTCAAGGATGGGATGGGATGGGAAGGGGGAAAATTGCCTGCTCCCGTATAACCGCCCGGATACTTTCAACTTCCGGATCTTACGATCCGGGCGCGAGACGCTCCGAAGAGTCGACCGCATAGCATCTTGTGGGCGGTTGTAATGGCTTGTTGGGGCGTTTGGCAGAGTGGCGAAGGATGGCAGTGTACATTTTAGTCCTGCTCAGCCTCATTTGGTCTTCGATGGCATTTGATGTGGGTGGGTGGGGTGGGTGTGGGATTGGCTGGGCATAATTGCCGAAGTTGCGACCGATAACACACGGCATTGATAAAAGCAATTTGAATTTGAATTGGCTTTTTGGTGTGTTATCGGTCAAGTCTGGTATTTGCGTGGTATTTTGGTAATACCACGTGTCAAGAGGAATTATGGGAATGGCAAATAGGTTGGGAAGAAGAGGACGGAAAAAGGTAAAACTAATCAGAAACTACGAAAAATATACAATTAACTACAGAAAAAACTACATTAATTTACAAAAACTTATTCCTAATATCACAGGCAAGTAACTAAAACTATGGACAAACTATCTACGGACATGCTGTAACGGACCTGCTTCTTGGTTCGCTTGAGTTTGCTGGGCTCGCTCAGCGGTCGGCCGATTCGTCGCAACGTATTTTTATTGTTGCCCCCAACGACAAATGATAAGACCTTCCTTTTCTTTAATCGAATCTCTCTTTATTCGTACTTATATTAGGACTTAGGGCTAGCTGCTACAATTCAGCTTATCTATGGATCTCCACCACGCGTGGGCTCTCGTCGGGTGTGGCAGCGTTGAGGCTATTGATTGGGGCAGTTTGACCTCCGCTATTGCTTTGGCCCGCCACGCAAATTCGCACTCTACGTCTCGCACTCCCCTCTTAGCTTCCGCCGGCAACTGTGGATCACCTCTTAACTTAGACTCACTCTGGGGACAGGCGGGGCCTGTCTTCCTGTTGCTATTCACTTCACTGCACTTCTTCGAACCGTACCGGGTATTACTCTCACGTTTCGGCGGGGTTTCAACGTGCGCGCGCGATCACTTCTCCACGGAAAAAGAGACCCGCTTCGTTGCCGCAGCCTCCTTTTATAGCCCCTTGACGGGCCCCGGCTCGGCGTTGGTAGTTTTCCATCGCCGTCTCCTGGTTTCCACGGCCTTCGTAACGGGGCCTGGCCGGTGGCGTGATCCCATGCCCATATTTGGTCATGCGTCGGATCGCTGCCGGCCCGATCCCGCCGTCTCCTCTGCCTCTCGCGTTTCTCTTGCTCCGAGAGCGGGACACTTCTCCTCTCGGGGCCCTTGGCCTCTTCGCCGCATCCGGATATCCGTGGGTATCTGGGCTGACCTTCGCCTTATCCAGCCAGCCATCAGCCTTTATCCGACCGTCCCACCGCCTTTATCCGGCTATGCTTTGGTCGAATTCGGCCTGTGGGAACCACGGTTCCTCACACCCCCCTCTTTCTTCCCGCAGCGGAATACTCCCGTTTTCCGCGACCTTGCAACGGAGTGTGCTTTCCTCATTCAAACGGCCCCATTTTACGCGCGCTCCTTACGGCATCTGGGATCACGGGCGCCCTGGCGCCCTCTGGCGCCTTTGCTCGGGCGGCGCTGCCAGCCCTTGCAATTTTCTGGCTGGGGCCGAATCCCCACCTATCGATAAGGTGTAGGGGCGTTTAGGCGATCCCCAGTAAGTATTCCACTTTTCTCTTTTTCGTCTCTCTTTATTCATTTTCTTCCCGCGTGTTTCGCCCTTGATTTTTTCTTTCTTGTTTTCCTTTTGCTCTTTTTTTTCCTTTCCCCTTTTTTTCCTTACTTTTGCTCGCGGAACACCTCCGTGCGTGTGGCCGACATCGCAATGCGGTACCGGGTACCCCGCTCCCTCACCAGCTTCTTCACCCTCCTACCCACGAGGCGAATCTGGGTCTGCGCGCGGACCACCGCCGCCGGCCACTCCTCCCGCGGGATCGCCGTCCAGTGGACCGTGGCTGCTGGTGCCGAGCTCTGCCGTTGCTGGGCCGGTCGCTTCGGTCCTGCACAGGGCTCCGGGCAGGAGGCCTGCCGCTTCAGAGCCGGGCGCTCGGCCGCCGTCGACCTCTCCGGTGCGGGCCACACCCACGGTCCGCGCTCCCACGCCTCGAGTTCCACCTCCGTCGCCGTTTCCGCGGCCCGCGTCTCTGCTTCTGCCGCTGTCTCGGCCGTCGCCGTCTGGGCCGCCGTCACCGTTTCCGCGGTCTGCGTCCCTGCTGCCGCCGTCGCCGCCTCTGCCGCTGCCTCGGCCGTCGCTGTCTGGACCGCCGTCGCCGTTTCCGCGGTCTGCGTCCCTGCTGCCGTCGTCGCCTCCACTGCCGTTCGCATCGCCGCCTCCGCCGTCGCCGCGGCTGCCGCTGCTTCGGCCGTCGCCGTCGGGACCGCCGTCGCCGTCTGGGCCGCCGTCGCCATTTCCGCGGCCTGCGTCGCTGCTGTCACCTTCGCCGCTTCTGCAGTCCGCATCGCTGCCTCCGCCGTCGCCATTGCTGCCGCTGAGGTCGTGGGGGTGGGTCCGGGGGCCCTCCTCCGCGGGTCCCTGTTGTTGCTGCCGCGTGGACTCTCCTCCCACACCCGGGCGCCGGCCTCTGGCTGGGCTTCGCTCGGGGCGGGCCCCGAGGCCCACGTGATGTGCAGGGTCTGGTGGTGCCACACCATCCCCTGGCGCACGGCGGTCCGCACCTCCTGCGATACATACGGACCCATTACGGCCGCCTCCGGTCCCCTCCACTGTGGTTGCTGCTGCCACTGCTCCTGCCCCTGCTGCTGGTGATGCGGCTGCTGGTGCTGCTGGTGCTGCTGCTGCTGGTGCTGCTGTTGCTGCTGCTGGTGCTGCTGCTGCTGGTGCTGCTGGTGCTGCTGTTGCTGCTGCTGCTGGTGCTGCTGCTGCTGGTGCTGCTGCTGCCTGTGCTGCTGGTGCTGCTGGTGCTGCTGCTGGTGCTGGTGCTGGTGCTGCTGGTGCTGCTCCTCCTCGGCCTGCGGCTGCCGCCTCTCGGAGCCCTCGTCATCCTCGGCCGGTGGCGTAGGTTGCCACAGCTCGCCTTCCTCCTCCTCGGCCTGCTGCAGCCGCCGCTGCCACTCGGCCTCTGGGTTCGTAGCCTGCTTGCCCGTGGCCTGGGGCGGCGTTCCCTCGGTCTCCGCCTCGTCGGTCCGGGGCTGCATCGGCGGCAGCACCACCCGGAATGGTGGGGGTGGCGGCGCCTCGTCGCTCTCTTGGCCGTGCTCCTCCGTACTGGCGGCTCTTTCCGCCTGTCGCCGCCGCGCCTCCATCCGCTCGTCCCTCCGCCGCCTGATCGCCCGCGCCCTCTCCAGCACTTGGTGCATCCGGCGCTTCTCCTCCGGCGTCGCCTCCTGAAACCTCCGCCTCACCGCCTCAATTTTGTCGCGCAGGGTCAGCGGCCTTCCATTCCTCGTCTCCGACTCCGCCCTTTGCTGCCGTCTCCATCTGGCCTTCTCCTGAGCGGTTGGCGCGCGCGGGCCGTCGGTGCATATGACCTCGTCGTCGTCCTCCTCCTCCTCATCCGATGACACCGTCGGCGACACCGAGTCGTGCCCCGATGGCGCCGGTGACACCAACGGCGAGGCCAGCAGTTGAAGGAACTGGGAGCCATCGCACCAATCCTCCTCGTCGCTACGCGAGAGCAGAGACGCCCGTCGCTGACGAGAAGTACCGGCGCGATAGCCCCCTTCTCCCACGATCGCCTGTTGCTCCTCCAGGAAGGCCCTCATATCATCCATCTTCTTCCTGCCATCCTCGTGGTTGAGCCCGCGTTTCATCTCCATTTTTTTTTCTTGCTGCTTTTCTTGCGTTCTTTCTGGTGATAATTACCTTCAAGTGTTCGCTGTTCCGTTTTCCACCCGCCTGTATACACGCGTTGCATTGCCAATCGTTCCCTCTACCGGTGCCGGTGCTCCGTGTCTCGGTCTCTCCCGCCTGGTTCTAACGGTTGTTGCGTTTGTACTCATGGCCCTCAGCCTCGTCTCTCTGCCGGCCGCGCTCTCTAACGGCATCTTTCCCCTGGTTGTGTGAGTGCCGTCGCGCTCTCCGCTCTCTATCCGATTTCGCCTTATCCCTTTTTTTTGGATACTGTTGTGTTCTCGCCGCGTTTCTCTGTTGGCTCATGGATAAAACTTTTCCATCTTTGATGGACCCACCCCCTTCCCGTTCATGATTATTTTGCTTTTTATTCCCCCATTTTATTTTTGCTTATTCACAACTTTTATTTAGCCCTTTATTCTTGTTTATTTTAATTGCTATTTAATGGATTGCCCCGTGAGTCCGCGTTGAGGCGTGAGCCTGGCCCCTGGGTTTTTCCTGGTCATCCGCTGTCTGAGATTACCCTCCCCGACCCTGGATTCGCCTCCCAGCTTTGGGTGACGCGTTTCCTGTTCAGGTTTGCTGAGCTTTTCCTCTTCTCGTTTTATTTTCCTTTCTTTTTACTAATTTTCGCTTTTTTTTCAGATTTCTCCAACCACAGTCTTCCTGTTCGCCTTTTTTTTTTTTAATCTAAGTGCACAAGTCCATCACCCTGCGTGCTGACGAGTCTAGTGCGTGTCCTGCGCGGCACCCTTCCCCAGTGTCCTGCGTGGCACTCTACCGTTCCTGGTCCTGCGTGACCCTTTAGGGCGACCTATTACAGCCATTCTCCTTCACCCCTGTGTCTCTCGCTGCTCGGGTTGGGGTTTCAGATCTCGTATGTGTGCCGTTCTCTTCTTCCTGTCGCCCTCCTTTCTTAGGTTGCAGATAACCGGGGATATAACGTCCTCTATCTGGTATGGCCCATCGTACCTTGGTGCCAGCTTCGCGGCGAATCCCTCCGCTGCATTGGAAAGGTGGTGCTGTTTGGCCCACACGACCTCTCCCACTTTGGGTCTCCACGGTCTTCTTCTCAGGTTGTAATGCCTGGCCTGATCCTGGGCTGCCCTTTCCAAGTTGCGTCGAACCAACTGAAACAGCTCCTTTAATTTCTTCGCATTTTCATCCGGCGTCTCTGTGCCTTGTCCCGTGCCTACCGTCTCCTCGTCATATAGGGCCTTTGGCAGCCGGGGTTCCCTTCCTTGCACCACGAACGCCGGTGAATATCCCGTTGTATCCGACACTCCCGAATTCATGGCCAGCATCAGCTCCGGCTATTTTTCATCCCAACACCTTTGATCACCCTCGGTGAACTGAGCTATCATGGTCTTTACCGTTCTGTTCGTTCGCTCTGTCGGATTCTCTTGCGGCGTGTATGGCGCCGTAAACTGGTGGCGAACTCCTAGCTGCTCCAGGAATCTTGTAAATGCCCTGCTTGCAAACTGCACCCCATTGTCCGTAATGAAGACTTTGGGCGTGCCAAAACGGGCTATTATGCGCTCTCGACAGGCCTTTATTAGTGCCTCTGCTGTGGCCTTCCTCAGCGGCACCAACTCGGTCCACTTGGAGAATCGATCCACCAGCACCAACAACATCGAGTTCCCATGTTTCGACCTCGGCAGAGGACCCACAAAGTCCGCGCATACCGTTGCCCATGGTTCTTCCGGCACCTGTGTCAACATTTCTCCTGCCGCTTGTAGCTGACTTGGCTTAAAGCGAAGACATAGTTCGCACTTCCGCACGTAGGCCCTCACGTCCCTGTACATCCCTGGCCAGTAATATCTTGCCGCCACCCGTGCCGCGGTTCTCCTTCCGCCAGCGTGGCCTGCTTCCGGGCTATCGTGGCTTTCCTTTAAGACCCTTTCTCGGGCATATTTCGGCACACATAACTTCCACGAGGCGACTTCTTCGCTCCCTGCCCGGTGAGGAATGTGCCGGTACAAGTTTCCCCCTTCTCCACATAGTCGGGGTACTTCGGGGATTCTTTTCTGATCTTTTCTACCATGCCCTCTAACCACTTGCAGGGCGGCTCGCCTACTGGTTGTGTTCCCTCCTCACTTCTTATCCGACGGCCTCGCTCCTCCACCGGTTGTCGGGAGAGTGCGTCGGCTACCACGTTGAGCTGTCCTTTCCTGTACGCGACTTCAAAGTCGTACTGCTGTAGCTCTAATGCCCATCTCGCCACTCTTCCCGACGGACTTTCTATGCTATTTAGCCATTTCAGAGCCATGTGGTCCGTGACCACCTTGAAGCGATATCCTTCCAAGTATGGCCTCAACCGGCGGATGGCCCACACAATGGCCAGACATTCTTTCTCGGTCGCCGAATAGTTCCTTTCGGGTCCATTTAGCGTCCTGCTAGCATATGATATTACCCGTTCGCCCCTTTCCGTCTCCTGCGTGAGAATCGCACCCAGCCCCTAATCACTGGCGTCTGTCTGCAGAATGAACTTCTTCGAAAAGTCGGGGCACGCCAGCACGGGGTCCGCCACTAGTCGTCTTTTCACCTCCTCGAACGCTTCTTGCCGTTCTTGTGTCCAGACCCATTCCGTCTTCTTCTTGAGGAGCCCGGACAGGGGCTGCACGAGGGTGGCGAAGTCGGGCACGAACCTCCGGTACCATGAGGCCACTCCCAAGTACTGTCTCAGCTCCTTGACATTTGTCGGCGGTTTCAATTCGGCTATGGCTGCGACTTTCTCGGGGGCTGTACATATCCCCTCGCCGGTCACCTTGTGGCCTAGATAACGCAGCTCTTTCCTAAAGAACTCGCACTTGTCTGCGTTCAGCCGCAGGTTCGCCAAGCGCAGCCGTCGAAACACCTCTTTCAGGTTTCTTTGGTGTTCTTCCTCTGTTCGCCCGATGACCACTATGTCATCCTGGTATGCGAACGCGTGCGGCATCATTTCTGGCCCAATCACTTGGTCTAACGCCCGTTGAAAGGTGGCCGACGCGGAGTGTAACCCAAACGGCATCACCTTCCATTGGTATAGCCCCTTTCCGGGCACCGTGAACGCCGTGATCGGCCGGCTGCTCTCGGCCAGGGGGATCTGCCAATATCCATCCTTCAGATCTAGGCTACTTATGAATTTCGCTTCCCGCAGTTGATCGAGGATGTAATCGATCCTGGGCATTGGGTACGCGTCCTTTACTGATCTCGCGTTAACTTGACGAAAGTCCACGCAAAATCTCCATTTGCCATTTTCCTTCTTTACCATCACTATAGGCGAACTGTAGGGGCTCTTTGACGGCTCTATGCATCCCATTTCTACTAGTTCGTCCACTTTCTGGTTAATCTCGGCCTGCATTTTGGGGTTCTTCGGGTAATATCTTTGCTTAATCGGTTGCGGGTCACTCATGGTGATTGTGTGCACCGCCACATTAGAGACCCCCTCGATCTTGGAAAATGCCTTTAACTCTCGGGCTAAGAATTCCTCCACTGGCTCTTCCCTCGCCCCTTATTCTGCCTCATGCCCGCTGACACCCCTCTGGCGGCCATTCTTAGGGTCGTGTCCGTTTCGTTGTCGGACTCCGGAGCCGTGTCTCCAGTTTCGGAGACAGTTTCAATTATCGTTTATTTTACCTCGTCTGCATCAATGTATTTGTTGTAGATGTCAATCCTGTTGTTTCTGTAGTTTTTGCATGTCCGTAGATAGTTTGTCTATAGTTTTAGTACTTGCCTGTGATATTAGGAATAAGTTTTTGTAAATTAATGTAGTTTTCTGTAGATAATTGTATATTTTTCGTAGTTTTCTAATTAGTTTTACCTTCTTACTCTTCTTCCCAACCTATCTGCCATTCCCATAATTCCCCTTGACACGTGGTATTACCAAAAATACCACGCAAATACCAGACTATGACCGATAACACACCAAAAAGCCATTTCAAATTTAAAATGCATTTATCAATGCCCAGTGTGTTATCGGTCGCAAATTCGGCAATTTATGCCCAGCCAATTCCTCCCCACCCCCTACCCACTTCAAATGCCACTAAATGCCAAATGCGGTTGAGCAGGAGCAAAATTAACACTGCCAACCTCCGCCACTCTGCCAAACGCCCCAATAAAGCCATTTCAACCGCCCATATGATGCTATGCGGTCGACTCTTCGGAGCGTCACGCGCCCGGATCGAAAGATCCGGAAGTTTACAGTATCCGGGCGGTTATACGGGAGCAGGCATTTATCCCCCCCCCATCCTATCCCATCCCCCAACAACAGAGCAGCCACTACACACAGCACAAACATAAGACACTGGCCGCTAACCAACGACAACGACAACACACACAGCCACTAAAACAAACGGCTATTCCAATTCTCCATTGCCTACTTATCGGTGCTGCTGCCCTCGGACCACTTTCATCTCACTCAATATTGGGGTGAGTGAAAGTGGAACCGGGGGTGAGAGCACCGGTAAATGACGATCGGCGATCGGGCCAGTCGAGTTGAGGGGGAGAGTATGGGAGTTGGCGGACATGTGAGAGTACCACCATGAACCTCGTCCGCCACTCTCATCTCGTCCACCCGCTCGAGAGGTCGCGATCGTCGGACGTACGTGCCATAACCGTTTCGTGTCTTTTTTCGTGTCGCTGTTTTCCGTTGTCTTGCTTTTGTGCTTTGTTTTCTTTTTTTGTTGTGTCTGTCGTGTGCCGTGCCGTGCCGTGCCGTGCCGTGCCGTGCCCCCGCTGACATGACAAAAAGTCCCTTCCTCCCACCGACCACCACCACTACTACTATCGACAAGCTTTCTGCTCCACAATAAATGTCATTAATTTTAAACGCCAATAAATAACATTAACTTATAAAAACACAAACCTAACGAGAGACAAACTGTGTAAAAAGACAGAAAGTGCCAATAAATACATTAAACACAAACACACACACACAAGAGACTTTTCAATAAGGGAAAACAACAAACAGACAGCAAATCGCCAATACACAAACTAACAACAACTATGACGAGAGGAATGGCCAGACGAGGGTCGAACAGACGCCACAGCGACGGCGGCAGAGCGGCCCGCAGAGGCGCCCTAGCAGCAGCAGCAGCAGCCAACAACACCAACACCCACACCGCCAATAGCAGCAGCATCAGCAGAGCCCTCGGCGCAGGCGCCAACACCAACGCCCCAGCCAATGCAGAACGCCACAGCGACGGCGGCTGCAGCCAACAGGAGCAGCGAGCCAATGCCAATGCCAGTGAGTACCCAGCCATTGCCATGGCCGATTTATCCACGGCCACAGCCACTCCCCCCTCGAGCCCCATCACATCAGCAGCAAGAGCAGCGCCAATACAAACTGCAAATCCCGTAACCCCGCCAAATCCCAAAATCCCGCCAAACACAAAGGGAAAGGCCGAAAAGACGCCACTTTTCCCGCCTCTCACGCTCTCGGACATACAAAACAGTTCAGGAGTAACGGGAGAGGGAGAAGACGGAGGAGAGCCGGCAAACCGACGCGCAAGAGCGGAGCGCCAAAACGGCCAACGGGCATCCACACACACACACACGACCGGATCGAACCTGTTGCGGGTCGAACCTGGTTCGAGTTCGAGCAGCGGGTCGATCCGTGCCAATGCCCAGCCTGCACAAATACCACCAATCCCACCAACACCAAAACGACGCCGCGCCCTCATCGACAGTGGGAGTGACGATGAGGGTGAGGGTGCGAGCAGTTGAGGCAGCACGAGCTGCGGGAGCAACAGCAGAAGCAGCAGAAACGGACGGCACATGCAGCCAGCACCAACACAGTTGCCGATCCTGCCACTCTGCCGCAATCTGCACAGCCAACACATGCCCCTGCCCCTGCCTCTGACACTACTATAAATGCCAATAGCCAGACCCACAGCCATCACCAACATCAAAAACAGCCAATACATAGACAATCACCAGCCATTCACATAGACAATACTGACAATATCAATACAAATAATGACGCCAACGCAATTACAAATACAAATACACCCGCCAATACAAACACCAACACCACCACCGCCATCACCATCACAAACACCCCTGCCACTCCCACCGACGATGACATCCGGCACGGCGAATTCGGGCATCAGCCCAGCCAGGAACGTGGCTTGAGGATCCTCATCCGAGGACTCTCCCACTCCACGCCGCCGGATTGGATTCGCAGCAGTATGCTGAACGAGGGGTTCACGGTTCGGTTTGTGAGGGTGATCACCGATCTATTTGATCGCAGCCGCCAATTCAACCTCTTCGAGGCTGAGATCGCCCCCAAACCGGACCGTGGCCAATTCGATGTGTTGAAGCTGCGACGCCTGGGTGGGAGGCCCGTCACGGTTGAGAGACTTGGAGTCTCCCGTGACCCTGCCCAGTGCCATCGATGTCAGGTGTTTGGCCACACCCGTGCATATTGCAGACGAGCTGCTGTCTGCATGAAATGCGCGGGTGGACATCTGACGACGGAGTGCAGCAAGCCAAGGGCCGCCAATCCCAAATGCGCCAACTGCCAGGGCCAGCACATCAGCGCCTACAAGGGCTGCAGCGCCTACAAGGCAGCCAGGCAGAGGCTCGTGGCCCACAGGGTCGCCAGGGAGGAGGAGCGTCGCAGACAGCAGCCACAGCCAAGCCAACAGCGACACCAGCCAATACAACGTCGCCAGCAGCAGCCACATCCACAGCCACTCCTAAATCCGCAGCAGCAACGCCAACACCAACCGGATCGGCAGCATCGGCAGCAGCATCGGTATGGCGACCATCATCCCCAGCCATCGACCAGGGGGCGCCAACACCAGAGGGTCCAGCCGATGCAGCCGATCGCGAATGATGCTCCGACGCCACGCCAACACCAGCAGCAGCGGCGGCCAGCAGCTCAGTGCGATGGCAGCTGTGCCAAACATCTAAAAGAGAGCGCCATTAAACTCAAAATGCTGGAGAAAAGGTTGGCAGCAATGGCCACGCTGATCGCAAACCTGACAGAGGCTAGAGGCGGGGGCTTGGCAGCCATGCCGCCACTACAGGCAACAGCACCTACACACCCGCCGCCATCACAACCAGCCGCCAATACAGCAGCAGCAGTAGCCATATCGGACAGTGAGCCGGATATGGACATGGACGACGACAGCCAATGGACCGACGAAGAGCCTTACGATGACCTACGTAGGTTTCTAAATGGAGAATCCAGTGGCGACTTTGAAAGCGACGGATTATACGGCGTCTACTGATTGCGCCAAATAGCAGAAGTTTCATGGCAATAAAACCTAAAAATAGACAAAATTAAACACAATTAACAGCAATCTGCAAATGACCATTAAACATACTCACCTGCTATTAAACTGACAGAGCTGCCCCTCCAGCAGCTGCCTCGCCACTCCTGCAATTCTCTCGAGGCATAATGGGCGAAATTTGGAGGCCTCATCAGCAGCACTACCGCCAATCCAACAAAAGTCCAGAGGCCAGCCACTAAAACACAAAGAAAAACAGCCAATTCACGCCAACACGAAAAAACGCCCAAAACACACAAAAACACACGTACCTGCCAATCACCAGACAGCTGCCCCACAGCAGCTGCCTCGCCATGAACATCATCAATTTTCTGCCAAAGGGGCGGAAAAGGAGGCCTTTTTTGAACCGATGACGAACGTGGCCGAGGAGGCCAGGCCAACTCTGCTGACAACGCATCCTGTTGGCCGGACCAGCAGCCACTCGGATGCGGCCAATCAACAAGTAAATCGACAACGTATCCTGGTGGCCGGACCAGTTGCCACTTGGATGCGGCCAATAATAATGACAGTCTGACATCACACACCGATGTCAACGCCAACACACTGGACAACGCATCTCGGGTAGCCGGACCAGTGCCACTCGGTCTGCTGCATTAAACCAACAGACAGATGCAACGTGGGCGGCCGGACTAGAGCCGCTCGCCATCTCCAACTTTGCCCACGATGCACGCCAACACCATCAATCCAGCCATCGCCACTAAACAACACACAGGGGGACAACAGAGCCGGCCGGTATACAGCGTAATGTTCGCATTGCGTTTGATATGCCTGCCGGTGCTCCGTTGTTGTTTGTCCTCCTGTTAGAAATAAAATAAATATAATTAATACGTTTATATGTTGTAAATGTATCTCAATTATCGTTTATTTTACCTCGTCTGCATCAATGTATTTGTTGTAGATGTCAATCCTGTTGTTTTTTGTAGTTTTTGCATGTCCGTAGATAGTTTGTCCATAGTTTTAGTTACTTACCTGTGATATTAGAATTAAGTTTTTGTAAATTAATGTAGTTTTTCTGTAGTTAATTGTATATTTTTCGTAGTTTCTGATTAGTTTTACCTTTTTCCGTCCCCTTCTTCACAACCTATTTGCCATTCCCATAATTCCCCTTGACATGTGGTATCACCAAAAATATCACGCAATTACCAGACTTTGACCGTTAACACACCAAAAAGCAAATTCAAATTCAAATTGCATCTCAATGCCCAGTGTGTTATCGGTCGCAAATTCGGCAATTATGCCCAGCCAATTTCCACAACCACCCACCCCCACCCACTTCAAACGCCACTAAACACCAAATGAGGCTGAGCAGGACCAAAATTAACACTGCCAACCTTCGCCAATCTGCCAAAAGCCCCAACAAAGCCATTTAAACCGCCCACAAGATGCTATGCGGTCGACTCTTCGGAGCGTCACGCGCCCGGATCGTAAGATCCAGAAGTTGAAAGTATCCGGGCGGTTATACGGGAGCAGGCAAATTTCCCCCTTCCCATCCCATCCCCCGCCAACAGAGCAGCCAATTCAAACAGCACAAACATTAGACACGGGCCATTGCCCAACAACAACACAGACAGCCACTAAAACAAACGGCCACTACAACTCTCCATTGCCTACTTATCGGTGCTGCTGCCCTCGGACTACTTTCATCTCACTCAATATTGGGGTGAGTGAAAGTGGAACCGGGGGTGAGAGCACCGGTAAATGACGATCGGCGATCGGGCCATTCGAGTGTGGAGGAGAGAGTATGGGAGTTGGCGGACATGTGAGAGTTCCACCATGAACCTCGTCCGCCACTCTCATCTCGTCCACCCGCTCGAGAGGTCGCGATGGTCGGACGTGCCAAAACCGTTTCGTGTCTTTTTTCGTGTCGCTGTTTTCCGTTGTCTTGCTGTTGTGCTTTGTTTTCTTTTTTTGTGGTGTCTGTCGTGTGCCGTGCCGTGCCGTGCCCCCGCTGACATGACAAAAAGTCCCTTCCTCCGCCCGACCACCACCACTACTACTATCGACAAGCTTTCTGCTCCCCAATAAATGTCAATAATTTTAAACGCCAATAAATAACATTAACTTATAAAAAGACAAACCTAACGAGAGACAAACTGTGTAAAGAGACAGAAAGTGCCAATAAATACATTAAACACAAACACACACACACAAGAGACTTTTCAATAAGGGAAAACAACAAACAGACAGCAAATCGCCAATACACAAACTAACAACAACTATGACGAGAGGAATGGCCAGACGAGGGTCGAACAGACGCCACAGCGACGGCGGCAGAGCGGCCCGCAGAGGCGCCCTAGCAGCAGCAGCAGCAGCCAACAACACCAACACAAACACCGCCAATAGCAGCAGTAGCAGCAGAGCCCTCGGCGCAGGCGCCAACACCAACGCCCCAGCCAATGCAGAGCGCCGACGCCACAGCCTTCCATCGAGTGAGTACCCAGCCATTGCCATGGCCGATATATCCACGGCCACAGCCACTCCCCCCTCGAGACCCATCACAAAAACCGCGCCAACCACAAAGGGAAAGGCCGAAAAGACGCCGCTCTCACTGCCACTTTTCCCGCCTCTCACGCTCTTGGACGCACAAAACTGTTCAGGAGTAACGGGAGAGGGAGAAGACGGAGGAGAGCCGGCAAGCCGACGCGCAAGAGCGGAGCGCCAAAACGGCCAACGGGCAGCCACACACACACACGACCGGATCGAACCTGTTGCGTGTCGAACCTGGTTCGAGCTCGAGCAGCGGGTCGATCCGAGCCATAGCCCAGCCTGCTCCAATGCCACAAATCCCACCAACACCAAAACGACGCCGCGCCCTCATCGACAGTGAGAGTGACGATGAGGGTGAGGGTGAGAGGAAGCAGGCTAGACGACGGGGCCGCCATCACCAGCAGCGGCAGCAAACACAAAACACAATTACAAACACCAACACCGTCACCGCCACTCACAGCAGCACCATCGCCAATACCAGCACCAACACAACTACTGCCACTCCCAATACACACACCCTTGCCATTGCCAATGACATCCGGCACGGCGAGTCCGGGCATCAGCCTGTGGAGGACAGAGGCTTGAGGATCCTCATCCGAGGTCTTCCCCATTCCACGCCCTCTGACTGGTTCCGGGACTGTATGCAGGCCGAGGGTACACGGTCCGGCTTACTCGGGCCATCACCGATCGATTCGATCGCAGCCGCCAATACAACCTCTTCGAGGCTGAGATCGCCCCCAAACCGGACCGTGGTCAATTCGATGTGTTAAAGCTGCGACGCCTGGGTGGGAGGCCCGTCACGGTTGAGAGACTTGGAGTCTCCCGTGACCCTGCCCAGTGCCATCGATGTCAGGTGTTTGGCCACACCCGCGCATATTGTAGACGAGCTGCTGTCTGCATGAAATGCGCGGGTGGACATCAGACGACGGAGTGCAGCAAGCCAAGGGCCGTCAATCCCAAATGCGCCAACTGCCAAGGCGCCCACATCAGCGCCTACACTTTACTTTCTTGACTCACACCACACACACACACACACACTTGCCAACCACTATTATTCATTTCGCGCCAGAGCGGCTTTGACGAGTCCCCCCCCTCCCCCCTCTTGACGATTCGTACTTTTGGAGCCTTTTGCCCCGATCGTGGAGTGGTCTCGAGTCTGGGTCTCTGTCCAAATGGAAAGTCGTGTCGTGAACGTTGTGGAGTCGAGACGTGTTCGAGGTTTAGTTTAGTCCCTCCGTCAAAGTGCCGAATATTTTGTGTCTCTCTTTTTGTCCCTTTCCCCCCCCCCCCCCCCCCCCCCCCCCCCCAACGCGCTTGGTTGCTGGCGGCTCACACCCCAGCCTCTCAGCCCCTCCCCTGTTGGAGCACTGAGAGCCCTCAACCCAAAGCGGGTATATATTGAAAAAAATCCAATAAACACTGTGTGAATAATTTGGCTTGACAAAAACTCCACTCGCGTCGGTCGAAAAATTTATTACCAAATCCAACCAAAGCCAATCCAGCGCAGCTATGCCACGCGGATCCACTGCCAGAAGAGGACGACGACGACGAGGACCACACGGCGTCACAGCCAGGGATCGCCCCAAATCAGCCATTTCCACTGCCAGCTCCGACAGCGCCGCCGACGGCGAAGCCAGCGCCGACAGCGCAGCGACCGGCACCGTGGCAAACGCAGCGATACTGAGACGCCAATCCACCGACTCCGCCACCTGGTTGGAGGCACTTCCTCCACACTTCCTCGGCCACAGCAGCGGTTCCAAATGCAATGCACACAGCCAATACCACAACCACAACCACAAATACAATGATGACATACATCAGCACACAAACAGCGACATCAAACACAAAAACGACAACTACAATTACGTCGGCAGCCAGACGACGATGCCTGTTAACAGCAATGTTAACAGGCGGACCCCCCCCACCACCGCCGCCAGAGGAACATCAGCAGCAGCAGCAAACACATCAACAGCAACAACAACATCAGCCAACGGCAACAAACACAGCCAATACCGATGATATCCCATCCACCTCTGCTGCAGCGGCCCGTTCGCCACTGAAGCGCGTCCGCGCCGAGGTGGATGATGATGACAGTGATGTTATGGTTGTTGAGTTTGATGACGACGATGACGACGACAATTTGGATGCCAATCATGCATCGGCCAAACGACGACTCCGGGAAAGTACCAACCAACAGGCAAGCAAATCCCATATCCCCCAAATTCAAAACCATCCCCATCACCAACAATCAAACCAGCAACAACATCAGCGGACAATTACACAAAATGCCCCTGCCCCCGCCCCTGCCCCTGCCCCTGCCACTGCCAATGCCAATGCTCCACTAGCTCTACCTCACTCACCTGCAAATGCAACTAGTAGTTGCGGCACAGGAACCCACAGCAGCAGCAGCGGCGGCGGCGTTGGGCTGCTCCAGCTGCCCTCCCTGAGTATGCCCAATGCCAGACAAATTCGGATGCTGCAGCGACAGCACCAACCAACGACAATTATTCCCCCCCCCCCCCCCATCATTCTGCCAGCTGTCCCCGACATTATGCCCATTCTGGACAAGCTGCAGAATGACCCGAGGGTGGGCAACAGTAGCTATCACACCAAGCTCATCAGCCGCAATGGTGTCCGTATCCAGCCCCGCGACATGGCTACCAGAGATGCCATCATGGCAATCCTGGGCGATGGCGGCGGCAACGAGGCGATGACTGGCCACTACACACACCAGCACAAGAGTGACCGTGGGCTACGGATCGTCGTGCGAGATCTCCATCACTCCACAAGCACCCAACTAATAACAAATCAGATGGCCGAACTGGGCTATTCAGTTAAATTTATTAGAGCCATTAAAGCGAGATCCGATGGACAGCCACTCGACCAGTTCGAGTTGGAGATAGCCCCCAAGCCGGATGAAAGCCACCACGATGTCCTCCAATTAACCCAGCTGGGCAACCAGTTAGTGATCGTTGAGAGGCAGGCCAGGCCGGTGGACCCAGCCCAGTGCCACAGATGTCAGGCTTTTGGGCACACCCGCACCTACTGCAGGCGTTCATTCGTCTGTATGAAGTGTGCGGGTGCCCACGCGTCCACGGCATGTGCCAAGCCAAGGGCAGACGCCCCTAAATGCGCCAATTGCCAGGGCGCCCACATCAGCGCCTACAAGGGATGTCCGGCATTCAAGGCAGCAAGGGGCCGCCTTCTGTCGCACCGAGTGGCCATGCAGGAGTTGCGTCGCAAGCGCAGCTCGCTTCTGCAGCCATTGCCAGAGCAGCAGCCACCAGCAAAAACAACACCAGCACATCCAGGGCGCCGACAGCAGCAGCACCGGGGGCTTCTTCACAAATGTCGCCGTGTATGTGTTCTCCTTGTCCGAGTCGGAGGCTCGACGTGTGGGTGTCACGATCTGAGTGGGCTTGGCGGACAGGCAGACCGTGTTGCTCTGTCCGTGTCCATTGCTGGTCAGCGTGTGTATGGCTGTCGTTGTCTCTGTGCTGGTGCTGGTGCTGGTGCTGGTGCTGCTTATGGGGCTTCCCAGGAGCTTCCCGGTGGCAATGGGTATTTTTGAGATGCTGCTACTGCTCCCATTGCTGTGGGCCCGATGGTGGCCATTGTGCGTGGGTTTGTTGCTGCCACTGCTTGGCTTCTGTTGCTTTTGTTGTTCCTGTGACTGCTGTTGCTGTTCCTGCTCCTCTGCCTTCTCCTCGGCCACTGGCTCCTCCACTTCCTCATCCTCAAGGTCGTCTTCTTCCTCCTCCTCTTCCTCTTCAGCATCGCTCTGAGCCTGCAGATACATTTGTCTATCCATCGAGCTCTCATCCTTCAGCCAGACATGTTCCAGGCATCCAGCGGCACTCATGCGATCGTTTGGCTTAATTCGCAATGCGCGGCGTATGAAATCGATGGCCACTGGCGAGACGCCACCGAATAGGTTGTCCGGAAAGGTGAGCGCACACTGCGAGATATTGAGGAAGGTCTCCTGCTTGGTGTTCCCGCCAAAAGGCGAGAAGCCGGAGAGCAAGACATAGGTGAGAACGCCCACGGACCAGATGTCCGTCAGCAGGGAGAGTGGCTCGTACTGGAGCACCTCGGGGGCCACGTAGTCGGGTGTGCCGGCCATCTCGCGGACATTGATGCCCTCGCACACAACGCGCGAGATCCCAAAGTCACAGAGCTTGAGGCCATCTTCTATACGCTCGCCGGCGAGCAAAATGTTCTGTGGCTTGAGGTCCAGGTGGGCAATGGATCGGTCGTGGAGAAACTTGAGAGCCTTCAGCACCTCTCGCATGCAGTGGCGGGCCTGGGCCTCTGTCAGGCACTCCTCGTTGTCCAGTATGGTCTGCAGCTCGCCACCAGTGGCCAGTTCCAGCAGCAGGGCTGTGTCCGAACGGGTCTCGTGCACCGCATTCAGATTGACAATGTTCTCCTCGCCCTCGCAGAGTATTAGGACGGCGATCTCGTGTTTGATCTCCTTGTCGCTGCTCTGTGCGCGTCGGCGTCGCTTCAAGAACTTTGCCGCGAAATGGGAGCCCGTGTTCTTGTGAATGGCACGGCGAACGGCGGCGAATTTGCCCCTGGCAAACGGCGTCTGTTCCACCTCGTAGATCTCGTTGATGTCATGCGACACGAGCAATCCGTTAAAGCGTTCGGCATCTACATCCAAAAGGCCATCGCCTATGGGAAAGATTCCCTTTTCGGTGAACATGATCTATCGATCTGTGCCGTGTCGCCATTGACGTTTTTTTTCTGTGTTGCCCTGTTTTCTTTTTGTGGTGTCTGTCGTGTGCCGTGCCGTGCCGTGCCGCCCTTCCTCCACCACACCCATTACTTACCTTGACAAACTTTTGCTCCCGTCCACATCACAAACCAAAAAGAGAATAAAAGTGCCAATAAATACATTAAACACAAACACACACACACAAGACACTTTTCAATTAAAAAACAACAAACAGGCAGCAGATCGCCAACATACAAACCAACAGCCAGCCATGACCAGAGGAATGGCCAGACGAGGGTCAACCAGACGACACAGCGACGGCGGCAGAGCGGCCCGCAGAGGCGCCCTAGCAGCAGCAGCAGCAGCCAACAACACCAACACCAACACCGCCAATAGCAGCAGCAGCAGCAGAGCCCTCGGCGCAGGCGCCAATACCAACGCCCCAGCCAATGCAGAGCGCCGACGCCACAGCCTTCCATCGAGTGAGTATTGCCATGGCCGATATATCCACGGCCACAGCCACTCGCCCCTCGAGACCCGTCACAAAAACCGCGCCAACCACAAAGGGAAAGGCCGAAAAGACGCCGCTCTCACTGCCACTTTTCCCGCCTCTCACGCTCTTGGACGCACAAAACTGTTCAGGAGTAACGGGAGAGGGAGAAGACGGAGGAGAGCCGGCAAGCCGACGCGCAAGAGCGGAGCGCCAAAACGGCCAACGGGCAGCCACACACACACACACGACCGGATCGAACCTGTTGCGTGTCGAACCTGGTTCGAGCTCGAGCAGAGGGTCGATCCGAGCCATAGCCCAGCCTGCTCCAATGCCACAAATCCCACCAACACCAAAACGACAGTGGGAGTGACGATGAGGGTGAGGGTGAGAGGAAGCAGGCTAGACGACGGGGCCGCCATCACCAGCAGCGCCAGCAAACACAAAACACAAATACAAACACCAACACCGTCACCGCCACTCACACCAGCACCATCGCCAATACCAACACCAACACAACTACTGCCACTCCCAATACACACACCCTTGCCATTGCCAATGACATCCGGCACGGCGAGTTCGGGCATCAGCCTGTGGAGGACAGAGGCTTGAGGATCCTCATCCGAGGTCTTCCCCATTCCACGCCCTCTGACTGGTTCCGGGACTGTATGCAGGCCGAGGGGTACACGGTCCGGTTTAACCGGGCGATCACCGATCGATTCGATCGCAGCCGCCAATACAACCTCTTCGAGGCTGAGATCGCCCCCAAACCGGACCGTGGTCAATTCGATGTGTTGAAGCTGCGACGCCTGGGTGGGAGGCCCGTCACGGTTGAGAGACTTGGAGTCTCCCGTGACCCTGCCCAGTGCCATCGATGTCAGGTGTTTGGCCACACCCGCGCATATTGTAGACGAGCTGCTGTCTGCATGAAATGCGCGGGTGGACATCAGACGACGGAGTGCAGCAAGCCAAGGGCCGTCAATCCCAAATGCGCCAACTGCCAAGGCGCCCACATCAGCGCCTACAAGGGCTGCAGCGCCTACAAGGCAGCCAGGCAGCGGCTCCTGGCCCACAGGGTCGCTGTCCAGGAGCATCGACGGCAGCAGCAGCAGCCTCAGCCACTACGGCAACAGCCACAGCAAATGCAGCAGCCAATACAGCAGCAACAGCCAGCACATCGTCTCCAGCAGCCATCACAACGTCACCAGCAGCCACTACAGCGACAGTTGCAGCAGCAGCCACCCACACAGCCACTCCACCCACAGCCGCAGCAGCAACGCCAACGCGGTCCGGGTCGGCAGCATCGGCAACAGCTACAGCATCGCGACCAACATCCCCAGCCACTGGCCGAGGGGCGCCAACACCACAGGGTCCTGTCGATGCAGCCGATCCCAAATCGTGCTCCGACGCCACGCCAACCCCAGCTACAGCAGCAGCCAGGCGCCCAGTGCGATGGGAGCTGTGCCCATATCCTGAAAAGATATGCCGTAAAAATTAAAGAGCTGGAGGATAAGCTGGCAGCAATTTTGACGAAACTGACAAACCTGCTGCAGGCAAGGGACGAGAGCACGGGAGGAGTGCCGCCACTTCAGACAAAAACAGCAGCAGCAGCATCCACACAGCCATCACCACGACCAACTGCAAATACGCACCATGACGCCGCAGCCATATCGGACTCCGAATCCGATATGGACTGCGAAGCAATTGACGACGAACATGACGACGAATGGACCGACCACGATCCATTCGACGATCTGGAGGGTCTGGGCCAAGTGTGGAGGGCCCAAATCGAATACTCACCCGCAAACGTCTCTTACGCCAACACAAATCAGACAAGGGTCGCCAGCAACAACATCCAAATCAACGAAAGGCACCTGCAAATAAACGCAAATTAAAATCAAAAAGCCAAGACAAACACCTCCTCACCTGAGTGGCCGGACCAGCAGCCATTCAAAACGCAACTACAAATTGACGACGAACGTGGCCGAGGAGGCCAGGCCAATCCACCTGACAGCGCATCCTGGGTGGACGGACCAGCAGCCACTTGGATGCGGCCAATCAACAATTAAAATCGACAACGCATCCTGGTGGCCGGACCAGTTCGCCACTTGGATGCGGCCAATAACTCCGACCATTGCCATCACACACCGATGCCAATGCCAACACGATGACAATGCAGTTGGGTGGCCGGACCAGTGCCCCTCGAGTGCAGCAGCCAACACTAACCAACAGACAGATGCAACGTGGGCGGCCGGACCAGAGCCGCTTGCCATCAAGACCATCATTGCCCACGATGCACGCCAATACTCAAAACACGCCAATAAACAACACACAGGGGGACAACAGAGCCGGCCGGTATACAGCGTAATGTTCGCATTGCGTTTGTTATGCCGGCCGGTGCTTCGTTGTAGTTGTCCTCCTGTTAGAAATAAAATAAATATAATAAATATGTTTATATGTGTGTAAATGTATGTCAATTATCGTTTATTTTACCTTGTCTGCATCAATGTTCTTGTTGTAGATGTCAATCCTGTTGTTTTTTGTAGTTTTTGCATGTCCGTAGATAGTTTGTCCATAGTTTTAGTTACTAGCCTGTGATATTAGGAATAAGTTTTTGTAAATTAATGTAGTTTTTCTGTAGTTAATTGTATATTATTAGTAGTTTTCTGATTAGTTTTATTACCTTTTCCTCTTCTTCCCCACCTATCTGCCATTCCCATATTTCCCCTGACATGTGGTATTACTAAAAATACCACGCAAATACCAGACTTGACCGATAACACACCAAAAAAGCCAATACAAATTCAAATTGCATTTCTCAATGCCCAGTGTGTTATCGGTCGCAACTTCGGCAATTATGCCCAGCCAATTCCTCACCCACCCCCCACCCACATCAAATGCCACTAAATGCCAAATGAAGCTGAGCAGGAATAAAATGAACACTGCCATCCTTCGCCACTCAGCCAAATGCCCCAACAATGCCAATACAACCGCCCACAAGATGCTATGCGGTCGACTCTTCGGAGCGTCTCGCGCCCGGATCGTAAGATCCGGAAGTTGAAAGTATCCGGGCGGTTATACGGGAGCAGGCAAACTTTCCCCTTCCCATCCCATCCCATCCTTGACAACAGAGCAGCCAATTCACACAGCACAGAGAAACATTAGACACGGGCCATTGCCCAACAACAACACACACAGCCACTGAAACAGAAGGCCGTTCAAATCTTCCATTGCCTACTTATCGGTGCTGCTGCCCTCGGACTACTTTCATCTCACTGAATATTGGGGTGAGTGAAAGTGGAACCGGGGGTGAGAGCACCGGTAAGTGACGACCGGCGATCGGGCCTTTCGAGTTGAGGGGAGAGTGTGGGAGTTGGCGGACATGTGAGAGTTCCACCATGAACCTCGTCCGCCACTCTCATCTCGTCCACCCGCTAGAGAGGTCGCGATCGTCGGACGTATATAAATTGAACCATCGCCGCCGCCATTAAAATAAAATAAAATCGCAAGTTTGTTTGTTCGTTGCCATCAGTGTTGCCCGTGTCGTTTGTCGTTTTGACTGTTTTGTCGTTTATCGTTTGGCGTGTCATTTGTGCTCTGGTGCCAAAAAATAAAGACAGCGAAGGCCAGACGACGCCAAGCCAAGCCAGGCAGCAGCCATTTTGTGTCGCCCCCCCCCCCCCCCCCCACACCATTCGCCGCTGTACATTGTAGCGCTTGTAGCAGGGAATGCTGAGTTTTTTTGTGGCGCCGTCTAGTGCTCAGAGTGGCAGGCGAACGACAGGTCAAGGGAAAACCAAAAAGACGGTAACAGGTCAAAACGTCAGGCTATCTCTGTTGAAAATGCATCCAGGGACCTGTTAGAGGATTTGCCGCCAGAACGTTGGCGTCCCTATCGGCTATTCCCCCGTGAAAGTCAATTGAGTCGGTTGCGTATCGGTCCGACGGAAAGGAAACCCAAGAATTTAGTGAAGAGAAAAACTCTAGGAAATCTAAATATCTAAATCCAAGATTCGACTGCGAGATTCTTGGTTGAAGGCGAGTGGGCTATTCAGTCGTCAGAAGCCGTATAGCGCTGAGTCCGGTTGGGGTAAGTGCTGCGGGAAGAGAAGAGAAGGGCTAAAGGAGAATAAAGAGTTGTCCCATTTGTAGTCTTGGCGCTTAGTAAATCGAGTTAATCAGTGCGGATTCGATCGCCCAAGGAAGCCAGCCAGCAAACATCAACATCCGCTGGCCTAACAAAGTGGCGTTTAAACCTTTGGGATTGTCTGGAAAGCGCTCAGCCATCGGAGAAGCGAGCGTGGAAGCAGAGGGAGAAGACATTTGGGGAACGCTCGGTCCCCCAAGCGGCTAGCTTCCCGAGGCGTTGGCGTCGGCACTTTAGTAGTCGAGCGCGACGCGGCAGATAAGGAGGGCCCGTCCCTTGGTCGCGAGCAGATCGGCGGAGAGAAAGTGTTAATCTAGCACCGTCGGAGATTGGCCGTTTGGCCTTTTTCTTTGCTTTCGCGTACCTTTCACCTGCAGAAGCAGGGGAAAGAACTTGAGCTGTTCCCGTTCGCCCAGGAGGTGGAAAGGAAACATAGATAACAGTCGGGAGAAAGAGAATAGAAAAAAAAGAGGAAGCAACGGATTGACGGAGTAATTATATTCGTGTTTGTAAATGTGTAATTAATTATGATTTCTGTGCGGAGTTAATTAGGAGAGATTTAGATTTGATTCCGGTAGTGGCTTCTCGTGACTCTCGCCGATCTGCAAATATGATTTCCCCCAACCTTGGGCCCATTTAAGTGTTCTTCCACCACAGCAGCTTTAGGTATTCATCGAGGAAAGCGCTTTCGCCGATGGAGCCATAAACTGGAGAAAAGGTATGAGTGGACTTAAATTCTATTATTAATAAATACAACTTGAAACAAGGGAACTAGGGCCGGTCGGTGAGTGAGAGGGAGAAGTGCCCACTCGAATTGGTTTCGTAACATTACGGAGTCAGCAAGCAAGTTAGTTTGTCCGTTTCGGACTTATTTAGTATATCGTTTGTATGACACATAGCCAAGTATTTGTAGGAATTTTTATACATATATTTCATTTAGCTACTCTTTTAATGTGGGTGAATATATTATGGTATTTGCGGGTAATGTTAGTGTTTTAGCCAGTAAGTGAATAAACTTTATAATGTATTAATCTACCGATTTGCTTTCGCTGGCAAATTCCCCATGTAGGACGCCCCGGACAAAGGGGCCATTCCGTCATTAAATCGAACGGTTTGGAATGGCCATGGTAGGGTGGGCGACACGACCTCGACAACACCAGAGGCGGAGTTGAGATACCTTTCCAGCACACATCCACAATTCTATTCAGGGATAAACAGTGTCTCCCGGTTAAGCATTTTCGTCGTGACACGCTACTTCATTCGCGGTATAATGCGTATAGGCCACCAGCAGGAGGGGGGCAAGAACATCACTCCAATAGCCGACGAGCAGAGGCCGGAAACCCAAAGCGTGTGCTTCCCTTCGCTGAATGACAGCTAGCCTGGCAGGATTTATATACACAGACGTGCGTAGATGACACGTTACATTTATGAATCATAGATATAGTATTATAACTAAAAATTGGCGCCCAACGTGGGGCCACACCTATTCAGGTGTGACACCATCAACACTGTGACATCCTTTTTTTTTGTCTTTAAAACTTCCCGATTCAGCATAGACGGCATTGACCAAAATTGTTTCTCTAGAAGTGGTCATTGCTCAAGAATATCTTCATTTCTCAACACCAAGTAGAGGGCTTGTCAGACGATTCGGGAAACGGAAGCAGACGTTTTGACTTTTCATCCGGCCACGTCTGAGGAGCGTTTCGAAAAGTGCATCGATCTTAATAATACCCTACTTTTTCTGAGGCAGGAGTCTTAAACATGGTCTTTCGGGCGCATAGGACTGCAGAGGGAATCTCGTTTACTTACGGAACCCTGCCCACGGCTGAGGGACTGTGCGGAAGGCTTAGCCATTGCTGCTGATGAGCTTTAGCGCGTTGGACATACTCGGATTAATCTTGATTATAGAATTCCGTTAGCCACGAGTGAAATCAGAAGCAGCATGCTCATTTCAAGTGTAGAGTGCCGAGCCGAGATGTTTGGACGACAGCGGCGCGAATCAAAGCAGCAGCTGGCCACGGCTCGCGCATGCAGTTGTTGTTGGTTTTGATTAGACAGCGACAAGTGCAAGGCGTCTGCGCGCGTACACATTCTTTTCATTTTCTTTTGTGCTTAGGAATTGGGGTCTCAATTAGCATAGGGTCCGTTTCGCATGGGGATTAGCTATGCGTAAGGCAAACATTTGTATGACTTTATTTTATCGTATCATATTCTTTGCGTTCTATTCTTGTGGTTTACATTCCATGTGTGTTATTTGGTAGGGCTGTTGATTTGCTAGCTCTCTCGCTGTACAAGGGAAGCGAGACCTGAGAACAGCTGTGCCGTTTGCTGGGCCATTGACCCTAAGTTGGCAACGTAGGAAGCTATGAATTATAACACGAGGAATCAGTTCTCTTTGCAATTTGAGTTCACGTACAATTACTTATTATTTTTAAATTTTTAGGTCATCTTAGGTTTGCTAGCATAAGTTATCTGACTTTTAACTAGAATACTTAATTTAGTTTTACTATTAACACATTTTTAACTTTGGTTTTGTCTGCGTTTGATAAGTAAGTGTTTAGGTTTTGTCGTGTAGTTTTTGTGGGACATATTTTTGTCAGGACAGTTAGCAATTAAGTTTGATTTATTTTTTTTACAATGGAGAACCCCGATAACGAGCCTGAACCGGCTCCGGCGCCAAAATGCCAGTTGTGTGGGAAAACTTTGGCTTCGGCTCCTACATTGAAAACAAAGTGCAGCCACGAGTTTCACAAAACTTGTATTGAGTCACATGTCAAGACCCATACTACCTGTCCCACATGCAAGACGCTATGCGTCGATAGAAGTACTCCTCATAATACCAGGTCCCAGGCCAAGCAAAACGATGCAGCAGCCATAACCGCTGAAAGAGTTAGTAGCATGGTTACACAGGCCATCAGCACGATGCAAAACGAGGTGGTAGCCCAGCTCACGGACAAAATGGCTCAAATCATTCAGTCCAGCATAGCAGCACATTTCCAAGAGACTGGCAATAGCATTCCTCAAGGGAATAGACGTGGGGAAGCGGATAATCCGGTCCAACAAAATAGGGACAGAGAAGGGGAGGAAACATTCCGACAGGGACTGAATAGTCAGTATTCAGCACAGTTTCCGAGCTACGACCGTCCAAGCAGTGCAGTCTCAGATCTGAGTCAGCGACCGGACAAAGTCGCCCATATCCTCAATAGTTGGAAATTACGTTTTAATGGGACCCAAGAAGGATTGAGCATTGATAATTTTCTCTATAGGGTAGAGGCTTTGACGCATCAGACTCTCGAGGGAAATTTTCCAGTTCTGTGCAGTAACGCCAGTCTGCTTTTTGACGGAAAGGCCAGAGATTTTTATTGGCGTTACCACAAGACTTCCGGATCGATGAGATGGGACCGGTTATGCCAAGCCCTAAGAAAGCAGTTTAGGGATTCTCGAACCGATGTGGATATCAGAGAAGCGATAAGGGACAGGAAGCAAAAAGAAAAAGAAAATTTCGATTCCTTCCACGACGCCCTGATACAGCTGATGGATGATTTGGAAACTCCCATGTCAGAGAAAGCGATTGTGGAAACTTTACGGCGCAATTTGCGACCTGAAATTAGACATGAGCTCCTGAATGTCCAAATCGACTCCGTAGAACGCTTGAGAGAAGTCTGTCGTAGAAGGGAGGGTTTTCTCGACGACGTTAGGCGGAGTCATGGGTACCAGAAATTGATTCCTTTCCGGAAACAGGTTGCGGAATTGGTAGAGGAAGCCCAATTAGAGGAGGCCTCCGAATTCTCGGATGTAGAAGAAGAGGACGAGGTGGCAGCCATGGCACTGATTTGCTGGAACTGCCGAAAGGAGGGGCATCGCTACCACGATTGCGATAGCAAAAGGAAAATTTTTTGCTTTGGGTGCGGAGCACCTAATAAATATAAGCCGTCGTGTAGCAAATGCCAAAAAAACGGCAAAGTGAACACCCAGCCTCGCCAGCCGGTCAGTGTTCAGCGCAAGCAGTCGAGTGCAGAGGCGAAATCCCAGTAGGGATACTTAAAACTACCGCCCAGCTTCCGTCTGAGAAATCAGAATCCGACATACACCAAGCTTTAGTCTGGCCACAACTAGTCCATGCCAGATCCCATTCGCTTTTCACCAACGACCAACCCAGTAATAAGTCCCTCACAAGGAGTGCAAGAAGGATGAGAGCGTTCCGGCAGGCGGCGAAAGCGATAAATTGCATTCGTTACAAGCAGAAGGACAAGCGTCCATATGCGGAAGTTCGCCTGTTGGATCAAACGGTCCTTGGTCTATTGGACACCGGAGCAGCTATGAGTGTTATAGGCGGAAAGTTAGCAGAACGCGTAATCCAAAGCCGAATTCCTTTTAAGAGAGGAGTTGTAAATGCTTCCACTGCGGATGGACGGAGGCAAGAGGTAGTGGGACGACTGCGGACACCGGTGCAGTATAAGGGTGCAGTGAAGGACCTTGAGCTGCACATTATTCCATCGCTCAGCCAGGACTTGTATTTAGGGATCGACTTTTGGTCAAGTTTCGATTTATTACCACCCAGCATGTCGCTGGCAGAGATAGTTCATGAACCGCAGAACCTCAGCCGAGGGGAAATGGACCAGTTGCAAGCGACCATCAATTTATTTCCTTCGTTTTCCGTTTCCGGTCTAGGAAAGACGGCTCTGCTTTCGCATTCAATTGATGTAGGTGATGCAAAAGCCGTGAAGCAGAGACACTTCCCTGTATCTCCTGCGGTAGAGAAATTGTTATATGCGGAGATAGATCGGATGCTCAGCTTAGGGGTGATAGAGGAATCCGATAGTGCGTGGTCATCACCGGTAGTATTGGTGCAGAAGCCAGGAAAGGTGAGGCTATGTTTAGATAGTAGGAAAGTTAACGCGGTGACCAAAAAAGACGCGTATCCGTTACCACAAATTGATGGGATTCTAGGACGTCTTCCTAAGGCGTTGTTCATTTCGAGCCTGGATCTTAAGGATGCCTATTGGCAAGTTCCCTTAGAGCCGAGCTCACGCGATAAAACAGCGTTCACGGTTCCGGGGAAACCTCTCTACCAGTATAAGGTAATGCCTTTTGGTCTCACTAATGCTTCGCAGACCATGACAAGGTTGATGGACAAGGTAATTCCGGCCAGTTTAAGAAATGAAGTTTTTGTGTACCTGGACGACCTTTTGATTGTGTCGGACAGTTTCGAGTCACATCGGAGGGTGTTGAGTGAAGTGGCAAGTTACATAAAAGCGGCAGGGTTAACGCTGAATGTGGAGAAAAGCAAGTTTTGCATGAAGTCAGTGCGGTATTTGGGGCATATAGTAGGCGAAGGGGTGATTCGTACAGATCCGGATAAGATTTCGGCCATGTCCGATTTTCCTTTGCCAAAATCCCTAAAGTCTCTGCGTCGCTTCCTAGGTACGGTAGGCTGGTACAGGAAGTTTATAAGCAACTTCGCATCGGTAGCCGCGCCTCTCACGGACTTGCTCAAACCCAGACAGAAATTTTCAATGACTCCAGAGGGTCAGGAGGCTTTTGAAAAGTTGAAGGAGATGCTTTGCTCAGCGCCAGTTTTGCGTAGTCCTGATTTTAGCAAACCATTCTATGTTCACTGCGACGCTAGCAAGACAGGCGTTGGGGGAGTGCTGGTGCAGAAGACGCCGGAGGGGGACGAATATCCGATTGCGTTTGTATCGAAAAAACTCAACAAAGCCCAAAAGAATTATTCGGTCACCGAACAAGAATGTCTGGCCGCAATAGTTTGCATAAATAGGTTCAGAGCTTATATCGAGGGGCATGAATTTACTGTAATCACTGATCACGCCTCTTTAAAGTGGCTCATGTCACAAACTGACTTACACTCACGTCTAGCCCGATGGGCATTAAAGCTGCAGAGTTTCTCGTTTAAAATCGAGCATCGTAGCGGCAGGCTTAATGTGGTTCCGGATGCTCTTTCTCGCGTAAATGAGGAGGAAGTGGCGACTCTAGACGCGAGCAATGGGTTGTTGGTGGATTTGGAATCGCCAGAATTCAAGGCAGAAGATTACGTGGAGATCGTAGAAAGGGTTAGGGCCAATATTGATAAGTTGCCAGATCTCAAAATTGTAGATAACTTGTTGTATCGTAGGTCAGATCACGCAACAGGAGAGGTGCTACATGATGTGTTCATTTGGAAACTCTGGATTCCTCAAGGGTTAGTGGTTGACGTTTTGCGTAACGCGCACGACAATCCACTGGCTTCCCATGGAGGCATTCACAAAACCCTAGAAAGGATACGGCGGTATTATTACTGGCCTGGTTTGGTTGCCGATGTGAAGAAGTATATCCAGGCTTGTGATGTCTGCAAGACTACCAAGGCCCCCAATACAATCCAGAGACCGAAGATTGGAATTGCGCCCGAGTCACAACGTTTCTTCCAGAAATTATATGTAGATTTCCTGGGGCCATATCCCCGTTCAAGAAGTGGACATATAGGCATCTTCATCGTCCTCGATCACTATTCTAAATATGTGTTTCTTAAGGCAGTGAAGAAGTTGACCGCGGACGTGGTAGTCAAATACATGCAGCAAGATCTTTTTCATGCTTTCGGGGTTCCGGAGACAATAGTATCCGACAATGGCACACAATTTAAGTCTGAGGCATTCCAAAAGCTACTCCGGGAATATAAAGTTTCGCACACTCTCACGGCCCTGTACGCACCCCAAGCTAATGCTTCCGAACGTGTAAATCGCTCGGTGATTGCAGCAATCCGATCTTATGTGCGCGAGGATCAGAAGGACTGGGACGAGCACCTCAGCAGCATTTGCTGCGCATTGCGTTCGGCGGTGCATGCAAGTCTGAATGCAACTCCTTATTATATGGTGTTCGGACAGCATTTCATCACTTCCGGGGCAACATACAAGCTTCTGAGAGCATTGCGGGTGATGGACGACAGGTCAGCAGTTTTCTCGCGGGAGGATTCATTAGACTTGGTTCGAAGCAAGGCTCTAGAAGTCATGAAAAAACAGAACGATAAGAATGAACGGCAGTATAACTTACGGTCGAGAGACATATCCTACAATGTCGGCCAGGAGGTGTTCCGAACGCAGGCAGAGCAATTTTCAGTCAGGGTACAGCGCGAAGTTGGGTCCGGCCTTTCTGAAGGCCAGGGTCAAAAAGAAGATAGGGCAGGCCTACTATGAGTTAGAGGATTTGCAGGGTCGTTACGTAGGACGGTTTCACGCGAAAGATCTTCGTCAGTAAACCAACTGCTTCAAGCTGTCCTGTTATCATTCTTGGGAGTGTAACCCCCAAGCCTGATCTTTTGGGGGGGGCTTTTGTAGCGCTTGTAGCAGGGAATGCTGAGTTTTTTTGTGGCGCCATCTAGTGCTCAGAGTGGCAGGCGAACGACAGGTCAAGGGAAAACCAAAAAGACGGTAACAGGTCAAAACGTCAGGCTATCTCTGTTGAAAATGCATCCAGGGACCTGTTAGAGGATTTGCCGCCAGAACGTTGGCGTCCCTATCGGCTATTCCCTCGTGAAAGTCAATTGAGTCGGTTGCGTATCGGTCCGACGGAAAGGAAAACCAAGAATTTAGTGAAGAGAAAAACTCTAGGGAATCTAAATATCTAAATCCAAGATTCGACTGCGAGATTCTTGGTTGAAGGCGAGTGGGCTATTCAGTCGTCAGAAGCCGTATAGCGCTGAGTCCGGTTGGGGTAAGTGCTGCGGGAAGAGAAGAGAAGGGCTAAAGGAGAATAAAGAGTTGTCCCATTTGTAGTCTTGGCGCTTAGTAAATCGAGTTAATCAGTGCGGATTCGATCGCCCAAGGAAGCCAGCCAGCAAACAACAACAGCCGCAAGCCTAACAAAGTGGCGTTTAAACCTTTGGGATTGTCTGGAAAGCGCTCAGCCATCGGAGAAGCGAGCGTGGAAGCAGAGGGAGAAGACATTTGGGGAACGCTCGGTCCCCCCAAGCGGCTAGCTTCCCGAGGCGTTGGCGTCGGCACTTTAGTAGTCGAGCGCGACGCGGCAGATAAGGAGGGCCCGTCCCTTGGTCGCGAGCAGATCGGCGGAGAGAAAGTGTTAATCTAGCACCGTCGGAGATTGGCCGTTTGGCCTTTTTCTTTGCTTTCGCGTACCTTTCACCTGCAGAAGCAGAAGCACCTCGCCCAGGAGGTGGAAAGGAAACATAGATAACAGTCGGGAGAAAGAGAATAGAAAAAAAAGAGGAAGCAACGGATTGACGGAGTAATTATATTCGTGTTTGTAAATGTGTAATTAATTATGATTTCTGTGCGGAGTTAATTAGGAGAGATTTAGATTTGATTCCGGTAGTGGCTTCTCGTGACTCTCGCCGATCTGCAGGCGCCAGCAGGCGTGACGTCACGGCCATGGTCAGGCGGCAGCGTCATCAGAAAGGGGCCTCCTTTTCCTTCCCTTTGGCAGGAATTGTCAGTGTTGATGGCGAGGCAGCTTCCTGCTGGGCAGCTCTGTCTGGTGATTGGCAGGTAAGTGTGGATTTCATGTGTTTTGGCCGTTTTTCGTGTTGTCGTGGTGCATGTGGTGGTGGTGCAGATGGTGGGCAGTGGCAGTAGCTTTGGTGCTGCTGCTTGAGGCTACAGCGGTGCTGGCGACCGTGCTGGCTGGCCCGGACGCGGACGCGGACGCCAGGCGATGGCTATTCAGGAGCAGGGTGGCCGTGCTGCCCGAGCTGGGACTGCTGCCGGGCTGGGATTGTTGCTGTTGCTGCTGGAACTATTGCTGTTGGCGCCGCTGTTCTGTGGCTGCTTCTTATAGACGGCCAACAGCGGGTCGGAGGCGCGGCGAATGCTGTTCATTCGTGCTGCTGTCGCGGCTGCTGCCGAGTAGCTGATGTTGCTGATGTTGCTGCTGTTTCCCCCTGCACTGCGTCGCATATTGTTGCCGTTGCTGCTCCCGCTACTGCCGCCGCACCCGTTGACGGGACTGTGGCCGTTGTGGCTGCTGGTGCTGCTGTGTCCGGGGCAGACTAGCGTCTCCTCCAGCTGAAACTTCTTGACCAGAGCCTTCACCGAGGTGGCCGATCCATGGGACTCTCCCGTGGGTGCCTTGCGGATCACTTTCGGTGTGGTGGGCGCATCGGGAAAGAGTGTCAGGGTGGCCACCACTGTGGCGAACTCGTCGAGGCCGTTGCTGCCCAGCTGGATGGTGGCCTGCACCGGGGGCTTCTTCACAAATGTCGCCGTGTATGTGTTCTCCTTGTCCGAGTCGGAGGCTCGACGTGTGGGTGTCACGATCTGAGTGGGCTTGGCGGACAGGCAGACCGTGTTGCTCTGTCCGTGTCCATTGCTGGTCAGCGTGTGTATGGCTGTCGTTGTCTCTGTGCTGGTGCTGGTGCTGGTGCTGCTTATGGGGCTTCCCAGGAGCTTCCCGGTGGCAATGGGTATTTTTGAGATGCTGCTACTGCTCCCATTGCTGTGGGCCCGATGGTGGCCATTGTGCGTGGGTTTGTTGCTGCCACTGCTTGGCTTCTGTTGCTTTTGTTGTTCCTGTGACTGCTGTTGCTGTTCCTGCTCCTCTGCCTTCTCCTCGGCCACTGGCTCCTCCACTTCCTCATCCTCAAGGTCGTCTTCTTCCTCCTCCTCTTCCTCTTCAGCATCGCTCTGAGCCTGCAGATACATTTGTCTATCCATCGAGCTCTCATCCTTCAGCCAGACATGTTCCAGGCATCCAGCGGCACTCATGCGATCGTTTGGCTTAATTCGCAATGCGCGGCGTATGAAATCGATGGCCACTGGCGAGACGCCACCGAATAGGTTGTCCGGAAAGGTGAGCGCACACTGCGAGATATTGAGGAAGGTCTCCTGCTTGGTGTTCCCGCCAAAAGGCGAGAAGCCGGAGAGCAAGACATAGGTGAGAACGCCCACGGACCAGATGTCCGTCAGCAGGGAGAGTGGCTCGTACTGGAGCACCTCGGGGGCCACGTAGTCGGGTGTGCCGGCCATCTCGCGGACATTGATGCCCTCGCACACAACGCGCGAGATCCCAAAGTCACAGAGCTTGAGGCCATCTTCTATACGCTCGCCGGCGAGCAAAATGTTCTGTGGCTTGAGGTCCAGGTGGGCAATGGATCGGTCGTGGAGAAACTTGAGAGCCTTCAGCACCTCTCGCATGCAGTGGCGGGCCTGGGCCTCTGTCAGGCACTCCTCGTTGTCCAGTATGGTCTGCAGCTCGCCACCAGTGGCCAGTTCCAGCAGCAGGGCTGTGTCCGAACGGGTCTCGTGCACCGCATTCAGATTGACAATGTTCTCCTCGCCCTCGCAGAGTATTAGGACGGCGATCTCGTGTTTGATCTCCTTGTCGCTGCTCTGTGCGCGTCGGCGTCGCTTCAAGAACTTTGCCGCGAAATGGGAGCCCGTGTTCTTGTGAATGGCACGGCGAACGGCGGCGAATTTGCCCCTGGCAAACGGCGTCTGTTCCACCTCGTAGATCTCGTTGATGTCATGCGACACGAGCAATCCGTTAAAGCGTTCGGCATTTACATCCAAAAGGCCATCGCCTATGGGAAAGATTCCCTTTTCGGTGAACATGATCTATCGATCTGTGCCGTGTCGCCATTGACGTTTTTTTTCTGTGTTGCCCTGTTTTCTTTTTGTGGTGTCTGTCGTGTGCCGTGCCGTGCCGTGCCGCCCTTCCTCCACCACACCCATTACTTACCTTGACAAACTTTTGCTCCCGTCCACATCACAAACCAAAAAGAGAATAAAAGTGCCAATAAATACATTAAACACAAACACACACACACAAGAGACTTTTCAATTAAAAAACAACAAACAGGCAGCAGATCGCCAACACACAAACCAACAGCCAGCCATGACCAGAGGAATGGCCAGACGAGGGTCAACCAGACGACACAGCGACGGCGGCAGAGCGGCCCGCAGAGGCGCCCTAGCAGCAGCAGCAGCAGCCAACAACACCAACACCAACACCGCCAATAGCAGCAGCAGCAGCAGAGCCCTCGGCGCAGGCGCCAATACCAACGCCCCAGCCAATGCAGAGCGCCGACGCCACAGCCTTCCATCGAGTGAGTATTGCCATGGCCGATATATCCACGGCCACAGCCACTCGCCCCTCGAGACCCGTCACAAAAACCGCGCCAACCACAAAGGGAAAGGCCGAAAAGACGCCGCTCTCACTGCCACTTTTCCCGCCTCTCACGCTCTTGGACGCACAAAACTGTTCAGGAGTAACGGGAGAGGGAGAAGACGGAGGAGAGCCGGCAAGCCGACGCGCAAGAGCGGAGCGCCAAAACGGCCAACGGGCAGCCACACACACACACACGACCGGATCGAACCTGTTGCGTGTCGAACCTGGTTCGAGCTCGAGCAGAGGGTCGATCCGAGCCATAGCCCAGCCTGCTCCAATGCCACAAATCCCACCAACACCAAAACGACAGTGGGAGTGACGATGAGGGTGAGGGTGAGAGGAAGCAGGCTAGACGACGGGGCCGCCATCACCAGCAGCGCCAGCAAACACAAAACACAAATACAAACACCAACACCGTCACCGCCACTCACACCAGCACCATCGCCAATACCAACACCAACACAACTACTGCCACTCCCAATACACACACCCTTGCCATTGCCAATGACATCCGGCACGGCGAGTTCGGGCATCAGCCTGTGGAGGACAGAGGCTTGAGGATCCTCATCCGAGGTCTTCCCATTCCACGCCCTCTGACTGGTTCGGGACTGTATGCAGGCCGAGGGGTACACGGTCCGGTTTACTCGGGCGATCACCGATCGATTCGATCGCAGCCGCCAATACAACCTCTTCGAGGCTGAGATCGCCCCCAAACCGGACCGTGGTCAATTCGATGTGTTGAAGCTGCGACGCCTGGGTGGGAGGCCCGTCACGGTTGAGAGACTTGGAGTCTCCCGTGACCCTGCCCAGTGCCATCGATGTCAGGTGTTTGGCCACACCCGCGCATATTGTAGACGAGCTGCTGTCTGCATGAAATGCGCGGGTGGACATCAGACGACGGAGTGCAGCAAGCCAAGGGCCGTCAATCCCAAATGCGCCAACTGCCAAGGCGCCCACATCAGCGCCTACAAGGGCTGCAGCGCCTACAAGGCAGCCAGGCAGCGGCTCCTGGCCCACAGGGTCGCTGTCCAGGAGCATCGACGGCAGCAGCAGCAGCCTCAGCCACTACGGCAACAGCCACAGCAAATGCAGCAGCCAATACAGCAGCAACAGCCAGCACATCGTCTCCAGCAGCCATCACAACGTCACCAGCAGCCACTACAGCGACAGTTGCAGCAGCAGCCACCCACACAGCCACTCCACCCACAGCCGCAGCAGCAACGCCAACGCGGTCCGGGTCGGCAGCATCGGCAACAGCTACAGCATCGCGACCAACATCCCCAGCCACTGGCCGAGGGGCGCCAACACCACAGGGTCCTGTCGATGCAGCCGATCCCAAATCGTGCTCCGACGCCACGCCAACCCAGCTACAGCAGCAGCCAGGCGCCCAGTGCGATGGAGCTGTGCCCATATCCTGAAAAGATATGCCGTAAAAATTAAAGAGCTGGAGGATAAGCTGGCAGCAATTTTGACGAAACTGACAAACCTGCTGCAGGCAAGGGACGAGAGCACGGGAGGAGTGCCGCCACTTCAGACAAAAACAGCAGCAGCAGCATCCACACAGCCATCACCACGACCAACTGCAAATACGCACCATGACGCCGCAGCCATATCGGACTCCGAATCCGATATGGACTGCGAAGCAATTGACGACGAACATGACGACGAATGGACCGACCACGATCCATTCGACGATCTGGAGGGTCTGGGCCAAGTGTGGAGGGCCCAAATCGAATACTCACCCGCAAACGTCTCTTACGCCAACACAAATCAGACAAGGGTCGCCAGCAACAACATCCAAATCAACGAAAGGCACCTGCAAATAAACGCAAATTAAAATCAAAAAGCCAAGACAAACACCTCCTCACCTGAGTGGCCGGACCAGCAGCCATTCAAAAACGCAACTACAAATTGACGACGAACGTGGCCGAGGAGGCCAGGCCAATCCACCTGACAGCGCATCCTGGGTGGCCGGACCAGCAGCCACTTGGATGCGGCCAATCAACAATTAAAATCGACAACGCATCCTGGTGGCCGGACCAGTTCGCCACTTGGATGCGGCCAATAACTCCGACCATTGCCATCACACACCGATGCCAATGCCAACACGATGACAATGCAGTTGGGTGGCCGGACCAGTGCCCTCGAGTGCAGCAGCCAACACTAACCAACAGACAGATGCAACGTGGGCGGCCGGACCAGAGCCGCTTGCCATCAAGACCATCATTGCCCACGATGCACGCCAATACTCAAAATCACGCCAATAAACAACACACAGGGGGACAACAGAGCCGGCCGGTATACAGCGTAATGTTCGCATTGCGTTTGTTATGCCGGCCGGTGCTTCGTTGTAGTTGTCCTCCTGTTAGAAATAAAATAAATATAATTAATATGTTTATATGTGTGTAAATGTATGTCAATTATCGTTTATTTTACCTTGTCTGCATCAATGTTCTTGTTGTAGATGTCAATCCTGTTGTTTTTTGTAGTTTTTGCATGTCCGTAGATAGTTTGTCCATAGTTTTAGTTACTAGCCTGTGATATTAGGAATAAGTTTTTGTAAATTAATGTAGTTTTTCTGTAGTTAATTGTATATTATTAGTAGTTTTCTGATTAGTTTTATTACCTTTTTCCTCTTCTTCCCCACCTATCTGCCATTCCCATATTTCCCTGACATGTGGTATTACTAAAAATACCACGCAAATACCAGACTTGACCGATAACACACCAAAAAAGCCAATACAAATTCAAATTGCATTTCTCAATGCCCAGTGTGTTATCGGTCGCAACTTCGGCAATTATGCCCAGCCAATTCCTCACCACCCCCACCCACATCAAATGCCACTAAATGCCAAATGAAGCTGAGCAGGAAAAAATGAACACTGCCATCCTTCGCCACTCAGCCAAATGCCCCAACAATGCCAATACAACCGCCCACAAGATGCTATGCGGTCGACTCTTCGGAGCGTCTCTCGCCCGGATCGTAAGATCCGGAAGTTGAAAGTATCCGGGCGGTTATACGGGAGCAGGCAAACTTTCCCCTTCCCATCCCATCCCATCCTTGAGAACAGAGCAGCCAATTCACACAGCACAGAGAAACATTAGACACGGGCCATTGCCAACAACAACACACACAGCCACTGAAACAGAAGGCCGTTCAAATCTTCCATTGCTACTTATCGGTGCTGCTGCCCTCGGACTACTTTCATCTCACTGAATATTGGGGTGAGTGAAAGTGGAACCGGGGGTGAGAGCACCGGTAAGTGACGACGGCGATCGGGCCTTTCGAGTTGAGGGAGAGTGTGGGAGTTGGCGGACATGTGAGAGTTCCACCATGAACCTCGTCCCACTCTCATCTCGTCCCCGCTAGAGAGGTCGCGATCGTCGACGTATATAAATGAACCATCGCCGCGCCATTAAATAAAATAAAATCGCAAGTTTGTTTGTTCGTTGCCATCATTTGCCCGTGTCGTTTGTCGTTTTGACTGTTTTGTCGTTTATCGTTTCGTGTCATTTGTGCTCTGGTGCCAAAAATAAAGACAGCGAAGGCCAGACGACGCAAGCCAAGCCAGGCAGCAGCCATTTGTGTCGCCCCCCCCCCCACACCATTCGCCGCTGTACATTGTAGCGCTTGTAGCAGGGAATGCTGAGTTTTTTGTGGCGCCATCTAGTGCTCAGAGTGGCAGGCGAACGACAGGTCAAGGGAAACCAAAAAGACGGTAACAGGTCAAAACGTCAGGCTATCTCTGTTGAAAATGCATCCAGGGACCTGTTAGAGGATTTGCCGCCAGAACGTTGGCGTCCCTATCGGCTATTCCCTCGTGAAAGTCAATTGAGTCGGTTGCGTATCGGTCCGACGGAAAGGAAAACCAAGAATTTAGTGAAGAGAAAAACTCTAGGGAATCTAAATATCTAAATCCAAGATTCGACTGCGAGATTCTTGGTTGAAGGCGAGTGGGCTATTCAGTCGTCAGAAGCCGTATAGCGCTGATTCCGGTTGGGGTAAGTGCTGCGGGAAGAGAAGAGAAGGGCTAAAGGAGAATAAAGAGTTGTCCCATTTGTAGTCTTGGCGCTTAGTAAATCGAGTTAATCAGTGCGGATTCGATCGCCCAAGGAAGCCAGCCAGCAAACAACAACAGCCGCAAGCCTAACAAAGTGGCGTTTAAACCTTTGGGATTGTCTGGAAAGCGCTCAGCCATCGGAGAAGCGAGCGTGGAAGCAGAGGGAGAAGACATTTGGGGAACGCTCGGTCCCCCCAAGCGGCTAGCTTCCCGAGGCGTTGGCGTCGGCACTTTAGTAGTCGAGCGCGACGCGGCAGATAAGGAGGGCCCGTCCCTTGGTCGCGAGCAGATCGGCGGAGAGAAAGTGTTAATCTAGCACCGTCGGAGATTGGCCGTTTGGCCTTTTTCTTTGCTTTCGCGTACCTTTCACCTGCAGAAGCAGGGGAAAGAACTTGAGCTGTTCCCGTTCGCCCAGGAGGTGGAAAGGAAACATAGATAACAGTCGGGAGAAAGAGAATAGAAAAAAAAGAGGAAGCAACGGATTGACGGAGTAATTGTATTCGTGTTTGTAAATGTGTAATTAATTATGATTTCTGTGCGGAGTTAATTAGGAGAGATTTAGATTTGATTCCGGTAGTGGCTTCTCGTGACTCTCGCCGATCTGCAAATATGATTTCCCCCAACCTTGTGCCCATTTAAGTGTTCTTCCACCACAGCAGCTTTAGGTATTCATCGAGGAAAGCGCTTTCGCCGATGGAGCCATAAACTGGAGAAAAGGTATGAGTGGACTTAAATTCTATTATTAATAAATACAACTTGAAACAAGGGAACTAGGGCCGGTCGGTGAGTGAGAGGGAGAAGTGCCCACTCGAATTGGTTTCGTAACATTACGGAGTCAGCAAGCAAGTTAGTTTGTCCGTTTCGGACTTATTTAGTATATCGTTTGTATGACACATAGCCAAGTATTTGTAGGAATTTTATACATATATTTCATTTAGCTACTCTTTTAATGTGGGTGAATATATTATGGTATTTGCGGGTAATGTTAGTGTTTTAGCCAGTAAGTGAATAAACTTTATAATGTATTAATCTACCGATTTGCTTTCGCTGGCAAATTCCCCATGTAGGACGCCCCGGACAAAGGGGCCATTCCGTCATTAAATCGAACGGTTTGGAATGGCCATGGTAGGGTGGGCGACACGACCTCGACAACACCAGAGGCGGAGTTGAGATACCTTTCCAGCACACATCCACAATTCTATTCAGGGATAAACAGTGTCTCCCGGTTAAGCATTTTCGTCGTGACACGCTACTTCATTCGCGGTATAATGCGTATAGGCCACCAGCAGGAGGGGGGCAAGAACATCACTCCAATAGCCGACGAGCAGAGGCCGGAAACCCAAAGCGTGTGCTTCCCTTCGCTGAATGACAGCTAGCCTGGCAGGATTTATATACACAGACGTGCGTAGATGACACGTTACATTTATGAATCATAGATATAGTATTATAACTAAAAATTGGCGCCCAACGTGGGGCACACCTATTCAGGTGTGACACCATCAACACTGTGACATCCTTTTTTTTTGTCTTTAAAACTTCCCGATTCAGCATAGACGGCATTGACCAAAATTGTTTCTCTAGAAGTGGTCATTGCTCAAGAATATCTTCTTTTCTCAACACCAAGTAGAGGGCTTGTCAGACGATTCGGAAAACGGAAGCAGACGTTTTGACTTTTCATCCGGCCACGTCTGAGGAGCGTTTCGAAAAGTGCATCGATCTTAATAATACCCTACTTTTTCTGAGGCAGGAGTCTTAAACATGGTCTTTCGGGCGCATAGGACTGCAGAGGGAATCTCGTTTACTTACGGAACCCTGCCCACGGCTGAGGGACTGTGCGGAAGGCTTAGCCATTGCTGCTGATGAGCTTTAGCGCGTTGGACATACTCGGATTAATCTTGATTATAGAATTCCGTTAGCCACGAGTGAAATCAGAAGCAGCATGCTCATTTCAAGTGTAGAGTGCCGAGCCGAGATGTTTGGACGACAGCGGCGCGAATCAAAGCAGCAGCTGGCCACGGCTCGCGCATGCAGTTGTTGTTGGTTTTGATTAGACAGCGACAAGTGCAAGGCGTCTGCGCGCGTACACATTCTTTTCATTTTCTTTTGTGCTTAGGAATTGGGGTCTCAATTAGCATAGGGTCCGTTTCGCATGGGGATTAGCTATGCGTAAGGCAAACATTTTTATGACTTTATTTTATCGTATCATATTCTTTGCGTTCTATTCTTGTGGTTTACATTCCATGTGTGTTATTTGGTAGGGCTGTGGATTTGCTAGCTCTCTCGCTGTACAAGGGAAGCGAGACTTGAGAACAGCTGTGCCGTTTGCTGGGCCATTGACCCTAAGTTGGCAACGTAGGAAGCTATGAATTATAACACGAGGAATCAGTTTCTCTTTGCAATTTGAGTTCACGTACAATTACTTATTATTTTTAATTTTTAGGTCATCTTAGGTTTGCTAGCATAAGTTATCTGACTTTTAACTAGAATACTTAATTTAGTTTTACTATTAACACATTTTTAACTTTGGTTTTGTCTGCGTTTGATAAGTAAGTGTTTAGGTTTTGTCGTGTAGCTTTTGTGGGACATATTTTTGTCAGGACAGTTAGCAATTAAGTTTGATTTATTTTTTTTACAATGGAGAACCCCGATAACGAGCCTGAACCGGCTCCGGCGCCAAAATGCCAGTTGTGTGGGAAAACTTTGGCTTCGGCTCCTACATTGAAAACAAAGTGCAGCCACGAGTTTCACAAAACTTGTATTGAGTCACATGTCAAGACCCATACTACCTGTCCCATATGCAAGACGCTATGCGTCGATAGAAGTACTCCTCATAATACCAGGTCCCAGGCCAAGCAAAACGATGCAGCAGCCATAACCGCTGAAAGAGTTAGTAGCATGGTTACACAGGCCATCAGCACGATGCAAAACGAGGTGGTAGCCCAGCTCACGGACAAAATGGCTCAAATCATTCAGTCCAGCATAGCAGCACATTTCCAAGAGACTGGCAATAGCATTCCTCAAGGGAATAGATGTGGGGAAGCGGATAATCCGGTCCAACAAAATAGGGACAGAGAAGGGGAGGAAACATTCCGACAGGGACTGAATAGACAGTATTCAGCACAGTTTCCGAGCTACGACCGTCCAAGCAGTGCAGTCTCAGATCTGAGTCAGCGACCGGACAAAGTCGCCCATATCCTCAATAGTTGGAAATTACGTTTTAATGGGACCCAAGAAGGATTGAGCATTGATAATTTTCTCTATAGGGTAGAGGCTTTGACGCATCAGACTCTCGAGGGAAATTTTCCAGTTCTTTGGAGTAACGCCAGTCTGCTTTTGGACGGAAAGGCCAGAGATTTTTATTGGCGTTACCACAAGACTTCCGGATCGATGAGATGGGACCGGTTATGCCAAGCCCTAAGAAAGCAGTTTAGGGATTCTCGAACCGATGTGGATATCAGAGAAGCGATAAGGGACAGGAAGCAAAAAGAAAAAGAAAATTTCGATTCCTTCCACGACGCCCTGATACAGCTGATGGATGATTTGGAAACTCCCATGTCAGAGAAAGCGATTGTGGAAACTTTACGGCGAAATTTGCGACCTGAAATTAGACATGAGCTCCTGAATGTCCAAATCGACTCCGTAGAACGCTTGAGAGAAGTCTGTCGTAGAAGGGAGGGTTTTCTCGACGACGTTAGGCGGAGTCATGGGTACCAGAAATTGATTCCTTTCCGGAAACAGGTTGCGGAATTGGTAGAAGAAGCCCAATTAAAGGAGGCCTCCGAATTCTCGGATGTAGAAGAAGAGGACGAGGTGGCAGCCATGGCACTGATTTGCTGGAACTGCCGAAAGGAGGGGCATTGCTACCACGATTGCGATAGCAAAAGGAAAATTTTTTGCTTTGGGTGCGGAGTACCAAATAAATATAAGCCGTCGTGTAGCAAATGCCAAAAAAACGGCAAAGTGAACACCCAGCCTCGCCAGCCGGTCAGTGTTCAGCGCAAGCAGTCGAGTGCAGAGGCGAAATCCCAGTAGGGATACTTAAAACTACCGCCCAGCTTCCGTCTGAGAAATCAGAATCCGACATACACCAAGCTTTAGTCTGGCCACAACTAGTCCATGCCAGATCCCATTCGCTTTTCACCAACGACCAACCCAGTAATAAGTCCCTCCCAAGGAGTGCAAGAAGGATGAGAGCGTTCCGGCAGGCGGCGAAAGCAATAAATTGCATTCGTTACAAGCAGAAGGACAAGCGTCCATATGCGGAAGTTCGCCTGTTGGATCAAACGGTCCTTGGTCTATTGGACACCGGAGCAGCTATGAGTGTTATAAGCGGAAAGTTAGCAGAACGCGTAATCCAAAGCCGAATTCCTTTTAAGAGAGGAGTTGTAAATGCTTCCACTGCGGATGGACGGAGGCAAGAGGTAGTGGGACGACTGCGGACACCGGTGCAGTATAAGGGTGCAGTGAAGGACCTTGAGCTGCACATTATTCCATCGCTCAGCCAGGACTTGTATTTAGGGATCGACTTTTGGTCAAGTTTCGATTTATTACCACCCAGCATGTCGCTGGCAGAGATAGTTCATGAACCGCAGAACCTCAGCCGAGGGGAAATGGACCAGTTGCAAGCGACCATCAATTTATTTCCTTCGTTTTCCGTTTCCGGTCTAGGAAAGACGGCTCTGCTTTCGCATTCAATTGATGTAGGTGATGCAAAAGCCGTGAAGCAGAGACACTTCCCTGTATCTCCTGCGGTAGAGAAATTGTTATATGCGGAGATAGATCGGATGCTCAGCTTAGGGGTGATAGAGGAATCCGATAGTGCGTGGTCATCACCGGTAGTATTGGTGCAGAAGCCAGGAAAGGTGAGGCTATGTTTAGATAGTAGGAAAGTTAACGCGGTGACCAAAAAAGACGCGTATCCGTTACCACAAATTGATGGGATTCTAGGACGTCTTCCTAAGGCGTTGTTCATTTCGAGCCTGGATCTTAAGGATGCCTATTGGCAAGTTCCCTTAGAGCCGAGCTCACGCGATAAAACAGCGTTCACGGTTCCGGGGAAACCTCTCTACCAGTATAAGGTAATGCCTTTTGGTCTCACTAATGCTTCGCAGACCATGACAAGGTTGATGGACAAGGTAATTCCGGCCAGTTTAAGAAATGAAGTTTTTGTGTACCTGGACGACCTTTTGATTGTGTCGGACAGTTTCGAGTCACATCGGAGGGTGTTGAGTGAAGTGGCAAGTTACATAAAAGCGGCAGGGTTAACGCTGAATGTGGAGAAAAGCAAGTTTTGCATGAAGTCAGTGCGGTATTTGGGGCATATAGTAGGCGAAGGGGTGATTCGTACAGATCCGGATAAGATTTCGGCCATGTCCGATTTTCCTTTGCCAAAATCCCTAAAGTCTCTGCGTCGCTTCCTAGGTATGGTAGGCTGGTACAGGAAGTTTATAAGCAACTTCGCATCGGTAGCCGCGCCTCTCACGGACTTGCTCAAACCCAGACAGAAATTTTCAATGACTCCAGAGGGTCAGGAGGCTTTTGAAAAGTTGAAGGAGATGCTTTGCTCAGCGCCAGTTTTGCGTAGTCCTGATTTTAGCAAACCATTCTATGTTCACTGCGACGCTAGCAAGACAGTCGTTGGGGGAGTGCTGGTGCAGAAGACGCCGGAGGGGGACGAATATCCGATTGCGTTTGTATCGAAAAAACTCAACAAAGCCCAAAAGAATTATTCGGTCACCGAACAAGAATGTCTGGCCGCAATAGTTTGCATAAATAGGTTCAGAGCTTACATCGAGGGGCATGAATTTACTGTAATCACTGATCACGCCTTTTTAAAGTGGCTCATGTCACAAACTGACTTACACTCACGTCTAGCCCGATGGGCATTAAAGCTGCAGAGTTTCTCGTTTAAAATCGAGCATCGTAGCGGCAGGCTTAATGTGGTTCCGGATGCTCTTTCTCGCGTAAATGAGGAGGAAGTGGCGACTCTAGACGCGAGCAATGGGTTGTTGGTGGATTTGGAATCGCCAGAATTCAAGGCAGAAGATTACGTGGAGATCGTAGAAAGGGTTAGGGCCAATATTGATAAGTTGCCAGATCTCAAAATTGTAGATAACTTGTTGTATCGTAGGTCAGATCACGCAACAGGAGAGGTGCTACATGATGTGTTCATTTGGAAACTCTGGATTCCTCAAGGGTTAGTGGTTGACGTTTTGCGTAACGCGCACGACAATCCACTGGCTTCCCATGGAGGCATTCACAAAACCCTAGAAAGGATACGGCGGTATTATTACTGGCCTGGTTTGGTTGCCGATGTGAAGAAGTATATCCAGGCTTGTGATGTCTGCAAGACTACCAAGGCCCCCAATACAATCCAGAGACCGAAGATTGGAATTGCGCACGAGTCACAACGTTTCTTCCAGAAATTATATGTAGATTTCCTGGGGCCATATCCCCGTTCAAGTAGTGGACATATAGGCATCTTCATCGTCCTCGATCACTATTCTAAATATGTGTTTCTTAAGGCAGTGAAGAAGTTGACCGCGGACGTGGTCGTCAAATACATGCAGCAAGATCTTTTTCATGCTTTCGGGGTTCCGGAGACAATAGTATCCGACAATGGCACACAATTTAAGTCTGAGGCATTCCAAAAGCTACTCCGGGAATATAAAGTTTCGCACACTCTCACGGCCCTGTACGCACCCCAAGCTAATGCTTCCGAACGTGTAAATCGCTCGGTGATTGCAGCAATCCGATCTTATGTGCGCGAGGATCAGAAGGACTGGGACGAGCACCTCAGCAGCATTTGCTGCGCATTGCGTTCGGCGGTGCATGCAAGTCTGAATGCAACTCCTTATTATATGGTGTTCGGACAGCATTTCATCACGTCCGGGGCAACATACAAGCTTCTGAGAGCATTGCGGGTGATGGACGACAGGTCAGCAGTTTTCTCGCGGGAGGATTCATTAGACTTGGTTCGAAGCAAGGCTCTAGAAGTCATGAAAAAACAGAACGATAAGAATGAACGGCAGTATAACTTACGGTCGAGAGACATATCCTACAATGTCGGCCAGGAGGTGTTCCGAAGAAATTTCAGGCAGAGCAATTTTCAGTCAGGGTACAGCGCGAAGTTGGGTCCGGCCTTTCTGAAGGCCAGGGTCAAAAAGAAGATAGGGCAGGCCTACTATGAGTTAGAGGATTTGCAGGGTCGTTACGTAGGACGGTTTCACGCGAAAGATCTTCGTCAGTAAACCAACTGCTTCAAGCTGTCCTGTTATCATTCTTGGGAGTGTAACCCCCAAGCCTGATCTTTCGGGGGGGCTTTTGTAGCGCTTGTAGCAGGGAATGCTGAGTTTTTTGTGGCGCCATCTAGTGCTCAGAGGGGCAGGCGAACGACAGGTGAAGGGAAACCCAAAAAGACGGTAACAGGTCAAAACGTCAGGCTATCTCTGTTGAAAATGCATCCAGGGACCTGTTAGAGGATTTGCCGCCAGAACGTTGGCGTCCCTATCGGCTATTCCCTCGTGAAAGTCAATTGAGTCGGTTGCGTATCGGTCCGACGGAAAGGAAAACCAAGAATTTAGTGAAGAGAAAAACTCTAGGGAATCTAAATATCTAAATCCAAGATTCGACTGCGAGATTCTTTGTTGAAGGCGAGTGGGCTATTCAGTCGTCAGAAGCCGTATAGCGCTGAGTCCGGTTGGGGTAAGTGCTGCGGGAAGAGAAGATAAGGGCTAAAGGAGAATAAAGAGTTGTCCCATTTGTAGTCTTGGCGCTTAGCAAATCGAGTTAAGCAGTGCGGATTCGATCGTCCAAGGAAGCCAGCCAGCAAACAACAGCAGCCGCAAGCCTAACAAAGTGACGTTTAAACCTTTGGGATTGTCTGGAAAGCGCTCAGCCATCGGAGAAGCGAGCGTGGAAGCAGAGGGAGAAGACATTTGGGGAGCGCTCGGTCCCCCAAGCGGCTAGCTTCCCGAGGCGTTGGCGTCGGCACTTTAGTAGTCGAGCGCGACGCGGCAGATAAGGAGGGCCCGTCCCTTGGTCGCGAGCAGATCGGCGGAGAGAAAGTGTTAATCTAGCACCGTCGGAGATTGGCCGTTTGGCCTTTTTCTTTGCTTTCGCGTACCTTTCACCTGCAGAAGCAGGGGAAAAAATTTGAGCTGTTCCCGTTCGCCCAGGAGGTGGAAAGGAAACATAGATAACCGTCGGGAGAAAGAGAATAGAAAGAAAAAGAGGAAGCAACGGATTGACGGAGTAATTGTATTCGTGTTTGTAAATGTGTAATTAATTATGATTTCCGTGCGGAGTTAATTAGGAGAGATTAAGATTTGATTCCGGTAGTGGCTTCTCGTGACTCTCGCCGATCTGCAAATATGATTTCCCCCAACCTTGTGCCCATTTAAGTGTTCTTCCACCACAGCAGCTTTAGGTATTCATCGAGGAAAGCGCTTTCGCCGATGGAGCCATAAACTGGAGAAAAGGTATGAGTGGACTTAAATTCTATTATTAATAAATACAACTTGAAACAAGGGAACTAGGGCCGGTCGGTGAGTGAGAGGGAGAAGTGCCCACTCGAATTGGTTTCGTAACATTACGGAGTCAGCAAGCAAGTTAGTTTGTCCATTTCGGACTTATTTAGTATATCGTTTGTATGACACATAGCCAAGTATTTGAAGGAATTTTATACATATATTTCATTTAGCTACTCTTTTAATGTGGGTGATTATATTATGGTATTTGCGGGTAATGTTAGTGTTTTAGCCAGTAAGTGAATAAACTTTATAATGTATTAATCTACCGCTTTGCTTTCGCTGGCAAATTCCCCATGTAGGACGCCCCGGACAAAGGGGCCATTCCATCATTAAATCGAACGGTTTGGAATGGCCATGGTAGGGTGGGCGACACGACCTCGACAACACCAGAGGCGGAGTTGAGATACCTTTCCAGCACACATCCACAATTCTACTCAGGGATAAACAGTGTCTC